>NW_028327284.1:122500-722500 GCF_031878675.1 Megascapheus bottae | reverse complement strand
GCTGCAATGAACATTGTTGTGCTAGTGGGTTTAGTATGCCCTTGTTTCTGGATTGTTGGGTAAATGCCAAGTAGTGGAATTGCTGGGTCATAGGGGAGTTCTATGTTTAGCCTTTTGAGGCACTGCCGCACTGCTTTCCATAGTGGTTGAACGAGTTTGCACTCCCACCAACAGTGTAGTAGTGATCCCTCCAGGCCACATCCCCTCCAGCATCTGTTGTCATTCGTTTTCCTGATCCTGGCCATTCTAACTGGAGTAAGGTGGAATCTTACACTTGTTTTGATTTGCATTTCTTTTATGATCAGAGATGTTGAGTATTTCTTCATGTGTCTATAGGCCATTTTTGTTTCTTCTTCAGAGAAGACTCTCTTTAAGTCTTTGGCCCATTTTTAATGGGATGGGTGTTACTTTGGGGGTTAGTTTTGGAGTGATTCAATTTTTTGAGTTGTTGATATATTTTATATATGAGGCCTTGGTCCGTTGTTTGGTCGGTGAAGATCTTCTCCCACTCTGTAGGCTTCCTGATTAGTTTACTAGCTATATCCGTTGCCATACAAAAGCTCTGCAGTTTAATGCGGTCCCACTTATCCAGCCTTTCTCTGATTTGTTGTGATTCTTGGTCCTTATTAAGAAAGTTTCGACCTGTGCCAAGGAGGCCTAGTGTATCTCCTATTCCTTCCTGTAAACTTTTCAGTCTGTCAGCTTTTACCTCCAGGTCTTTGATCCATTTGGAGTTAATTCTAGTGCAAGGTGACAAAGGAGGATCCAACTTTAGTTTTCTGCAGGTGTTTAACCAGTTCTGACAGCACAACTTGTTGAAGAGGCTATCTTTCTTCCATTCTATTTTTTTGGCTCCCTGGTCAAAGTTTAGGTGGCCATATGTCTGTGGTTTAATATCTGGGTACGCAGTTCTACTCCATTGGACTTCAGGCCTGTTCTTGTGCCAGTACCAAGCTGTTTGAGAATTATAGCTCTGTAATAGAGCCTTAAGTTTGGAATTGAAATTCCTCCAGCGCTGTTCTTTCTGCTAAGAAGTGTTTTTGCTATACGGGGTCTTTTATTATTCCATATGAAATTTTTAATTGCCTCTTCTATTTCTTTAAAGAATGACATTGGGATGTTGATGGGTATTACATTGAATTTGTAGATAGCCCTTGGCAAGATTGTCATTTTCATAATGTTGATTCTTCCAATCCAGGAGCATGGGAGGTTTTTCCATTTCCTTAGTTCTGCTTTAATTTCCTTTTTTAAGGTTTTAAAGTTTTCATCTAAACGGTCCTTTACATTTTTAGTTAAGCTAATTGCTAGGTACTTTATTTTCTTTGAGGCTATTGTGAAAGGAATTTCTTTCCTGATTATTGCCTCGTTCCTCTCAGTGTTGGCGTAAAGTAAGGCAGTTGATTTGTGAGGGTTGATTTTATGGCCTGCTACCCTTCCAAAGCTTTGAGTCAGCTCAAGGAACTTGGGAGTAGAGTCTATAGGATTCTTTAAATACAGAATCATGTCATCTGCAAAGAGGGATAGTTTTATTTCCTCTTTCCCTACTTGGATCCCCTTTATGCTTGCTTCTTGCCTTATTGCACTGCCTAGGAATTCTAGTACTATGTTAAAAAGGAGTGGAGATAGTGGGCATCCTTGTCTCGTTCCTGATTTTAGAGGGAATGGCTTTAGATTTTCACCATTAAGTATAATACTAGCAGTGGGTTTCTCATACACAGCCTTTATTACATTGAGAAATGTTCCATAGATTCCTAGTTTCTCCACATCTTTTAACATAAAGGGGTTTTGGATCTTGTCAAATGCCTTTTCCGCATCTATTGAGACAATCATGTGATTTTATCCCTGCTCCTGTTGATGTGTTGAATTATATTAATTGATTTGTGTATGTTGAACCAGCTTTGCCTCTCTGTGGTGAATCCAGTTTGATCATAGTGTATAATTTTTTTGATGAGTTGTTGTAGACGGTTGGCCAGTATTTTGTTGAGAAGTTTTGCATCGATGTTCATCAAAGAAATGGGTCTATAGATCTCTTTCTTTGATGAATCACTGTCTGGTTTAGGGATGAGGGATATGCTGGCTTCACAGAATCAGTTTGGTAAAGAACCTTCATTTTCAATTTCGTTGAAGAGCTTGAGGAGTATTGGTGTGAGCTCTGCTTTGAAGACTTTATAGAATTCAGCTTTGAATCCATCTGGCCCTGGGCTCTTTTTAAGTGGAAGTTGTCTAATTTCCATTTCTATTTCAGAGCTTGAAATAGGTCTGTGGAGTTGAGTTAGCTCTTCTTGGTTCATTGTGGTTACGTTAATATTGTCTAGGAATTCATCCATTTCTTCTAGATTCTCAAATTTGTTGGCGTAAAGGTTTGAGAAGTATTCCCTCATGATATTCTGGATCTTGGTAATTTCTGTCGTGATATTACCATTTTCATCTGCGATTTTGTTCATTTCGATATGCTCTCTTCTTTTTTTGGTAAGATTTGCTAAGGGCTTGTCAATTTTGTTAATTCTTTCAAAGAACCAACTCCTTGTTTTGTTGATTCTTTCTATAGATTTTTTTTATTCCAAATCATTTAATTCTGCTTTGATTTTAATAATTTGCTTTCTCCTAATCGGTTTAGGGTTGGTTTGTTGCTCTTTTTCCAGGAGGTTAAGGTGAGACATTAACTAGTTGGTTTGCCATTTTTCCAACTTGCTGTTGTAGGCACTCAGCGCTATAAATTTTCCTCTGAGTACTGCCTTTTTTGTGTCCCTACGGAGTTGATATTTGTGTACTCCTTATTGTTAAATTTCATAAACAGTTGGATATCTGTTCTGATCTCTTCGATTACCCATTGTTTTTGATTCAACAATGTGTTGTTCAGTCTCCATGAGTTACAGGGTTTTCTTTGGTGGAGATGTGTGTTCAGCTCCAATTTGATGCCTTTATGGTCTGAGAGTGTGCATGGAATAATTTCAGTGTTTCTGAATCTGTCCAGGTTTGCTTTATGGCCTAAGATGTGGTCTATTTTGGAAAATGTTCCATGTGCTGCTGAGAAAAACGTACATTGTGGTGTTACTGGGTGGAATACTCTGCAGATGTCTGTTAGATCTAGTTGGTCTATATAGTTGTTCAGTTCTAAGGTTTCTCTGTTGAATTTTTGCCTTGTTGATCTGTCCATAGGTGAGAGTGGTGTGTTAAACTCACCAACAATCACTGTATTTCAATCTATGTATGGTTTCAGTGTAAGTAAAGTTTGCTTGATGAAGTTTGGAGCTCCGGGATTGGGTGTGTAAATATTTAGGATCGTTATGTCTTCCTGGAGGAAAGATCCCTTTAGTAGTATGTAGTAACCTTCTTTGTCTTTTCTTACTAATTTTAGTTTAAAGTCTATTGTATCTGATATGAGGATGGCAACTCCAGCCTGTTTATGGGGGCAGTTAGCTTGATAGAGTTTATTCCAACCTCTCACTTTCAAAAGATGATTGTTTTTGGGTAAGATGTGTCTCTTGAAGACAGCAGAACGATGGCTCTTGCTTTTTGATCCAACTAGACAACCTATGCCGTTTAATTGGAGAGTTAAGTCCATTGATATTGAGAGTTAGGATTGAGAGATATTTATTAGTTCCTACCATTTTTAAAAGCTTTTAGTAGGGCCTGTGTCTTGACAGTTCTTGTGGTCCTTAGATGGTATGCTGTTTAGGTGCCTTTTCTTTCCCTATATTGCATTTATTTTGGTTTTCTATGTATAGAGCATCTTTGAGAATTCTCGGTAGTGTTGGTTTTGTTTCGACATATTGTTGCAGCTTTTCCCTGGAATGGAATGTTTTTCTTGTTCCCTCAGTTATGAATGAGAGCTTAGCTGGCTACAGTATTCTTGGTTGGTAGTTATTTGATTTAAGGGCATGACATATATGCTTCCAGTCACTTCGTGCTTGCATGGTCTCTGCTGAGAAATCTGGGGTTATTCTGATTGGTTTGCCTTTGTAGGTTACTGATCCCTTTTCCCTGGCTGCCTTTAGGATCTTTTCTTTCGTTTCTATTGATCCAGTTCGGATCACAATGTGGCGGTGGGATGGGATGTTCTTTTCTGGTCAGGTCTGTTTGGGGTTCTAAAAGCTTCTCATATCTGGATGGGCCTGCCCTTCTGGATATTTGGGAAATTCTCTGAGATGATTCCCTGAAGTATATTTCCAATATCATTGACCTCTTTCTCCACGCCCTCCTCAATACCAACTAGCCTTAAATTAGGCTTCCTAATTGTATCTTGGACCTCCTGAAGCGCTCTCTCATATTTCTTAGATTTGGATTGACTCATTTTCTGTTCTTTATAATACCTAAATTATCTTCAGCCACGGAAATTCTCTCCTCTGCAATGTCTAACCTGCTATCAAAGCTATCTATTTTATTTTTCATCTCCCTTGCTTCTAATTGCTCACTTTTGATGCCTTGCATCTCTTGTTTTAGATCATGTATGGATTTCTTTATCTCCTTGATTTCCTTTTGAGTGGTTAGCTCAGTAGCTTTATTTTCTTTGGACATTTGCTGGAGTTTGGTCACGTTTTTATTTGTGGATAATATGAATTCATCCATCTTTCTTTGAAAAACCTTTATTATGGCCTCCTTTATGGCTTCTTCTTTTTCACTTATCACCTTGTTTTTGCTTTCCTCTTGTTCAGCTATGGCTTCCACCATTATCTCTTTCTTTATATTTTCACATGTTTCATTAATGATGTTTATCAATTGCATTTGTGTAGCACTTGGAAGACTCTCCTCTAGGTTTGCCAGTGACTGTTCCATTGTCTGTTTACATTGGGTGGGGGATGTTGTTTCTTGATTTGACATTTTTCTTGAGTTTCTTGTTCTGCCCATTTGAAAATGGGAGCAAGATTACTACTAAATACGATTATAGTTTTTCAGATATAACCAACCTAGACCTCGGTAGCTGGCAGACACTAGATGTTCACAAGTTTTGATTGGTATTATCACTCTTTCTTTTTGTGCACTTACAGACCAGTCTAATACAACCACTGATAACTGATTTATACCCAAAACAATAAGCCTCTCAATCCAATCTCTATTGTCTTTAAGTCCCTCTGAGCCTAGAGAATAATTAACCACCTACATATACAATATTGCTCAACAGCCATCAAGTGTAGATCCGTGCAGTATAAGGGTTGAAAGACGAGCAGAGGTCCAGAGATAGAAAAAAAGAATGAGAGAGGTCAGGGGAGGTGCAAGAGGATTAACATAGGAGTGTAAGAATATTGTAGTAATGAAGAAAATGTATAGCATAAGGATAACTGACCTAATTTGGTAAGTAGGTAGCATATTTGAGTACAAAATTTGGAAAGTATTAGAATAAAACTTATGTGTTGCTGCACGACTAGCTCTTAGCCCAACCAGTGGCCTCACAGTGGACCATGGGATGGATATGTTTTTCTTGTCGACGTTGAGGGAAAGGGGTATTTCACAAGATGCAGAAGCGAAGATTTCAGAAGCAAATGCTGTGAGTGAATTAGCTCGTAAAAAGCATTTTTATTTTCTTTTATCTTTCTGCCAGTCTTGGGGCTTGAATTCAGGGCCTGAGCACTGTCCTCGGATTTTCTCAAGTCTAGCCCTCTGCCACTTGAGCCACAGTGCCACATCTAGATTTTCTATCTATGTGATACTGAGCAATCAAACCCAGATCTTCATGGATGCTAGGCAAGCACTCTACCACTATGCCAAACTCTCAACCCTGACATAGTAATTATAAAGTCATCATCATCATCATCATATCCTAATATCCTTTCTCCTACAAAGAATGAACACTTAACTGTGTCTAATGCTTTTTTTTAATTTCACTAATTCTTCTGTGTTTTTCCCTCTTGCATTTTTTACACATGACAGCAAAGCTAATCTTCAGGAAAAATTGATTAGGATACAGAAACCTAATAATATCTTAGTAGATTGACGTCAAAAATATGTGCAAGATGCCCTGTGTGTTTGACCTAGTGGTAGAGTACTTGGCTACCAAGCAATAAGCCTCAAGTTTGATTCCTCTTTACCACATACATAGAAAACGCTGCAAGTGGTGCTGTGGCTCGGTGGGACAGCTAAAGCCTAATGAAAGCCCAAGAACGATGTTCACACAATGAGGTCAAGACCCAAGACTAGCAAAAACAAAAAAAATTCGACAAGGGGCAAAATGCAGGCAGAGAAGTCACTGTGAAGCAAATGTTTTGTAAAGGATGAGGGCAATATTGACCCTTAAGTTTGGATCTTACCTAAGAAAGGCTCCTTGAGCCTGAGACCAGACTGGTAGTTGGGCCTAGTGGAAGACATTGGGATTGGACAAATAAGGTGTGCTGTATACTACATCCACATGTATATTGTGAGATTGGAGGAGAGATTCAGCCTCCAGTATGTCTTTGGTGAGGTCTTTTGTGAGCAAGGATCTTTGGTCATTGGGCCCTGAAAGGTGACCCTGCCTCCCTCACAATGGAACAGAATATGGAACCCTGGTAACCAAGCCACTGTAACTAACAACCAGCTCACGCCAGCTCACTTGGCCTGTGGCTCAGGAGGAAGAAAGATGTTGCTGTGCTGTTGCCAAAGGTCAGGAAACTCGAGTCTCAGGCATGGAAGTTGTGGATGTCTTACTCGAAAATGTACATGATAGATCATTGCCAAGCCACAAATCCAGTATAACAGAACTTTCTCTAAGAAGAAGGCCAGGAAAATCCAGGGCACCCAGATGAAGTAAATTTCTAAGAAGAAATGTATTTGACCCCATCATCCTCCCCACACACTACAACTTTCTTTTTTTTATTTTTTTATTGTAATTAGTAAACGGGTTAGATGATATTTGCCAGATAGAAGGTGCGTTAAGTCACATACATTGATACCCTTTCACATGTCTTGGTACCCATTTCCCTCCAACCCCACACCCTCCACCCGTCTTGGTTTCCCCCCTTCCCTATCAAATTTCAAATATCCAAACACAAATAAATTCAATATATCAGATAACAAAGTGAGATACTATACCAATATGGGATAACCAAGGGACAGCAAACGAGATGAGAGACAACATAGTACATTAAGGACAACAATCATTCATTATATGGCTTTGGTGTCAATATCCTGGAGGTCCTTTCAATTAGCTTCACATTATATGGCCTTATATATGGCCTTTTGCTCTATTGCCAGTCTCTGCTAGTAGAGCCCAAGGTTTCTACTGATAATGACGAATGAGGGAAACCACTGAGCCTAAGTTCCTTTGAGTCTGGCTTACTTCACTTAATATGATTTGTTCTAAGTCTTTCCATTTCCTAACAAATGGGGCGATGTCATTCTTTCTGACAGCAGCATAGAATTCCATTGTGTACAAATACCACAACTTGTTGATCCACTCATCAACTGAGGGACATCTGGGTTGGTTCCATATCTTTGCTATGGTGAATAGTGCTGCAATGAACATTGTTGTGCTAGTGGGTTTAGTATGCCCTTGTTTCTGGATTGTTGGGTAAATGCCAAGTAGTGGAATTGCTGGGTCATAGGGGAGTTCTATGTTTAGCCTTTTGAGGCACTGCCGCACTGCTTTCCATAGTGGTTGAACGAGTTTGCACTCCCACCAACAGTGTAGTAGTGATCCCTCCTCGCCACATCCCCTCCAGCATCTGTTGTCATTCGTTTTCCTGATCCTGGCCATTCTAACTGGAGTAAGGTGGAATCTTACACTTGTTTTGACTTGCATTTCTTTTATGACCAGATATGTTGAGTATTTCTTCATGTGTCTATAGGCCATTTTTGTTTCTTCTTCAGAGAAGACTCTCTTTAAGTCTTTGGCCCATTTTTAATGGGATGGGTTTTACTTTGGAGGTTAGTTTTGGAGTGATTCAATTTTTTGAGTTGTTGATATATTTTAGATATGAGGCCTTGGTCCGTTGTTTGGTTGGTGAAGATCTTCTCCCACTCTGTAGGCTTCCTGATTACTTTACTAGCTATATCCGTTGCCATACAAAAGCTGTGCAGTTTAATACTGTCCCACTTATCCAGCCTTTCTCTGATTTGTTGTGATTCTTGGTCCTTATTAAGAAAGTTTCGACGTGTGCCAAGGAGGCCTAGTGTATCTCCTATTCCTTCCTGTAAACTTTTCAGTGTGTCAGCTTTTACCTCCAGGTCTTTGATCCATTTGGAGTTAATTCTAGTGCAAGGTGACAAAGAAGGATCCAACTTTAGTTTTCTGCAGGTGTTTAACCAGTTCTGCCAGCACAACTTGTTGAAGAGGCTATCTTTTTTCCATTCTATTTTTTTGGCACCCTGGTCAAAGATTAGGTGGCCCTAGGTCTGTGGTTTAATATCTGGGTCCGCAGTTCTACTCCATTGGACTTCAGGCCTGTTCTTGTGCCAGTACCAAGCTGTTTTGAGAATTATAGCTCTGTAATAGAGCCTTAAGTTCGGAATTGAAATTCCTCCAGCGCTGTTCTTTCTGCTAAGAAGTGTTTCTGCTATACGGGGTCATTTATTATTCCATATGAAATTTTGAATTGCCTCTTCTATGTCTTTAAAGAATGACATTGGGATGTTGATGGGTATTACATTGAATTTGTAGATAGCCCTTGGCAAGATTGTCATTTTCACAATGTTGATTCTTCCAATCCAGGAGCAGGGGAGGTTTTTCCATTTCCTTAGTTCTGCTTTAATTTGCTTTTTTAGGTTTTTAAAGTTTTCATCTAAACGGTCCTTTACATTCTTAGTTAAGCTAATTGCTAGGTACTTTATTTTCTTTGAGGCTATTGTGAAAGGATTTTCTTTCCTGATTATTGCCTCGTTCCTCTCAGTGTTGGCGTAAAGAAAGGCAGTTGATTTGTGAGGGTTGATTTTATGGCCTGCTACCCTTCCAAAGCTTTGAATCAGCTCAAGGAACTTGGGAGTAGAGTCTATAGGATTCTTTAAATACAGAATCATGTCATCTGCAAAGAGGGATAGTTTTATTTCCTCTTTCCCTACTTGGATCCCCTTTATGCTTGCTTCTTGCCTTATTGCACTGCCTAGGAATTCTCGTACTATGTTAAAATGAGTGGAGAGAGTGGGCATCCTTGTCTCGTTCCTGATTTTAGAGGGAATGGCTTTAGGTTTTCACCATTAAGTATAATACTAGCAGTGGGTTTCTCATACACAGCGTTTATTACATTGAGAAATGTTCCATGGATTCCTAGTTTCTCCACATCTTTTAACATAAAGGGGTTTGCGATCTTGTCAAATGCCTTTTCCGCATCTATTGAGACAATCATGTGATTTTATCCCTGCTCCTGTTGATGTGTTGAATTATATTAATTGATTTGTGTATGTTGAACCAGCTTTGCCTCCCTGTGATGAATCCAGTTTGATCATAGTGTATAATTTTTTTGATGAGTTGTTGTGGACGGTTGGCCAGTATTTTGTTGAGAAGTTTTCATCGATGTTCATCAAAGAAATGGGTCTATAGATCTCTTTCTTTGATGAATCTCTGTCTGGTTTGGGGATGAGGGATATGCTGGCTTCACAGAATCAGTTTGGTAAAGGACCTTCATTGTCAATTTCGTTGAAGAGCTTGAGGAGTATTGGTGTGAGCTCTGCTTTGAAGACCTTATAGAATTCAGGTGTGAATCCATCTGGCCCTGGGCTCTTTTTAAGTGGAAGTTGTCTAATTTCCATTTCTATTTCAGAGCTTGAAATAGGTCTTTTGAGTTGGGTTAGCTCTTCTTGGTTCATTGTGGGTATGTTAATATTGTCTAGGAATTCATCCATTTCTTCTAGATTCTCAAATTTGTTGGCGTAAAGGTTTGAGAAGTATTCCCTCATGATATTCTGGATCTTGGTAATTTCTGTCGTGATATTACCATTTTCATCTGCGATTTTGTTCATTTCGATATGCTCTCTTCTTTTTTTGGTAAGATTTGCTAAGGGCTTGTCAATTTTGTTAATTCTTTCAAAGAACCAACTCCTTGTTTTGTTGATTCTTTCTATAGATTTTTTTTATTCCAAATCATTTAATTCTGCTTTGATTTTAATAATTTGCTTTCTCCTAATGGGTTTAGGGTTGGTTTGTTGCTCTTTTTCCAGGAGGTTAAGGTGAGACATTAACTAGTTGGTTTGCCATTTTTCCAACTTGCTGTTGTAGGCACTCAGCGCTATAAATTTTCCTCTGAGTACTGCCTTTGTTGTGTCCCTACGGAGTTGATATTTGTGTACTCCTTATTGTTAAATTTCATAAACAGTTGGATATCTGTTCTGATCTCTTCGATTACCCATTGTTTTTGATTCAACAATGTGTTGTTCAGTCTCCATGAGTTACAGGGTTTTCTTTGGTGGAGATGTGTGTTCAGCTCCAATTTGATTCCTTTATGGTCTGAGAGTGTGCATGGAATAATTTCAGTGTTTCTGAATCTGTCCAGGTGTGCTTTATGGCCTAAGATGTGGTCTATTTTGGAAAATGTTCCATGTGCTGCTGAGAAAAACGTATATTGAGGTGTTACTGGGTGGAATATTCTGCAGATGTCTGTTAGATCTAGTCGGTCTATATAGTTGTTCAGTTCTAAGGTTTCTCTGTTGAGTTTTTGCCTTGTTGATCTGTCCATAGGAGAGAGTGGTGTGTTAAACTCACCAACAATCACTGTATTTCGATATATGTATGGTTTCAGTGTAAGTAAAGTTTGCTTGATGAAGTTTGGAGCTCCGGGATTGGGTGTGTAAATATTTAGGATCGTTATGTCTCCCGGGAGGAAAGATCCCTTTAGTAGTATGTAGTAACCTTCTTTGTCTTTTATTACTAACTTTAGTTTGAAGTCTATTGTATCTGATATGAGGATGGCAATTCCAGCCTGTTTATGGGGGCAGTTAGCTTGATAGAGTTTATTCCAACCTCTCACTTTCAAAAGATGATTGTTTTTGGGTAAGATGTGTCTCTTGAAGACAGCAGAACGATGGCTCTTCCTTTTTGATCCAACAAGACAACCTATGCCGTTTAATTGGAGAGTTAAGTCCATTGATATTGAGAGTTAGGATTGAGAGATAATTATTAGTTCCTACCATTTTTAAAAGCTTTTAGTAGGGCCTGTGTCTTGACAGTTCTTGTGGTCCTTAGATGGTATGCTGTTTAGGTGCCTTTTCTTTCCCTATATTGCATTTATTTTGGTTTTCTATGTATAGAGCATCTTTGAGAATTCTCGGTAGTGTTGGTTTTGTTTCGACATATTGTTGCAGCTTTTCCCTGGAATGGAATGTATTTATTGTTCCCTCAGTTATGAATGAGAGCTTAGCTGGCTACAGTATTCTTGGTTGGTAGTTATTTGATTTAAGGGCATGACATATATGCTTCCAGTCACTTCGTGCTTGCATGGTCTCTGCTGAGAAATCTGGGGTTATTCTGATTGGTTTGCCTTTGTAGGTTACTGATCCCTTTTCCCTGGCTGCCTTTAGGATCTTTCCTTTCATTTCTATTGATCCAGTTCAGATCACAATGTGGCGGTGGGATGTTCTTTTCTGGTCAGGTCTGTTTGGGGTTCTAAAAGCTACTCGTATCTGGATGGGCCTGCCCTTCTGGATATTTGGGAAATTCTCTGAGATGATTCCCTGAAGTATATTTCCAATAACATTGACCACTTTCTCCACGCCCTCCTCAATACCAACTAGCCTTAAATTAGGCTTCCTAATTGTATCTTGGACCTCCTGAAGCGCTCTCTCATATTTCCTAGATTTGGATTGACTCATTTTCTGTTCTTTATAATACCTAAATTATCTTCAGCCACGGAAATTCTCTCCTCTGCAATGTCTAACCTGCTATCAAAGCTATCTACTTTATTTTTCATCTCCCTTGCTTCTAATTGCTCACTTTTGATGCCTTGCGTCCCTTGTTTTACATCATGTATGGATTTCTTTATCTCCTTGATTTCCTTTTGAGTGGTTAGCTCAGTAGCTTTATTTTCTTTGGACATTTGCTGGAGTTTGGTCACGTTTTTATTTGTGGATTCTATGAATTCATCCATCTTTCTTTGAAAAACCTTTGTTATGGCCTCCTTTATGGCTTCTTCTTTTTCACTTATCACCTTGTTTTTGCTGTCCTCTTGTTCAGCTATGGCTTCCACCATTATCTCTTTCTTTATATTTTCACATGTTTCATTAATGATGTTTATCAATTGCATTTGTGTAGCACTTGGAAGACTCTCCTCTAGGTTTGCCAGTGACTGTTCCATTGTCTGTTTACATTGGGTGGGGGATGTTGTTTCTTGATTTGACATTTTTCTTGAGTTTCTTGTTCTGCCCATTTGAAAATGGGAGCAAGATTACTACTAAATACGATTATAGTTTTTCAGATATAACCAACCTAGACCTCGGTAGCTGGCAGACACTAGATGTTCACAAGTTTTGATTGGTATTATCACTCTTTCTTTTTGTGCACTTACAGACCAGTCTAATACAACGACTGATAACAGATTTATACCCAAAACCATAAGCCTCTCAATCCAATCTCTATTGTCTTTAAGTCCCTCTGAGCCTAGAGAATAATTAACCACCTACATATACAATATTGCTCAACAGCCATCAAGTGTATATCCGTGCAGTATAAGGGTTGAAAGACGAGCAGAGGTCCAGAGATAGAAAAAAAGAATGAGAGAGGTCAGGGGAGGTGCAAGAGGCTTAACATAGGAGTGTAAGAATATTGTAGTAATGAAGAAAAGGTATAGCATAAGGATAACTGACCTAAGTTGGTAAGTAGGTACCATATTTGAGTACAAAGTTTAGAAAGTATTAGAATAAAACTTATGTGTTGCTGCACGACTAGCTCTTAGCCCAACCAGTGGCCTCACAGTGGACCATGGGATGGATATGTTTTTCTTGTCTACGTTGAGGGAAAGGGGTATTTCACAAGATGCAGAAGCGAAGATTTCAGAAGCAAATGCTGTGAGTGAATTAGCTCGTAAAAAGCATTTTTATTTTCTTTTATCTTCTTGCCAGTCTTGGGGCTTGAATTCAGGGCCTGAGCACTGTCCTCGGGTTTTCTCAAGTCTAGCCCTCTGCCACTTGAGCCACAGTGCCACATCTAGATTTTCTATCTATGTGATACTGAGCAATCAAACCCAGATCTTCATGGATGCTAGGCAAGCACTCTACCACTATGCCAAACTCTCAACCCTGACATAGTAATTATAAAGTCATCATCATCATCATCATATCCTAATATCCTTTCTCCTACAAAGAATGAACACTTAACTGTGTCTAATGCTTTTTTTTAATTTCACTAATTCTTCTGTGTTTTGCCCTCTTGCATTTTGAGGCACTGCCGCACTGCTTTCCATAGTGGTTGAACGAGTTTGCACTCCCACCAACAGTGTAGTAGTGATCCCTCCTGGCCACATCCCCTCCAGCATCTGTTGTCATTCGTTTTCCTGATCCTGGCCATTCTTACTGGACTGAGGTGGAATCTTAGACTTGTTTTGATTTGCATTTCTTTTATGACCAGAGATGTTGAGTATTTCTTCATGTGTCTATAGGCCATTTTTGTTTCTTCTTCAGAGAAGACTCTCTTTAAGTCTTTGGCCCATTTTTAATGGGATGGGTGTTACTTTGGAGGTTAGTTTTGGAGTGATTCAATTTTTTGAGTTGGTGATATATTTTAGATATGAGGCCTTGGTCTGTTGTTTGGTTGGTGAAGATCTTCTCCCAGTCTGAAGGCTTCCTGATTAGTTTACTAGCTATATCCGTAGCCATACAAAAGCTCTGCAGTTTAATGCAGTCCCACTTATCCAGCCTTTCTCTGATTTGTTGTGATTCTTGGTCCTTATTAAGAAAGTTTCGACGTGTGCCAAGGAGGCCTAGTGTATCTCCTATTCCTTCCTGTAAACTTTTCAGTGTGTCAGCTTTTACCTCCAGGTCTTTGATCCATTTGGAGTTAATTCTAGTGCAAGGTGACAAAGAAGGACCCCACCTTAGTTTTCTGCAGGTGCTTAACCAGTTCTGCCAGCACAACTTGTTGAAGAGGCTATCTTTCTTCCATTCTATTTTTTTGGCTCCCTGGTCAAAGATTAGGTGGCCCTAGGTCTGTAGTTTAATATCTGGGTCCGCAGTTCTATTCCATTGGACTTCAGGCCTGTTCTTGTGCCAGTACCAAGCTGTTTTAAGAATTATAGCTCTGTAATAGAGTCTAAAGTTTGGAATTGAAATTCCTCCAGCGCTGTTCTTTCTGCTAAGAAGTGTTTTTGCTATACGGCTCTTTTACTATTCCATATGAAATTTTGAATTGCCTCTTCTATTTCTTCAAAGAATGACATTGGGATGTTGATGGGTATTGCATTGAATTGGTAGATAGCCCTTGGCAAGATTGTCATTTTCACAATGTTGATTCTTCCAATCCAGGAGCATGGGAGGTTTTTCCATTTTCATAGTTCTGCTTTAATTTCCTTTTTTAGGGTTTTAAAGTTTTCATCTAAACGGTCCTTTACATTCTTAGTTAAGCTAATTCCTAGGTACTTTATTTTCTTTGAGGCTATTGTGAAAGGAGTTTCTTTCCTGATTATTGCCTCGTTCCTCTCACTGTTGGCGTAAAGGAAGGCAGTTGATTTTTGAGGGATGATTTTATGGCCTGCTACCCTTCCAAAGCTTTGAATCAGCTCAAGGAGCTTGGGAGTAGAGTCTATAGGATTCTTTATATACAGAATCATGTCATCTGCAAAGAGGGATATTTTTATTTCCACTTTCTCCACTTGGATCCCCTTTATGCTTGCTTCTTGCCTTATTGCACTGCCTACGAATTCTAGTACTATGTTAAAAAGGAGTGGAGAGAGTGGCATCCTGAATGCTAACCCTTACCACTTTTATGCAAAGCTTAGGCCTGTGGCATTTTACGCACAATTCAACGCTCTGTTTTTTGCTGGTTAATTAGAGGTAAAAATCTTATGGAATTTATTGCATGGCTGATTATGAACTGGAATCCTCACGTGTCAGCTTATCTTGAGTAGCTAGGATTACAGTACTTTTACAACCTGTATGCTCATACACATCGCTTCTGATCCAAACACTCATTGTTCAATTTAACTAACAAGATGTGAGGAAAGATGATTGACTGTAATTTACTAGATGGGCTTCTAGTGAGTATATATATATCCACTTCCACTCTGAAGCCAGGGAAATGTTTCTGGTACATGTTTCAACTATCTCCCAAAGAGGAAATTATGTGTGAGTACGTTTGCTAGTATTTCAGATAGGAGATGTACTTTGGTGTTTGGAACCTGTTGAGCAGATTGTATCAGCTGAGCTGTGATAACAGAGATGATGTTTCAGACAGGAATATTTTCATAACAGACAGACTTAATCCAGATCCTTGGATTTCAGGCCTTGAGTAGATAGAATTACAAGTGTGAGCTGCCACCACCACCTGGTTCATTTTGGAAACCTTAATTGCTTCTCATTTGTTCCTTTCCTTTTTTGGAAGATTGATCTAAGCTGGCTGATTGTGCATCACAATGAAGTGATTGGCCTCAGGAATTGCAAATATTTGTTTTATCAGCACGGAATGAATGAAAGTTGATCTAAACCCAATAGTATTTTCCTTCTGATAAATAGGGAACTTACTTAAATCATTTTTCCTTGCCTTTGCTTTCCCAAAGCAAGCAACATGTTTCTTAAAACTATACTTCATGAGAATAGTATAATTAGAAGCTATCTTCTGCACACTTCAGAATAGTCCTTGCATTTATAAACTTATATTACAATATTAGGTAGAAGAATGGTGACTGTTAGTTTCATAACTATTTCATATGTTTTACTCTTTAAGGCTCATTAACTCAAGAAGTGATTAAAGACATTTAGATAATAGTAGATCATAGCTGCTGCTGATTTGATGTGTGTGCAGATGATACACAGATTTATTAGGATTACTCAAAAGTTTTCTTCAAATTTTCAGTAGTAGACTGCTATGCTAACGGGAAGGTGATAGTAATGATGCTGAAATTCTATGAATCAGCTATGAAGCAGAATTTCAGGGGAGAGTATTTGCTAGGGACTTAATTTCTAAGACGCATATCAAGAATATTGAACTATAACACCAAATGATGGAGGACTCAGCGTCACATTTTGTTTGTTTTATGCAAGTCCTGGGACTTGAACCCAGGGCCTGGGAACTGTCCTTAAATGTTTTTTTCTTTGCTTCAGGCTAGTGTTCTACCACTTGATCCACAGCTCCACCTCCAGATTTTTGGTAATGAACTGTAAATCAGAATATCATGCAATTTGTTTGGGCTGGATTCAAACCTGATTCTGTGTAGATAGGATTCCAAGTGTGAGCGCACAGAGCCTGGCTAGTATCATTCATCATTCAAGTCATAGGACTGCAATTCTGCACCTGGGTCTTGTCACTGAGCTTTTCAGCTCAAGACTACTGCCCTATCCCTTGAGCCATAGGGCCACTTCTCGGTTTCTGGTGGTTAATTGGAGATAAGAGTCACATGGACTTCAGTGCCCAGGCTGACTTTGAACTGCTATCCTTGGATCCCAGCCTCTTGAGTAGCTACATTTACAAGTGTGAGCCACCATACCCGGCTAAATTATTTTTTAAGTTAATTTTTTTTGTTAAGTCAATATATAGTTGGCATACGGTTACATAAGTAATGAACACATTTCTTAAGAAAATTGTTATCCCCTCCCTCATTTTTCTCTCTTTTCCTACCCTCAGCCCCCTCTCCACCCAGATTGTTCAGTTCATTTCCGTTTAGTGTCTTCCAAGTAGCACTGTTCAATTGGTTCACCCTTTTTCCTTTGTTGTTTTTTTTTTTTACCATTTTATTATACCCTCTCCATTCCCCAAATCACCTAAACCTATGTACAAGACACAGGGTACCCGAATTCAACACAGTGACTACAGAGAATAAAACTAAAGGGAAAAAGAAGAAAAGAGGTAAAATCAAAGAAAATGAAAGAACATCATACAGTACCTTAGAAGCAACAACACTGAAAAAACAAAACATAAAACCTTGGGCTGAAAATGAAGCTTGCCTAGCATGTATGAAAACCTGGATTCCGTTCCTCAGCACCACATAAACAAAAACTGGAAGTGCGACTGTGACTCAGCTGGTAGATTTCTAACGTTCAGCACAGAGTGTCTCCAAGTGACAAAAATCTGTCACATTTAAGTCAGGCTTTAAAAATTTGCTAGGAACCAGTTACGTGATTTGGAAGAAAGTCCAATTTTCAAAAGATCACTAGCCAGGCGCTGGAAGGTCATAATTGTCATTCTACTAGCCAGGGAGAAGGTGATTTAAAGCCTTTGCAAGCAAAACAAAGAAAACAAAAAAACTGTAAGATTCTTCTCTCCACTTAGCCACCCAAAAACTAAGTGGAGTTGTGGCTAAAACTGGTACAGCATTAGCCTTGAAGAAGAAGAACTAAGAGACCTTGCCCAGGTCCAGAGTTCAAGTTCCCCACCAAGAAAGAAAAAAAAGGAGTCCAGATACCTTAGTTTCAAAAGTATATCTGGATATCTTAGTAGATTTTTCTGATCTTTCCTCATTCATCTGATGGAACCACATAATCTTGATCCTGACCTGACTAAGAGCCTGCATTGTGCTTAATAAATTCATTCCACATATTCCAGTAGAATCTGGACAGCTAACAGCCACTTACTAATGCTTTATTCTACGTTTAGGCCAGTATGTCTTCACACCATCTACACAGTCAGCTATATCATCTTTCCAGAAGTATCATTGAGTGTAGAACACTCAGAACGAAAATAATTGCATAAAGATGTAATAAAACCCCTTGATTCATTAAAAAAATTTCTGTACCACTTAGAGCAAGTACATTAGTGGTATTTACCTCTAGCCTCTTTTTTAAAAAATTTATTAACATTGAATTTTACATCATATTTCAAATGTCATGTTTAACCAACAAGTATTCAAAAAGGGAATTGGTATACAATCACTGGCACATAAATTTTAGAATATAGTAAAAATTAAGCTGAGTCTTTGTATGTCATAGATACAGATTAATCTATAATAAAACACATGTCTATAGAGTGTATAGTCTATCCTAGATTTTTATGTCTATGTAGTTATGTTTATATCTCCAAAATTATGTCCAGAACTTTGGGTATCAACTATTCAATCATCGCTCTACTACTGTTTGAAACTAATATCCATATATTAAGGATACCATGTACCTTTTGTTCCTTCTTCTTGACTTATCGCACTCAACAGGATTCACTCTAATTTCATCCACTACCCCAAAAATGCCATTATTATTTTTTTCTGTGCAGATCTTCTTTTATGTATTTATTTTTATTGTAATTTATAGAAGGGTTACATTATATTCACCAGATAGAAGGTGCATTACTTCTCAAACTTTGATACCCCATGTAATGATATGGTCCCCATTTCCCTTCCCCTACCCCCACTCATGTTCATTTCCCCCCTTCCCTATCCAATTTCAAATAACCCATTAGGCACATATGAAATATATCAGAAACCAAGGTGAAATATTGTAACAATATGATATAACCAAGGGACAACAAAAGAGATAAGAGATCACATAGTTCATTAAGGACAACAATCACTCATTATATGAGTTTTGTTTCTTTATCTTGGAGGTCCTTACATTTAGTGTCATACTATTTGTCACGATGTCTCTAGATTTTGTTCTATTGTAAATCTCTGGTAGCAGAGCCCAAGGTTTCTACTGAATTTGACAAATGAGGGAGACTCTTGGGGCTATGTTCCTTTGAGTTTGGCTTACTTCACTTAATATGATTTTTTCCTTTTCATTCACTTCCCCGAGAATGCCATTATTTTATCTTGTCGGTTGGCTATGTATCATTCCATTGTGTGTGTGTGCGTTTGTGTGTGTGTGTGTCTGTGTGTGTGTGCATGTATCACATTTTTTGTAGTAGGGCATCTGGTTGTTTCCATCATCCAGCCTCATTTTCTACAGATATTTTTATAGTCTCTTTTTTATTTTCAGGGTAATGTATAGAGGGGTTACGATTACATTTACAGGTAGTGGACTGCATTACTTCTTAAACATTTATTCCACTCCACATGTTTTTCTCCCCAGTTCCCTCTCCCCTCCCCTTCCCAATCATCTTGTTTCCCCCCTTCCCTTTCCTATTGGACATAAACAAATAAACATATATACAATATGCCAGGGAAAAAATCAGATACAGTAACAATCTGACATTAACCAAAGGGCAAAATAAGAGATGAGAAATAACATAGTAGATTAAGGACAAAAATCACACAAGATTAAGAGCAACGATGACACAAGATATAGCTCTTGTTCCCATATCCTAGAGATCCTTTCATTTAGTCTCATCTTATATGACCTTATATACCTAGGTTTTTGAGTTATTGTAATGCTCTGCTAGGAGAGTCCTAGATGTGAACTAATTATTACAAATGAGGGAAACCATTGAGCTTATGTTTCTTTGCGTCTGGCTTGCTTCACTTAATATGAATTTTTCCAAGTCTTTCCATTTCCTTACAAATTGGGCGATGTCTTTCCTTCTGATGGCAGCATAGCATTCCATTTTGTATAAGTACCACATCTTCTTGATTCAGTCATCTACTGAGTGGCATCTGGGTTGGTTTCATAGCTTTGCTATGGTAAATTGTGCTGCAATGAGCATCATTGTGCTAGTGGCTTTAGTATGTCCTTTTTTCTGGACATTTGAGTAGATGCCAAGTAGTGGATTTGCTGGATCATAGGGGAGCTCTATGTTCAGTCTTTTGAGGAACCACCACACTGCTTTCCCTAGTGGTTGAACGAGTTTACACTCACACCAGCAGTGTAGGTGTGATCCCCCCTGGTCAGTTTCCCACCAGTATCTCTTATTAGATTTTTTGATAATGGCCATTCTGACTGGAGTCAGGTGGAATCTCAAAGTTGTTTTGATTTTCATTTCCCTTATTTCTAGAGATATGGAGCATTTCTTCATGTGTCTAAAGCCCATTTTAATTTTTTCTTCAGAGAATACTCTTTTAAGTCTTTAGCCCACCTTTTAATAGGATGGTTGTTTCTTTGAAGATTTGTTTGGGAGAGATTCATTTTTTTCAGCTATAGATATATTTTAGATAACTACATATATTATTGTAGAAAAACAATGGAAGCCATCATGCTGGCTCACAACTTAATTTCAGCTACTTAGGAGGCTCAGGGCTTAGGATCACAGGTCAAATCCAACCAGGGCCCTACAGTGTGTGAGATCAAACTCTGTGAACATACAATGACTGTAAGAGGAATCTCACTGCCTGGGAATGTAGCCTAATGGTAGAGTGCTCACCTAGAATGCATGAAGACCTAGGTTCTATTCACCGGTACTGCATACTCAGAAAAAAGCTAGAAGTGGTGCTGTGTCTCAAGAGGCAGAGCACTCACCTTGGGCAAGCGAGTCCAATGAAAACGTCTAGGCCCTGAGTCCAAGCCGTAGGACTGGCAAAAAGAAAAAAAAAGAGCAATCTTACTTAAGTAACAAGGAATGTACCCTATATTTATACAGACTGAAAAATTCATTAAGAAATTAGAAAATATGTATAAAGTGCATAATTTCTTTTGTGTGTTGGCATTGGGTCTTCAACTGAGTGCTTCAGCTCTATCCCTGATCTTTTCTGCTCAAGGCTAGCACTCTACCAATGCAGCCCCAAATCAACTATCTTCAATTGAGATATAAGCGAGGGATATTTCAGGGTGCTTCATGAAAAACATATTTATAAATTGAAACTTTCAACACAGTCTTATTTTAGTATGAATGTTGAGATGGGAAGAGACAGAAAAAGTGAAATGTTTCCTGATCCCCATAGAGAAGAGACTCAGCAGAACCACTGTGGTCTGCAGGCTTCTTTGTGAGTTTTGTTTGTTTGTTTGATTTTTGTCAATTGTGGGGCTTGAACTCTGGGCCTGGGAACTGTCCCTGAGCTCTTCAGCTCAAGGCTAGTGCTTTAATCTGTGAGCCACAGTGCCACTTCTGGTTTTTCTGGCAGTTAACTGGGTACTTTGGCTGGCTTTAAACTTTGATTCTCAGATCTTAGCCTCCTGAGTAGCTAAGATTATAGGTGTGAGGTACCATCACCAGGCTGCTGCTCTGTTACTATGCAGGTTCTGGATCAAGAACTTCAAGTTCTTACTTCAATTTTTTCTTCTCTTGCCTGATACTCTGCCATTTGAACGAAGCCCCAGTTCCTGGTCTTTGTTGGTTAGTGAGAGATATTATGATTTTCTAATATTCAGAGCAACGATTATAAAACCCAGCGTTTTACTTACTTGAATAAATTAAGAGACAGGACCTAGTGAGATGGAAAACAATTTTTTTTCAAGTTGCTATCCTGTTCTAATGCATAAGTCTGGCTATTTTGCTTACACACAAATATATATTTTACCAGTTTCTACTCTATTTTTGCTTAGCTTAAAACCACCACTGCCATTTCATAGATTTTGTTGTTGTTGTTTGCGGTGCTTGAACTCTGTGCCTGGGCTGTTCCTCAGATCTTCAGTTCAATGCCAGTGCTCTACTACTTTTGATTTGGCCAGTCCTGGGCTTGAACTCAGGGACTGAGCACTGTCCTTATATTTTCTCAAGGCTAGGGCTCTACCACTTCAGCCTCAGCACCACTTCCAGCATTTTTCTATGTATGTGGTATTGAGGAATTGAATCCAGGTCTTCGTGCATGCTAGGCAAGCACTCTACCACTAGGCCAAACTCCCAGCCCAAAATTATTCATCATTACTATTAGCTATCTTCTTTTATTATTATTGATTCATCATGGTGCTTGGACTTTGGCCTGGACACTGTCCCTGAGCTCTTCAGCTCAAGGCTAGCGCACTTCCTCTACAGCTCCATTTTTGGTTTCTGGTAGTTAATTGGTGAGGTAAGTCTCACAAACACATGTGTCCAGGCTGGCTTTGGGCTTTGAACCAAGATCCTCCAATCTCAGCCTCCATAGTAAGTAGAATTACACGCTTCAGCCAGCAGTGCTTGGCTGTTTGATGTCTCTGTCTCTGTCTCTCTGTCTCTGTCTTTCTGCCTGTCTGTCTGTCTCTCTCTCTGTCTCTGTGTCTCTGTGTCTCTGTCTCTCTGTCTCTCTCTCTGTCTCTCTCTCTCTGTCTCTGTCTCTCTCTCTCTCTCTCTCTCTCTCTCTCTCTCTCTCTTTTGGTTGTAAGACTTTAATTGTGCACCTGGGCAGTGTCCCTGGGCTCTTCAGCTCAAGGCTACAACCTTAAACACCTTGAGCCACAGTGTCACTTCTGGTTTTCTGGTGCTCAAGTGGAAGTAACAGTTTCATGGACTTTAGTGTCTGGCCTGGCTTTGAACTGTGATCCTCAGAACCCAACCTTATGAGATCATTTCCAGCTTTTCTTTTTTGGTGTAAGTGGTACAGAGTAATTGAACACAGGGCTTTGTGCATACTAGGCAAGCAAACTACCACTAGTGTGCACTCCAGCCTTAGATAGGGGCTTTATATTTCTTTTTCTTTTTTTCACTCATGGGGCTTGAACTCTGGGCCTGGATGTTTACCTTAAGCTCTTCAGCTCAAGGCAAGAGCTCTACCACTTGAGGCACATTGTCATTTTGAATTTTCTGGCTTATTTGGAAATAAGATTCTCACAGATTTTTATGCCTGGGCCGTCTTTGAACCTGGATCCTTCAGGGTAGCTAGGATTACCAGGGTGAGCCACCAGTCACGGGCATTAAATTATTATTTTTTGCATGTCCTATGGCTTCAACTCATGGCCAGAGCACTGTCCTAGGGCTTGCTCAAGGATAGCACTTTACTTCAGCCAGCCAACTCCCGGTCCAAATAGGCCACTCTTGAAGCTAGAATTACAGAGATCTGCCATAATACTGGCATGTCGTTATCTAAGTATATAATTTTTCTCCTATTTTTGATGGCTTTTCCTTAGTGTACCTATTTCCTACATATTTTATGGAAAACTTCCTTCCCACTGGGGCCATAAGTTAAGCCTAGTGGAAGAGTTCTTGCCGAGCATGAATGAAGACCCAAGTTCAATTCCTCAGCACAACATAGATAAAAAAAAAATAAAAGTAGTGCTGTGGCACATGTGATAGAACTTGCGCCTTAAGAATAAACAAAAACAAAAACAAGGATCGTGCTCAGGTCCTGAGTCTAAGCCCAGTACTGGCAAAAAAAAATCTGCCCAAAGTAGACATTTAAACTTATTGTACTTTTCAAAAAATTTGTTGTCAAGGTGATATACAAAGAGATTGCTGTTACATATGTAATGAGTACATTTCTTGTAAACACTGTTACCCCCTTCCCCTTTTCTCTTTCCCATACCCCCAAGTCATAAATTTCATTTACAACAAATATATATGTATTTTCATTCCTGAAAAAAATAGTTTAAAATGTGTTCAAATAAATGATGTAGGTTAATATATTTACCAAAATGGATTACTTGAACTCTAAAATAAACATTCTAGGTAATTTTTCTCATAAAATTGTAGTAATGCTATAAAACTAATGAAAAAGGAATTTTAGTTATTAATTTCTTATGTTTTACATTTAACATTATTACACTAAGCATACTGATTATGGCATTAATACAGACAGCATGAAATATGATTATGTAAAAAAATTAAATGATTAAAAATAGTAAGGTTGTGGGCCAGTAGTTTGGCTTGGTGGCACACACCCTGGACTGGCAAAAAAGAAGTAGGTTTAGATAAAACAGATTTATTTCCAAATGAGAAACAGAATGTCCTTCCTGAGTTAAGAGGGGGATGGATTCTGGTTTGTCGAATGGAGATTGAGTCTCTTTTAGTGAGATGGATGGGTCTGGATATTCTGTGAGGATGGATTCATTTTCCTCCAATGAATCCAGTATTGAGAATACACTTGATGCTTCCCATGGGGACATTTTCCATGAGCCCAGCGTGTGCCCCTTCAGCTTGCACAATAAGTGGAGTGTTACTCTGACTCAGATGGACTGACTCTGGGTGGAGTGTGAAAGGAAACGGAAGGAAATCTGGCTGCTCTTTTTCTTCCTCCATAGTATCTGCAGGTTCAACTGTGTCACACATGGGGTTCAGAGCAAAAGGTATATCCACAGGACTCTAAACCTGTTTGGTAATTTCTACAGAAGGCCCATGGTTTCTGGAGTGCAGTGATGATTCTCAGTCTCCCTCAGTCACCAGCTCCATTGGTGGGTTTTTCATCCGGAGTTCAGGATAAGCTCTTCCACGATGACCCAAACCTAAGAATGGAAATAGGTACAGAGTGGACAGAGTGGACTCTGCAAGTTGAAGTGTCACTCAACTTCCATGAGGATCTAATGGAGGAACCTGTAGAACTGGAGTTTGGACTGAACACTGAGGAGGTATAGGGTCTTTCTAATGAGTGCTCATTCCCGAGTCCTTTCAGAGGACAGACATTACCTGTCTGACACCAGCCATAAAGGGCATTTTTCCAAGCTCTGTAGAAGTAAGGGCCAACCAATATCTAGACCACATGGGCTTCCTACTCACAGGCTCTGAGGCACCCACACCAGGACTTCTACTTTTTCTTGGTCTTACTGGTCGCACATTCCTCCAGCTGGTCAAAAATTATGTGTTTAGAAGAGCAGGTCCAAAGCCGGCATGTGGAGCCTCATATAGAGCTTGAGATGTGTCAGGGTGTGGCAGTTCTTGAACTCGTAGAAATCACTGGGGTAGAAATCCATTCACATAGTTTAGATGGAACACATGATTCTGTGGGCACATTCGCTTCAAGGAAAGTGAGAGCCCTCTCTCTCCATCCTGAGCCTTCTACAAAAGCCCCTTTCTTGCAGAACTCTAATGCTGTGGCTGTCCTGCAGAGATGTGCACTTATGTGCTGGGAGGGGGGTAAGAGACACTCGAGAACAGGATGACTTTTACACCCCACTTCCAGAAGCTTCTGAGAGAGGCCTCTATGCATCTGTCCAAAGTAAACGCACCTTAAATTAACTAAGTAAATGCTCTAAATAAATCAATAAGTGAATGCTCTAAATAAAGAACTAAATGCTCATTCCTCTAATCTTAGCCACCCAGCAGGCTGAGCTCTGAAGATCACAGTGGAAAGCCAGTCTAGTCAGTAAAAGTCTAAAGGCACTTGTCTTCAATTAGGCAGCAAAAAGCCAGAACTTGACCTATGACTCAAATGGTACAGTGCTAAATTTTGAACACCAAAGGGATGGCATTTAGACCTGGGTTCAGGTTCAAGTGGCAGCACTGGACCACACACCAAAATGTAAATGCTTTCAGGTTCTAACAGGCAAATCTATCACAATCCCTCCCTGATGGCTCAAAAGTGATTCAGCCCCCAGCTTTTCCTCTGACTCCAGTATTTCACAGGCCTCCGCCATTAGTACTGACACCTCATTTCTTACTGGGAAATGGGATTTCCTAGGATGTCACCTAGGTGAGGGCTGCAGTTGGGAGCCACTTACTCATGCCTGAAATCCAACTTCTCAGTAAGCACACTGTTGAGACTCCAGTAGCTTGTGAGGGAAATGAAATGGCATGGTGTCCCAGTCTTAATGGAGTAGTTTGTGCACTTGTATCATGCTTAGCTCCCCTGTGAACACCCAGTGAACCAAACAGGCTCAGAGAGGAGCCAAGTATTCCAAGACTTGGCCAGGAGGGGTGAGCAAACCTGGGTTTGGAGGGGGAACACTAACTTTTTCAAGAGAATTTCCAGCAACTACTACATTGTCCTCCACTATTTGAAATTGTGCAGGAAGTTTCCCACATAAAAGAGATCACCTTTCTGGTAGGCAGGGATCAGCTTTGTCAGCAGCATCTCCAACAGGCCTTCCTCCAGGATCCATAGGTTACAAGGCTCATTCAGAGTCTTAGCTGACTTACCATCACACTATGTTGGCAAAACAGTGGATATTTCAAACGTAGGAATGGGACCACTCTTCACATTGAGGAATTGGAATAGAGTAGATTGGAAATGACACACTCTAATCTCAGTAGAGTCACTTGAAAGCACACAAGAAGGTTGTAGTGTGTGGGCTGGATGATGGGTTCAAATAGGTTTCCTCTCAATATACCTCATCTGAGTTGCCCTGGAGTTTCCTGGCTTTCTTCCTAGAGAAATGCCTGATATACGGGAATTTTGGCTTTGCACTGATTCAGCATCTACTTCTTCAAGTGAGAGATCCATATCTCTCATGCCTGAGATCCGAGCCTCCTGACTTTTGGCAACAGCACAGCAACAACTTTCTTCCTCCTGAGCCACCGGCCAAGGGAGCTGGCTTGCGCTGGTTGTCACATACAGTGGCTTGGTTACCAGGGTTCCATATTCTGTTCCATTGTGAGGGAGGTAGGGTCACCTTTCAAGGCCCAGTGACCAAAGCTCCTTGCTCACAGAAGACCTCCCCAAAGACATACTGGAGGCTGAATCTCCCTTCCCACCTCACATATGGATGTAGTAAACAGCACACCTTTTTGGTCAAATCCCAAGTCATTAAGTAGGCGTAAGTGCTAGCCTGGTCTCAGGCTCAAGGAGCCTTTCTTAGGTAAGATCCAAACTTAACTGTCACTATTCCCCTTACCCTTCACAAGACATTTTGCTTCACAGTGCCTTCTCAGCTTGCATTTTGCCTCTTGCACCTTTTTTTGCTAGTCCTGGGACTTGACCTCAGAGCCTGACCATTGTTCTTAGGCTTTCTTTAGGCTATAGCTGTCCCACCAAGCCACAGCACCACTTCCAGCGTTTTCTATGTATATGGTACTGCAGAATCAAACCGGCGTCTTTTTGTGTGGTAGCCAAGCACTCTACAAATAGATGAAACACCCAGGCCATCTTGCACATATTTTTCACTTCAATCTACTAGGACGTTGTTAGGTTTCTGTATCCTAATCTATTTTTCTTCCTGATGAATATCTGTGCTGTCATCTGTAAAAATGCAAGTGGGAAAATCACAGAAGCATTGGTGACATAAAAAAGTCTTACAGACATAGATAAGTGTTCATTCTTTGTAGGAGAAAGGATATTTTGATATGATGATGATGACTATTTATAAATACTTTATCGGGGTTTAGAGTTTGGCCCAGTGGTAGAGTGCTTGCCTAGCATCCATGAAGATCTAGGTTTGAGTCCTTAATATCACACAGATATAAAAATCCATATGGCAATGTGGCTCAAGTGGCAGAGGGCTAGACTTGGGTAAAGCCAAGAGCAGTGCTCAGGCCCTGAGTTCAAGCCCCAGGAATGGCAGAAAAAACAAAAGAAAAGAAATGTGCTTTTTACAAGTTATTCACTCACAGCATTTGCCTCTGAATTCTTCGCTTCTGCATCTTGTGACTTATCCCTTTCCCTCAATGTAGACAAGAAAAACAGATTTTATTACTTGCTATCCTGTTGTCCAATCTTTGGATATTAATTCAAAATACAATATTGCCTGAGATATTGTGTGTGTGCGTGTGTGTGTGTGTATCTGCCTATGTGTGCATGCACACATGTGTACAGGGTTTAGGGCTTACTCATAGGGCCTGTGTGATAACCCTCAGCATCTTTTCCTCAAAGGTATTGGTCTTTCACTTCTAGCTTATTATAGCTAATTGGAGTTGAGAGATTCACTCAATTTCTTGCCCTGTGCATTGGAACCCAGTGCTGGGTTCTCATATTGTTAATTGTAGCTATAGAGAAGGCTGAGGTCTGGGGATCCTCGTTAGAATCCAGCCCCTGAAAGAAAGTCACTGATAGAAATCTTTATCTTCAGTTAAGCACGAATAAATAAGGCAAAAGTGGAACTGTGGCTCAGTTCCTCTTGTACCAGCCATGAGAAAATTAGTAATTGGCAGCACCTGGTCCCTGAGAGAAATCCTTAGCACTGGTTCAAAAAAAGAAAGAAAATAATGAAAAAAATTAAAACTTGCTGAGGAATCCATAAGGATAAACGTGCCTGTGAATAATCTTGTCATTTCAGATTCCCTCAAGAGCTTATGTCTCTGTATATTTTATCAAGTTTTTTTTAAAGATATTTACATATTTTCTATCTTTCTTAAACAGAGATAGCCATCCACAAAACACAAACACAAACTCTCACACAGTATACCACTCACCCATAAGTGTCTGGCTATGTATATATGTATAGTCATATGTATTGATCTGTCTCTCTCTACTAATATATAAATGCATAAACATATGTATTTAGACAAACAGGAAACATACATAGATAGGTCTCAGGCATTTCCAGATTTTGTGCAAGTCTTCTGAGTGCAACTTACCATTGTATTGTTTGTCAAGATAGAGTCCCTCTAACTTTTGGCCAGCTTCTTGTCCTTTGATACTTTTTTCTGGCAGTCCTGGATTTTGAACGCTAGGCCTGGATGCTGTCACTGAGCTTGAGCTTCTTGCATTCAGTAGTTTATTGCAGATAAGAGTCTCACGGAGTTTCTGTCCTGGGCTGGCTTTGAATTGTGATCCTCAGATCTCAAACTCCTGAGTAGCTAGGATGACAGTCTTGAGCTACCAGTACCTGGTTCCTTTGCCTCTTTTACCCTTATTTTGGCCACACCACAGCCATGGTATCTACCTTGCTATGTTCTCTCCACCTGCCCCCAGACAGGGGTCTGACAGATGCTTTCCACCCACTTATTCATGTCCTCCTCTGTATTGGCTGACAGCTAAGACATGCACTCACTTGTCTGGATGCCAAACACAAAGCCATGTGATTGTTTCTCAGTCTGGAACATCCTATCAGATTTATAGCACCACAGAGGGTCAGGTTGATGCTCCTCCAGGGCTTCTTAAATTGTTCTCATATTAATCCACAACACGTTTGTCATCACTTGTCCAGCTAATTCATGGACTAAACCAGCATTCCCTAAAAAATTAGATCCCAATACCATGAGGACACTCAAGGGTGCATTCGGAGTGTGACCTGCAGGTGGATGTGAGCCTGTCTAACTTGGAGGGGATTTCTCCACCACAGGAAATGGAATACAAATTTAGAATCTGCTTTCATGAGGTGACAATCTCTGGCAGATGTTCTTATCAAATGTGGCACTGCCTACTTCCAGCTTAAAACATGGGTTGATGACCCAGCATAACAGAGAATGTATTCACCCCGGCCCAACACATAGGCTGGGACCCTGAACTTTCAGGTAGCATTTGGCTTTGAAGGTCATGAGATCTTAGTCTACAAATGATGAGCCCCCTCCCGTGAGGCATAGCAAACGGAGCCAAAGGGCAACCCAGTTAAGCACCAGATCAAGCTTCCCTTCTTCAGTAGGGTATGGTTTGAAAACTGTGCATAGCTTCTGTTTGAAGCCAGTCCAGAAAGGAAAGTCCATGAAACTCTCATTTCCAGTTAACTGCCAAGAAAAAGCCAAAGATAGAGATGAAGCTCGAGAGAGCTAGAGAGCCATCTGAAAAGAATGGTTACACCCTGCAACATCCCCATTATCTGATCTTGAAAACATCTCTGCGTGCATCCCAGCATGCAGCCAGCATCTGGGGGTGACAGTGACCCCTGCGCCCATTGGAAAGCTACACTGTCTCTGATATCTGTAATGTGAACCTCATTCTGTTGGGTTTGTGAAGCGGTGTCAACCCTGCAGAAGGAACCAACTGTGCCCTAACTCCCACTGTCCCCTGGGGACCCTAGCATTCCCCCATCTGCACCCCTCCTGTGGCTTCTGATCCTAGGGAGCCCTCCTGCATTGTCCAACACTCACATGAAGTGCATATTTCTACTCCTGGGGCAACTTCTCCACAGAGAGTACATGACATGCCCACTCTCTAGGCACGGGGAGATCCTGTCAAAGTAGCAAATCAGTGATAAGGACATAAAGTGATGAATAGAATTTTAGATCCTGATGTAGACAGTCTGCAAAATCCAAGGGGGAATGGAATTGGAGGGGACCAGGGAACAGGATGTGGGCATGGAGCTTCCCTGCCGAGGGGGTGGGGGAAGTCACAGGCTGGGGGATGCACAGGATGATCCATGGGCCCTGTGCAGCTACTGGGTCACCCCCTTCTGCATCTCAGCCTTTGGCTTTGAGCTCTGTGATCATCAGGATGTGCACAGTCTGTACTCTGGCTGGCAGAAGAAAGGACCCTGGGAAGACAATTGTAGACCCTTTGCGAGTGTAGGAAGGGGTAGGCTGGACACCCAGTCCAAGAGGAGCTAAAACTGGAGTCGAGGGGTGTGCAAGGAGTGGGTGTGAGGGTTGTGGGCAGTCACATTCATGGCAGAGGTGGCTCTGTCTGTGGGGTGAGTGCCTCCCTGCAGGCACAGCACTGGACATGTCAGAGATCCACATGAAAAGGAAAAGCTGGAAATGGCACTATGGTTCAAATGGTAGAGCATCAACCTTGAGCAAAAGAGCTCAGGGACAGTACCCAGTACCTGAGTTCAAGCCTCATGACTGTAAAAGAAAAAGAACCAGGACTATGAGAGGGAACCTGGTACTCTCTTGGTCTAATCAGACACAAGAAGAGGCCGGGATAGGCTGTGGAAAAACACAGAGAACATCTTTCCCCAGCTCATCCTGTCCTGCATGCAGGGACAGCCATGTAACTAGGGCTACGGTGAGATCATCTTCACCCCTGTGCTGCCATCTGAATTGTAGGCCTCTGTCCTGGCATGGGGTGTCCTGATGGCTGAGCAGGTGCCCTAACCCTAGATGGAGAGCAGCCACTGACTTTGGTAGCTAAGGAGAGATCTGTTCCATAGCTATCAGGCCACCCACCATGGGAGCCATAACCACCCCTCACCCAGGTAGAGGCCAATGGTTCTCCAGGTGCTACTAACATTGCCCCACTCCTAGCTCTGGGTACACGTGACATTCCCTCCACAAGAAGCAGGACTAAGTGAAGGATCAGGAAGCTGCCTATGGGCTTCAGATGATGGCCAGGCTGGCACTACAGATGGCCTCACTCTGTCACCACCTTCCCCTGCCTCCATCATTCCTCCATCATGCCTCTCTACCTCCCACCCATTAACCTTGGAAACCAATGAACTGGGCTCTCATCATTCCTCTCATCTCTTCACCCACCTTGCCATGCGTCCATCCCTCTGTCACTTCCACCCCACACACATCCCACCACCAGCCACCCTGTAGCTTATGAGGATCACAGAGGAAGCTCTTGGTGAAGGGCTTGTGACCACAAAACAGTTACTATCACCCGCTCTGGCCTGATCCACCACAGAATAAGAAAAGCCAAGCAGGCACACACTGCAGCAGAGTTGCTCTGCTGCCACCCTGATTTCTTCATGGCCAGGACTTGGCTCTCCTCAGCCTCCCAGCTCAGTAACGAGAACATTGTGCTTTCACAGAGCCATGGCTTCCAGTCTCCATGGACACAATGACATCAAGGTGATGCCAACTTCCCCATCTCTATATACTTCTAACTATGGGATGAGAGCTGATGTTCTCTTCTGTGACTCCATCCGCTAAGAGCCTCATGCAGATTTCTGTCCTTTGCTCATCATGGTGACTCTTTGGTTAACAAATCACTGCTGGGCTTCCAGTTCACCACATATAGAACCCATACTCCAACACTTTTCTTAGAAGGACTGATGACTTTTAAATATTCTCTAGTTTTAAATTTCTAGTTCCTTCTCTCTTTCATTTATATATTTCCCTTCCTCACATACTTCCCTTTTTTACCTTCCTTCTTTCATTCCTGGCCTTGAACTCAAGTCCTGGAGCTTTTTCTTAGCTTTTCTTTGCTCAAGGTAGCACTCTAGCTCTTGAGCCACAGCTCTACTTCAATCTTTGTTCTTGCTCTAAACTGGGAGTATGAGTCTCATGCATTTTTCCCTTTGCTGGGTTGGTTTTAAACCACAATACTAAGATCAGGATCCTGAATATGCCTCTGATTACAGGTATTATCTAATCAAAACAAATTCCTGATTTCTTTTTTAGACATAATTAGTTCTTTCAGGTGAGCCACCAGCCACTCATGCAAGAGCATTGCAGGATCCCAGCATTCATCTTGTCTCCAGTCTTATTCCATCCATCTCACAATGGTCATCTAAAACACCCTGCTGCATGCCTGAAGTCGCAAGGAACGTTGTCAACGCCATGAGAAGCCCCCTTAAGCTCTGCCTCAGACATACCCAGCCCCCATCCCACTTCCACATGAGCATTTGTTTAGGAGAAATTTCCTGAGTACATCATCATCTTTTCCTCACCATTCAAATTTCATCTTTGGAGTCATTTCTCCCAGACAAAGAGGAACATGATCCATGGTTTGATAGCAGCTCCAGCTTCATAGTCCCAGCCACCAACACCCCCCCATTACCCTGCCAGACACCTGAATTCAAGAACAATGTTTTCACTACCCCTGACTCTTATCAAATGTTTTAACTTATACAGTGCATTAAAATAATTTTACTAAATGGAATAAACACATGGCATCAAGCTTCAGAATCTTTTCACCTGAACTTTTAGTGAATCACAGACACACCAGCATTTCTGTAGCCAACAGAAATCTTAGCTTTGAGATTTCAGCATTCCTGGTATCCAAGTTTGGATGTTGTAACACTGCCCTTAATGGGGCACTTCAATCACACAATCCCACAACAATCAATGTCATTTGACATTCACTGGTAGGTGGTGCTAGGAAAAAGACTGATGTGCCAATTCCATGCTCGCTTGACCTATGCCATCTTCAAACCTGGAGCAAGTGGGGCTCCTCTCTCCATGACACCTTTTGTGTACTACCCCAGGAGGACCTTTACCTTGAGACAAAATTATGAAGACTATCTCTACCAGCAAAGATTCCAGTGAGATGTGCCTTCATGGATAAAGCTAAAATCTCACTAAAGTGAGGTTGTTGGCAGTGCTGGAGCCTGAACTCAGGGCCTGGGCACTAAACATGTGTACTCAAGACTAGCCCTTTACCACTTGAGCACAAACTCCATTCCAAGCTGTTTTTATTTTTGGTAGTAAGAATCTATGAGACTTTCCTGTTCTAGGTGACTTGGAACTTCCATTCTCAGATCTCAGCCTCCTGACCAGCCTGGAATAAAACTGTGGATCAGCCATGCACCACACCTGAGGACTTCATCCAGCACATTTTTTCCCAAAAATTGGAAGAGGAAGATGAGGGAGGGTTGGGCTCATCCTGCCCTGCATATGAAGGAGAGCATCAGCGCCTGAACTTCATTCCCTGTTGTAGGCTGCTGGAGGAAAAGGAAGCAAATAGGCACAGGCTGGCAGCAGATGCCACAGAACAACTTGTGACCAAGACTCCCAGAGCAGACCTCAGAATCGATGACAGAGTTGGATCTACCCAGTAACAGAGGCAGTGGTGACACCTGAAACTGCGCGTTTGAGCCTTTGCTGCTAGTAAACAGGGCCACCTATGTCTCAATGAGAAAGGTGAGATTTTGGTGGAGAAGGTGAGATTAAACATTATGTATCATGCAAGAAGACAGACTATAAGGGGTCTTTTATTATTCCAAGTGAAATTTTGGATTTCCTCTTCTGTTTCTTTAAAGAATGACATTGGGATATTGATGAATATTGCACTGAATTTGTAGATAGTCCTTATCAAGATTGCCATTTTTACAATATTACTTCTTCCAAACCAGGAGCATAGGTTTTTGCATTTCCTCAGTTCTGCGTTAATTTCCTTCTCCAGGGTTTATAGTTCCATCAAAAAGGTGCTTTACATTCTAAGTTAATTCCTAGGTATTTTATTTTCTTTGATAGCAAAATGAGTTGCTATCCTGATTCTTGCCTCATTCCTCTCATTTGTTGGCATATAGGAAGGCAGTTGACATTGAGGGTTAATTTTATACCCTGCTAACTTACCAAAGTTTTATATCAGCTCAAGCAGGTTTGGAGTAGAGTCTATAGGGTTCTTTAAATACAGAATCATGTCATCTGTAAGGAGAGAAAGTTTCAGTTCCTCTTTCCCTTTTGCTCCTCACTCCAGTTAGAATGGCCAAGATCCAGAAATCTAATAACATATGCTGGAGGGGATGTGGCCAGGAGGGATCACTACTACACTGCTGGTGGGATTGCAAACTCGTTCAACCACTATGGAAAGCACTATGGCAGTATCCCAAAAAGAATAAACATAGAGCTCCCCTGTGATCCAGCAATTTCACTACTTGCCAATCGTCCAGATAGGACATACTAAATTCACTAGAACAATAACATTTATCACAGCACTATTTACTATGGCAAAGGTATGGAACCAACCCAGATGCTCGTCAGTTGATGAGTAGATCAAATATGGTATTTTTACACAATGGAATTCTGTGCTTCTGTCAGAAAGAATGACAGACGAATTTGTAAGGAAATAGAAAGACTGTAAAGTTTAGAAATTAGTTTCTGTCTCCTTCGCTCTCTCCTTCTCTATCTCTGTAAAATTTAGAAGTTCCTGTTTCTCTCTCTTTTCTCTCTTTCTCTCTCTTTCTGTCTCTCTCTTTCTGTCTCTCTCTCTCTCTCTCTCTCTTTCTCTCTCTCTCTCTCTCTCGCTCTCTCTCTCTCTCTCTCTCTCTCCAATCCTTAGGCTTGAACTCAGGGCCTGAGCTACTTTTGCTCAAGGTTACCACTCTACCATTTGAACCACAGTGCTGCTTCTGGCTTGCTCTTTTCACGTAGTATTGAGGAATCTAACCCAGGCCTTCATCCTTGATAGGTTAGCACTCTACCACTAAGCCACACAGTCAGCTTTTAGAGGTTTCTGACAAAGGTTTTCCTACATGCTATTATTTCTTCTGTGAGTGCTCTTAATGCTTGCTGAAGGTTGACTTTGTTTAGAAGACTTACCCTAATGCTCCCATATACAGAGATTCTATATATCTAAATGTTTTTCATTACTCAGAATTTCTCTATTGTGTATGTTCTGAAATGTACTGAAGACTGACTTCTGATTAAAAGTCATTGCACATTTGTTCTATTCATTAGTTTTCTTTTCTTCTATGGGAATCAGGTTTGTGATGAACACAGAAGTATGCCTTCCAGGTCAAACACTTTCCACATTTGTAATATTCATAAGGTTTTTCTCTCCTATGTGCATTTTATACTTAGTCATGCGTTCATGATGGATTTTTCATATTCTTATATTCATACGATTTTTATCCTGTGTCTGTGTGGTATCATGCAAACTCAACTATGAGTTCTTCAAAAAAATTTCCCTTTCATTTTATTCATAGGATTCTATCCTGTGGGTGTTTAGTGATAAATCTTGACTTGTGCCTTCTGGGGAAAAGACTGAACATTTGCTACATTCATTAAGGATTTTATCTTGTGTTGGTTCTGTGACACAAGCTGAGTTTTCTTCCACAGACTAAAAAGTCTTTCCTATTTATTACATTGCTAAGGCTTCTCATATGTGTGAACTCTCTTACGCTTCCTGAAGGGTGAATACTGCACGAAAGACTTTCAACTTTGGTTATATTCCTAAGGTTTCTAATATGTGTGAATTCTGTTATGCCTCCTGTAATGTGACTTCCATCTGAAGGTCTTACCACATTTGATGCACTCGTACAGTTTCTCTCCTGTGTGTGTTCTCTGATGCAATTTGAGGGAAGACTTCCATTTGAAAGACATTCCACATCGGTTACATTCATAAGGTTTTTCTCCTGTTTGAATTGTCTTATGCATGTTGAGGTTTGGCTTCTGTGTGAAGGACTTTCCACATATGTTACACTCATAAGGTGTTTCTCCTGAGTATATTCTCTGATGAACATGGAGTTTTACCTTCCATTTGAAAGACTTTCCGCATTCACTACATGCATAAGTTTTCTCTCCTGTGTGTGTTCTATTATGCCCATCAAGATATGACTTCCACTTGAAGGTCTTTCCACATTTGTTGCACACATAAGGTTTCTCTCCTGTGTGTGTTCTTTGATGCAATTTGAGGGAAGATTTCTGTCTGAAAGACTTTACACATTGGTTACATTCATAAGGTTTCACTCCTGTGTGTATTCTCTGATGAACACGAAGTTTTCCCTTCCCTTGGAAAGACTTTCCACATTCATTACACTTATAAGATTTCTCTCCTGTGTGTGTTATTTGATGAACTCGAAGGTGTATCTTCTGGGTGAAAGATTTTCACATTTGTTACATTCATAAGGTTTCTCTTCTGTGTGTCTTCTCTGGTGCAAAGTGAGGTATGATTTCAGTCTAAAAGTCTTCCCACATTTATCCCATTAAAGATTTCTCTTCTGTGTGAGATCTCTGATGTGTGCTCAGAGCTGAATTCTGGGCAGAAATTTTATTACATTCCTCATATTCATAAGGTTTGTCTTCTCTTGGAGATCGAGGTTGGAGCGTCAGGTCTGACTTCTCAGAAATTAATTTTCACACTTGATGTACGCATCACATATCTCAGGATATTTGCTCTGAGGTATTGTAAGGCGTATTTCATTACTGAAAGATTTCTCACATTCACTACATGTATGAGGAGTCTCTCCTGTGTACATTTTTGGATGTGTAGTGATGGTCGGTGTTAAGTACAATATTTTTCATCACACAGTACATTTAGCAATTTTCCTCCCTCTCTGAAGAATTTCTTGGGCAGGGAGAACAGAATTATGATACTGCAGATCTTTTGGACTGTCACAATCATGAATAAAATGCTCTGAATATCCGATGGATTTTTTAAGAACAGGAGACATACGAGATCTATATGCAGCATGCATCTCATCAGGCTTAGGAGACAGAAGCATGTTCTGACACTTAATGAACTCCTCAGTCCTCACCCCTAAGTTGTTACCGTTATTACTAATCAGCTCTGGATTATGTGTAGAGCTCAAATTTAAAGTTGTTGCAAATCTCACGTTTTCCTCCACTTCGATACTACTTGCAACTGCTACTTCACAAAGACATTCATGTGGACTTTCCTGGCAGGTCTTGAACACATTTTCCATTACCTGGACATCTAAAATGAGTCATAGAAAAAAAGACACAAACATACATGAGATACAAATATTCCTTACTGTAAAGGTAATGACTTTACTTTCCCATCCTAAGTGTTAGATATTTTAAAATATAAAAGTGGAAATTGATTTGTGAGAAATATATGCTTTTCTCCCTAACATATTAAGAAAATGATATTTTACAATGACCAATAATGTTTTTCTGTGTTTTAGTTCTCTTTTATATCACAGGAAATATTTATTGAAATTACCCAACTCTGTATTACTAGTTTTAAGCTGAGTACTACCTATACTATACCTGCAGCTGTTTTTATTTCAAATAATGTTTTGTTTATACATTGAGGAATAGCTGCCTTTCTTTTATTTTTGAGAAATAATCTAAATACTGTGCTGTTTTGCATCTTTTTAAAACTTTCTTTTCTTTTGTTTTCTTTTTTTTTTTGTAGTTCATAGGCCTCGGCCCTGTCCCTGAACACTTCAGCAGAAGACTATAACCCCTATCCTTGAGCTACAGCCCCACTTCCTGTTTTCTAGAATTAACTACAGATAAGAGTCTCAGGTCCTGAGTAGCAGATAGGATTACCTTACCCAGTTTCAATGCTGTTTGCTTATTAACCATTAAGTGAGGAACACGAATTTTTTCTAGATTCAGCGGCCACAAGTTTGGTTTATATGTCTGTTTGCCTTTGATCCAAGCAAGAACGATTCTTGAGAGTAAGGACTTACACCTATATCCCTTCAGTTACAACTTCTCACTAAAGTCTCAATTTAGGTATTTGTGGGAATTTTGAAATTTGTTTCTTTCCATTTGAAGTCTTATAAAAATTCCTTTTCTAACACTCCTGTCCCTCAGAACCATGGAAGACCAGAAAATCCCCAGCTCATTGTCTAGTTAATTTTCTTATGTTGATTGAAACTTTGTTGTTTTTTTTTCTTCCATTCCTGGGTTTGAACTTAGGACCTAACCACTGTCCTTGGGTTTTCTCAAGACTAGAACCCTATCAATGAAGTCATTACTTCTGGCTTTTTCTATGTATGTGGTAATAAGGAATCAAACCTGTGTCTTTGTGCATGCTAGGCAAGCACTCTACCACTAGGCTCAATTTCTGGTGGAAAGGTCTGGTTCTGAATACCAGTCTCTTCCTACCAGCAAAAAGATATTATCCTTATCAGAGAATAATTCCCTGACTTATTCCTTCTTTGCTCAATCATTTATAGTCTTAGTTTTAAAGAAACGAAATATCATTGTTTCTTTCTATCTTTCCTTCCTTCTTTCTTACTTTCTTCCTTTCTTTCTTTCTTCCTTTCCTTCCTTCCCTCTTTCTTCCCTCTTTCTTCTTTCTCTCTCTCTTTCTTTCTTTCTTTCTTTCTTTCTTTCTTTCATTCTTTCTTTCTTTCTTTCTTTCGTTCTTTCTTTCTTGTTTTGCGGTCATGGTACTTGAATTCTAGACCTGGCTGTTCTTCCTGAGCTCTTCAGCTCAAGGCTACTGCCCTATGTCTTTAGCCTCAACCCCACTTCTCATTTTCTATTGTTTCATTGGAGAGAAGAGTCTAAGGTGTTTTTGTGATAGGTCAGTCTTTGAATCTTGATCCTCAGATCTCAGCCTCCTAAGTAGCTAGGATTACAGGCATGAGCCACGGGCTCATGGCTTTCGCATTTTATTTTGTTTCACAGTGATTTCTACAGAGAAATCTAGCTTTAACTCTACTGCCACATAGAATTCATTATATCACCCTATGATTCTTGGTGCCGGGGGTTTGGGCTAGCATGCACAAAGACCTGGTTCAGTTCCTTGGTACTACATACAAAGAAAAAGCCAGAAGTGGTGCTATGACTCAAGAAGTAGAGAGCTAGCCTTGAGAAAACCCAAGGACCATGCTCACGCCCTGAGACCAGGCATAGGGTTGGGAAAAGAAAATGATTCTTGATTCATTCACAAAGAATTCCATAGGTTCCACACAGGATTTAGGGTAACTAAGAATATTATTGCTCAGTACATCACAACATGAACTTACCAATGGGGCTCAGGCTCCAACATCAATATGAAGATGCATTCACTCACCTGTGATATTCTTGTCAGAGGAATTTCCTATCCAGAGTTCTGCACAGTGCTCTAGCTTGTCAGTTAATACAGGTTTGGGAACACAGGGCCCTGTAAATTAGAAACAGTAGAGAATTATTGCTTATGCTGTGTCATCATTGCTTTAAGTTCGCAGACATCCTACTCACAAGTTATCTATTAAATCTTTTTTCTCATTTCTCACTGGCTCCATGGTTGACTTTTCCCCAGCTCTGGATTCATTTTGTATGGCATAAACTTAGCTGTCTTGCTCAAGGCTAGAAAAATACCAGTTTGAGTCCCAGGTGCACTTACATGCATAGGTCTTCATGCATACTAGGCAAGCACTCAACCACAAAGTCAAACTCTTGACACTCCACTAACATTTTTGAGGGGTTACTTGGAGTTATACAGTTTCATGGCAATTTTTATGCCATTGCTGGCTTCAAATTAGAATTCTTAGATTTCTTCCTCCTGAATATTTTAAGATTACAGGCATGAAACATTGCACCTAGTGCCAGGTTTCCATTATAAACTCACTGTTTAGTGATTTGTAGATCCTATTCCCAATAATGATATATATTCTATTCTTGATTGTTTATCCACTTACAATTACTGTGTAAGTTTGGAATGTCGTCTCCATTAGAGGAAACATAATTTAGAACTGTTGTCAAAGTATCCTGAAGGTATCCTGAAGAATGAGTACAAAATTACCTTAGGTTTTCTTTAGAAAGTAATGATACTTCTCAGGGCCTGGAATCTTTCATTTAAATAGTATTGAAAGTTTGATAAACATTCACGTATCTGCAAAATAACAAGGCACTTGGCCTTGCAAGTGAATTTGACTTTGCTCACCTAGGACACCAGGTTGCTGTAGGTCTCCAGCATTACATCTCTGTACAGGGTCCTCTGAGCATTGTCCAGATGCTGCCACTCCTCCCAGCTGAAATCCACAGCTACATCATCAAATGACACCAGCTTCTGGAATGGCACACTTTCATCAAGTAATTAGCACTGAGTTATAAACACACCATGTCTGGAATTTTATTCTTTTTTTTGTTGGAATTGTATTCCTTTACTTAAATGTTTACACTTACATGAAATATTGACCTGAAAAGCTTAGGGATGGTGCCTAGGCCCAGAGTTCAAGTCCCAAGACCCACAAAAAAATAAAAAGGAAAGCCAGGTGTTGGTGGCTCACGCCTGTCATCCTAGCTACTCAGGAGACTGAGATCTGAGGACCATGGTTCAAAGCCAGCCTGGCACAAAATTCCATGAGACTCTGTTCAATTACCCACCATAAAATGTTTAATGGCTTGTGGCATATCATGGTAGAGCAATTGTGATATCGACAAAAATAAGTTGGGGGAGTAGATTTAGGTTATAAATGGAATTATTCCATTGAAAAGCAACTACATTATATGATGACATATGCTGGTACTGTGAGAATATTGCAAAATCTTAGGGTATCAAGTAATAATACTGTGAAGTACACCCAGAATGTTAATGTTCTATGGCTGGCATAATAATCACTTGGGGAAGAAACTTTTTTTTCTTTTTTTTGGCTGGGGGATTTGTAAGGCTTGAACTCTGGGCCTGGGCACTGTTCCTGAGCTCTTCAACTCAAGGCTATCACCCTACCTATGAAGCCACAGTGCCATTTCCCATATTCTAGTGGTTAACTGTAGATGAGAGTCTCATAGACTTTCTAATGCCCAGGCTGGCTTTGAATCAAATCTTTAGATATCAGCCTGATATCTGAATAGCTAGGATTACAGGTATAAGGCACTGCACCTGGCAAGAAATTTATTTCTTGCTGTTTTATACTACAAATTTACTGTATGTTTTACTTTTTCAAAAAGACTGAGGATGACCTTTGTTCTGTGTACAATGGGAAGAGGGGTAGGGAGCTGTGAGCAGAAGAACTGAGGGGCAATACTCAGGGTAGGACAATAGCCTTAAACTAAAGAGCTCACGGCCCAAGGTCCAAGCCCCATGACTTTCCCCACTACCCCACAAAAAAAGGGAAAAAAATTGGAGATTGGAGAGGATTTTCTAAAAAGAATATCTAGAAATAGTAGTTCAAAATGTAGAAAGAAGTTCAATATTAACAGTCATGAGAATAATTAAAATTACAATGAAATCATTACTTTAAATATGTTAATAGAAATATAGTTTTAAACAAAAAGATCCACATACACACACACAAACACACACACACACACGCATACAAAAAAACAACTTTCAAAGTCTAACTATTACTGGGAAGGTAGTGAGAAGAAGTACAACTTTGGAATAGTTCTGCAAGGAACAAAAACAATCAAAAATTGCGTGGAGAGTGCTAAAAAAGTACTAAATATAGATTTACATAGAAATATGGTCCAACACTTCTACTTCTAGATTTAGACCTAACGGAAGAGAAAGCAGAGACTAGAACAAATATGTGGAGAATCCATTCACAACTATTAATAATAATCCAAAGATAGAAACATGCAAAACAATGCATTGAAAAGGAAGAACATTTTACTATATTTTACAGATGAATGTTGATTACAGTAAATTAAAAATACAGCAGTCATAAAGGAAGAGCTAGGGTATATTTTCCCTTCCAGAGCTTCCAAGGATCAACAAACCCTTAGAGCCAAAAAGCACGATGGTTCCAGAGAATGGAGTAGAGAGGAACAGGAGCTGAATGTTTAATGATTATACATGGAAGATGAAAATTGCTCTAGATGGGTAGAATGAAGAGAGAACTGTACCCTAAACAATGGTTATGTAGCCACACAGGATGGGACACACCTATACTCCCTGATCTTGGGAAACTCAACAAGGATTTCTAGCCCACCTGGATGCATGGAAAGATCTATCATAAAAACTAATGTGGAGGGGCTGGGAGTTTGGCATAGTTGTAGAGTGCTTGTATGAAGACGAAGGTTCAATTCCGCAGTACCACATACACAGAAAAAACCAGAAGTAGTGCTGTGGCTCAAGTAGAAGATCACTAGGCTTGAGGAAAGCTGAAGGACAGTGCTCAGACCGAGTTCCAGCAAAAGGGCTTGTTTAAAAAAAAACCAGAAAGCTGAGCATGATGGGGTGGTGGCTGACTTCTATAATCCTAGCTACTCAGGAGGCTGAGATCTGAGGATCAAGGTTTAAAGCCATCCTGGCACAAAAAGACCTGAGACTCTTATCTCCAATTTACTTTTAGAAAATGGGAAGTGGGGCTTGGCTCCAGGGTAAGGTGGTAGCCTGGAGCTGAAGAGCTCAGGGATAGTGCCCAGGCTGAGTTCTAGATCTATGACCCACCAAAAAAAACACAAAAAACAAAAAATAAGATGGAAAAATTGGATTCTGTGAATTTTATCAGGCATATAAATGTCTTTTTTTACGGTTGAAATAACAAATTGTTTGGAAAAAAGTTTTTACCTAGAAATGTACACTACAAATGGAATTAACAACAAACACAAAATATGCAAAAGATACAAATTATCACAATATGGGTATCCTGCTTCTGTATCTTTCACTGACTCCTGTTCAAATGAGTCACATATTCTGAATCATTTCTCCCAGTCGATATATGCCACAAGTGTTAGCTTGTACTGTACTTCTTGGGAAATCAAAAGCAAATACTAATCAAATGTGTGTTAGATTTTGTCAACAGTGATATTTCAAATATAAATCCCTCCTCATTGCATTATTTAATATCAATGCCGGAATCTAACTTACACTGGCAGAATCTTCAATCTTTTGAGAATCTTCAAAAGGGTGTGTAAATATTTAGGATCATTATGTCTTCCTGGAGGAAAGATCCCTTTAGTAGTAGTAGTAACCTTCTTTGTCTTTTCTTACTAATTTTAGTTTGAAGTCTATTTTATCTGATATGAGGATGGCAACTCCAGCCTGTTTATGGGGGCAGTTAGCTTGACAGAGTTTATTCCAACCTCTCACTTTCAAAAGATGATTGTTTGGGGGTAAGATGTGTCTCTTGAAGACAGCAGAACGATGGCTCTTGCTTTTTGATCCAACTAGACAGCCTATGCCGTTTAATTGGAGAGTTAAGTCCATTGATATTGAGAGATAGGATTGAGAGATATTTATTACTTCCTACCATTTTTAAAAGCTTTTAGTAGGGCCTGTGTCTTGACAGTTCTTGTGGTCCTTAAATGGTATGCTGTGTAGGTGCCATTTCTTTCCCTACATTGCATTTATTTTGGTTTTCTATGTATAGAGCATCTTTGAGAATTCTCTGTAGTGTTGGTTTTGTTTCGACATATTGTTGCAGCTTTTCCCTGGAATGGAATGTTTTTATTGTTCCCTCAGTTATGAATGAGAGCTTAGCTGGCTACAGTATTCTTGGTTGGTAGTTATTTGATTTAAGGGCATGACATATATGCTTCCAGTCACTTCGTGCTTGCATGGTCTCTGCTGAGAAATCTGGGGTTATTCTGATTGGTTTGCATTTATAGGTTACTGATCCCTTTTCCCTGGCTGCCTTTTGAATCTTTTCTTTCGTTTCTATTGATCCAGTTCAGATCACAATGTGGCGGTGGGATGTTCTTTTCTGGTCAGGTCTGTTTGGGGTTCTAAAAGCTTCTCGTATCTGGATGGGCCTGCCCTTCTGGATATTTGGGAAATTCTCTGAGATGATTCCCTGAAGTATATTTCCAATACCATTGACCTCTCTCTCCATGCCCTCCTCAATACCAGCTAGCCTTAAATTAGGCTTCCTAATTGCATCTTGGACCTCCTGAAGCGCTCTCTCATATTTCCTAGATTTGGATTGACTCATTTTCTGTTCTTTATAACACCTAAATTATCTTCTGCCAGGGAAATTCTCTCCTCTGCATTGTCTAACCTGCTATCAAAGCTATCTACTTTATTTTTCATCTCCCTGGCTTCTAATTGCTCACTTTTGATGCATTGCATCTCTTGTTTTAGATCATGTATGGATTTCTTTATCTCCTTGATTTCCTTTTGAGTGGTTAGCTCAGTAGCTTTATTTTCTTTGGACATTTGCTGGAGTTTGGTCACGTTTTTATTTGTGGATTCTATGAATTCATCCATCTTTCTTTGAAAAACCTTCATTATGGCCTCCTTTATGGCTTCTTCTTTTTCACTTATCCCCTTGATTTTGCTTTCCTCTTGTTCAGCTATGGCTTCCTCCATTTTCTCTTTCTTTATATTTTCACATTTTTCATTAATGATGTTTATCAATTGCATTTGTGTAGCACTTGGAAGACTCTCCTCTAGGTTTGCCAGTGACTTTTCCATTGTCTGTTTACATTGGGTGGGGGATGTTGTTTCTTGATTTGACATTTTTCTTGAGTTTCTTGTTCTGCCCATTTGAAAATGGGAGCAAGATTACTACTAAATACGATTATAGTTTTTCAGATATAACCAACCTAGACCTCTGTAGCTGGCAGACACTAGATGTTCACAAGTTTTGATTGGTATTATCACTCTTTTTGTGCACTTACAGACCAGTCTAATACAACCAATGATAAGCGATTTATACCCAAAACAATAAGCCTCTCAATCCAATCTCTATTGTCTTTAAGTGCCCCTGAGCCTAGAAAATAATTAACCACCTACATATACAATATTGCTCAACAGCCTTCAAGTGTACATCCGCGCAGTATAAGGGTTGAAAGACGAACAGAGTTCCAGAGATAGAAAAAAAGAATGAGAGAGGTCAGGGGGGTACAAGAGGATGAACGTAGGAGTGTAAGAGTATTGTAGTCATGAAGAAAAGGTTTAGCATAAGGATAACTGACTTAAGTTTGTAAGTAGGTAGCATATTTGAGAACAAAGTTTGGAAAGTATTAGAATAAAGCTTGTGTGTTGCTGCACGACTAGCTCTTAGCCCAACCAGTGGCCTCACAGTGGACCATGGGATGGATCTGTTTTTCTTGTCTACGTTGAGGGAAAGGGGTATTTCACAAGATGCAGAAGCGAAGATTTCAGAAGCAAATGCTGTGAGTGAATTAGCTCGTAAAAAGCATTTTTATTTTCTTTTATCTTTCTGCCAGTCTTGGGGCTTGAATTCAGGGCCTGAGCACTGTCCTCGGGTTTTCTCAAGTCTAGCCCTCTGCCACTTGAGCCACAGTGCCACATCTAGATTTTCTATCTATGTGATACTGAGCAATCAAACCCAGATCTTCATGGATGCTAGGCAAGCACTCTACTACTATGCCAAACTCTCAACCCTGACATAGTAATTATAAAGTCATCATCGTCATATCAAAATATCCTTTCTCCTACAAAGAATGAACACTTATCTATGTGTGTAATGCTTTTGTTTAAATTTCACTAATTCTTCTGTGTTTTTCCCTCTTGCATTTTTTACACATGACAGCAAAGCTAATCATCAGGAAAAAATTGATTACGATACAGAAACCGAATAATATCCTAGTAGATTGACGTCAAAAATATGTGCAAGATGCCCTGTGTGTTTGACCTAGTGGGAGAGTCCTTGGCTACCACGCAAAAAACCTCAGGTTTGATTCCTCATTACCACATACATAGAAAATGCTGCAAGTGGTGCTGTGGCTCGGTGGGACATCTAAAGCCTAAAGAAAGCCCAAGAACAATGTTCACACTCTGAGGTCAAGTCCGAAGACAAGCAAAAACAAAAAAAAAATTCGACAAGGGGCAAAATGCAGGCATAGAAGGCACTGTGAAGCGAATGTTTTGTAAAGGATGAGGGCAATATTGACCCTTAAGTTTGGATCTTACCTAAGAAAGGCTCCTTGAGCCTGAGACCAGACTGGTATTTGGGCCCAGTGGAAGACATTGGGATTGGACAAATAAGGTATGCTGTTTACTACATCCACATGTATATTGTGAGATTGGAGGAGAGATTCAGCCTCCAGTATGTCTTTGGTGAGGTTTTCTGTGAGCAAGGATCTTTGGTCATTGGGCCCTGAAAGGTGACCCTGCCTCCCTCACAATGGAACAGAATATGGAACCCTGGTAACCAAGCCACTGTAACTAACAACCAACTCAAGCCAGCTCACTTGGCCTGTGGCTCAGGAGGAAGAAAGATGTTGCTGTGCTGATGCAAAAGGTCAGGAAACTCGAGTCTCAGGCATGGAAGTTGTGGATGTCTTACTCAAAGATGTACATGCTAGATCATTGCCAAGCCACAAATCCAGTATAACAGTCCTTTCTCTAAGAAGAAGGCCAGGAAAATGCAGGGCAACCAGATGAGGTATATTTCTAAGAAGAAATGTATTTGACCCCATCATCCTCCCCACACACAACAACTTTCTGTGTTTTAATTTTTTAATTGTAATTAGTAAAAGGGTTACATGCTATTTGCCAGATAGAAGGTGCATTAATTCACATACATTGATACCCACTCACATGTCTTGGTACCCATTTCCCTCCAACCGCACACCCTCCACCCGTCTTGGTTTTCCCCCCTTCCCTATCAAATTTCAAATATCCAAATACAAATAAATTCAATATATCAGATAACAAAGTGAGATACTATACCAATATGGGATAACCAAGGGACAGCAAACGAGATGAGAGACAACATAGTACATTAAGGACAACAATCATTCATTATGTGGCTTTTGTTTCAATATCCTGGAGGTCCTTTCAATTAGCTTCACATTATATGGCCTTATATATGGCCTTTTGCTCTATTGACAGTCTCAGCTAGTAGAGCCCAAGGTTTCTACTGATTATGACGAATGAGGGAAACCACTGAGCCTAAGTTCCTTTGAGTCTGGCTTACTTCACTTAATATGATTTGTTCTAAGTCTTTCCATTTCCTAACAAATGGGGCGATGTCATTCTTTCTGACAGCAGCATAGAATTCCATTGTGTACAAATACCACAACTTGTTGATCCACTCATCAACTGAGGGACATCTGGGTTGGTTCCATATCTTTGCTATGGTGAATAGTGCTGCAATGAACATTGTTGTGCTAGTGGGATTAGTATTTCCTTGTTTCTGGATTGTTGGGTAAATGCCAAGTAGTGGAATTGCTGGGTCATAGGGGAGTTCTATGTTTAGCCTTTTGAGGCACTGCCGCACTGCTTTCCATAGTGGTTGAACGAGTTTGCACTCCCACCAACAGTGTAGAGTGATCCCTCCTGGCCACATCCCCTCCAGCATCTGTTGTCATTCATTTCCTGATCCTGGCCATTCTAACTGGAGTGAGGTGGAATCTTAGAGTTGTTTTGATTTGCATTTCTTTTATGACCAGAGATGTGGAGCATTTCTTCATGTGTCTATAGGCCATTTTTGTTTCTTCTTCAGAGAAGATTCTCTTTAAGTCTTTGGCCCATTTTTTAATGGGATGGGTGTTACTTTGGAGGTTAGTTTTGGAGTGATTCAATTTTTTTAGTTGTTGATATATTTTAGATATGAGGCCTTTGTCCATGTTTGGTTGGTGAAGATCTTCTCCCTGTCTGTAGGCTTCCTGATTAGTTTACTAGCTATATCCATTGTCATACAAAAGCTCTGCAGTTTAATGCAGTCCCACTTATCCAGCCTTTCTCTGATTTGTTGTGATTCTTGGTCCTTATTAAGAAAGTTTCGACCTGTGCCAAGGAGGCCTAGTGTATCTCCTAGTCCTTCCTGTAAACTTTTCCGTGTGTCAGCTATTACCTCCAGGTCTTTGATCCATTTGGAGTTAATTCTAGTGCAAGGTGACAAAGAAGGACCCAACTTTAGTTTTCTGCAGGTGCTTAACCAGTTCTGCCAGCACAACTTGTTGAAGAGTCTATCTTAGTTCCATTCTATTTTTTTGGCTCCCTTGTCAAAGATTAGGTGGCCATAGGTCTGTGGTTTAATATCTGGGTCCGCAGTTCTATTCCATTGGACTTCAGGCCTGTTCTTGTGCCAGTACCAAGCTGTTTTGAGAATTATAGCTCTGTAATAGAGTCTAAAGTTTGGAATTGAAATTCCTCCAGCGCTTTTCTTTCTGCTAAGAAGTGTTTTTGCTATACGGGGTCTTTTATTATTCCATATGAAATTTTGAATTGCCTCGTCTATTTCTTTAAAGAATGACATTGGGATGTTGATGGGTATTGCATTGAATTTGTAGATAGCCCTTGGCAAGATTGTCATTTTCACAATGTTGATTCTTCCAATACAGGAGCATGGGAAGTTTTTCCATTTCCTTAGTTCTGCTTTAATTTCCTTTTTTATGGTTTTAAAGTTTTCATCTAAACGGTCCTTTACATTCTTAGTTAAGCTAATTCCTAGGTACTTTATTTTCTTTGAGGCTATTCTGAAAGGAGTTTCTTTCCTGATTATTGCCTCGTTCCTCTCACTGTTGTCGTAAAGGAAGGCAGTTGATTTGTGAGGGTTGATTTTATGGCCTGCTGCCCTTCCAAAGCTTTGAATCAGCTCAAGGAGCTTGGGAGTAGAGTCTATAGGATTCTTTAAATACAGAATCATGTCATCTGCAAAGAGGGATAGTTTTATTTCCTCTTTCCCTACTTGGATCCCCTTTATGCTTGCTTCTTGCCTTATTGCACTGCCTAGGAATTCTAGTACTATGTTAAAAAGGAGTTGAGGGAGTGGGCATCCTGAATGCTACCCCTTAGCACTTTTATGCAAAGCTTAGGCCTGTGGCATTTTAAGCACAATTCAACGCTCTGTTTTTTGCTGGTTAATTAGAGGTAAAAATCTTATGGAATTTATTGCATGGCTGATTTTGAAGTGGAATCCTCAGGTTTCAGCTTATCTTCAGTATCTAGGATTACAGTACTTTTACAACCTGTATGCTCATACACATCGCTTCTGATCCAAACACTCAATGTTCAGTTTAACTAACAAGATGTGAGGAAAGATGATTGACTGTAATTTACTAGATGGGATTCTAGTGAGTATATATTTCCACTTCCACTCTGAAGCCAGGGAAATGTTTCTGGTACATGTTTCAACTATCTCCCAAAGAGGAAATAATGTGTGGGTACATTTGCTAGTATTTCAGATAGGAGATGGACTTTGGTGTTTGGAACCTGTTGGGCAGAGTGTGTCAGCTGGGCTGTGATAACAGAGATGATGTTACAGACAGGAATATTTTCATCCCAGACAGACTTAATCCAGATCCTTGGATTTCAGGCCTTGAGAAGATAGAATTACACGTGTGAGCTGCCACCACCACCTGGTTCATTTTGGAAACCTTAATTGCTTCTCATTTGTTCCTTTCCTTTTTTGGAAGATTGATCTAAGCTGGCTGATTGTGCATCACAATGAAGTGATTGGCCTCAGGAATTGCAAATATTTGTTTCATCAGCACGGAATGAATGAAGTTGATCTAAACCCAGTAGGATTTTCCTTCTGATAAATAGGGAACTTACTTATATCATTTTTCCTTGCCTTTGCTTTCCCAAAGCAAGCAACATGTTTCTTAAAAACTATACTTCATGAGAATATTATAATTAGAATCTATCTTCTGCACTCTTCAGAATAGTCCTTGCATTTATAAACTTATATTAAAATATTAGGTAGAAGAATGGTGACTGTTAGTTTCATAACTATTTCATATATTTTACTCTTTAAGGCTCATTAACTCAAGAAGGGATTAAATATATTTAGATAATAGTAGAACATAGCTGCTGCTGATTTGATGTGTGTGCAGATGATACACAGATTTATTAGGATTACTCAAAAGTTTTCTTCAAATTTTCAGTAGTAGACTGCTATGCTAACTGGAAGGTGATAGTAATGATGCTGAAATTCTATGAATCAACTATGAAGCAGAATTTCAGGGGAGAGTATTTGCTAGGGACGTAATTTCTAAGACGCATGTCAAGAATATTGAACTATAATACCAAATGATGGAGGACTCAGCGTCACATTTTGTTTGTTTTATGCAAGTCCTGGGACTTGAACCCAGGGCCTGGCAACTGTCCTTAAATGGTTTTTTTTGCTTCAGGCTAGTGTTCTACCACTTGATGCACAGCTCCACTTCCAAATTTTTGGTAATGAACTGTAAATCAGAATATCATGCAATTTGTTTGGGCTGGATTCAAACCTGATTCTGTGTAGATAGGATTCCAAGTGTGAGCGCACAGAGCCTGGCTAGTATTATTCATCATTCAAGTCATGGGACTGCAATTCTGCAACTGGGTCTTGTCACTGAGCTTTTCAGCTCAAGACTACTTCCCTATGCCTTGAGCCATAGGGCCACTTCTGGGTTTCTGGTGGTTAATTGGAGATAAGAGTCACATGGACTTCAGTGCCCAGGCTGACTTTGAACTGCTATCCTTGGATCCCAGCCTCTTGAGTAGCTACATTTACAAGTGTGAGCCACCATACCCGGCTAAAGTATTTTTTAAGTTAATTTTTTTGTTATGTCAATAAATAGTTGGCATACGGTTACATAAGTAATGAACACATTTCTTAAGAAAATTGTTATCCCCTCCCTCCTTTTTCTCTGTTTTCCTACCCTCAGGCCCCTCTCCACCCAGATTGTTCAGTTCATTTCCGTATAGTGTCATCCAAGTATCACTGTTCAATTGGTTCACCCTTTTTCCTTTGTTTTTTTTTTTTACCATTTTATTATACCCTCTCCATTCCCCAAATCACATAAACCTATGTACAAGACACAGGGTACCCGAATTCAACACAGTGACTACAGAGAATAAAACTAAAGGGAAAAAGAAGAAAAAAAGGTAAAAAGCAAAGAAAATGAAAGAACATCATACAGTACCTTAGAAGCAACAACACTGAAAAAACAAAACATAAACATTGGGCTGAAAATGTAGCTTGCCTAGCATGTATGAAACCCTGGATTACATTCCTCAGCACCACATAAACAAAAACTGGAAGTGCGACTGTGACTCAGCTGGTAGATTTCTAACGTTCAGCACAGAGTGTCTCCAAGTGACAAAAATCTGTCACATTTAAGTCAGGCTTCAAAACCTTGCTAGGAACCAGTTACGTGATTTGGAAGAAAGTCCAATTTTCAAAAATCACTAGCCAGGCGCTGGAGGGTCCTAATTGTCATTCTACTAGCCAGGGAGAAGGTGATTCAAAGCCTTTGCAAGCAAAAAAAACGAAAACAAAAAAAACTGTACGATTCTTCTCTCCACTTATCCACCCAAAAACTAAGTGGAGTTGTGGCTAAAACTGGTACAGCATTAGACTTGAGGAAAAAGAACTAAGAGACCTTGCCCAGGTCCAAAGTTCAAGCTCCCCACCAAGAAAGAAAAAAAAGGAGTCCAGATACCTTAGTTTCAAAAGTATATCTGGATATCTTAGTAGATTTTCCTGATCTTTTCTCATTCATCTCATGGAACCACATAACCTTGATCGTGATCTGACTAAGAGCCTGCATTTTGCTTAATAAATTCATTCCACATATTCCAGTAGAATCTGGACAGCTAACAGCCACTTACCAATGCTTTATTCTACGTTTAGGCCGGTATGTCTTCATACCATCTACACAGTCAGCTATATCATCTTTCCAGAAGTATCATTGAGTGTAGAACACTCAGAACTAAAATAATTGCATAAAGATGTAATAAAACCCCTTGATTCATTAAGAAAATTTCTGTACCGCTTAGAGCAAGTACATTAGTGGTATTTACCTCTAGACTCTTTTTAAAAAAATTTATTAACATTGAATTTTACATCATATTTCAAATGTCATGTTTAACCAACAAGTATTCAAGAAGGGAATCGCTGTACAATCACTGGCACATAAATTTTAGAATATAGTAAAAATTAAGCTGAGTCTTTGTATGTCATAGATACAGATTAATCTATAATAAAACACATGTCTATAGAGTGTATAGTCTATCCTAGATTTTTATGTCTATGTAGTTATGTTTATATCTCCAAAATTATGTCCAGAACTTTGGGTATCAACTATTCAATCATTGCTCTACTACTGTTTGAAACTAATATCCATTATATTAAGGATACCATGTACCTTTTGTTCTTGGTCTTGACTTATCTCACTCAACAGGATTCAATCTAATTTCATCCACTACCCCAAAAATGCCATTATTATTTTTTTCTGTGCAGATGTTCTTTTTATGTATTTATTTTTATTGTAATTTATAGAAGGGTTACATTATATTCACCAGATAGAAGGTGCAATACTTCTCAAACTTTGATACCCCATGTAATGATATGGTCCCCATTTCCCTTCCCCTACCCCCATTCATGTTCATTTCCCCCCTTCCCAATCCAATTTCAAATAACCAATTAGGCACATATGAAATATATCAGAAAACAAGGTGAAATATTGTAACAATATGATATAACCAAGGGATAGCAAAAGAGATAAGAGATCACATAGTTCATTAAGGACAACAATCACTCATTATATGAGTTTTGTTTCTTTATCTTGGAGGTCCTTACATTTAGTGTCATACTATTTGTCATGATGTCTCTAGATTTTGTTCTATTGTAAATCTCTGGTACCAGAGCCCAAGGTTTCTACTGAATTTGACAAATGAGGGAGACTCTTGGGCCTATGTTCCTTTGAGTTTGGCTTACTTCACTTAATATGATTTTTTTTTCCTTTTCATCCACTTCCCCGAGAATGCCATTATTTTATCTTGTCGGTTGGCTACGTATCATTCCATTGTGTGTGTGTGCGTTTGTATGTGTGTGTGTGTGTGTGTGTGTGTGTGTGTGTGTGTGTGTGTGCGTGTATCACATTTTTTGTAGTAGATCATCTGGTTGTTTCCATCATCCAAACTCATTTTCTACAGATATTTTTATTGTCTCTTTTTTATTTTCAGGGTAATGTATAGAGGGGTTATGATTACATTTATAGGTAGTGGACTGCATTACTTCTCACACATTTATTCCACTCCACATGGTTTTGTCCCCAGTTCCCTCTCCCCTCCCCTTCCCAATCATCTTGTTTCCCCCCTTCCCTTTCCTATTTGACATAAACAAATAAACATATACACAATATGCCAGGGAAAAAATCAGATACAGTAACAATCTGACATTAACCAAAGGGCAAAATAAGAGATGAGAAATAACATAGTAGATCAAGGACAAAAAATCACACAAGATTAAGAGCAACGATGACACAAGATATAGCTCTTGTTCCCATATCCTAGAGATCCTTTCATTTAGTCTCATCCTATATGACCTTATATACCTAGGTTTTTGAGTTATTGTAATCTTCTGCTAGGAGAGTCCTAGATGTGAACTAATTATTACAAATGAGGGAAACCATTGAGCTTATGTTTCTTTGGGTCTGGCTTGCTTCACTTAATATGATTTTTTCCAAGTCTTTCCATTTTCTTACAAATGGGGCGATGTCATTCCTTCTGATGGCAGCATAGCATTCCATTGTTTATAAGTACCACATATTCTTGATTCAGTCATCTACTGAGTGGCATCTGGGTTGGTTTCATAGCTTGGCTATGGTAAATAGTGCTGCAATGAGCATCATTGTGCTAGTGGCTTTAGTATGTCCTTTTTTCTGGACATTTGGGTAGATGCAAGTAGTGGATTTGCTGGATCATAGGGGAGCTCTATGTTCAGTCTTTTGAGGAACCACCACACTGCTTTCCCTGGTGGTTGAACGAGTTTACACTCACACCAACAGTGTAGGTGTGATCCCCCCTGATCACTTCCCCACCAGTATCTCTTATTAGATTTTTTGATAATGGCCATTCTGACTGGAGTCAGGTGGAATCTCAAAGTTGTTTTGATTTTCATTTCCATTATTGCTAGAGATATGGAGCATTTCTTCATGTGTCTAAAGCCCATTTTAATTTTTTCTTCAGAGAATACTCTTTTAAGTCTTTAGCCCACCTTTTAATAGGATGGTTGTTTCTTTGAAGATTTGTTTGGGAGAGATTCATTTTTTTCAGCTATAGATATATTTTAGATAACTACATATATTTTTGTAGAGAAAAGAATGGAAGCCATCATGCTGGCTCACAACTTAATTTCAGCTACTTAGGAGGCTCAGGGCTTAGGATCACAGGTCAAAGCCAACCAGGGCCCTACAGTGTGTGAGATCAAACTCTGTGAACATACAATGACTGTAAGAGGAATCTCACTGCCTGGGAATGTAGCCTAATGGTAGAGTGCTCACCTAGAATGCATGAAGACCTAGGTTCTATTCACCGGTACCGCATACTGAGAAAAAAGCTAGAAGTGGCTCTGTGTCTCAAGAGGCAGAGCACTCACCTTGGGCAAGCGAGTCCAATGAAAATGTCTAGGCCCTGAGTCCAAGCCGTAGGACTGGCAAAAAGAAAAAAAAAGAGCAATCTTAATTAAGTAACAAGGAATGTACCCTATATTTATACAGACTGAAAAATTCATTAAGAAATAGAAAATATGTATAAAGTGCATAATTTCTTTTGTTTGTTGGCACTGGGTCTTCAACTGAGTGCTTCAGCTCTATCCCTGACCTTTTCTGCTCAAGGCTAGCACTCTACCAATGCAGCCCCAAATCAACTATCTTCAATTGAGATATAAGCGATGAATATTTCAGGGTGCTTCATGAAAAACATTTTTATAAATTGAAACTTTCAACCCAGTCTTATTTTAGTATGAATGTTGAGATGGGAAGAGACAGAAAAAGTGAAATATTTCCTGATTCCCATAGAGAAGAGACTCAGCAGAACCACTGTGGTCTGCAGGCTTCTTTGTGAGTTTTGTTTGCTTGTTTGATTTTTGTCAATCGTGGGGCTTGAACTCTAGGCCTGCGCACTGTCCCTGAGCTCTTCAGCTCAAGGCTAGTGCTTTAATCTGTGAGCCCCAGTGCCACTTCTGGTTTTTCTGGCAGTTAACTGGGTACTTTGGCTGGCTTTAAACTTTGATTCTCAGATCTTAGCCTCCTGAGTAGCTAAGATTATAGGTGTGAGGTACCATCACCAGGCTGCTGCTCTGTTACTATGCAGGTTCTGGATCAAGAACTTCAAGTTCTTTCTTCAATTTTTTCTTCTCTTGCCTGATACTCTGCCATTTGAACGAAGCCCCAGTTCCTGGTCTTTGTTGGTTAATGAGAGATATTATGATTTTATAAATTTCAGAGCAATGAGTATAAAACCCAGCATTTTACTTACTTGAATAAATTAAGAGACAGGACATAGTGAGATGGAAAAATTTTTTTTCAAGTTGCTATCCTGTTCTAATGCATAAGTCTGGCTATTTTGCTTACACACAAATATGTATTTTACCAGTTTCTACTCTATTTTTGCTTAGCTTAAAACCACCACTGCCATTTCATAGATTTTGTTGTTGCTGTTTGCGGTGCTTGAAATCTGTGCCTGGGCTGTTCCTCAGATCTTCAGTTCAATGCCAGTGCTCTACTACTTTTGATTTGGCCAGTCCTGGGCTTGAACTCAGGGACTGAGCACTGTCCTTATATTTTCTCAAGGCTAGGGCTCTACCACTTCAGCCTCAGCTCCACTTCCAGCATTTTTCTATGTATGTGGTATTGAGGAATTGAACCCAGGTCTTCGTGCATGCTAGGCAAGAACTCTACCACTAGGCCAAACTCCCAGCCCAAAATTATTCATCATTACTATTAGCTATCTTCTTTTTTTTATTATTGATTCGTCATGGTGCTTGGACTTTGGGCCTGGACTGTCCCTGACCTCTTCAGCTCAAGGCTAGCGCTTTTCCTCTACAGCTCCATTTTTGGTTTCTGGTAGTTAATTGGTGATGTAAGTCTCACAAACATATGCGTGCAGGATGGCTTTGGGCTTTGAACCAAGATCCTCCAATCTCAGCCTCCATAGTAGGTAGAATTACATGCTTCAGCCAGCAGTGCCTGACTGTTTGATGTCTCTGTCTCTTTGTCTCTGTCTGTCTCTGTCTGCCTGTTTCTCTCTCTCTCTGTCTCTCTCTCTCTGTGTCTCCCTGTCTCTCTGTCTCTCTGTCTCTCTGTCTCTCTCTCTGTCTGTGTCTCCCTGTCTCTCTGTCTCTCTGTCTGTCTGTCTGTCTGTCTGTCTGTCTGTCTGTCTCTCTCTCTCTCTCTCTCTCTCTCTCTCTCTCTCTCTCTCTCTCTCTCTCTCTGTCTCTCTCTGTCTCTCTCTTCTGGTTGTAAGACTTTAATTGTGCACCTGGGCAGTGTCCCTGGGCTCTTCAGCTCAAGGCTACAACCTTAAACACCTTGAGCCACAGTGTCACTTCTGGTTTTCTGGTGCTTAAGTGGAAGTAACAGTTTCATGGACTTTAGTGTCTGGTCTGGCTTTGAACTGTGATCCTCAGAACCCAACCTTATGAGATCATTTCCAGCTTTTCTTTTTTGGTGTAAGTGGTACAGAGTAATTGAACACAGGGCTTTGTGCATACTAGGCAAGCAAACTACCACTAGTGTGCACTCCAGCCTTAGATAAGGGCTTTCTTTTTCTTTTTCTTTTTTTCACTCATGGGGCTTGAACTCTGGGCCTGGATGTTTACCTTAAGCTCTTCAGCTCAAGGCAAGAGCTCTACCACTTGAGGCACATTGTCATTTTGAATTTTCTGGCTTATTTGGAAATAAGATTCTCACAGATTTTTATGCCTGGGCCGTCATTGAACCTCGATCCTCCAGGGTAGCTAGGATTACCAGGGTGAGCCACCAGTCACGGGCATTAAATTATTATTTTTTGCATGTCCTATGGCTTCAACTCATGGCCAGAGCACTGTCCTAGGGCTTGCTCAAGGATAGCACTTTACTTCAGCCAGCCAACTCCCGGTCCAAATAGGCCACTCTTGAAGCTAGAATTACAGAGATCTGCCATAATACTGGCATGTCGTTATCTAAGTATATAATTTTTCTTCTATTTTTGATGGCTTTTCCTTAGTGTACATATTTCCTACATATTTTATGGAAAACTTCCTTCCCACTGGGGCCATAAGTTAAGCCTAGTGGAAGAGTTCTTGCCGAGCATGAATGAAGACCCAAGTTCAATTCCTCAGCACAACATTGATAAAAAAAGATAAAAGTGGTGCTGTGGCACATGTGATAGAACTTGCGCCTTAAGAATAAACAAAAACAAAAACAAGGATCGTGCTCAGGTCCTGAGTCTAAGCCCAGTACTGGCAAAAAAAAATTCTGCCCAAAGTAGACATTTAAACTTATTGTACTTTTCAAAAAATTTGTTGTCAAGGTGATATACAAAGAGATTGCTGTTACATATGTAATGAGTACATTTCTTGTAAACACTGTTACCCCCTCCCCCCTTTTCTCTTTCCCTTCACCCCAAGACATAAATTTCATTTACAACAAATATATATGTATTTTCATTCCTGAAAAAAATAGTTTAAAATGTGTTCAAATAAATGATGTAGGTTGATATATTTATCAAAATGGATTACTTGAACTCTAAAATAAACATTCTAGGTAATTTTTCTCATAAAATTGTAGTAATGCTATAAAACTAATAAAAAAGGAATTTTAGTTATTAATTTCTTATGTTTTACCTTTAACATTATTACACTAAGCATACTGTTTATGGTATTAATACAGACAGCATGAAATATGATTATGTAAAAAAATTAAATGATTAAAAATAGTAAGGTTGTGGGCCAGTAGTTGGGCTTGGTGGCACACACCCTGGACTGGCAAAAAATAAGTAGGGTTAGATAAAACAGTTTTATTTCCAAATGTGTGGAAAATGGTATGATTTCTTGTTTGGGTAGTCCTGTGGCTTGAACTGAGGGACCAGGAACTGTCCTTGGCCACATTTGTTCAAGGGTGGAACTCTTACACCTGAGCAACAGTGCCTCATCTGATTTTTCTGTGTATGCAGGGTCGAGGAATTGAATCAAGGACTTCTTGTATTCTAGGCGAGCACTCTACAACTAGGCCACATTCAAAGCCAAAGTAGATTTTTGATGCTATTGTGGAGTTTTAATTTTCTTAAATATTTGTACAAAGCACAATGGATATATAGACAGACTTGAACTCACAGAACAGAGTCCCACATAATATTACAGTTACTCTGGCACTTCTCCCGATTGACAAAACACATTTCCAGGCATCTGCTCTGTCCTTAAGCTTTGGTAGCTGACTTGTCTTTCATGGAGGCCTGGCCTGGATTCCTGGTGATTCCATGCATTTCATAGTTCCCTGTATATCCAGTAAGGTTGTCTTCTATGGGACCAGACCTGTCTGGTTTTTGGCCCACCCAGGACCTATGTGTCTGAGGTCTCACATTATAAGTGGAAAATAAAACACAGTATAATAAGCACTGAAGAACTGCACACCATAATATTAACAATGAGAGTTTAATAGTTAGCAAAGTAAATACAATGAATACTTGACAAGAATCATGAGAGCAAGATAAAGAGATATCTTTTTAGGAAGGGGACAGGGAAGCTCTAAATCCAGACTGGCCTCCAAGTTGCCTTCAGACAGTAATTCTACTTCATAGTCCTCAGAAGGGTCTCCCTCCTCATGAGAAACAGAATGTCCTTCCTGAGTTAAGAGGGGGATGGATTCTGGTTTGTCGAATGGAGATTGAGTCTCTTTTAGTGAGATGGATGGGTCTGGATATTCTGTGAGGATGGATTCATTTTCCTCCAATGAATCCAGTATTGAGAGTACACTTGCTGCTTCCCATGGGGACATTTTCCATGAGCCCAGCGTGTGCCCCTTCAGCTTGCACAATAAGTGGAGTGTTACTCTGACTCAGATGGACTGACTCTGGGTGGAGTGTGAAAGGAAACGGAAGGAAATCTGGCTGCTCTTTTTCTTCCTCCAGAGTATCTGCAGGTTCAACTGTGTCACACATGGGGTTCAGAGCAAAAGGTATATCCACAGGACTCTATACCTGTTTGGTAATTTCTACAGAAGGCCCATGCTTTCTGGAGTGCAGTGATGATTCTCAGTCTCCATCAGTCACCAGCTCCATTGGTGGGTTTTTCATCCGGAGTTCAGGATAAGCTCTTCCACGATGACCCAAACCTAAGAATGGAAATAGGTACAGAGTGGACAGAGTGGACTCTGCAAGTTGAAGTGTCACTCAACTTCCATGAGGATCTAATGGAGGAACCTGTAGAACTGGAGTTTGGACTGAACACTGAGGAGGTGTAGGGTCTTTCTAATGAGGGCTTATTCCTGAGTCCTTTCAGAGGACAGACATTACCTGGCTGACACCACCCATAAAGGGCATTTTGCCAAGCTCTGTAGAAGTAAGGGCCAACCAATATCTAGACCACATGGGCTTCCTACTCACAGGCTCTGAGGCACCCACACCAGGACTTCTACTTTTTCTTGGTCTTACTGGTCGCACATTCCTCCAGCTGGTCAAAAAGTATGTGTTTAGAAGAGCAGGTCCAAAGCCGGCATGTGGAGCCTCATATAGAGCTTGAGTTGTGTCAGGGTGTGGCAGTTCTTGAACTCGTAGAAATCACTGGGGTAGAAGTCCATTCACATCGTATAGATGGAACACATGATGCTGTGGGCACATTCGGTACAAGGAAAGTGAGAGCCTTCTCTCTCCATCCTGAGCCTTCTACAAAAGCCCCTTTCTTGCAGGAGTCTAATGCTGTGGCTGTCCTGCAGAGATGTGCACTTATGTGCTGGGAGGGAGGTAAGAGACACTCGAGAACAGGATGACTTTTACACCCCACTTCCAGAAGCTTCTTAGAGAGGCCTCTTTGCATCTGTCCAAAGTAAACGCACCTTAAATTAACTAAGTAAATGCTCTAAATAAATCAATAAGTGAATGCTCTAAATAAAGAACTAAATGCTCATTCCTCTAATCTTAGCCACCCAGCAGGCTGAGCTCTGAAGATCACAGTGGAAAGCCAGTCTAGTCAGTAAAAGTCTAAAGGCACTTGTCTTCAATTAGGCAGCAAAAAGCCAGAACTTGACCTATGACTCAAATGGTACAGTACTAATTTTTGAACACCAAAGGGATGGCATTTAGACCTGGGTTCAGGTTCAAGTGGCAGCACTGGACCACACACCAAAATGTAAATGCTTTCAGGTTCTAACAGGCAAAGCTATCACAATCCCTCCCTGATGGCTCAAAAGTGATTCAGCCCCCAGCTTTTCCTCTGACGCCAGTATTTCACAGGCCTCCGCCATTAGTACTGACACCTCATTTCTTACTGGGAAATGGGATTTCCTAGGATGTCACCTAGGTGAGGGCTGCAGTTGGGAGCCACTTACTCATTCCTGAAATCCAACTTCTCAGTAAGCACACAGTTGAGACTCCAGTAGCTTGTGAGGGAAATGAAATGGCATGGTGTCCCAGTCATAATAAAGTAGTTTGTGCACTTGTATCATGCTTAGCTCCCCTGTGAACACCCCAGTGAACCAAACAGGCTCAGAGAGGAGCCAAGTATTCCAAGACTTGGCCAGGAGGGGTGAGCAAACTTGGGTTTGGAGGGGGAACCCTCACTTTTTCAAGAGAATTTCCAGCAACTACTACATTGTCCTCCACTATTTGAAATTGTGCAGGAAGTTTCCCACATAAAAGAGATCACCTTTCTGGTAGGCAGGGATCAGCTTTGTCAGCAGCATCTCCAACAGGCCTTCCTCCAGGATCCATAGGTTACAAGGCTCATTCAGAGTCTGAGCTGACTTACCATCACACTATGTTGGCAAAACAGTGGATATTTCAAACGTAGGAATGGGACCACATTTCACACTGAGGAATTGGAATAGAGTAGATTGGAAATGACACACTCTAATCTCAGTAGAGTCACTTGAAAGCACACAAGAAGGTTGTAGTGTGTGGGCAGGATGATGGGTTCAAATAGGTTTCCTCTCAATATACCTCATCTGAGTTGCCCTGGAGTTTCCTGGCTTTCTTCCTAGAGAAATGCCTGATATACTGGAATTTTGGCTTGGCACTGATCCAGCATCTACTTCTTCAAGTGAGACATCCATATCTCTCATGCCTGAGATCCGAGCCTCCTGACCTTTGGCAACAGCACAGCAACATCTTTCTTCCTCCTGAGCCACAGGCCAAGGGAGCTGGCTTGAGCTGGTTGTCACATACAGTGGCTTGGTTACCAGGGTTCCATATTCTGTTCCATTGTGAGGGAGGTAGGGTCACCTTTCAAGGCCCAATGACCAAAGCTCCTTGCTCACAGAAGACCTCCCCAAAGACATACTGGAGGCTGAATCTCCCTTCCCACCTCACATATGGATGTAGTAAACAGAACACCTTTTTGTTCAAATCCCAAGTCATTAACTAGGCGTAAGTGCTAGCCTGGTCTCAGGCTCAAGGAGCCTTTCTTAGGTAAGATCCAAACTTAACTGTCACTATTCCCCTTACCCTTCACAAGACATTTTGCTTCACAGTGCCTTCTCAGCTTGCATTTTGCCTCTTCCACAATTTTTCTAGTCCTGGGACTTGACCTCAGAACCTGACCATTGTTCTTAGGCTTTCTTTAGGCTATAGCTGTCCCACCAAGCCACAGCACCACTTCCAGCGTTTTCTATGTATATGGTACTGCAGAATCAAACCGGAGTCTTTTTGTGTGGTAGCCCAGCACTCTACAAATAGAAGAAACACTCAGGCCATCTTGCACATATTTTTCACTTCAATCTACTAGGACGTTGTTAGGTTTCTGTATCTTAATCTATTTTTCTTCCTGATGAATATCTGTGCTGTCATCTGTAAAAATGCAAGTGGGAAAATCACAGAAGCATTGGTGACATAAAAAAAGTTTTACAGACATAGATAAGTGTTCATTCTTTGTAGGAGAAAGGATATTTTGATATGATGATGATGACTATTTATAAATACTTTATCGGGGTTTAGAGTTTGGCCCAGTGGTAGAGTGCTTGCCTAGCATCCATGAAGATCTAGGTTTGAGTCCTTAATATCACACAGATATAAAAATCCATATGGCAGTGTGTCTCAAGTGGCAGAGGGCTAGACTTGGGAAAAGCCAAGAGCAGTGCTCAGGCCGTGAGTTCAAGCCCCAGGAATGGCAGAAAAAAACAAAAGAAAAGAAAAGAAAAGAAATGTGCTTTTTACAAGTTATTCACTCACAGCATTTGCCTCTGAATTCTTCGCTTCTGCATCTTGTGACTTATCCCTTTCCCTCAATGTAGACAAGAAAAACAGATTTTATTACTTGCTATCCTGTTGTCCAATCTTTGGATATTAATTCAAAATACAATATTGCCTGAGATATTGTGTGTGTGCATGTGTGTGTGTATCTGCCAATGTGTGCATGCACACGTGTACAGGGTTTCGGGCTTACTCAAAGGGCCTGTGTGATAACCCTCAGCATCTTTTCCTCAAAGGTATTGGTCTTTCACTTGTAGCTTATTATAGCTAATTGGAGTTGAGAGATTCACTCAATTTCTTGCCCTGTGCATTGGAACCCAGTGCTGGGTTCTCATATTGTTAATTGTAGCTATAGAGAAGGCTGAGGTCTGGGGATCCTCGTTAGAATCCAGCCCCTGAAAGAAAGTCACTGATAGAAATCTTTATCTTCAGTTAAGCACGAATAAATAAGGCAAAAGTGGAACTGTGGCTCAGTTCCTCTTGTACCAGCCATGAGAAAATTAGTAATTGGCAGCACCTGGTCCCTGAGAGAAATCCTTAGCACTGGTTCAAAAAAAGAAAGAAAATAATGAAAAAAATTAAAACTTGCTGAGGAATCCATAAGGATTAACGTGCCTGTGAATAATCTTGTCATTTCCAATTCCCTCAAGAGCTTATGTCTCTCTATATTTTATCAAGTTTTTTTTTAAAGATATTTACATATTTTCTATCTATCTTAAACAGAGATAGCCATCCACAAAACACAAACACAAACTCTCACACAGTATACCACCCACCCATAAGTGTCTGGCTATGTATATATGTATAGTCATATGTATTGATCTGTCTCTCTATACTAATATATAAATGCATAAACATATGTATTTAGACAAACAGGAAACATACATAGATAGGTCTCAGGCATTTCCAGATTTTGTGCAAGTCTTCTGAGTGCAACTTACCATTGTATTGTTTGTCAAGATAGAGTCCCTCTAACTTTTGGCCAGCTTCTTGTCCTTTGATACTTTTTTCTGCCAGTCCTGGGTTTTGAACGCTAGGCCTGGATGCTGTCACTGAGCTTGAGCTTCTTTCATTCAGCAGTATATTGCAGATAAGAATCTCATGGAGTTTCTGTCCTGGGCTGGCTTTGAATTGTGATCCTCAGATCTCAAACTCCTGAGTAGCTAGGATGACAGTCTTGAGCTACCAGTACCTGGTTCCTATGCCTCTTTTACCCTTTTTTTTGGCCCCACCACAGCCATGGTATCTACCTTCCTATGTTCTCTCCACCTGCCCCCAGACAGGGGTCTGACAGATGCTTTCCACCCACTTATTCATGTCCTCCTCTGTATTGGCTGACAGCTAAGACAGGCACTCACTTGTCTGGATGCCAAACACAAAGCCATGTGATTGTTTCTCAGTCTGGAACATCCTATCAGATTTATAGCACCACAGAGGGTCAGGTTGATGCTCCTCCAGAGCTTCTTAAATTGTTCTCATATTAATCCACAACACGTTTTTCATCACTTGTCCAGCTAATTCATGGACTAAACCAGCATTCCCTACAAACTTAGATCCCAATACCATGAGGACACTCAAGGGTGCATTCGGAGTGTGACCTGCAGGTGGATGTGAGCCTGTCTAACTTGGAGGGGATTTCTCCACCACAGGGAATGGAATACAAATTTAGAATCTGCTTTCATGAGGTGACAATCTCTGGCAGATGTTCTTATCAAATGTGGCACTGCCTACTTCCAGCTTAAAACATGGGTTGATGACCCAGCATAACAGAGAATGTATTCACCCCGGCCTAACACATAGGCTGGGACCCTGAACTTTCAGGTAGCATTTGGCTTTGAAGGTCATGAGATCTTAGTCTACAAATGATGAGCCCCCTCCCGTGAGGCATAGCAAACGGAGCCAAAGGGCAACCCAGTTAAGCACCAGATCAAGCTTCCCTTCTTCAGTAGGGTATGGTTTGAAAACTGTGCATAGCTTCTGTTTGAAGCCAGTCCAGAAAGGAAAGTCCATGAAACTCTCATTTCCAGTTAACTGCCAAGAAAAAGCCAAAGATAGAGATGAAGCTCAAGAGAGCTAGAGAGCCATCTGAAAAGAATGATTACACCCTGCAACATCCTCATTATCTGATCTTGAAAACATCTCTGCGTGCATCCCAGCATGCAGCCAGCATCTGGGGGTGACAGTGACCCCTGCGCCCATTGGCAATCTGCACTGTCTCTGACATCTGTAATGTGAACCTCATTCTGTTGGGTTTGTGAAGCGGTGTCAACCCTGCAGAAGGAACCAACTGTGCCCTAACTCCCACTGTCCCCTGGGGCCCCTAGCATTCCCCCATCTGCACCCCTCCTGTGGCTTCTGATCCTAGGGAGCCCTCCTGCCCTGTCCAACACTCACATGAAGTGCATATTTCTTCTCCTGGGGCAACTTCTCCACAGAGAGTACATGACATGCCCACTCTCCAGGCACGGGGAGATCCTGTCAAAGTAGCAAATCAGTGATAAGGACATAAAGTGATGAATAGAATTTTAGATCCTGATGGTAGACAGTCTGCAAAATCCAAGGGAGAATGGAATTGGAGGGGACCAGGGATCAGGATGTGGGCATGGAGCTTCCCTGCCAAGGGGGTGCTGGAAGTCACAGGCTGGGGATGCACAGGATGATCCATGATCCCTGTGCATCTACTGGGTCACCCCCTTCTGCATCTCAGCCTTTGGCTTTGAGCTCTGTGATCGTCAAGATGTGCACAGTCTGTACTCTGGCTGGCAGAAGAAAGGACCATGGGAAGACAATTGTATACTCTTTGTGAGTGTAGGAAGGGGTAGGCTGGACACCCAGTCCAAGAGGAGCTAAAACTGGAGTCGAGGGGTGTGCAAGGTGTGGGCCTGTCCTTCTGGATATTTGGGAAATTCTCTGAGATGATTCCCTGAAGTATATTTCCAATATCATTGACCTCTTTCTCCACGCCCTCCTCAATACCAACTAGCCTTAAATTAGGATTCCTAATTGTATCTTGGACCTCCTGAAGCTCTCTGTCATATATCCTAGATTTGGATTGACTCATTTTCTGTTCTTTCTCTATAATACCTAAATTATCTTCAGCCCCTGAAATTCTCTCCTCTGCATTGTCTAACCTGCTATCGAAGCTATCTACTTAATTTTCATCTCCCTTGCTTCTAATTGCTCATTTTTGATGCCTTGCATCTCTTGTTTTAGATCATGTATGGATTTCTATATCTCCTTGATTTCCTTTTGAATGATTAGATCAGTAGCTTTATTTTCTTCGGACATTTGCTGGAGTTTGCTCACGTTTTTATTTGTGGATTCTATGAATTCATCCATCTTTCTTTGAAAATCCTTTATTATGGCCTCCTTTATGGCTTCTTCTTTTTCACTTATCACCTTGTTTATGCTTTCCTCTTGTTCAGCTATGGCTTCCTCCATTATCTCTTTCTTTATATTTTCACATTTTCCATTAATGATGTTTATCAATTGCATTTGTGTAGCACTTGGAAGACTATCCTATAGGTTTGCCAGTGACTGTTCCATTGTCTGTTTACATTGGGTGGGGGATGTTGTTTCTTGATTTGACATTTTTCTTGAGTTTCTTGTTCTGCCCATTTGAAAATGGGAGCAAGATTACTACTAAATACAATTATAGTTTTTCAGATATAACCAACCTAGATCTCTGTAGCTGGCAGACACTAGATGTTCACAAGTTTTGATTGGTATTATCACTCTTTCTTTTTGTGCACTTACAGACCAGTCTAATACAACCAATGATAAGCGATTTATACCCAAAACAATAAGCCTCTCAATCCAATCTCTATTGTCTTTAAGTCCCTCTGAGCCTAGAGAATAATTAACCACCTGAATATACAATATTGCTCAACAGCCATCAAGTGTAGATCCGTGCAGTATAAGGGTTGAAAGACGAGCAGAGGTCCAGAGATAGAAAAAAAAGAATGAGAGAGATCAGGGGAGGTACAAGAGGATTAACGCAGGAGTGTAAGAATATTGCAGTAATGAAGAAAAGGTATAGCATAAGGATAAATGACCTAAGTTGGTAAGTAGGTAGCATATTTGAGTACAAAGTTTGGAAAGTATTAGAATAAAACTTATGTGTTGCTGCACGACTAGCTCTTAGCCCAACCAGTGGCCTCACAGTGGACCATGGGATGGATCTGTTTTTCTTGTCTACGTTGAGGGAAAGGGGTATTTCACAAGATGCAGAAGCGAAGATTTCAGAAGCAAATGCTGTGAGTGAATTAGCTCAGAAAAAGCATTTTTATTTTCTTTTATCTTTCTGCCAGTCTTGGGGCTTGAATTCAAGGCCTGAGCACTGTCCTGGCGTTTTCTCAAGTCTAGCCCTCTTCCACTTGAGCCACAGTGCCACATCTAGATTTTCTATCTATGTGATACTGAGCAATCAAACCCAGATCTTCATGGATGCTAGGCAAGCACTCTACCACTATGCCAAACTCTCAACCCTGACATAGTAATTATAAAGTCATCATCATCATCATCATCATATCCAAATATCTTTTCTCCTACAAAGAATGAACACTTAACTGTGTCTAATGCTTTTTTTTAATTTCACTAATTCTTCTGTGTTTTTCCCTCTTGCATTTTGTACATTTGACAGCAAAGCTAATCATCAGGAAAAAATTGATTAGGATAAAGAACCCTAATGATATCCTAGTAGATTGACGTCAAAAATATGTGCAAGATGCCCTGTGTGTTTGACCTAGTGGTAGAGTACTTGGCTACCAAGCAAAAAGACTCAGGTTTGATTCCTCATTACCACATACATAGAAAACGCTGCAAGTGGTGCTGTGGCTCGGTGGGACAGCTAAAGCCTAAAGAAAGCCCAAGAACAATGTTCACACTCTGAGGTCAAGTCCCAAGACTAGCAAAAACAAAAAAAAATTCGACAAGGGGCAAAATGCAGGCAGAGAAGGCACTGTGAAGCAAATGTTTTGTAAAGGATGAGGGCAATATTGACCCTTAAGTCTGGATCTTACCTAAGAAAGGCTCCTTGAGCCTGAGACCAGACTGGTAGTTGGGTCTAGTGGAAGACATTGGGATTGGACAAATAAGGTGTGCTGTTTACTACATCCACATGTATATTGTGAGATTGGAGGAGAGATTCAGCCTCCAGTATGTCTTTGGTGAGGACATTTGTGAGCAAGGATTTTTGGTCATTGGGCCCTGAAAGGTGACCCTGCCTCCCTCACAATGGAACAGAATATGGAACCCTGGTAACCAAGCCACTGTAACTAACAACCAGCTCAAGCCAGCTCACTTGGCCTGTGGCTCAGGAGGAAGAACGATGTTGCTGTGCTGTTGCCAAAGGTCAGGAAACTCGAGACTCAGGCATGGAAGTTGTGGATGTCTTACTCGAAGATGTACATGCTAGATCATTGCCAAGCCACAAATCCAGTATAACAGAACTTTCTCTAAGAAGAAGGCCACGAAAATCCAGGGCAACCAGATGAGGTAAATTTCTAAGAAGAAATGTATTTGACCCCATCATCCTCCCTACACACTACAACTTTCTTTTTTTTCATTTTTTTATTGTAATTAGTAAAAGGGTTAGATGATATTTGCCAGATAGAAGGTGCATTAATTCACATACATTGATACCCTTTCACATGTCTTGGTACCCATTTCCCTCCAACCGCACACCCCCCACCCGTCTTGGTTTTCCCCCCTTCCCTATCAAATTTCAAATATCCAAATACAAATAAATTCAATATATAAGATAAAGTGAGATACTATACCAATATGGGATAACCAAGGGACAGCAAACGAGATGAGAGACAACATAGTACATTAAGGACAACAATCATTCATTATGTGGCTTTTGTGTCAATATCCTGGAGGTCCTTTCAATTAGCTTCACATTATATGGCCTTATATATGGCCTTTTGATCTATTGACAATCTCTGTTAGTAGAGCCCAAGGTTTCTACTGAGTATGACGAATGAGGGAAACCACTGAGCCTAAGTTCCTTTGAGTCTGGCTTACTACACTTAATATGATTTGTTCTAAGTCTTTCCATTTCCTAACAAATGGGGCGATGTCATTCTTTCTGACAGCAGCATAGAATTCCATTGTGTACAAATACCACAACTTGTTGATCCACTCATCAACTGAGGGACATCTGGGTTGGTTCCATATCTTTGCTATGGTGAATAGTGCTGCAATGAACATTGTTGTGCTAGTGGGTTTAGTATGCCCTTGTTTCTTGATTGTTGGGTAAATGCCAAGTAGTGGAATTGCTGGGTCATAGGGGAGTTCTATGTTTAGCCTTTTGAGGCACTGCCACACTGCTTTCCATAGTGGTTGAATGAGTTTGCACTCCCACTAACCGTGTAGTAGTGATCCCTCCTGGCCACATCCCCTCCAGCATCTGTTGTCATTCGTTTTCCTGATCCTGGCCATTCTAACTGGAGTGAGGTGGAATCTTAGAGTTGTTTTGATTTGCATTTCTTTTATGACCAGATATGTGGAGCATTTCTTCATGTGTCTACAGGCCATTTTTGTTTCTTCTTCAGAGAAGACTCTCTTTAAGTCTTTGGCCCATTTTTATTGGGATGGGTGTTACTTTGGAGGTTAGTTTTGGAGTGATTCAATTTTTTGAGTTGTTGATATATTTTAGATATGAGGCCTTTGTCCGTTGTTTGGTTGGTGAAGATCTTCTCCCACTCTGTAGGCTTCCTGATTAGTTTACTAGCTATATCCGTTGCCACACAAAATCTCTGCAGTTTAATGCAGTCCCACTTATCCAGCCTTTCTCTGATTTGTTTTGATTCTTGGTTCTTATTAAGAAATGTTTCGACCTGTGCCAAGGAGGCCTAGTGTATCTCCTATTCCTTCCTGGAAACTTTTCAGTGTGTCAGCTTTTACCTCCAGGTCTTTGATCCATTTGGAGTTAATTCTAGTGCAAGGTGACAAAGAAGGATCCAACTTTAGTTTTCTGCAGGTGTTTAACCAGTTCTGCCAGCACAACTTGTTGAAGAGGCTAATTTTCTTCCATTCTATTTTTTTGGCTTCCTGGTCAAAGATTAGGTGGCCATAGGTCTGTGGTTTAATATCTGGTTCCGCAGTTCTACTCCATTGGACTTCAGGCCTGTTCTTGTGCCAGTACCAAGCTGTTTTGAGAATTATAGCTCTGTAATAGAGTCTTAAGTTTGGAATTGAAATTCCTCCAGCGCTGTTCTTTCTGCTAAGAAGTGTTTTTGCTATACGGGGTCTTTTATTATTCCATATGAAATTTTTAATTGCCTCTTCTATTTCTTTAAAGAGTGACATTGGGATGTTGATTGGTATTGCATTGAATTTGTAGATAGCCCTTGGCAAGATTGTCATTTTCACAATGTTGATTCTTCCAATCCAGGAGCATGGGAGGTTTTTGCATTTCCTTAGTTCTGCTTTAATTTCCTTTTTTATGGTTTTAAAGTTTTCATCTAAACGGTCCTTTACATTCTTAGTTAAGCTAATTGCTAGGTACTTTATTTTCTTTGAGGCTATTGTGAAAGGAGTTTCTTTCCTGATTATTGCCTCGTTCCTCTCAGTGTTGGCGTAAAGTAAGGCAGTTGATTTGTGAGGGTTGATTTTATGGCCTGCTACCCTTCCAAAGATTTGAATCAGCTCAAGGAACTTGGGAGTAGAGTCTATAGGATTCTTTAAATACAGAATCATGTCATCTGCAAAGAGGGATAATTTTATTTCCTCTTTCCCTACTTGGATCCCCTTTATGCTTGCTTCTTGCCTTATTGCACTGCCTAGGAATTCTAGTACTATGTTAAAAAGGAGTGGAGAGAGTGGGCTTCCTTGTCTCGTTCCTGATTGTAGAGGAAATGGCTTTAGATTTTCACCATTAAGTATAATACTAGCAGTGGGTTTCTCATACACAGCCTTTATTACATTGAGAAATGTTCCATGGATTCCTAGTTTCTTCACATCTTTTCACATAAAGGGGTTTTGGATCTTGTGAAATGCCTTTTCCGCATCTATTGAGACAATCATGTGATTTCTGTCCTTGCTCCTGTTGATGTGTTGAATTATATTAATTGATTTGTGTATGTTGAACCAGCTTTGCCTCCCTGTGATGAATCCAGTTTGATCATAGTGTATAATTTTTTTGATGAGTTGTTGTAGACGGTTGGCCAGTATTTTGTTGAGAAGTTTTGCATCGATGTTCATCAAAGAAATGGGTCTATAGATCTCTTTCTTTGATGAATCTCTGTCTGGTTTGGGGATGAGGGATATACTGGCTTCACAGAATGAGTTTGGTAAAGAACCTTCATTTTCAATTTCGTTGAAGAGCTTGAGGAGTATTGGTGTGAGCTCTGCTTTGAAGACCTTATACAATTCAGCTGTGAATCCATCTGGCCCTGGGCTCTTTTTAAGTGGAAGTTGTCTAATTTCCATTTCTATTTCAGAGCTTGAAATAGGCCTGTTGAGTTGGGCTAGCTCTTCTTGGTTCAGTGTGGGTATGTTAATATTGTCTAGGAATTCATCCACTTCTTCTAGATTCTCAAATTTGTTGGCGTAAAGGTTTGAGAAGTATTCCCTCATGATATTCTGGATCTTGGTAATTTCTGTCGTGATATTACCATTTTCATCTGCGATTTTCTTTATTTCGATATGCTCTCTTCTTTTTTTGGTAAGATTTGCTAAGGGCTTGTCAATTTTGTTAATTGTTTCAAAGAACCAACTCCTTGTTTTGTTGATGCTTTCTATAGTTTTTTTTATTCCAAATCATTTAATTCTGCTTTGATTTTAATAATTTGCTTTCTCCTAATGGGTTTAGGGTTGGTTTGTTGCTCTTTTTCCAGGAGGTTAAGGTGAGACATTAACTAGTTGGTTTGCCATTTTTCCAACTTGCTGTTGTAGGCACTCAGCGGTATAAATTTTCCTCTGAGTACTGCCTTTGATGTGTCCCTAAGGAGTTGATATTTGTGTGCTCCTTATTGCTAAATTTCATAAACAGTTGGATATCTGTTCTGATCTCTTCGATTACCCATTGTTTTTGATTCAAAAATGTGTTGTTCAGTCTCCATGAGTTGCAGGGTTTTCGTTGTTGGAGATGTGTGTTCAGCTCCAATTTGATGCCTTTATGGTCTGACAGTGTGCATGGAATAATTTCAGTGTTTCTGAATCTGTCCAGGTTTGCTTTATGGCCTAAGATGTGGTCTATTTTGGAAAATGTTCCATGTGCTGCTGAGAAAAACGTATATTGTGGTGTTACTGGGTGGAATATTCTCCAGATGTCTGTTAGATCTAGTTGGTCTATATAGTTGTTCAGTTCTAAGGTTTCTCTGTAGAGTTTTTGCCTTGTTGATCTGTCCGTAGGTGAGAGTGGTGTGTTAAACTCACCAACAATCACTGTATTTCGATCTATGTATGGTTTCAGTGTAAGTAAAGTTTGCTTGATGAAGTTTGGAGCTCCGGGATTGGGTGTGTAAATATTTAGGATCGTTATGTCTTCCTGGAGGAAAGATCCCTTTAGTAGTATGTAGTAACCTTCTTTGTCTTTTCTTACTAATTTTAGTTTGAAGTCTATTGTCTGATATGAGGATGGCAACTCCAGCCTGTTTATGGGGGCAGTTAGCTTGATAGAATTTATTCCAACCTCTCACTTTCAAAAGATGATTGTTTTTGGGTAAGATGTGTCTCTTGAGATAGCAGAACGATGGCTCTTGCTTTTTGATCCAACTAGACAGCCTATGCCATTTAATTGGAGAGTTAAGTCCATTGATATTGAGAGTTAGGATTGAGAGATATTTATTAGTTCCTACCATTTTTAAAAGCTTTTAGTAGGGCCTGTGTCTTGACAGTTCTTGTGGTCCTTAGATGGTATGCTGTTTAGGTGCCATTTCTTTCCCTATGTTGCATTTATTTTGGTTTTGTATGCATAGAGCATCGTTGAGAATTCTCTGTAGTGTTGGTTTCGTTTCGACATATTGTTGCAGCTTTTCCCTGGAATGGAATGTTTTATTGTTCCCTCAGTTTGAATGAGAGCTTAGCTGGCTACAGTATTCTTGGTTGGTAGTTGTTTGATTTAAGGGCATGACATACATGCTTCCAGTCACTTCGGGCTTGCATGGTCTCTGCCGAGAAATCTGGGGTTATTCTGATTGGTTTGCTTTTATAGGTTACTGATCCCTTTTCCCTGGCTGCCTTTAGGATCTTTCCTTTCGTTTCTATTGATCCAGTTCGGATCACAATGTGGCGGTGGGATGTTCTTTTCTGGTCAGGTCTGTTTGGGGTTCTAAAAGCTTCTCGTATGTGGATGGGCCTGCCCTTCTGGATATTTGGGAAATTCTCTGAGATGATTCCCTGAAGTATATTTCCAATACCATTGACCTCTTTCTCCACGCCCTCGTCAATACCAACTAGCCTTAAATTAGGCTTCCTAATTGTATTTGGACCTCCTGAAGCGCTCTCTCATATTTCCTAGATTTGGACTGACTCATTTTCTGTTCTTTCTCTATAATAACTAAATTATCTTCAGCCCCGGAAATTCTCTCCTCTGCATTGTCTAAACTGCTATCAAACTATCTACTTTATTTTTCATCTCCCTTGCTTCTAATTGCTCATTTTTGATGCCTTGCATCTCTTGTTTTAGATCATGTATGGATTTCTTTATCTCCTTGATTTCCTTTTGAGTGGTTAGCTCAGTAGCTTTATTTTCTTTGGACATTTGCTTTAGTTTGGTCGCGTTTTTATTTGTGGATTCTATGAATTCATCCTTATTTCTTTGAAAAACCTTTATTATGGCCTCCTTTATGTCTTCTTCTTTTTCACTTATCACCTTGTTTATGCTTTCCTCTTGTTCAGCTATGGCTTCTTCCATTATCTCTTTCTTTATATTTTCACATTTTCCATTAAGGATGTTTATCAATTGCATTTGTGTAGCACTTGGAAGACTCTCCTCTAGGTTTGCCAGTGACTGTTCCATTGTCTGTTTATATTTGGTGGGGGATGTTGTTTCTTGATTTGACTTTTTTCTTGAGTTTCTTGTTCTGCCCATTTGAAATGGGAGCAAGATTACTACTAAATACGATTATAGTTTTTCAGATATAACCAACCTAGGCATCTGTAGCTGGCAGAAACTAGATGTTCACAAGTTTTGATTGGTATTATCACTCTTTCTTTTTGTGCACTTACAGACCAGTCTAATACAACCACTGATAAGCGATTTATACCCAAAACAATAAGCCTCTCAATCCAATCTCTATTGTCGTTAAGTCTCTCTGAGCCTAGAGAATAATTAACCACCTACATATACAATATTGCTCAACAGCCATCAAGTGTAGATCCGTGCAGTATAAGGGTTGAAAGACGAGCAGAGGGCCAGACATAGAATAAAAGAAGGAGAGAGGTCAGGGGAGGTACAAGAGGATTAACGTAGGAGTGTAAGAATATTGTAGTCATGAAGAAAATGTATAGCATAAGGATAACTGACCTAAGTTGGTAAGTAGGTAGCATATTTGAGTACAAAATTTGGAAAGTATTAGAATAAAACTTATGTGTTGCTGCACGACTAGCTCTTAGCCCAACCAGTGGCCTCACAGTGGACCATGGGATGGATCTGTTTTTCTTGTCTACGTTGAGGGAACGGGGTATTTCACAAGATGCAGAAGCGAAGATTTCAGAAGCAAATGCTGTGAGTGAATTAGCTCATAAAAAGCATTTTTATTTTCTTTTATCTTTCTGCCAGTCTTTGGGCTTGAATTCAGGGCCTGAGCACTGTCCTGGGGATTTCTCAAGTCTAGCCCTCTACCACTTGAGCCACAGTGCCACATCTAGATTTTCTATCTATGTGATACTGAGCAATCAAACCCAGATCTTCATGGATGCTAGGCAAGCACTCTACCACTATGCCAAACTCTCAACCCTGACATAGTAATTATAAAGTCATCATCATCATATCAAAATATCCTTTCTCCTACCAAGCATGAACACTTATCTATGTGTGTAATGCTTTTTTTTAAATTTCACTAATTCTTCCGTGTTTTTCCCTCTTGAATTTTTACACATGACAGCAAAGCTAATCATTAGGAAAAAATTGATTAGGATACAGAAACCTAATAGTATCCCAGTATATTGACGTCAAAAATAAGTGCAAGATGCCCTGTGTGTTTGACCTAGTGGTAGAATCCCTGGGTACCACGCAAAAAGCCTCAGGTTTGATTCCTCATTAACACATAGATAGAAAACGCTGCAAGTGGTGCTGTGGCTCGGTGGGACAGCTAAAGCCTAAAGAAAGCCCAAGAACAATGTTCACACTCTGAGGTCAAGTCCCAAGACTAGCAAAAACAAAAAAAATTCGACAAGGGGCAAAATGCATGCAGAGAAGGCACTGTGAAGCAAATGTTTTGTAAAGGATGAGGGCAATATTGACCCTTAAGTTTGGATCTTACCTAAGAAAGGCTCCTTGAGCCTGAGACCAGACTGGTAGTTGGGCCTAGTGGAAAACATTGGGATTGGACAAATAAGGTGTGCTGTTTACTACATCCACATGTATATTGTGAGATTGGAGGAGAGATTCTGCCTCCAGTATGTCTTTGGTGAGGTCTTTTGTGAGCAAGGATCTTTGGTCATTGGGCCCTGAAAGGTGACCCTGCCTCCCTCACAATGGAACAGAATATGGAACCCTGGTAACCAAGCCACTGTAACTAACAACCAACTCAAGCCAGCTCACTAGGCTTGTGGCTCAGGAGGAAGAACGATGTTGCTGTGCTGTTGCCAAAGGTCAGGAAACTCGAGTCTCAGGCATGGAAGTTGTGGATGTCTTACTCAAAGATGTACATGCTAGATCATTGCCCAGAAACAAATCCAGTATAACAGGCCTTTCTCTAAGACGAAGGCCAGGAAAATCCAGGGCAACCAGATGAGGTATATTTCTAAGAAGAAATGTATTTGACCCCATCATCCTCCCACACACTACAACTTTCTTTTTTTTAATGTTTTTATTGTAATTAGTAAAAGGGTTACATGATATTTGCCAGATAGAAGGTGCATTAATTCACATACATTGATACCCATTCACATATCTTGGTACCCATTTCCCTCCAACCCTACACCCCCCACCCGTCTTGGTTTTCCTCCCTTCCCTATCAAATTTCAAATATCCAAATACAAATAAATTCAATATATCAGATAACAAAGTGAGATACTACACCAATATGGGATAACCAAGGGACAGCAAAGGAGGTGAGAGACAACATAGTACATTAAGGGCAACAATCATTGATTATGTGGCTTTTGTTTCAATATCCTGGAGGTCCTTTCAATTAGCTTCACATTATATGGCCTTATATATGGCCTTTTGCTCTATTGCAAATCTCTGCTAGTAGAGCCCAAAGTTTCTACTGATTATGACGAATGAGGGAAACCACTGAGCCTAAGTTCCTTTGAGTCTGGCTTACTACACTTAATATGATTTGTTCTAAGTCTTTCCATTTCCTAACAAATGGGGCGATGTCATTCTTTCTGACAGCAGCATAGAATTCCATTGTGTACAAATACCACAACTTGTTGATCCACTCATCAACTGAGGGACATCTGGGTTGGTTCCATATCTTTGCTATGGTGAATAGTGCTGCAATGAACATTGTTGTGCTAGTGGGTTTAGTATTCCCTTGTTTCTGGATTGTTGGGTAAATGCCAAGTAGTGGAATTGCTAGGTCATAGGGGAGTTCTAGGTTTAGCCTTTTGAGGCACTGCCACCCTGCTTTCCATAGTGGTTGAACGAGTTTGCACTCCCACCAAGAGTGTAGTAGTTATCCCTCCTGGCCACAACCCCTCCAGCATCCGTTGTCATTCGTTGTCCTGATCCTGGCCATTCTAACTGGAGTGAGGTGGAATCTTAGACTTGTTTTGATTTGCATTTCGTTTATGACCAGAGATGTGGAGCATTTCTTCATGTGTCTATAGGCCATTTTCGTTTCTTCTTCAGAGAAGACTCTCTTTAAGGCTTTGGCCCTTTTTTTAATGGGATGGGTGTTACTTTGGAGGTTAGTTTTGGAGTGATTCAATTTTTTGAGTTGTTGATATATTTTAGATATGAGGCCTTTGTCCGTTGTTTGGTTGGTGAAGATCTTCTCCCACTCTGTAGGCCTACTGATTCGTTTACTAGCTATATCCGTTGCCATACAAAAGCTTTGCAGTTTAATGCAGTCCCACTTATCCAGCCTTTCTCTGATTTGTTGTGATTCTTGGTCCTTATTAAGGAAGTTTCGACCTGTGCCAAGGAGGCCTAGTGTATCTCCTATTCCTTCCTGTAAACTTTTCAGTGTTTCAGCTTTTACCTCCAGGTCTTTGATCCATTTGAATTTAATTCTAGTGCAAGGTGACAAAGAAGGACCCAACTTTAGTTTTCTGCAGGTGCTTAACCAGTTCTGCCAGCACAACTTGTTGAAGAGTCTATCTTAGTTCCATTCTATTTTTTTGGCTCCCTTGTCAAAGATTAGGTGGCCATAGGTCTGTGGTTTAATATCTTGGTCCGCAGTTCTATTCCATTGGACTTCAGGCCTGTTCTTGTGCCAGTACCAAGCTGTTTTGAGAATTATAGCTCTGTAATAGAGTCTAAAGTTTGGAATTGAAATTCCTTCAGCCCTTTTCTTTCTGCTAAGAAGTGTTTTTGCTATATGGCTCTTTTATTATTCCATATGAAATTTTGAATTGCCTCTTCTATTTCTTTAAAGAATGACATTGGGATGTTGATGGGTATTGCATTGAATTTATACATAGCCCTTGGCAAGATTGTCATTTTCACAATGTTGATTCTTCCAATCCAGGAGCATGGATTTCCATTTCCTTAGTTCTGCTTTAATTTCCTTCTTTACGGTTTTAAAGTTTTCATCTAAACGGTCCTTTACATTCTTAGTTAAGCTAATTCCTAGGTACTTGATTTTCTTTGAGGCTATTGTGAAAGGAGATTCTTTCCTGATTATTGCCTCTTTCCTCTCACTGTATGCTTGCTTCTTGCCTTATTGCACTGCCTAGGAATTCTAGTACTATGATAAAAAGGAGTGGAGAGAGTGGGCATCCTGAATGCTACCCCTTAGCACTTTTATGCAAAGCTTAGGCCTGTGGCATTTTAAGCACAATTCAACGCTCTGTTTTTTGCTGGTTAATTAGAGGTAAAAATCTTATGGAATTTATTTCATGGCTGATTTTGAACTGGAATCCTCAGGTCTCAGCTTATCTTGAGTAGCTAGGATTACAGTACTTTTACAACCTGTATGCTCACACACATCGCTTCTGATCCAAACACTCATTGTTCAATTTAACTAACAAGATGTGAAGAAAGATGATTGACTGTAATTTACTGGATGGGCTTCTAGTGAGTATATATTTCCACTTCCACTCTGAACTCAGGGAAATATTTCTGGTACATGTTTCAACTATCTCCCAAAGAGGAAATATTCTGTGAGTACGTTTGCTAGTTGTAGGCTGTTGTAGGCTGCTGGAGGAAAAGGAAGCAAATAGGCACAGGCTGGCAGCAGATGCCACAGAACAACTTGTGACGAAGACTCCCAGAGCAGACCTCAGAATCGATGACAGAGTTGGATCTACCCAGTAACAGGGGCAGTGGTGACACCTGAAACTGCGCGTTTGAGCCTTTGCTGCTAGTAAACAGGGCCACCTATGTCTCAATGAGAAAGGAGAGATTTTGGTGGAGAAGGTGAGATTAAACATTATGTATCATGCAAGAAGACAGACTATAAGGGGTCTTTTATTATTCCAAGTGAAATTTTGGATTTCCTCTTCTGTTTCTTTAAAGAATGACATTGGGATATTGATGAATCTTGCTTTGAATTTGTAGATAGTCCTTATCAAGATTGCCATTTTTACAATATTACTTCTTCCAAAACAGGAGCATAGGTTTTTGCATTTCCTCAGTTCTGCGTTAATTTCCTTCTCCAGGGTTTATAGTTCCATCAAAAAGGTGCTTTACATTCTAAGTTAATTCCTAGGTATTTATTTTCTTTGATAGCAAAATGAGTTGCTATCCTGATTCTTGCCTCATTCCTCTCATTTGTTGGCATATGGGAAGGCAGTTGACATTGAGGGTTAATTTTATACCCTGCTACCTTACCAAAGTTTTATATCAGCTCAAGCAGGTTTGGAGTAGAGTCTATAGGGTTCTTTAAATACAGAATCATGTCATCTGTAAGGAGAGAAAGTTTCAGTTCCTCTTTCCCTTTTCCTCCTCAATCCAGTTAGAATGGCCAAGATCCAGAAATCTAATAACATATGCTGGAGGGGATGTGGCCAGGAGGGATCACTACTACACTGCTGGTGAGATTGCAAACTCGTTCAACCACTATGGAAAGCACTATGGCAGTATCCCAAAAAGACTAAACATAGAGCTCCCCTGTGATCCAGCAATTTCACTACTTGCCAATCGTCCAGATAGGACATACTAAATTCACTAGAGCAATAACATTTATCACAGCACTATTTACTATAGCAAAGGTATGGAACCAACCCAGATGCCCGTCAGTTGATGAGTAGATCAAATATGGTATTTTTACACAATGGAATTCTGTGCTTCTGTCAGAAAGAATGACATAGACGAATTTGTAAGGAAATAGAAAGACTGTAAAGTTTAGAAATTAGTTTCTTTCTCCTTCTCTCCCTCCTTCTCTATCTCTGTAAAATTTAGAAGTTCCTGTTTCTCTCTCTTTCTCTCTCTTTTCTCTTTTTCTCTCTCTCTTTCTGTCTGTCTGTCTGTCTCTCTCTCTCTCTCTCTCTCTCTCTCTCTCTCTCTCTCTCTCTCTCTCTCTCTCTCTCTCTCTCTTTCTCTCTCTCCAATCCTTAGGCTTGTACTCAGGGCCTGAGCTACTTTTGCTCAAGGTTAGCACTCTACCATTTGAACCACAGTGCTGCTTCTGGCTTGCTCTTTTCACGTAGTATTGAGGAATCTAACCCAGGCCTTCATCCTTGATAGGTTAGCACTCTACCACTAAGCCACACAGTCAGCTTTTAGAGGTTTCTGACAAAGGTTTTCCTACATGCTATTACTTCTTCTGTGAGTGCTCTTAATGCTTGCTGACGGTTGACTTTGTTTAAAAGACTTACCCTAATGCTCCCATATACAGAGATTCTATATATAGCTAAATGTTTTTCATTACTCAGAATTTCTCTATTGTGTATGTTCTGAAATGTACTGAAGACTGACTTCTGATTAAAAGTCATTGCACATTTGTTCTATTCATTAGTTTTCTTTTCTTCTATGGGAATCAGGTTTGTGATGAACACAGAAGTATGCCTTCCAGGTCAAACACTTTCCACATTTGTAATATTCATAAGGTTTTTCTCTCCTATGTGCATTTTATACTTAGTCATGCGTTCATGATGGATTTTTCATATTCTTATATTCATACGATTTTTATCCTGTGTCTGTGTGGTATCATGCAAACTCAACTATGAGTTCTTCAAAAAAATTTCCCTTTCATTTTATTCATAGGATTCTATCCTGTGGGTGTTTAGTGATAAATCTTGACTTGTGCCTTCTGGGGAAAAGACTGAACATTTGCTACATTCATTAAGGGTTTTATCTTGTGTTGGTTCTGTGACACAAGCTGAATTTTCTTCCACAGACTAAAAAGTCTTTCCTATTTATTACATTGCTAAGGCTTCTCATATGTGTGAACTCTCTTACGCTTCCTGAAGGGTGAATACTGCACGAAAGACTTTCAACTTTGGTTATATTCCTAAGGTTTCTAATATGTGTGAATTCTGTTATGCCTCCTGTAATGTGACTTCCATCTGAAGGTCTTACCACATTTGATGCACTCGTACAGTTTCTCTCTTGTGTGTGTTCTCTGATGCAATTTGAGGGAAGACTTCCATTTGAAAGACATTCCACATCGGTTACATTCATAAGGTTTTTCTCCTGTTTGAATTGTCTTATGCATATTGAGGTTTGGCTTCTGTGTGAAGGACTTTCCACATATGTTACACTCATAAGGTGTTTCTCCTGAGTATATTCTCTGATGAACATGGAGTTTTACCTTCCATTTGAAAGACTTTCCGCATTCACTACATGCATAAGTTTTCTCTCCTGTGTGTGTTCTATTATGCCCATCAAGATATGACTTCCACTTGAAGGTCTTTCCACATTTGTTGCACACATAAGGTTTCTCTCCTGTGTGTGTTCTTTGATGCAATTTGAGGGAAGATTTCTGTCTGAAAGACTTTACACATTGGTTACATTCATAAGGTTTCACTCCTGTGTGTATTCTCTGATGAACACGAAGTTTTCCCTTCCCTTGGAAAGACTTTCCACATTCATTACACTTATAAGATTTCTCTCCTGTGTGTGTTATTTGATGAACTCGAAGGTGTATCTTCTGGGTGAAAGACTTTTCACATTTGTTACATTCATAAGGTTTCTCTTCTGTGTGTCTTCTCTGGTGCAAAGTGAGGTATGATTTCAGTCTAAAAGTCTTCCCACATTGATCCCATTCATAAGATTTCTCTTCTGTGTGAGATCTCTGATGTGTGCTGAGAGCTGAATTGTGGGCAGAAATTTTATTACGTTCCTCATATTCATAAGGTTTGTCTTCTCTTGGAGATCGAGGTTGGAGCGTCAGGTCTGACTTCTCAGAAATTAATTTTCACACGATGTACGCATCACATATCTCAGGATATTTGTTCTGAGGTATTGTAAGGCGTATTTCATTACTGAAAGATTTCTCACATTCACTACATGTATGAGGAGTCTCTCCTGTGTACATTTTCGGATGTGTAGTGATGGTCGGTGTTAAGTACAATATTTTTCATCACACAGTACATTTAGCAGTTTTCCTCCCTCCCTGAAGAATTTCTTGGGCAGGGAGAACAGAATTATGATACTGCAGATCTTTTGGACTGTCACAATCATGAATAAAATGCTCTGAATATCCGATGGATTTTTTTAAGAACAGGAGACATACGAGATCTATATGCAGCATGCATCTCATCAGGCTTAGGAGACAGAAGCATGTTCTGACACTTAATGAACTCCTCAGTCCTCACCCCTAAGTTGTTACCGTTATTACTAATCAGCTCTGGATTATGTGTAGAGCTCAAATTTAAAGTTGTTGCAAATCTCACGTTTTCCTCCACTTCGATACTACTTGCAACTGCTACTTCACAAAGACATTCATGTGGACTTTCCTGGCAGGTCTTGAACACATTTTCCATTACCTGGACATCTAAAATGAGTCATAGAAAAAAAGACACAAACATACATGAGATACAAATATTCCTTACTGTAAAGGTAATGACTTTACTTTCCCATCCTAAGTGTTAGATATTTTAAAATATAAAAGTGGAAATTGATTTGTGAGAAATATATGCTTTTCTCCCTAACATATTAAGAAAATGATATTTTACAATGACCAATAATGTTTTTCTGTGTTTTAGTTCTCTTTTATATCACAGGAAATATTTATTGAAATTACCCAACTCTGTATTACTAGTTTTAAGCTGAGTACTACCTATACTATACCTGCAGCTGTTTTTTTTTCAAATAATGTTTTGTTTATACATTGAGGAGTAGCTGCCTTTCTTTTATTTTTGAGAAATAATCTAAATACTGTGCTGTTTTGCATCTTTTTAAAACTTTCTTTTCTTTTCTTTTCTTTTTTTTTGTAGTTCATAGGCCTCGGCCCTGTCCCTGAACACTTCAGCAGAAGACTATAACCCCTATCCTTGAGCTACAGCCCCACTTCCTGTTTTCTAGAATTAACTACAGATAAGAGTCTCAGGTCCTGAGTAGCAGATAGGATTACCTTACCCAGTTTCAATGCTGTTTGCTTATTAACCATTAAGTGAGGAACACGAATTTTTTCTAGATTCAGCGGCCACAAGTTTGGTTTATATGTCTGTTTGCCTTTGATCCAAGCAAGAACGATTCTTGAGAGTAAGGACTTACACCTATATCCCTTCAGTTACAACTTCTCACTAAAGTCTCAATTTAGGTATTTGTGGGAATTTTGAAATTTGTTTCTTTCCATTTGAAGTCTTATAAAAATTCCTTTTCTAACACTCCTGTCCCTCAGAACCATGGAAGACCAGAAAATCCCCAGCTCATTGTCTAGTTAATTTTCTTATGTTGATTGAAACTTTGTTGTTTTTTTTTCTTCCATTCCTGGGTTTGAACTTAGGACCTAACCACTGTCCTTGGGTTTTCTCAAGACTAGAACCCTATCAATGAAGTCATTACTTCTGGCTTTTTCTATGTATGTGGTAATAAGGAATCAAACCTGTGTCTTTGTGCATGCTAGGCAAGCACTCTACCACTAGGCTCAATTTCTGGTGGAAAGGTCTGGTTCTGAATACCAGTCTCTTCCTACCAGCAAAAAGATATTATCCTTATCAGAGAATAATGCCCTGACTTATTCCTTCTTTGCTCAATCATTTATAGTCTTAGTTTTAAAGAAATGAAATATCATTGTTTCTTTCTATCTTTCCTTCCTTCTTTCTTACTTTCTTCCTTTCTTTCTTTCTTCCTTTCCTTCCTTCCCTCTTTCTTCCCTCTTTCTTCTTTCTCTCTTTCTTTCTTTCTTTCTTTCTTTCTTTCTTTCTTTCTTTCTTTCTTGTTTTGCGGTCATGGTACTTGAATTCTAGACCTGGCTGTTCTTCCTGAGCTCTTCAGCTCAAGGCTACTGCCCTATGTCTTTAGCCTCAACCCCACTTCTCATTTTCTATTGTTTCATTGGAGAGAAGAGTCTAAGGTGTTTTTGTGATAGGTCAGTCTTTGAATCTTGATCCTCAGATCTCAGCCTCCTAAGTAGCTAGGATTACAGGCATGAGCCACGGGCTCATGGCTTTCGCATTTTATTTTGTTTCACAGTGATTTCTACAGAGAAATCTAGCTTTAACTCTACTGCCACATAGAATTCATTATATCACCCTATGATTCTTGGTGCCGGGGGTTTGGGCTAGCATGCACAAAGACCTGGTTCAGTTCCTTGGTAGTACATACAAAGAAAAAGCCAGAAGTGGTGCTATGACTCAAGAAGTAGAGAGCTAGCCTTGAGAAAACCCAAGGACCATGCTCACGCCCTGAGACCAGGCATAGGGTTGGGAAAAGAAAATGATTCTTGATTCATTCACAAAGAATTCCATAGGTTCCACACAGGATTTAGGGTAACTAAGAGTATTATTGCTCAGTACATCACAACATGAACTTACCAATGGGGCTCAGGCTCCAACATCAATATGAAGATGCATTCACTCACCTGTGATATTCTTGTCAGAGGAATTTCCTATCCAGAGTTCTGCACAGTGCTCTAGCTTGTCAATTAATACAGGTTTGGGAACACAGGGCCCTGTAAATTAGAAACAGTAGAGAATTATTGCTTATGCTGTGTCATCATTGCTTTAAGTTCGCAGACATCCTACTCACAAGTTATCTATTAAATCTTTTTTCTCATTTCTCACTGGCTCCATGGTTGACTTTTCCCCAGCTCTGGATTCATTTTGTATGGCATAAACTTAGCTGTCTTGCTCAAGGCTAGAAAAATACCAGTTTGAGTCCCAGGTGCACTTACATGCATAGGTCTTCATGCATACTAGGCAAGCACTCAACCACAAAGTCAAACTCTTGACACTCCATTAACATTTTTGAGGGGTTACTTGGAGTTATACAGTTTCATGGCAATTTTTATGCCATTGCTGGCTTCAAATTAGAATTCTTAGATTTCTTCCTCCTGAATATTTTAAGATTACAGGCATGAAACATTGCACCTAGTGCCAGGTTTCCATTATAAACTCACTGTTTAGTGATTTGTAGATCCTATTCCCAATAATGATATATATTCTATTCTTGATTGTTTATCCACTTACAATTACTGTGTAAGTTTGGAATGTCGTCTCCATTAGAGGAAACATAATTTAGAACTGTTGTCAAAGTATCCTGAAGGTATCCTGAAGAATGAGTACAAAATTACCCTAGGTTTTCTTTAGAAAGTAATGATACTTCTCAGGGCCTGGAATCTTTCATTTAAATAGTATTGAAAGTTTGATAAACATTCACGTATCTGCAAAATAACAAGGCACTTGGCCTTGCAAGTGAATTTGACTTTGCTCACCTAGGACACCAGGTTGCTGTAGGTCTCCAGCATTACATCTCTGTACAGGGTCCTCTGAGCATTGTCCAGATGCTGCCACTCCTCCCAGCTGAAATCCACAGCTACATCATCAAATGACACCAGCTTCTGGAATGGCACACTTTCATCAAGTAATTAGCACTGAGTTATAAACACACCATGTCTGGAATTTTATTCTTTTTTTTGTTGGAATTGTATTCCTTTACTTAAATGTTTACACTTACATGAAATATTGACCTGAAAAGCTTAGGGATGGTGCCTAGGCCCAGAGTTCAAGTCCCAAGACCCACAAAAAAATAAAAAGGAAAGCCAGGTGTTGGTGGCTCACGCCTGTCATCCTAGCTACTCAGGAGACTGAGATCTGAGGACCATGGTTCAAAGCCAGCCTGGCACAAAATTGCATGAGACTCTGTTCAATTACCCACCATAAAATGTTTAATGGCTTGTGGCACATCATGGTAGAGCAATTGTGGTATCGACAAAAATAAGTCGGGGGAGTAGATTTAGGTTATAAATGGAATTATTCCATTGAAAAGCAACTACATTATATGATGACATATGCTGGTACTGTGAGAATATTGCAAAATCTTAGGGTATCAAGTAATAATACTGTGAAGTACACCCAGAATGTTAATGTTCTATGGCTGGCATAATAATCACTTGGGGAAGAAACTTTTTTTTCTTTTTTTTGGCTGGGGGATTTGTAAGGCTTGAACTCTGGGCCTGGGCACTGTTCCTGAGCTCTTCAACTCAAGGCTATCACCCTACCTATGAAGCCACAGTGCCATTTCCCATATTCTAGTGGTTAACTGTAGATGAGAGTCTCATAGACTTTCTAATGCCCAGGCTGGCTTTGAATCAAATCTTTAGATATCAGCCTGATATCTGAGTAGCTAGGATTACAGGTATAAGGCACTGCACCTGGCAAGAAATTTATTTCTTGCTGTTTTATACTACAAATTTACTGTATGTTTTACTTTTTCAAAAAGACTGAGGATGACCTTTGTTCTGTGTACAATGGGAAGAGGGGTAGGGAGCTGTGAGCAGAAGAACTGAGGGGCAATACTCAGGGTAGGACAATAGCCTTAAACTAAAGAGCTCACGGCCCAAGGTCCAAGCCCCATGACTTTCCCCACTACCCCACAAAAAAAGGGAAAAAAATTGGAGATTGGAGAGGATTTTCTAAAAAGAATATCTAGAAATAGTAGTTCAAAATGTAGAAAGAAGTTCAATATTAACAGTCATGAGAATAATTAAAATTACAATGAAATCATTACTTTAAATATGTTAATAGAAATATAGTTTTAAACAAAAAGATCCACATACACACACACAAACACACACACACACACGCATACAAAAAAACAACTTTCAAAGTCTAACTATTACTGGGAAGGTAGTGAGAAGAAGTACAACTTTGGAATAGTTCTGCAAGGAACAAAAACAATCAAAAATTGCGTGGAGAGTGCTAAAAAAGTACTAAATATAGATTTACATAGAAATATGGTCCAACACTTCTACTTCTAGATTTAGACCTAACGGAAGAGAAAGCAGAGACTAGAACAAATATGTGGAGAATCCATTCACAACTATTAATAATAATCCAAAGATAGAAACATGCAAAACAATGCATTGAAAAGGAAGAACATTTTACTATATTTTACAGATGAATGTTGATTACAGTAAATTAAAAATACAGCAGTCATAAAGGAAGAGCTAGGGTATATTTTCCCTTCCAGAGCTTCCAAGGATCAACAAACCCTTAGAGCCAAAAAGCACGATGGTTCCAGAGAATGGAGTAGAGAGGAACAGGAGCTGAATGTTTAATGATTATACATGGAAGATGAAAATTGCTCTAGATGGGTAGAATGAAGAGAGAACTGTACCCTAAACAATGGTTATGTAGCCACACAGGATGGGACACACCTATACTCCCTGATCTTGGGAAACTCAACAAGGATTTCTAGCCCACCTGGATGCATGGAAAGATCTATCATAAAAACTAATGTGGAGGGGCTGGGAGTTTGGCATAGTTGTAGAGTGCTTGTATGAAGACGAAGGTTCAATTCCGCAGTACCACATACACAGAAAAAACCAGATGTAGTGCTGTGGCTCAAGTAGAAGATCACTAGGCTTGAGGAAAGCTGAAGGACAGTGCTCAGACCGAGTTCCAGCAAAAGGGCTTGTTTAAAAAAAAACCAGAAAGCTGAGCATGATGGGGTGGTGGCTGACTTCTATAATCCTAGCTACTCAGGAGGCTGAGATCTGAGGATCAAGGTTTAAAGCCATCCTGGCACAAAAAGACCTGAGACTCTTATCTCCAATTTACTTTTAGAAAATGGGAAGTGGGGCTTGGCTCCAGGGTAAGGTGGTAGCCTGGAGCTGAAGAGCTCAGGGATAGTGCCCAGGCTGAGTTCTAGATCTATGACCCACCAAAAAAAAAACACAAAAAACAAAAAATAAGATGGAAAAATTGGATTCTGTGAATTTTATCAGGCATATAAATGTCTTTTTTTACGGTTGAAATAACAAATTGTTTGAAAAAAGTTTTTACCTAGAAATGTACACTACAAATGGAATTAACAACAAACACAAAATATGCAAAAGATACAAATTATCACAATATGGGTATCCTGCTTCTGTATCTTTCACTGACTCCTGTTCAAATGAGTCACATATTCTGAATCATTTCTCCCAGTCTATATATGCCACAAGTGTTAGCTTGTACTGTACTTCTTGGGAAATCAAAAGCAAATACTAAGCAAATGTGTGTTAGATTTTGTCAACAGTGATATTTCAAATATAAATCCCTCCTCATTGCATTATTTAATATCAATGCCGGAATCTAACTTACACTGGCAGAATCTTCAATCTTTTGAGAATCTTCAAAAGGGTGTGTAAATATTTAGGATCATTATGTCTTCCTGGAGGAAAGATCCCTTTAGTAGTAGTAGTAACCTTCTTTGTCTTTTCTTACTAATTTTAGTTTGAAGTCTATTTTATCTGATATGAGGGTGGCAACTCCAGCCTGTTTATGGGGGCAGTTAGCTTGACAGAGTTTATTCCAACCTCTCACTTTCAAAAGATGATTGTTTGGGGGTAAGATGTGTCTCTTGAAGACAGCAGAACGATGGCTCTTGCTTTTTGATCCAACTAGACAGCCTATGCCGTTTAATTGGAGAGTTAAGTCCATTGATATTGAGAGATAGGATTGAGAGATATTTATTACTTCCTACCATTTTTAAAAGCTTTTAGTAGGGCCTGTGTCTTGACAGTTCTTGTGGTCCTTAAATGGTATGCTGTGTAGGTGCCATTTCTTTCCCTACATTGCATTTATTTTGGTTTTCTATGTATAGAGCATCTTTGAGAATTCTCTGTAGTGTTGGTTTTGTTTCGACATATTGTTGCAGCTTTTCCCTGGAATGGAATGTTTTTATTGTTCCCTCAGTTATGAATGAGAGCTTAGCTGGCTACAGTATTCTTGGTTGGTAGTTATTTGATTTAAGGGCATGACATATATGCTTCCAGTCACTTCGTGCTTGCATGGTCTCTGCTGAGAAATCTGGGGTTATTCTGATTGGTTTGCATTTATACTTTACTGATCCCTTTTCCCTGGCTGCCTTTTGAATCTTTTCTTTCGTTTCTATTGATCCAGTTCAGATCACAATGTGCGGTGGGATGTTCTTTTCTGGTCAGGTCTGTTTGGGGTTCTAAAAGATTCTCGTATCTGGATGGGCCTGCCCTTCTGGATATTTGGGAAATTCTCTGAGATGATTCCCTGAAGTATATTTCCAATACCATTGACCTCTCTCTCCACGCCCTCCTGAATACCAACTAGCCTTAAATTAGGCTTCCTAATTGCATCTTGGACCTCCTGAAGCGCTCTCTCATATTTCCTAGATTTGGATTGACTCATTTTCTGTTCTTTATAACACCTAAATTATCTTCAGCCAGGGAAATTCTCTCCTCTGCATTGTCTAACCTGCTATCAAAGCTATCTACTTTATTTTTCATCTCCCTGGCTTCTAATTGCTCACTTTTGATGCATTGCATCTCTTGTTTTAGATCATGTATGGATTTCTTTATCTCCTTGATTTCCTTTTGAGTGGTTAGCTCAGTAGCTTTATTTTGTTTGGACATTTGCTGGAGTTTGGTCACGTTTTTATTTGTGGATTCTATGAATTCATCCATCTTTCTTTGAAAATCCTTTATTATGGCCTCCTTTATGGCTTCTTCTTTTTCACTTATCCCCTTGATTTTGCTTTCCTCTTGTTCAGCTATGGCTTCCTCCATTTTCTCTTTCTTTATATTTTCACATTTTTCATTAATGATGTTTATCAATTGCATTTGTGTAGCACTTGGAAGACTCTCCTCTAGGTTTGCCAGTGACTTTTCCATTGTCTGTTTACATTGGGTGGGGGCTGTTGTTTCTTGATTTGACATTTTTCTTGAATTTCTTGTTCTGCCCATTTGAAAATGGGAGCAAGATTACTACTAAATACGATTATAGTTTTTCAGATATAACCAACCTAGACCTCTGTAGCTGGCAGACACTAGATGTTCACAAGTTTTGATTGGTATTATCACTCTTTTTGTGCACTTACAGACAAGTCTAATACAACCAATGATAAGCGATTTATACCCAAAACAATAAGCCTCTCAATCCAATCTCTATTGTCTTTAAGTGCCCCTGAGCCTAGAAAATAATTAACCACCTACATATACAATATTGCTCAACAGCCATCAAGTGTACATCCGTGCAGTATAAGGGTTGAAAGACGAACAGAGTTCCAGAGATAGAAAAAAAGAATGAGAGAGGTCAGGGGGGTACAAGAGGATGAACGTAGGAGTGTAAGAGTATTGTAGTCATGAAGAAAAGGTTTAGCATAAGGATAACTGACTTAAGTTGGTAAGTAGGTAGCATATTTGAGAACAAAGTTTGGAAAGTATTAGAATAAAGCTTGTGTGTTGCTGCACGACTAGCTCTTAGCCCAACCAGTGGCCTCATTGTGGACCATGGGATGGATCTGTTTTTCTTGTCTACGTTGAGGGAAAGGGGTATTTCACAAGATGCAGAAGCGAAGATTTCAGAAGCAAATGCTGTGAGTGAATTAGCTCGTAAAAAGCATTTTTATTTTCTTTTATCTTTCTGCCAGTCTTGGGGCTTGAATTCAGGGCCTGAGCACTGTCCTCGGGTTTGCTCAAGTCTAGCCCTCTGCCACTTGAGCCACAGTGCCACATCTAGATTTTCTATCTATGTGATACTGAGCAATCAAACCCAGATCTTCATGGATGCTAGGCAAGCATTCTACTACTATGCCAAACTCTCAACCCTGACATAGTAATTATAAAGTCATCATCGTCATATCAAAATATCCTTTCTCCTACAAAGAATGAACACTTATCTATGTGTGTAATGCTTTTGTTTAAATTTCACTAATTCTTCTGTGTTTTTCCCTCTTGCATTTTTTACACATGACAGCAAAGCTAATCATCAGGAAAAAAATTGATTAGGATACAGAAACCTAATAATATCCTAGTAGATTGACGTCAAAACTATGTGCAAGATGCCCTGTGTGTTTGACCTAGTGGGAAAGTCCTTGGCTACCACGCAAAAAACCTCAGGTTTGATTCCTCATTACCACATACATAGAAAATGCTGCAAGTGGTGCTGTGGCTCGGTGGGACATCTAAAGCCTAAAGAAAGCCCAAGAACAATGTTCACACTCTGAGGTCAAGTCCGAAGACAAGCAAAAACAAAAAAAAATTCGACAAGGGGCAAAATGCAGGCATAGAAGGCACTGTGAAGCGAATGTTTTGTAAAGGATGAGGGCAATATTGACCCTTAAGTTTGGATCTTACCTAAGAAAGGCTCCTTGAGCCTGAGACCAGACTGGTATTTGGGCCCAGTGGAAGACATTGGGATTGGACAAATAAGGTGTGCTGTTTACTACATCCACATGTATATTGTGAGATTGGAGGAGAGATTCAGCCTCCAGTATGTCTTTGGTGAGGTTTTCTGTGAGCAAGGATCTTTGGTCATTGGGCCCTGAAAGGTGACCCTGCCTCCCTCACAATGGAACAGAATATGGAACCCTGGTAACCAAGCCACTGTAACTAACAACCAACTAAAGCCAGCTCACTTGGCCTGTGGCTCAGGAGGAAGAAAGATGTTGCTGTGCTGATGCCAAAGGTCAGGAAACTCGAGTCTCAGGCATGGAAGTTGTGGATGTCTTACTCAAAGATGTACATGCTAGATCATTGCCAAGCCACAAATCCAGTATAACAGTCCTTTCTCTAAGAAGAAGGCCAGGAAAATCCAGGGCAACCAGATGAGGTATATTTCTAAGAAGAAATGTATTTGACCCCATCATCCTCCCCACACACAACAACTTTCTTTGTTTTAATTTTTTTATTGTAATTAGTAAAAGGGTTACATGCTATTTGCCAGATAGAAGGTGCATTAATTCACATACATTGATACCCACTCACATGTCTTGGTACCCATTTCCCTCCAACCGCACACCCCCCACCCGTCTTGGTTTTCCCCCCTTTCTATCAAATTTCAAATATCCAAATACAAATAAATTCAATATATCAGATAACAAAGTGAGATACTATACCAATATGGGATAACCAAGGGACAGCAAAGGAGATGAGAGACAACATAGTACATTAAGGACAACAATCATTCATTATGTGGCTTTTGTTTCAATATTCTGGAGGTCCTTTCAATTAGCTTCACATTATATGGCCTTATATATGGCCTTTTGCTCTATTGACAATCTCAGCTAGTAGAGCCCAAGGTTTCTACTGATTATGACGAATGAGGGAAACCACTGAGCCTAAGTTCCTTTGAGTCTGGCTTACTTCACTTAATATGATTTGTTCTAAGTCTTTCCATTTCCTAACAAATGGGGCGATGTCATTCTTTCTGACAGCAGCATAGAATTCCATTGTGTACAAATACCACAACTTGTTGATCCACTCATCAACTGAGGGACATCTGGGTTGGTTCCGTATCTTTGCTATGGTGAATAGTGCTGCAATGAACATTGTTGTGCTAGTGGGATTAGTATTTCCTTGTTTCTGGATTGTTGGGTAAATGCCAAGTAGTGGAATTGCTGGGTCATAGGGGAGTTCTATGTTTAGCCTTTTGAGGCACTGCCACACTGCTTTCCATAGTGGTTGAACGAGTTTGCACTCCCACCAACAGTGTAGAGTGATCCCTCCTGGCCACATCCCCTCCAGCATCTGTTGTCATTCATTTCCTGATCCTGGCCATTCTAACTGGAGTGAGGTGGAATCTTAGAGTTGTTTTGATTTGCATTTCTTTTATGACCAGAGATGTGGAGCATTTCTTCATGTGTCTATAGGCCATTTTTGTTTCTTCTTCAGAGAAGACTCTCTTTAAGGCTTTGGCCCATTTTTTAATGGGATGGGTGTTACTTTGGAGGTTAGTTTTGGAGTGATTCAATTTTTTTAGTTGTTGATATATTTTAGATATGAGGCCTTTGTCCATGTTTGGTTGGTGAAGATCTTCTCCCTGTCTGTAGGCTTCCTGATTAGTTTACTAGCTATATCCATTGTCATACAAAAGCTCTGCAGTTTAATGCAGTCCCACTTATCCAGCCTTTCTCTGATTTGTTGTGATTCTTGGTCCTTATTAAGAAAGTTTCGACCTGTGCCAAGGAGGCCTAGTGTATCTCCTAGTCCTTCCTGTAAACTTTTCCGTGTGTCAGCTATTACCTCCAGGTCTTTGATCCATTTGGAGTTAATTCTAGTGCAAGGTGACAAAGAAGGATCCAACTTTAGTTTTCTGCAGGTGCTTAACCAGTTCTTCCAGCACAACTTGTTGAAGAGGCTATCTTTCTTCCATTCTATTTTTTGGCTCCCTTGTCAAAAATTAGGAGGCCATAGGTCTGTGGTTTAATATCTGGGTCCGCAGTGCTATTTCATTGGACTTCAGGCCTGTTATTGTGCCAGTACCAAGCTGTTTTGAGAATTATTGCTCTGTAATAGAGTCTAAAGTTTGGAATTGAAATTCCTCCAGCGCTGTTCTTTCTGCTAAGAAGTGTTTTTGCTATGCGGGGTCTTTTATTATTCCATATAAAATTTTGAATTTCCTCTTCTTTTTCTTTAAAGAATGACATTGGGATGTTGATGGGTATTGCATTGAATTTGTAGACAGCCCTTGGCAAGATTGTCATTTTCACAATGTTGATTCTTCCAATCCAGGAGCATGGGAGGTTTTGACATTTCCTTAGTTCTACTTTAATTTCCTTTTTTAGGGTTTTAAAGTTTTCATCTAAACGGTCCTTTACATTCTTAGTTAAGCTAATTCCTAGGTACTTTATTTTTTTGAGGCTATTGTGAAAGGAGTTTCTTTCCTGATTATTGCCTCGTTCCTCTCACTGTTGTCGTAAAGGAAGGCAGTTGATTTGTGAGGGTTGATTTTATGGCCTGCTGCCCTTCCAAAGCTTTGAATCAGCTCAAGGAGCTTGGGAGTAGAGTCTATAGGATTCTTTAAATACAGAATCATGTCATCTGCAAAGAGGGATAGTTTTATTTCCTCTTTCCCTACTTGGATCCCCTTTATGCTTGCTTCTTGCCTTATTGCACTGCCTAGGAATTCTAGTACTATGTTAAAAAGGAGTGGAGGGAGTGGGCATCCTGAATGCTACCCCTTAGCACTTTTATGCAAAGCTTAGGCCTGTGGCATTTTAAGCACAATTCAACGCTCTGTTTTTTGCTGGTTAATTAGAGGTAAAAATCTTATGGAATTTATTGCATGGCTGATTTTGAAGTGGAATCCTCAGGTTTCAGCTTATCTTCAGTATCTAGGATTACAGTACTTTTACAACCTGTATGCTCATACACATCGCTTCTGATCCAAACACTCATTGTTCAATTTAACTAACAAGATGTGAGGAAAGATGATTGACTGTAATTTACTAGATGGGATTCTAGTGAGTATATATTTCCACTTCCACTCTGAAGCCAGGGAAATGTTTCTGGTACATGTTTCAACTATCTCCCAAAGAGGAAATAATGTGTGGGTACGTTTGCTAGTATTTCAGATAGGAGATGGACTTTGGTGTTTGGAACCTGTTGGGCAGAGTGTGTCAGCTGGGCTGTGATAACAGAGATGATGTTACAGACAGGAATATTTTCATCCCAGACAGACTTAATCCAGATCCTTGGATTTCAGGCCTTGAGTAGATAGAATTACAAGTGTGAGCTGCCACCACCACCTGGTTCATTTTGGAAACCTTAATTGCTTCTCATTTGTTCCTTTCCTTTTTTGGAAGATTGATCTAAGCTGGCTGATTGTGCATCACAATGAAGTGATTGGCCTCAGGAATTGCAAATATTTGTTTCATCAGCACGGAATGAATGAAGTTGATCTAAACCCAATAGTATTTTCCTTCTGATAAATAGGGAACTTACTTATATCATTTTTCCTTGCCTTTGCTTTCCCAAAGCAAGCAACATGTTTCTTAAAAACTATACTTCATGAGAATATTATAATTAGAAGCTATCTTCTGCACACTTCAGAATAGTCCTTGCATTTATAAACTTATATTAAAATATTAGGTAGAAGAATGGTGACTGTTAGTTTCATAACTATTTCATATATTTTACTCTTTAAGGCTCATTAACTCAAGAAGGGATTAAATATATTTAGATAATAGTAGAACATAGCTGCTGCTGATTTGATGTGTGTGCAGATGATACACAGATTTATTAGGATTACTCAAAAGTTTTCTTCAAATTTTCAGTAGTAGACTGCTATGCTAACTGGAAGGTGATAGTAATGATGCTGAAATTCTATGAATCAACTATGAAGCAGAATTTCAGGGGAGAGTATTTGCTAGGGACGTAATTTCTAAGACGCATGTCAAGAATATTGAACTATAATACCAAATGATGGAGGACTCAGCGTCACATTTTGTTTGTTTTATGCAAGTCCTGGGACTTGAACCCAGGGCCTGGCAACTGTCCTTAAATGGTTTTTTTTTGCTTCAGGCTAGTGTTCTACCACTTGATGCACAGCTCCACTTCCAGATTTTTGGTAATGAACTGTAAATCAGAATATCATGCAATTTGTTTGGGCTGGATTCAAACCTGATTCTGTGTAGATAGGATTCCAAGTGTGAGCGCACAGAGCCTGGCTAGTATTATTCATCATTCAAGTCATGGGACTGCAATTCTGCACCTGGGTCTTGTCACTGAGCTTTTCAGCTCAAGACTACTTCCCTATGCCTTGAGCCATAGGGCCACTTCTGGGTTTCTGGTGGTTAATTGGAGATAAGAGTCACATGGACTTCAGTGCCCAGGCTGACTTTGAACTGCTATCCTTGGATCCCAGCCTCTTGAGTAGCTACATTTACAAGTGTGAGCCACCATACCCGGCTAAATTATTTTTTAAGTTAATTTTTTTTGTTATGTCAATAAATAGTTGGCATACGGTTACATAAGTAATGAACACATTTCTTAAGAAAATTGTTATCCCCTCCCTCCTTTTTCTCTGTTTTCCTACCATCAAGCCCCTCTCCACCCAGATTGTTCAGTTCATTTCCGTATAGTGTCATCCAAGTATCACTGTTCAATTGGTTCACCCTTTTTCCTTTGTTTTTTTTTTTTACCATTTTATTATACCCTCTCCATTCCCCAAATCACATAAACCTATGTACAAGACACAGGGTACCCGAATTCAACACAGTGACTACAGAGAATAAAACTAAAGGGAAAAAGAAGAAAAAAGGTAAAAAGCAAAGAAAATGAAAGAACATCATACAGTACCTTAGAAGCAACAACACTGAAAAAACAAAACATAAACATTGGGCTGAAAATGTAGCTTGCCTAGCATGTATGAAACCCTGGATTACATTCCTCAGCACCACATAAACAAAAACTGGAAGTGCGACTGTGACTCAGCTGGTAGATTTCTAACGTTCAGCACAGAGTGTCTCCAAGTGACAAAAATCTGTCACATTTAAGTCAGGCTTCAAAACCTTGCTAGGAACCAGTTACGTGATTTGGAAGAAAGTCCAATTTTCAAAAATCACTAGCCAGGCGCTGGAGGGTCCTAATTGTCATTCTACTAGCCAGGGAGAACGTGATTCAAAGCCTTTGCAAGCAAAAAAAACGAAAACAAAAAAAACTGTAAGATTCTTCTCTCCACTTATCCACCCAAAAACTAAGTGGAGTTGTGGCTAAAACTGGTACAGCATTAGACTTGAGGAAAAAGAACTAAGAGACCTTGCCCAGGTCCAAAGTTCAAGCTCCCCACCAAGAAAGAAAAAAAAGGAGTCCAGATACCTTAGTTTCAAAAGTATAACTGGATATCTTAGTAGATTTTCCTGATCTTTTCTCATTCATCTCATGGAACCACATAATCTTGATCGTGATCTGACTAAGAGCCTGCATTTGCTTAATAAATTCATTCCACATATTCCAGTAGAATCTGGACAGCTAACAGCCACTTACCAATGCTTTATTCTACGTTTAGGCCGGTATGTCTTCATACCATCTACACAGTCAGCTATATCATCTTTCCAGAAGTATCATTGAGTGTAGAACACTCAGAACTAAAATAATTGCATAAAGATGTAATAAAACCCCTTGATTCATTAAGAAAATTTCTGTACCGCTTAGAGCAAGTACATTAGTGGTATTTACCTGTAGACTCTTTTTAAAAAAATTTATTAACATTGAATTTTACATCATATTTCAAATGTCATGTTTAACCAACAAGTATTCAAGAAGGGAATCGCTGTACAATCACTGGCACATAAATTTTAGAATATAGTAAAAATTAAGCTGAGTCTTTGTATGTCATAGATACAGATTAATCTATAATAAAACACATGTCTATAGAGTGTATAGTCTATCCTAGATTTTTATGTCTATGTAGTTATGTTTATATCTCCAAAATTATGTCCAGAACTTTGGGTATCAACTATTCAATCATCGCTCTACTACTGTTTGAAACTAATATCCATTATATTAAGGATACCATGTACCTTTTGTTCTTGGTCTTGACTTATCTCACTCAACAGGATTCAATCTAATTTCATCCACTACCCCAAAAATGCCATTATTATTTTTTTCTGTGCAGATGTTCTTTTTATGTATTTATTTTTATTGTAATTTATAGAAGGGTTACATTATATTCACCAGATAGAAGGTGCAATACTTCTCAAACTTTGATACCCCATGTAATGATATGGTCCCCATTTCCCTTCCCCTACCCCCATTCATGTTCATTTCCCCCCTTCCCAATCCAATTTCAAATAACCAATTAGGCACATATGAAATATATCAGAAAACAAGGTGAAATATTGTAACAATATGATATAACCAAGGGATAGCAAAAGAGATAAGAGATCACATAGTTCATTAAGGACAACAATCACTCATTATATGAGTTTTGTTTCTTTATCTTGGAGGTCCTTACATTTAGTGTCATACTATTTGTCATGATGTCTCTAGATTTTGTTCTATTGTAAATCTCTGGTACCAGAGCCCAAGGTTTCTACCTAATTTGACAAATGAGGGAGACTCTTGGGCCTATGTTCCTTTGAGTTTGGCTTACTTCACTTAATATGATTTTTTTTTCCTTTTCATCCACTTCCCCGAGAATGCCATTATTTTATCTTGTCGGTTGGCTACGTATCATTCCATTGTGTGTGTGTGCGTTTGTATGTGTGTGTGTGTGTGTGTGTGTGTGTGTGTGTGTGTGTGCGTGTATCACATTTTTTGTAGTAGATCATCTGGTTGTTTCCATCATCCAAACTCATTTTCTACAGATATTTTTATAGTCTCTTTTTTATTTTCAGGGTAATGTATAGAGGGGTTATGATTACATTTACAGGTAGTGGACTGCATTACTTCTCACACATTTATTCCACTCCACATGGTTTTGTCCCCAGTTCCCTCTCCCCTCCCCTTCCCAATCATCTTGTTTCCCCCCTTCCCTTTCCTATTGGACATAAACAAATAAACATATATACAATATGCCAGGGAAAAAATCAGATACAGTAACAATCTGACATTAACCAAAGGGCAAAATAAGAGATGAGAAATAACATAGTAGATCAAGGACAAAAAATCACACAAGATTAAGAGCAACGATGATACAAGATATAGCTCTTGTTCCCATATCCTAGAGATCCTTTCATTTAGTCTCATCCTATATGACCTTATATACCTAGGTTTTTGAGTTATTGTAATCTTCTGCTAGGAGAGTCCTAGATGTGAACTAATTATTACAAATGAGGGAAACCATTGAGCTTATGTTTCTTTGGGTCTGGCTTGCTTCACTTAATATGATTTTTTCCAAGTCTTTCCATTTTCTTACAAATGGGGCGATGTCATTCCTTCTGATGGCAGCATAGCATTCCATTGTGTATAAGTACCACATCTTCTTGATTCAGTCATCTACTGAGTGGCATCTGGGTTGGTTTCATACCTTTGCTATGGTAAATAGTGCTGCAATGAGCATCATTGTGCTAGTGGCTTTAGTATGTCCTTTTTTCTGGACATTTGGGTAGATGCCAAGTAGTGGATTTGCTGGATCATAGGGGAGCTCTATGTTCAGTCTTTTGAGGAACCACCACACTGCTTTCCCTGGTGGTTGAACGAGTTTACACTCACACCAACAGTGTAGGTGTGATCCCCCCTGATCACTTCCCCACCAGTATCTCTTATTAGATTTTTTGATAATGGCCATTCTGACTGGAGTCAGGTGGAATCTCAAAGTTGTTTTGATTTTCATTTCCATTATTGCTAGAGATATGGAGCATTTCTTCATGTGTCTAAAGCCCATTTTAATTTTTTCTTTAGAGAATACTCTTTTAAGTCTTTAGCCCACCTTTTAATAGGATGGTTGTTTCTTTGAAGATTTGTTTGGGAGAGATTCATTTTTTTCAGCTATAGATATATTTTAGATAACTACATATATTTTTGTAGAGAAAAGAATGGAAGCCATCATGCTGGCTCACAACTTAATTTCAGCTACTTAGGAGGCTCAGGGCTTAGTATCACAGGTCAAAGCCAACCAGGGCCCTACAGTGTGTGAGATCAAACTCTGTGAACATACAATGACTGTAAGAGGAATCTCACTGCCTGGGAATGTAGCCTAATGGTAGAGTGCTCACCTAGAATGCATGAAGACCTAGGTTCTATTCACCGGTACCGCATACTGAGAAAAAAGCTAGAAGTGGCGCTGTGTCTCAAGAGGCAGAGCACTCACCTTGGGCAAGCGAGTCCAATGAAAATGTCTAGGCCCTGAGTCCAAGCCGTAGGACTGGCAAAAAGAAAAAAAAAGAGCAATCTTAATTAAGTAACAAGGAATGTACCCTATATTTATACAGACTGAAAAATTCATTAAGAAATAGAAAATATGTATAAAGTGCATAATTTCTTTTGTTTGTTGGCACTGGGTCTTCAACTGAGTGCTTCAGCTCTATCCCTGACCTTTTCTGCTCAAGGCTAGCACTCTACCAATGCAGCCCCAAATCAACTATCTTCAATTGAGATATAAGCGATGAATATTTCAGGGTGCTTCATGAAAAACATTTTTATAAATTGAAACTTTCAACCCAGTCTTATTTTAGTATGAATGTTGAGATGGGAAGAGACAGAAAAAGTGAAATATTTCCTGATTCCCATAGAGAAGAGACTCAGCAGAACCACTGTGGTCTGCAGGCTTCTTTGTGAGTTTTGTTTGCTTGTTTGATTTTTGTCAATCGTGGGGCTTGAACTCTAGGCCTGCGCACTGTCCCTGAGCTCTTCAGCTCAAGGCTAGTGCTTTAATCTGTGAGCCCCAGTGCCACTTCTGGTTTTTCTGGCAGTTAACTGGGTACTTTGGCTGGCTTTAAACTTTGATTCTCAGATCTTAGCCTCCTGAGTAGCTAAGATTATAGGTGTGAGGTACCATCACCAGGCTGCTGCTCTGTTACTATGCAGGTTCTGGATCAAGAACTTCAAGTTCTTTCTTCAATTTTTTCTTCTCTTGCCTGATACTCTGCCATTTGAACAAAGCCCCAGTTCCTGGTCTTTGTTGGTTAATGAGAGATATTATGATTTTATAAATTTCAGAGCAATGAGTATAAAACCCAGCATTTTACTTACTTGAATAAATTAAGAGACAGGACATAGTGAGATGGAAAAATTTTTTTTCAAGTTGCTATCCTGTTCTAATGCATAAGTCTGGCTATTTTGCTTACACACAAATATGTATTTTACCAGTTTCTACTCTATTTTTGCTTAGCTTAAAACCACCACTGCCATTTCATAGATTTTGTTGTTGCTGTTTGCGGTGCTTGAAATCTGTGCCTGGGCTGTTCCTCAGATCTTCAGTTCAATGCCAGTGCTCTACTACTTTTGATTTGGCCAGTCCTGGGCTTGAACTCAGGGACTGAGCACTGTCCTTATATTTTCTCAAGGCTAGGGCTCTACCACTTCAGCCTCAGCTCCACTTCCAGCATTTTTCTATGTATGTGGTATTGAGGAATTGAACCCAGGTCTTCGTGCATGCTAGGCAAGAACTCTACCACTAGGCCAAACTCCCAGCCCAAAATTATTCATCATTACTATTAGCTATCTTCTTTTTTTTATTATTGATTCGTCATGGTGCTTGGACTTTGGGCCTGGACTGTCCCTGACCTCTTCAGCTCAAGGCTAGCGCTCTTCCTCTACAGCTCCATTTTTGGTTTCTGGTAGTTAATTGGTGATGTAAGTCTCACAAACATATGCGTGCAGGATGGCTTTGGGCTTTGAACCAAGATCCTCCAATCTCAGCCTCCATAGTAGGTAGAATTACATGCTTCAGCCAGCAGTGCCTGACTGTTTGATGTCTCTGTCTCTTTGTCTCTGTCTGTCTCTGTCTGTCTGCCTGTTTCTCTCTCTCTCTGTCTCTCTCTCTCTGTGTCTCCCTGTCTCTCTGTCTCTCTGTCTCTCTCTCTGTCTGTGTCTCCCTGTCTCTCTGCCTCTCTGTCTCTCTCTCTGTCTGTCTGTCTGTCTGTCTGTCTGTCTCTCTCTCTCTCTCTCTCTCTCTCTCTCTCTCTCTCTCTCTCTCTCTCTCTCTCTCTCTCTCTCTGTCTCTCTCTGTCTCTCTCTTCTGGTTGTAAGACTTTAATTGTGCACCTGGGCAGTGTCCCTGGGCTCTTCAGCTCAAGGCTACAACCTTAAACACCTTGAGCCACAGTGTCACTTCTGGTTTTCTGGTGCTTAAGTGGAAGTAACAGTTTCATGGACTTTAGTGTCTGGTCTGGCTTTGAACTGTGATCCTCAGAACCCAACCTTATGAGATCATTTCCAGCTTTTCTTTTTTGGTGTAAGTGGTACAGAGTAATTGAACACAGGGCTTTGTGCATACTAGGCAAGCAAACTACCACTAGTGTGCACTCCAGCCTTAGATAAGGGCTTTCTTTTTCTTTTTCTTTTTTTCACTCATGGGGCTTGAACTCTGGGCCTGGATGTTTACCTTAAGCTCTTCAGCTCAAGGCAAGACCTCTACCACTTGAGGCACATTGTCATTTTGAATTTTCTGGCTTATTTGGAAATAAGATTCTCACAGATTTTTATGCCTGGGCCGTCATTGAACCTCGATCCTCCAGGGTAGCTAGGATTACCAGGGTGAGCCACCAGTCACGGGCATTAAATTATTATTTTTTGCATGTCCTATGGCTTCAACTCATGGCCAGAGCACTGTCCTAGGGCTTGCTCAAGGATAGCACTTTACTTCAGCCAGCCAACTCCCGGTCCAAATAGGCCACTCTTGAAGCTAGAATTACAGAGATCTGCCATAATACTGGCATGTCGTTATCTAAGTATATAATTTTTCTTCTATTTTTGATGGCTTTTCCTTAGTGTACATATTTCCTACATATTTTATGGAAAACTTCCTTCCCACTGGGGCCATAAGTTAAGCCTAGTGGAAGAGTTCTTGCCGAGCATGAATGAAGACCCAAGTTCAATTCCTCAGCACAACATTGATAAAAAAAGATAAAAGTGGTGCTGTGGCACATGTGATAGAACTTGCGCCTTAAGAATAAACAAAAACAAAAACAAGGATCGTGCTCAGGTCCTGAGTCTAAGCCCAGTACTGGCAAAAACAAATTCTGCCCAAAGTAGACATTTAAACTTATTGTACTTTTCAAAAAATTTGTTGTCAAGGTGATATACAAAGAGATTGCTGTTACATATGTAATGAGTACATTTCTTGTAAACACTGTTACCCCCTCCCCACTTTTCTCTTTCCCTTCACCCCAAGACATAAATTTCATTTACAACAAATATATATGTATTTTCATTCCTGAAAAAAATAGTTTAAAATGTGTTCAAATAAATGATGTAGGTTGATATATTTATCAAAATGGATTACTTGAACTCTAAAATAAACATTCTAGGTAATTTTTCTCATAAAATTGTAGTAATGCTATAAAACTAATAAAAAAGGAATTTTAGTTATTAATTTCTTATGTTTTACCTTTAACATTATTACACTAAGCATACTGTTTATGGTATTAATACAGACAGCATGAAATATGATTATGTAAAAAAATTAAATGATTAAAAATAGTAAGGTTGTGGGCCAGTAGTTGGGCTTGGTGGCACACACCCTGGACTGGCAAAAAATAAGTAGGGTTAGATAAAACAGTTTTATTTCCAAATGTGTGGAAAATGGTATGATTTCTTGTTTGGGTAGTCCTGTGGCTTGAACTGAGGGACCAGGAACTGTCCTTGGCCACATTTGTTCAAGGGTGGCACTCTTACACCTGAGCAACAGTGCCTCATCTGATTTTTCTGTGTATGCAGGGTCGAGGAATTGAATCAAGGACTTCTTGTATTCTAGGCGAGCACTCTACAACTAGGCCACATTCAAAGCCAAAGTATATTTTTGATGCTATTGTGGAGTTTTAATTTTCTTAAATATTTGTACAAAGCACAATGGATATATAGACAGACTTGAACTCACAGAACAGAGTCCCACATAATATTACAGTTACTCTGGCACTTCTCCCGATTGACAAAACACATTTCCAGGCATCTGCTCTGTCCTTAAGCTTTGGTAGCTGACTTGTCTTTCATGGAGGCCTGGCCTGGATTCCTGGTGATTCCATGCATTTCATAGTTCCCTGTATATCCAGTAAGGTTGTCTTCTATGGGACCAGACCTGTCTGGTTTTTGGCCCACCCAGGACCTATGTGTCTGAGGTCTCACATTATAAGTGGAAAATAAAACACAGTATAATAAGCACTGAAGAACTGCACACCATAATATTAACAATGAGAGTTTAATAGTTAGCAAAGTAAATACAATGAATACTTGACAAGAATCATGAGAGCAAGATAAAGAGATATCTTTTTAGGAAGGGGACAGGGAAGCTCTAAATCCAGACTGGCCTCCAAGTTGCCTTCAGACAGTAATTCTACTTCATAGTCCTCAGAAGGGTCTCCCTCCTCATGAGAAACAGAATGTCCTTCCTGAGTTAAGAGGGGGATGGATTCTGGTTTGTCGAATGGAGATTGAGTCTCTTTTAGTGAGATGGATGGGTCTGGATATTCTGTGAGGATGGATTCATTTTCCTCCAATGAATCCAGTATTGAGAGTACACTTGCTGCTTCCCATGGGGACATTTTCCATGAGCCCAGCGTGTGCCCCTTCAGCTTGCACAATAAGTGGAGTGTTACTCTGACTCAGATGGACTGACTCTGGGTGGAGTGTGAAAGGAAACGGAAGGAAATCTGGCTGCTCTTTTTCTTCCTCCAGAGTATCTGCAGGTTCAACTGTGTCACACATGGGGTTCAGAGCAAAAGTTATATCCACAGGACTCTATACCTGTTTGGTAATTTCTACAGAAGGCCCATGCTTTCTGGAGTGCAGTGATGATTCTCAGTCTCCATCAGTCACCAGCTCCATTGGTGGGTTTTTCATCCGGAGTTCAGGATAAGCTCTTCCACGATGACCCAAACCTAAGAATGGAAATAGGTACAGAGTGGACAGAGTGGACTCTGCAAGTTGAAGTGTCACTCAACTTCCATGAGGATCTAATGGAGGAACCTGTAGAACTGGAGTTTGGACTGAACACTGAGGAGGTGTAGGGTCTTTCTAATGAGGGCTTATTCCTGAGTCCTTTCAGAGGACAGACATTACCTGGCTGACACCACCCATAAAGGGCATTTTGCCAAGCTCTGTAGAAGTAAGGGCCAACCAATATCTAGACCACATGGGCTTCCTACTCACAGGCTCTGAGGCACCCACACCAGGACTTCTACTTTTTCTTGGTCTTACTGGTCGCACATTCCTCCAGCTGGTCAAAAAGTATGTGTTTAGAAGAGCAGGTCCAAAGCCGGCATGTGGAGCCTCATATAGAGCTTGAGTTGTGTCAGGGTGTGGCAGTTCTTGAACTCGTAGAAATCACTGGGGTAGAAGTCCATTCACATCGTATAGATGGAACACATGATGCTGTGGGCACATTCGGTACAAGGAAAGTGAGAGCCTTCTCTCTCCATCCTGAGCCTTCTACAAAAGCCCCTTTCTTGCAGGAGTCTAATGCTGTGGCTGTCCTGCAGAGATGTGCACTTATGTGCTGGGAGGGAGGTAAGAGACACTCGAGAACAGGATGACTTTTACACCCCACTTCCAGAAGCTTCTGAGAGAGGCCTCTTTGCATCTGTCCAAAGTAAACGCACCTTAAATTAACTAAGTAAATGCTCTAAATAAATCAATAAGTGAATGCTCTAAATAAAGAACTAAATGCTCATTCCTCTAATCTTAGCCACCCAGCAGGCTGAGCTCTGAAGATCACAGTGGAAAGCCAGTCTAGTCAGTAAAAGTCTAATGGCACTTGTCTTCAATTAGGCAGCAAAAAGCCAGAACTTGACCTATGACTCAAATGGTACAGTGCTAATTTTTGAACACCAAAGGGATGGCATTTAGACCTGGGTTCAGGTTCAAGTGGCAGCACTGGACCACACACCAAAATGTAAATGCTTTCAGGTTCTAACAGGCAAAGCTATCACAATCCCTCCCTGATGGCTCAAACGTGATTCAGCCCCCAGCTTTTCCTCTGACGCCAGTATTTCACAGGCCTCCGCCATTAGTACTGACACCTCATTTCTTACTGGGAAATGGGATTTCCTAGGATGTCACCTAGGTGAGGGCTGCAGTTGGGAGCCACTTACTCATTCCTGAAATCCAACTTCTCAGTAAGCACACTGTTGAGACTCCAGTAGCTTCTGAGGGAAATGAAATGGCATGGTGTCCCAGTCATAATAAAGTAGTTTGTGCACTTGTATCATGCTTAGCTCCCCTGTGAACACCCCAGTGAACCAAACAGGCTCAGAGAGGAGCCAAGTATTCCAAGACTTGGCCAGGAGGGGTGAGCAAACCTGGGTTTGGAGGGGGAACCCTCACTTTTTCAAGAGAATTTCCAGCAACTACTACATTGTCCTCCACTATTTGAAATTGTGCAGGAAGTTTCCCACATAAAAGAGATCACCTTTCTGGTAGGCAGGGATCAGCTTTGTCAGCAGCATCTCCAACAGGCCTTCCTCCAGGATCCATAGGTTACAAGGCTCATTCAGAGTCTGAGCTGACTTACCATCACACTATGTTGGCAAAACAGTGGATATTTCAAACGGAGGAATGGGACCACGTTTCACCCTGAGGAATTGGAATAGAGTAGATTGGAAATGACACACTCTAATCTCAGTAGAGTCACTTGAAAGCACACAAGAAGGTTGTAGTGTGTGGGCAGGATGATGGGTTCAAATAGGTTTCCTCTCAATATACCTCATCTGAGTTGCCCTGGAGTTTCCTGGCTTTCTTCCTAGAGAAATGCCTGATATACTGGAATTTTGGCTTGGCACTGATCCAGCATCTACTTCTTCAAGTGAGACATCCATATCTCTCATGCCTGAGATCCGAGCCTCCTGACCTTTGGCAACAGCACAGCAACATCTTTCTTCCTCCTGAGCCACAGGCCAAGGGAGCTGGCTTGAGCTGGTTGTCACATACAGTGGCTTGGTTACCAGGGTTCCATATTCTGTTCCATTGTGAGGGAGGTAGGGTCACCTTTCAAGGCCCAATGACCAAAGCTCCTTGCTCACAGAAGACCTCCCCAAAGACATACTGGAGGCTGAATCTCCCTTCCCACCTCACATATGGATGTAGTAAACAGAACACCTTTTTGTTCAAATCCCAAGTCATTAACTAGGCGTAAGTGCTAGCCTGGTCTCAGGCTCAAGGAGCCTTTCTTAGGTAAGATCCAAACTTAACTGTCACTATTCCCCTTACCCTTCACAAGACATTTTGCTTCACAGTGCCTTCTCAGCTTGCATTTTGCCTCTTGCACAATTTTTGCTAGTCCTGGGACTTAACCTCAGAACCTGACCATTGTTCTTAGGCTTTCTTTAGGCTATAGCTGTCCCACCAAGCCACAGCACCACTTCCAGCGTTTTCTATGTATATGGTACTGCAGAATCAAACCGGAGTCTTTTTGTGTGGTAGCCCAGCACTCTACAAATAGAAGAAACACTCAGGCCATCTTGCACATATTTTTCACTTCAATCTACTAGGACGTTGTTAGGTTTCTGTATCTTAATCTATTTTTCTTCCTGATGAATATCTGTGCTGTCATCTGTAAAAATGCAAGTGGGAAAATCACAGAAGCATTGGTGACATAAAAAAAGTTTTACAGACATAGATAAGTGTTCATTCTTTGTAGGAGAAAGGATATTTTGATATGATGATGATGACTATTTATAAATACTTTATCGGGGTTTAGAGTTTGGCCCAGTGGTAGAGTGCTTGCCTAGCATCCATGAAGATCTAGGTTTGAGTCCTTAATATCACACAGATATAAAAATCCATATGGCAGTGTGTCTCAAGTGGCAGAGGGCTAGACTTGGGAAAAGCCAAGAGCAGTGCTCAGGCCGTGAGTTCAAGCCCCAGGAATGGCAGAAAAAAACAAAAGAAAAGAAAAGAAAAGAAATGTGCTTTTTACAAGTTATTCACTCACAGCATTTGCCTCTGAATTCTTCGCTTCTGCATCTTGTGACTTATCCCTTTCCCTCAATGTAGACAAGAAAAACAGATTTTATTACTTGCTATCCTGTTGTCCAATCTTTGGATATTAATTCAAAATACAATATTGCCTGAGATATTGTGTGTGTGCATGTGTGTGTGTATCTGCCAATGTGTGCATGCACACGTGTACAGGGTTTCGGGCTTACTCAAAGGGCCTGTGTGATAACCCTCAGCATCTTTTCCTCAAAGGTATTGGTCTTTCACTTCTAGCTTATTATAGCTAATTGGAGTTGAGAGATTCACTCAATTTCTTGCCCTGTGCATTGGAACCCAGTGCTGGGTTCTCATATTGTTAATTGTAGCTATAGAGAAGGCTGAGGTCTGGGGATCCTCGTTAGAATCCAGCCCCTGAAAGAAAGTCACTGATAGAAATCTTTATCTTCAGTTAAGCACGAATAAATAAGGCAAAAGTGGAACTGTGGCTCAGTTCCTCTTGTACCAGCCATGAGAAAATTAGTAATTGGCAGCACCTGGTCCCTGAGAGAAATCCTTAGCACTGGTTCAAAAAAAGAAAGAAAATAATGAAAAAAATTAAAACTTGCTGAGGAATCCATAAGGATTAACGTGCCTGTGAATAATCTTGTCATTTCCAATTCCCTCAAGAGCTTATGTCTCTCTATATTTTATCAAGTTTTTTTAAAAATATTTACATATTTTCTATCTATCTTAAACAGAGATAGCCATCCACAAAACACAAACACAAACTCTCACACAGTATACCACCCACCCATAAGTGTCTGGCTATGTATATATGTATAGTCATATGTATTGATCTGTCTCTCTATACTAATATATAAATGCATAAACATATGTATTTAGACAAACAGGAAACATACATAGATAGGTCTCAGGCATTTCCAGATTTTGTGCAAGTCTTCTGAGTGCAACTTACCATTGTATTGTTTGTTAAGATAGAGTCCCTCTAACTTTTGGCCAGCTTCTTGTCCTTTGATACTTTTTTCTGCCAGTCCTGGGTTTTGAACGCTAGGCCTGGATGCTGTCACTGAGCTTGAGCTTCTTTCATTCAGCAGTATATTGCAGATAAGAATCTCATGGAGTTTCTGTCCTGGGCTGGCTTTGAATTGTGATCCTCAGATCTCAAACTCCTGAGTAGCTAGGATGACAGTCTTGAGCTACCAGTACCTGGTTGCTTTGCCTCTTTTACCCTTTTTTTTGGCCCTACCACAGCCATGGTATGTACCTTCCTATGTTCTCTCCACCTGCCCCCAGACAGTGGTCTGACAGATGCTTTCCACCCACTTATTCATGTCCTCCTCTGTATTGGCTGACAGCTAAGACATGCACTCACTTGTCTGGATGCCAAACACAAAGCCATGTGATTGTTTCTCAGTCTGGAACATCCTATCAGATTTATAGCACCACAGAGGGTCAGGTTGATGCTCCTCCAGGGCTTCTTAAATTGTTCTCATATTAATCCACAACACGTTTGTCATCACTTGTCCAGCTAATTCATGGACTAAACCAGCATTCCCTACAAACTTAGATCCCAATACCATGAGGACACTCAAGGGTGCATTCGGAGTGTGACCTGCAGGTGGATGTGAGCCTGTCTAACTTGGAGGGGATTTCTCCACCACAGGGAATGGAATACAAATTTAGAATCTGCTTTCATGAGGTGACAATCTCTGGCAGATGTTCTTATCAAATGTGGCACTGCCTACTTCCAGCTTAAAACATGGGTTGATGACCCAGCATAACAGAGAATGTATTCACCCCGGCCTAACACATAGGCTGGGACCCTGAACTTTCAGGTAGCATTTGGCTTTGAAGGTCATGAGATCTTAGTCTACAAATGATGAGCCCCCTCCCGTGAGGCATAGCAAACGGAGCCAAAGGGCAACCCAGTTAAGCACCAGATCAAGCTTCCCTTCTTTAGTAGGGTATGGTTTGAAAACTGGGCATAGCTTCTGTTTGAAGCCAGTCCAGAAAGGAAAGTCCATGAAACTCTCATTTCCAGTTAACTTCCAAGAATAAGCCAAAGATAGAGATGAAGCTCAAGAGAGCTAGAGAGCCATCTGAAAAGAATGATTACACCCTGCAACATCCTCATTATCTGATCTTGAAAACATCTCTGCGTGCATCCCAGCATGCAGCCAGCATCTGGGGGTGACAGTGACCCCTGCGCCCATTGGCAATCTGCACTGTCTCTGACATCTGTAATGTGAACCTCATTCTGTTGGGTTTGTGAAGCGGTGTCAACCCTGCAGAAGGAACCAACTGTGCCCTAACTCCCACTGTCCCCTGGGGCCCCTAGCATTCCCCCATCTGCACCCCTCCTGTGGCTTCTGATCCTAGGGAGCCCTCCTGCCCTGTCCAACACTCACATGAAGTGCATATTTCTTCTCCTGGGGCAACTTCTCCACAGAGAGTACATGACATGCCCACTCTCCAGGCACGGGGAGATCCTGTCAAAGTAGCAAATCAGTGATAAGGACATAAAGTGATGAATAGAATTTTAGATCCTGATGGTAGACAGTCTGCAAAATCCAAGGGAGAATGGAATTGGAGGGGACCAGGGATCAGGATGTGGGCATGGAGCTTCCCTGCCAAGGGGGTGCTGGAAGTCACAGGCTGGGGATGCACAGGATGATCCATGATCCCTGTGCATCTACTGGGTCACCCCCTTCTGCATCTCAGCCTTTGGCTTTGAGCTCTGTGATCGTCAAGATGTGCACAGTCTGTACTCTGGCTGGCAGAAGAAAGGACCCTGGGAAGACAATTGTATACTCTTTGTGAGTGTAGGAAGGGGTAGGCTGGACACCCAGTCCAAGAGGAGCTAAAACTGGAGTCGAGGGGTGTGCAAGGTGTGGGCCTGTCCTTCTGGATATTTGGGAAATTCTCTGAGATGATTCCCTGAAGTATATTTCCAATATCACTGACCTCTTTCTCCACGCCCTCCTCAATACCAACTAGCCTTAAATTAGGATTCCTAATTGTATCTTGGACCTCCTGAAGCTCTCTGTCATATATCCTAGATTTGGATTGACTCATTTTCTGTTCTTTCTCTATAATACCTAAATTATCTTCAGCCCCTGAAATTCTCTCCTCTGCATTGTCTAACCTGCTATCGAAGCTATCTACTTTATTTTCATCTCCCTTGCTTCTAATTGCTCATTTTTGATGCCTTGCATCTCTTGTTTTAGATCATGTATGGATTTCTTTATCTCCTTGATTTCCTTTTGAATGATTAGATCAGTAGCTTTATTTTCTTCGGACATTTGCTGGAGTTTGCTCACGTTTTTATTTGTGGATTCTATGAATTCATCCATCTTTCTTTGAAAATCCTTTATTATGGCCTCCTTTATGGCTTCTTCTTTTTCACTTATCACCTTGTTTATGCTTTCCTCTTGTTCAGCTATGGCTTCCTCCATTATCTCTTTCTTTATATTTTCACATTTTCCATTAATGATGTTTATCAATTGCATTTGTGTAGCACTTGGAAGACTATCCTATAGGTTTGACAGTGACTGTTCCATTGTCTGTTTACATTGGGTGGGGGATGTTGTTTCTTGATTTGACATTTTTCTTGAGTTTCTTGTTCTGCCCATTTGAAAATGGGAGCAAGATTACTACTAAATACAATTATAGTTTTTCAGATATAACCAACCTAGATCTCTGTAGCTGGCAGACACTAGATGTTCACAAGTTTTGATTGGTATTATCACTCTTTCTTTTTGTGCACTTACAGACCAGTCTAATACAACCAATGATAAGCGATTTATACCCAAAACAATAAGCCTCTCAATCCAATCTCTATTGTCTTTAAGTCCCTCTGAGCCTAGAGAATAATTAACCACCTGAATATACAATATTGCTCAACAGCCATCAAGTGTAGATCCGTGCAGTATAAGGGTTGAAAGACGAGCAGAGGTCCAGAGATAGAAAAAAAAGAATGAGAGAGATCAGGGGAGGTACAAGAGGATTAACGCAGGAGTGTAAGAATATTGCAGTAATGAAGAAAAGGTATAGCATAAGGATAAATGACCTAAGTTGGTAAGTAGGTAGCATATTTGAGTACAAAGTTTGGAAAGTATTAGAATAAAACTTATGTGTTGCTGCACGACTAGCTCTTAGCCCAACCAGTGGCCTCACAGTGGACCATGGGATGGATCTGTTTTTCTTGTCTACGTTGAGGGAAAGGGGTATTTCACAAGATGCAGAAGCGAAGATTTCAGAAGCAAATGCTGTGAGTGAATTAGCTCAGAAAAAGCATTTTTATTTTCTTTTATCTTTCTGCCAGTCTTGGGGCTTGAATTCAAGGCCTGAGCACTGTCCTGGCGTTTTCTCAAGTCTAGCCCTCTTCCACTTGAGCCACAGTGCCACATCTAGATTTTCTATCTATGTGATACTGAGCAATCAAACCCAGATCTTCATGGATGCTAGGCAAGCACTCTACCACTATGCCAAACTCTCAACCCTGACATAGTAATTATAAAGTCATCATCATCATCATCATCATATCCAAATATCTTTTCTCCTACAAAGAATGAACACTTAACTGTGTCTAATGCTTTTTTTTAATTTCACTAATTCTTCTGTGTTTTTCCCTCTTGCATTTTTTACACTTGACAGCAAAGCTAATCATCAGGAAAAAATTGATTAGGATAAAGAACCCTAATAATATCCTAGTAGATTGACGTCAAAAATATGTGCAAGATGCCCTGTGTGTTTGACCTAGTGGTAGAGTACTTGGCTACCAAGCAAAAAGACTCAGGTTTGATTCCTCATTACCACATACATAGAAAACGCTGCAAGTGGTGCTGTGGCTCGGTGGGACAGCTAAAGCCTAAAGAAAGCCCAAGAACAATGTTCACACTCTGAGGTCAAGTACCAAGACTAGCAAAAACAAAAAAAAATTCGACAAGGGGCAAAATGCAGGCAGAGAAGGCACTGTGAAGCAAATGTTTTGTAAAGGATGAGGGCAATATTGACCCTTAAGTCTGGATCTTACCTAAGAAAGGCTCCTTGAGCCTGAGACCAGACTGGTAGTTGGGTCTAGTGGAAGACATTGGGATTGGACAAATAAGGTGTGCTGTTTACTACATCCACATGTATATTGTGAGATTGGAGGAGAGATTCAGCCTCCAGTATGTCTTTGGTGAGGTCATTTGTGAGCAAGGATCTTTGGTCATTGGGCCCTGAAAGGTGACCCTGCCTCCCTCACAATGGAACAGAATATGGAACCCTGGTAACCAAGCCACTGTAACTAACAACCAGCTCAAGCCAGCTCACTTGGCCTGTGGCTCAGGAGGAAGAACGATGTTGCTGTGCTGTTGCCAAAGGTCAGGAAACTCGAGACTCAGGCATGGAAGTTGTGGATGTCTTACTCGAAGATGTACATGCTAGATCATTGCCAAGCCACAAATCCAGTATAACAGAACTTTCTCTAAGAAGAAGGCCACGAAAATCCAGGGCAACCAGATGAGGTAAATTTCTAAGAAGAAATGTATTTGACCCCATCATCCTCCCTACACACTACAACTTTCTTTTTTTTCATTTTTTTATTGTAATTAGTAAAAGGGTTAGATGATATTTGCCAAATAGAAGGTGCATTAATTCACATACATTGATACCCTTTCACATGTCTTGGTACCCATTTCCCTCCAACCGCACACCCCCCACCCGTCTTGGTTTTCCCCCCTTCCCTATCAAATTTCAAATATCCAAATACAAATAAATTCAATATATAAGATAAAGTGAGATACTATACAATATGGGATAACCAAGGGACAGCAAACGAGATGAGAGACAACATAGTACATTAAGGACAACAATCATTCATTATATGGCTTTTGTGTCAATATCCTGGAGGTCCTTTCAATTAGCTTCACATTATATGGCCTTATATATGGCCTTTTGATCTATTGACAATCTCTGTTAGTAGAGCCCAAGGTTTCTACTGAGTATGACGAATGAGGGAAACCACTGAGCCTAAGTTCCTTTGAGTCTGGCTTACTACACTTAATATGATTTGTTCTAAGTCTTTCCATTTCCTAACAAATGGGGCGATGTCATTCTTTCTGACAGCAGCATAGAATTCCATTGTGTACAAATACCACAACTTGTTGATCCACTCATCAACTGAGGGACATCTGGGTTGGTTCCATATCTTTGCTATGGTGAATAGTGCTGCAATGAACATTGTTGTGCTAGTGGGTTTAGTATGCCCTTGTTTCTGGATTGTTGGGTAAATGCCAAGTAGTGGAATTGCTGGGTCATAGGGGAGTTCTATGTTTAGCCTTTTGAGGCACTGCCACACTGCTTTCCATAGTGGTTGAATGAGTTTGCACTCCCACTAACCGTGTAGTAGTGATCCCTCCTGGCCACATCCCCTCCAGCATCTGTTGTCATTCGTTTTCCTGATCCTGGCCATTCTAACTGGAGTGAGGTGGAATCTTAGAGTTGTTTTGATTTGCATTTCTTTTATGACCAGATATGTGGAGCATTTCTTCATGTGTCTACAGGCCATTTTTGTTTCTTCTTCAGAGAAGACTCTCTTTAAGTCTTTGGCCCATTTTTAATGGGATGTGTGTTACTTTGGAGGTTAGTTTTGGAGTGATTCAATTTTTTGAGTTGTTGATATATTTTAGATATGAGGCCTTTGTCCGTTGTTTGGTTGGTGAAGATCTTCTCCCACTCTGTAGGCTTCCTGATTAGTTTACTAGCTATATCCGTTGCCACACAAAATCTCTGCAGTTTAATGCAGTCCCACTTATCCAGCCTTTCTCTGATTTGTTTTGATTCTTGGTTCTTATTAAGAAATGTTTCGACCTGTGCCAAGGAGGCCTAGTGTATCTCCTATTCCTTCCTGGAAACTTTTCAGTGTGTCAGCTTTTACCTCCAGGTCTTTGATCCATTTGGAGTTAATTCTAGTGCAAGGTGACAAAGAAGGATCCAACTTTAGTTTTCTGCAGGTGTTTAACCAGTTCTGCCAGCACAACTTGTTGAAGAGGCTAATTTTCTTCCATTCTATTTTTTTGGCTTCCTGGTCAAAGATTAGGTGGCCATAGGTCTGTGGTTTAATATCTGGGTCCGCAGTTCTACTCCATTGGACTTCAGGCCTGTTCTTGTGCCAGTACCAAGCTGTTTTGAGAATTATAGCTCTGTAATAGAGTCTTAAGTTTGGAATTGAAATTCCTCCAGCGCTGTTCTTTCTGCTAAGAAGTGTTTTTGCTATACGGGGTCTTTTATTATTCCATATGAAATTTTTAATTGCCTCTTCTATTTCTTTAAAGAGTGACATTGGGATGTTGATTGGTATTGCATTGAATTTGTAGATAGCCCTTGGCAAGATTGTCATTTTCACAATGTTGATTCTTCCAATCCAGGAGCATGGGAGGTTTTTGCATTTCCTTAGTTCTGCTTTAATTTCCTTTTTTATGGTTTTAAAGTTTTCATCTAAACGGTCCTTTACATTCTTAGTTAAGCTAATTGCTAGGTACTTTATTTTCTTTGAGGCTATTGTGAAAGGATTTTCTTTCCTGATTATTGCCTCGTTCCTCTCAGTGTTGGCGTAAAGTAAGGCAGTTGATTTGTGAGGGTTGATTTTATGGCCTGCTACCCTTCCAAAGATTTGAATCAGCTCAAGGAACTTGGGAGTAGAGTCTATAGGATTCTTCAAATACAGAATCATGTCATCTGCAAAGAGGGATAATTTTATTTCCTCTTTCCCTACTTGGATCCCCTTTATGCTTGCTTCTTGCCTTATTGCACTGCCTAGGAATTCTAGTACTATGTTAAAAAGGAGTGGAGAGAGTGGGCTTCCTTGTCTCGTTCCTGATTTTAGAGGAAATGGCTTTAGATTTTCACCATTAAGTATAATACTAGCAGTGGGTTTCTCATACACAGCCTTTATTACATTGAGAAATGTTCCATGGATTCCTAGTTTCTTCACATCTTTTCACATAAAGGGGTTTTGGATCTTGTCAAATGCCTTTTCCGCATCTATTGAGACAATCATGTGATTTCTGTCTTTGCTCCTGTTGATGTGTTGAATTATATTAATTGATTTGTGTATGTTGAACCAGCTTTGCCTCCCTGTGATGAATCCAGTTTGATCATAGTGTATAATTTTTTTGATGAGTTATTGTAGACGGTTGGCCAGTATTTTGTTGAGAAGTTTTGCATCGATGTTCATCAAACAAATGGGTCTATAGATCTCTTTCTTTGATGAATCTCTGTCTGGTTTGGGGATGAGGGATATACTGGCTTCACAGAATGAGTTTGGTAAAGAACCTTCATTTTCAATTTCGTTGAAGAGCTTGAGGAGTATTGGTGTGAGCTCTGCTTTGAAGACCTTATACAATTCAGCTGTGAATCCATCTGGCCCTGGGCTCTTTTTAAGTGGAAGTTGTCTAATTTCCATTTCTATTTCAGAGCTTGAAATAGGCCTGTTGAGTTGGGCTAGCTCTTCTTGGTTCAGTGTGGGTATGTTAATATTGTCTAGGAATTCATCCACTTCTTCTAGATTCTCAAATTTGTTGGCGTAAAGGTTTGAGAAGTATTCCCTCATGATATTCTGGATCTTGGTAATTTCTGTCGTGATATTACCATTTTCATCTGCGATTTTCTTTATTTCGATATGCTCTCTTCTTTTTTTGGTAAGATTTGCTAAGGGCTTGTCAATTTTGTTAATTGTTTCAAAGAACCAACTCCTTGTTTTGTTGATGCTTTCTATAGTTTTTTTATTCCAAATCATTTTATTCTGCTTTGATTTTAATAATTTGCTTTCTCCTAATGGGTTTAGGGTTGGTTTGTTGCTCTTTTTCCAGGAGGTTAAGGTGAGACATTAACTAGTTGGTTTGCCATTTTTCCAACTTGCTGTTGTAGGCACTCAGCGGTATAAATTTTCCTCTGAGTACTGCCTTTGATGTGTCCCTAAGGAGTTGATATTTGTGTGCTCCTTATTGTTAAATTTCATAAACAGTTGGATATCTGTTCTGATCTCTTCGATTACCCATTGTTTTTGATTCAAAAATGTGTTGTTCAGTCTCCATGAGTTGCAGGGTTTTCGTTGTTGGAGATGTGTGTTCAGCTCCAATTTGATGCCTTTATGGTCTGACAGTGTGCATGGAATAATTTCAGTGTTTCTGAATCTGTCCAGGTTTGCTTTATGGCCTAAGATGTGGTCTATTTTGGAAAATGTTCCATGTGCTGCTGAGAAAAACGTATATTGTGTTGTTACTGGGTGGAATATTCTCCAGATGTCTGTTAGATCTAGTTGGTCTATATAGTTGTTCAGTTCTAAGGTTTCTCTGTAGAGTTTTTGCCTTGTTGATCTGTCCGTAGGTGAGAGTGGTGTGTTAAACTCACCAACAATCACTGTATTTCGATCTATGTATGGTTTCAGTGTAAGTAAAGTTTGCTTGATGAAGTTTGGAGCTCCGGGATTGGGTGTGTAAATATTTAGGATCGTTATGTCTTCCTGGAGGAAAGATCCCTTTAGTAGTATGTAGTAACCTTCTTTGTCTTTTCTTACTAATTTTAGTTTGAAGTCTATTGTCTGATATGAGGATGGCAACTCCAGCCTGTTTATGGGGGCAGTTTGCTTGATAGAATTTATTCCAACCTCTCACTTTCAAAAGATGATTGTTTTTGGGTAAGATGTGTCTCTTGAGATAGCAGAACGATGGCTCTTGCTTTTTGATCCAACTAGACAGCCTATGCCATTTAATTGGAGAGTTAAGTCCATTGATATTGAGAGTTAGGATTGAGAGATATTTATTAGTTCCTACCATTTTTAAAAGCTTTTAGTAGGGCCTGTGTCTTGACAGTTTTTGTGGTCCTTAGATGGTATGCTGTTTAGGTGCCATTTCTTTCCCTATGTTGCATTTATTTTGGTTTTGTATGCATAGAGCATCGTTGAGAATTCTCTGTAGTGTTGGTTTCGTTTCGACATATTGTTGCAGCTTTTCCCTGGAATGGAATGTTTTATTGTTCCCTCAGTTTGAATGAGAGCTTAGCTGGCTACAGTATTCTTGGTTGGTAGTTGTTTGATTTAAGGGCATGACATACATGCTTCCAGTCACTTCGGGCTTGCATGGTCTCTGCCGAGAAATCTGGGGTTATTCTGATTGGTTTGCTTTTATAGGTTACTGATCCCTTTTCCCTGGCTGCCTTTAGGATCTTTCCTTTCGTTTCTATTGATCCAGTTCGGATCACAATGTGGCGGTGGGATGTTCTTTTCTGGTCAGGTCTGTTTGGGGTTCTAAAAGCTTCTCGTATGTGGATGGGCCTGCCCTTCTGGATATTTGGGAAATTCTCTGAGATGATTCCCTGAAGTATATTTCCAATACCATTGACCTCTTTCTCCACGCCCTCGTCAATACCAACTAGCCTTAAATTAGGCTTCCTAATTGTATTTGGACCTCCTGAAGCGCTCTCTCATATTTCCTAGATTTGGATTGACTCATTTTCTGTTCTTTCTCTATAATAACTAAATTATCTTCAGCCCCGGAAATTCTCTCCTCTGCATTGTCTAAACTGCTATCAAACTATCTACTTTATTTTTCATCTCCCTTGCTTCTAATTGCTCATTTTTGATGCCTTGCATCTCTTGTTTTAGATCATGTATGGATTTCTTTATCTCCTTGATTTCCTTTTGAGTGGTTAGCTCAGTAGCTTTATTTTCTTTGGACATTTGCTTTAGTTTGGTCGCGTTTTTATTTGTGGATTCTATGAATTCATCCTTATTTCTTTGAAAAACCTTTATTATGGCCTCCTTTATGTCTTCTTCTTTTTCACTTATCACCTTGTTTATGCTTTCCTCTTGTTCAGCTATGGCTTCTTCCATTATCTCTTTCTTTATATTTTCACATTTTCCATTAAGGATGTTTATCAATTGCATTTGTGTAGCACTTGGAAGACTCTCCTCTAGGTTTGCCAGTGACTGTTCCATTGTCTGTTTATATTGGGTGGGGGATGTTGTTTCTTGATTTGACTTTTTTCTTGAGTTTCTTGTTCTGCCCATTTGAAATGGGAGCAAGATTACTACTAAATACGATTATAGTTTTTCAGATATAACCAACCTAGGCATCTGTAGCTGGCAGAAACTAGATGTTCACAAGTTTTGATTGGTATTATCACTCTTTCTTTTTGTGCACTTACAGACCAGTCTAATACAACCACTGATAAGCGATTTATACCCAAAACAATAAGCCTCTCAATCCAATCTCTATTGTCGTTAAGTCCCTCTGAGCCTAGAGAATAATTAACCACCTACATATACAATATTGCTCAACAGCCATCAAGTGTAGATCCGTGCAGTATAAGGGTTGAAAGACGAGCAGAGGGCCAGACATAGAATAAAAGAAGGAGAGAGGTCAGGGGAGGTACAAGAGGATTAACGTAGGAGTGTAAGAATATTGTAGTCATGAAGAAAATGTATAGCATAAGGATAACTGACCTAAGTTGGTAAGTAGGTAGCATATTTGAGTACAAAGTTTGGAAAGTATTAGAATAAAACTTATGTGTTGCTGCACGACTAGCTCTTAGCCCAACCAGTGGCCTCACAGTGGACCATGGGATGGATCTGTTTTTCTTGTCTACGTTGAGGGAACGGGGTATTTCACAAGATGCAGAAGCGAAGTTTTCAGAAGCAAATGCTGTGAGTGAATTAGCTCATAAAAAGCATTTTTATTTTCTTTTATCTTTCTGCCAGTCTTGGGGCTTGAATTCAGGGCCTGAGCACTGTCCTGGGGATTTCTCAAGTCTAGCCCTCTACCACTTGAGCCACAGTGCCACATCTAGATTTTCTATCTATGTGATACTGAGCAATCAAACCCAGATCTTCATGGATGCTAGGCAAGCACTCTACCACTATGCCAAATTCTCAACCCTGACAAAATAATTATAAAGTCATCATCATCATATCAAAATATCCTTTCTTCTACCAAGCATGAACACTTATCTATGTGTGTAATGCTTTTTTTTAAATTTCACTAATTCTTCCGTGTTTTTCCCTCTTGAATTTTTACACATGACAGCAAAGCTAATCATTAGGAAAAAATTGATTAGGATACAGAAACCTAATAATATCCCAGTAGATTGACGTCAAAAATATGTGCAAGATGCCCTGTGTGTTTGACCTAGTGGTAGAATCCTTGGGTACCACGCAAAAAGCCTCAGGTTTGATTCCTCATTAACACATAGATAGAAAACGCTGCAAGTGGTGCTGTGGCTCGGTGGGACAGCTAAAGCCTAAAGAAAGCCCAAGAACAATGTTCACACTCTGAGGTCAAGTCCCAAGACTAGCAAAAACAAAAAAAATTCGACAAGGGGCAAAATGCATGCAGAGAAGGCACTGTGAAGCAAATGTTTTGTAAAGGATGAGGGCAATATTGACCCTTAAGTTTGGATCTTACCTAAGAAAGGCTCCTTGAGCCTGAGACCAGACTGGTAGTTGGGCCTAGTGGAAAACATTGGGATTGGACAAATAAGGTGTGCTGTTTACTACATCCACATGTATATTGTGAGATTGGAGGAGAGATTCTGCCTCCAGTATGTCTTTGGTGAGGTCTTTTGTGAGCAAGGATCTTTGGTCATTGGGCCCTGAAAGGTGACCCTGCCTCCCTCACAATGGAACAGAATATGGAACCCTGGTAACCAAGCCACTGTAACTAACAACCAACTCAAGCCAGCTCACTAGGCTTGTGGCTCAGGAGGAAGAAAGATGTTGCTGTGCTGTTGCCAAAGGTCAGGAAACTCGAGTCTCAGGCATGGAAGTTGTGGATGTCTTACTGGAAGATGTACATGCTAGATCATTGCCCAGAAACAAATCCAGTATTACAGGCCTTTCTCTAAGACGAAGGCCAGGAAAATCCAGGGCAACCAGATGAGGTATATTTCTAAGAAGAAATGTATTTGACCCCATCATCCTCCCACACACTACAACTTTCTTTTTTTTAATTTTTTTATTGTAATTAGTAAAAGGGTTACATGATATTTGCCAGATAAAGGTGCATTAATTCACATACATTGATACCCATTCACATATCTTGGTACCCATTTCCCTCCAACCCTACACCCCCCACCCGTCTTGGTTTTCCCCCCTTCCCTATCAAATTTCAAATATCCAAATACAAATAAATTCAATATATCAGATAACAAAGTGAGATACTACACCAATATGGGATAACCAAGGGACAGCAAAGGAGATGAGAGACAACATAGTACATTAAGGACAACAATCATTGATTATGTGGCTTTTGTTTCAATATCCTGGAGGTCCTTTCAATTAGCTTCACATTATATGGCCTTATATATGGCCTTTTGCTCTATTGCAAATCTCTGCTAGTAGAGCCCAAAGTTTCTACTGATTATGACGAATGAGGGAAACCACTGAGCCTAAGTTCCTTTGAGTCTGGCTTACTTCACTTAATATGATTTGTTCTAAGTCTTTCCATTTCCTAACAAATGGGGCGATGTCATTCTTTCTGACAGCAGCATAGAATTCCATTGTGTACAAATACCACAACTTGTTGATCCACTCATCAACTGAGGGACATCTGGGTTGGTTCCATATCTTTGCTATGGTGAATAGTGCTGCAATGAACATTGTTGTGCTAGTGGGTTTAGTATTCCCTTGTTTCTGGATTGTTGGGTAAATGCCAAGTAGTGGAATTGCTAGGTCATAGGGGAGTTCTAGGTTTAGCCTTTTGAGGCACTGCCACCCTGCTTTCCATAGTGGTTGAACGAGTTTGCACTCCCACCAACAGTGTAGAGTGATCCCTCCTGGCCACAACCCCTCCAGCATCCGTTGTCATTCGTTGTCCTGATCCTGGCCATTCTAACTGGAGTGAGGTGGAATCTTAGAGTTGTTTTGATTTGCATTTCTTTTATGACCAGAGATGTGGAGCATTTCTTCATGTGTCTATAGGCCATTTTCGTTTCTTCTTCAGAGAAGACTCTCTTTAAGGCTTTGGCCCTTTTTTTAATGGGATGGGTGTTACTTTGGAGGTTAGTTTTGGAGTGATTCAATTTTTTGAGTTGTTGATATATTTTAGATATGAGGCCTTTGTCCGTTGTTTGGTTGGTGAAGATCTTCTCCCACTCTGTAGGCTTCCTGATTAGTTTACTAGCTATATCCGTTGCCATACAAAAGCTCTGCAGTTTAATGCAGTCCCACTTATCCAGCCTTTCTCTGATTTGTTGTGATTCTTGGTCCTTATTAAGGAAGTTTCGACCTGTGCCAAGGAGGCCTAGTGTATCTCCTATTCCTTCCTGTAAACTTTTCAGTGTTTCAGCTTTTACCTCCAGGTCTTTGATCCATTTGAATTTAATTCTAGTGCAAGGTGACAAAGAAGGACCCAACTTTAGTTTTCTGCAGGTGCTTAACCAGTTCTGCCAGCACAACTTGTTGAAGAGTCTATCTTAGTTCCATTCTATTTTTTTGGCTCACTTGTCAAAGATTAGGTGGCCATAGGTCTGTGGTTTAATATCTTGGTCCGCAGTTCTATTCCATTGGACTTCAGGCCTGTTCTTGTGCCAGTACCAAGCTGTTTTGAGAATTATAGCTCTGTAATAGAGTCTAAAGTTTGGAATTGAAATTCCTTCAGCCCTTTTCTTTCTGCTAAGAAGTGTTTTTGCTATATGGCTCTTTTATTATTCCATACGAAATTTTGAATTGCCTCTTCTATTTCTTTAAAGAATGACATTGGGATGTTGATGGGTATTGCATTGAATTTATAGATAGCCCTTGGCAAGATTGTCATTTTCACAATGTTGATTCTTCCAATCCAGGAGCATGGATTTCCATTTCCTTAGTTCTGCTTTAATTTCCTTCTTTACGGTTTTAAAGTTTTCATCTAAACGGTCCTTTACATTCTTAGTTAAGCTAATTCCTAGGTACTTGATTTTCTTTGAGGCTATTGTGAAAGGAGATTCTTTCCTGATTATTGCCTCTTTCCTCTCACTGTATGCTTGCTTCTTGCCTTATTGCACTGCCTAGGAATTCTAGTACTATGATAAAAAGGAGTGGAGAGAGTGGGCATCCTGAATGCTACCCCTTAGCACTTTTATGCAAAGCTTAGGCCTGTGGCATTTTAAGCACAATTCAACGCTCTGTTTTTTGCTGGTTAATTAGAGGTAAAAATCTTATGGAATTTATTTCATGGCTGATTTTGAACTGGAATCCTCAGGTCTCAGCTTATCTTGAGTAGCTAGGATTACAGTACTTTTACAACCTGTATGCTCACACACATCGCTTCTGATCCAAACACTCATTGTTCAATTTAACTAACAAGATGTGAAGAAAGATGATTGACTGTAATTTACTGGATGGGCTTCTAGTGAGTATATATTTCCACTTCCACTCTGAACTCAGGGAAATATTTCTGGTACATGTTTCAACTATCTCCCAAAGAGGAAATATTCTGTGAGTACGTTTGCTAGTTGTAGGCTGTTGTAGGCTGCTGGAGGAAAAGGAAGCAAATAGGCACAGGCTGGCAGCAGATGCCACAGAACAACTTGTGACGAAGACTCCCAGAGCAGACCTCAGAATCGATGACAGAGTTGGATCTACCCAGTAACAGGGGCAGTGGTGACACCTGAAACTGCGCGTTTGAGCCTTTGCTGCTAGTAACAGGGCCACCTATGTCTCAGTGAGAAAGGAGAGATTTTGGTGGAGAAGGTGAGATTAAACATTATGTATCATGCAAGAAGACAGACTATAAGGGGTCTTTTATTATTCCAAGTGAAATTTTGGATTTCCTCTTCTGTTTCTTTAAAGAATGACATTGGGATATTGATGAATCTTGCTTTGAATTTGTAGATAGTCCTTATCAAGATTGCCATTTTTACAATATTACTTCTTCCAAAACAGGAGCATAGGTTTTTGCATTTCCTCAGTTCTGCGTTAATTTCCTTCTCCAGGGTTTATAGTTCCATCAAAAAGGTGCTTTACATTCTAAGTTAATTCCTAGGTATTTATTTTCTTTGATAGCAAAATGAGTTGCTATCCTGATTCTTGCCTCATTCCTCTCATTTGTTGGCATATGGGAAGGCAGTTGACATTGAGGGTTAATTTTATACCCTGCTACCTTACCAAAGTTTTATATCAGCTCAAGCAGCTTTGGAGTAGAGTCTATAGGGTTCTTTAAATACAGAATCATGTCATCTGTAAGGAGAGAAAGTTTCAGTTCCTCTTTCCCTTTTCCTCCTCAATCCAGTTAGAATGGCCAAGATCCAGAAATCTAATAACATATGCTGGAGGGGATGTGGCCAGGAGGGATCACTACTACACTGCTGGTGGGATTGCAAACTCGTTCAACCACTATGGAAAGCACTATGGCAGTATCCCAAAAAGACTAAACATAGAGCTCCCCTGTGATCCAGCAATTTCACTACTTGCCAATCGTCCAGATAGGACATACTAAATTCACTAGAACAATAACATTTATCACAGCACTATTTACTATAGCAAAGGTATGGAACCAACCCAGATGCCCGTCAGTTGATGAGTAGATCAAATATGGTATTTTTACACAATGGAATTCTGTGCTTCTGTCAGAAAGAATGACATAGACGAATTTGTAAGGAAATAGAAAGACTGTAAAGTTTAGAAATTAGTTTCTTTCTCCTTCTCTCCCTCCTTCTCTATCTCTGTAAAATTTAGAAGTTCCTGTTTCTCTCTCTTTCTCTCTCTTTTCTCTTTTTCTCTCTCTCTCTTTCTGTCTGTCTGTCTGTCTGTCTGTCTGTCTGTCTCTCTCTCTCTCTCTCTCTCTCTCTCTCTCTCTCTCTCTCTCTCTCTCTCTCTCTCTCTCTCTCTCTCTCTCTCTTTCTCTCTCTCCAATCCTTAGGCTTGTACTCAGGGCCTGAGCTACTTTTGCTCAAGGTTAGCACTCTACCATTTGAACCACAGTGCTGCTTCTGGCTTGCTCTTTTCACGTAGTATTGAGGAATCTAACCCAGGCCTTCATCCTTGATAGGTTAGCACTCTACCACTAAGCCACACAGTCAGCTTTTAGAGGTTTCTGACAAAGGTTTTCCTACATGCTATTACTTCTTCTGTGAGTGCTCTTAATGCTTGCTGACGGTTGACTTTGTTTAAAAGACTTACCCTAATGCTCCCATATACAGAGATTCTATATATAGCTAAATGTTTTTCATTACTCAGAATTTCTCTATTGTGTATGTTCTGAAATGTACTGAAGACTGACTTCTGATTAAAAGTCATTGCACATTTGTTCTATTCATTAGTTTTCTTTTCTTCTATGGGAATCAGGTTTGTGATGAACACAGAAGTATGCCTTCCAGGTCAAACACTTTCCACATTTGTAATATTCATAAGGTTTTTCTCTCCTATGTGCATTTTATACTTAGTCATGCGTTCATGATGGATTTTTCATATTCTTATATTCATACGATTTTTATCCTGTGTCTGTGTGGTATCATGCAAACTCAACTATGAGTTCTTCAAAAAAATTTCCCTTTCATTTTATTCATAGGATTCTATCCTGTGGGTGTTTAGTGATAAATCTTGACTTGTGCCTTCTGGGGAAAAGACTGAACATTTGCTACATTCATTAAGGGTTTTATCTTGTGTTGGTTCTGTGACACAAGCTGAGTTTTCTTCCACAGACTAAAAAGTCTTTCCTATTTATTACATTGCTAAGGCTTCTCATATGTGTGAACTCTCTTACGCTTCCTGAAGGGTGAATACTGCACGAAAGACTTTCAACTTTGGTTATATTCCTAAGGTTTCTAATATGTGTGAATTCTGTTATGCCTCCTGTAATGTGACTTCCATCTGAAGGTCTTACCACATTTGATGCACTCGTACAGTTTCTCTCCTGTGTGTGTTCTCTGATGCAATTTGAGGGAAGACTTCCATTTGAAAGACATTCCACATCGGTTACATTCATAAGGTTTTTCTCCTGTTTGAATTGTCTTATGCATGTTGAGGTTTGGCTTCTGTGTGAAGGACTTTCCACATATGTTACACTCATAAGGTGTTTCTCCTGAGTATATTCTCTGATGAACATGGAGTTTTACCTTCCATTTGAAAGACTTTCCGCATTCACTACATGCATAAGTTTTCTCTCCTGTGTGTGTTCTATTATGCCCATCAAGATATGACTTCCACTTGAAGGTCTTTCCACATTTGTTGCACACATAAGGTTTCTCTCCTGTGTGTGTTCTTTGATGCAATTTGAGGGAAGATTTCTGTCTGAAAGACTTTACACATTGGTTACATTCATAAGGTTTCACTCCTGTGTGTATTCTCTGATGAACACGAAGTTTTCCCTTCCCTTGGAAAGACTTTCCACATTCATTACACTTATAAGATTTCTCTCCTGTGTGTGTTATTTGATGAACTCGAAGGTGTATCTTCTGGGTGAAAGACTTTTCACATTTGTTACATTCATAAGGTTTCTCTTCTGTGTGTCTTCTCTGGTGCAAAGTGAGGTATGATTTGAGGCTAAAAGTCTTCCCACATTGATCCCATTCATAAGATTTCTCTTCTGTGTGAGATCTCTGATGTGTGCTGAGAGCTGAATTGTGGGCAGAAATTTTATTACGTTCCTCATATTCATAAGGTTTGTCTTCTCTTGGAGATCGAGGTTGGAGCGTCAGGTCTGACTTCTCAGAAATTAATTTTCACACGATGTACGCATCACATATCTCAGGATATTTGTTCTGAGGTATTGTAAGGCGTATTTCATTACTGAAAGATTTCTCACATTCACTACATGTATGAGGAGTCTCTCCTGTGTACATTTTCAGATGTGTAGTGATGGTCGGTGTTAAGTACAATATTTTTCATCACACAGTACATTTAGCAGTTTTCCTCCCTCCCTGAAGAATTTCTTGGGCAGGGAGAACAGAATTATGATACTGCAGATCTTTTGGACTGTCACAATCATGAATAAAATGCTCTGAATATCCGATGGATTTTTTAAGAACAGGAGACATACGAGATCTATATGCAGCATGCATCTCATCAGGCTTAGGAGACAGAAGCATGTTCTGACACTTAATAAACTCCTCAGTCCTCACCCCTAAGTTGTTACCGTTATTACTAATCAGCTCTGGATTATGTGTAGAGCTCACATTTAAAGTTGTTGCAAATCTCACGTTTTCCTCCACTTCGATACTACTTGCAACTGCTACTTCACAAAGACATTCATGTGGACTTTCCTGGCAGGTCTTGAACACATTTTCCATTACCTGGACATCTAAAATGAGTCATAGAAAAAAAGACACAAACATACATGAGATACAAATATTCCTTACTGTAAAGGTAATGACTTTACTTTCCCATCCTAAGTGTTAGATATTTTAAAATATAAAAGTGGAAATTGATTTGTGAGAAATATATGCTTTTCTCCCTAACATATTAAGAAAATGATATTTTACAATGACCAATAATGTTTTTCTGTGTTTTAGTTCTCTTTTATATCACAGGAAATATTTATTGAAATTACCCAACTCTGTATTACTAGTTTTAAGCTGAGTACTACCTATACTATACCTGCAGCTGTTTTTTTTCAAATAATGTTTTGTTTATACATTGAGGAGTAGCTGCCTTTCTTTTATTTTTGAGAAATAATCTAAATACTGTGCTGTTTTGCATCTTTTTAAAACTTTCTTTTCTTTTCTTTTCTTTTTTTTTTGTAGTTCATAGGCCTCGGCCCTGTCCCTGAACACTTCAGCAGAAGACTATAACCCCTATCCTTGAGCTACAGCCCCACTTCCTGTTTTCTAGAATTAACTACAGATAAGAGTCTCAGGTCCTGAGTAGCAGATAGGATTACCTTACCCAGTTTCAATGCTGTTTGCTTATTAACCATTAAGTGAGGAACACGAATTTTTTCTAGATTCAGCGGCCACAAGTTTGGTTTATATGTCTGTTTGCCTTTGATCCAAGCAAGAACGATTCTTGAGAGTAAGGACTTACACCTATATCCCTTCAGTTACAACTTCTCACTAAAGTCTCAATTTAGGTATTTGTGGGAATTTTGAAATTTGTTTCTTTCCATTTGAAGTCTTATAAAAATTCCTTTTCTAACACTCCTGTCCCTCAGAACCATGGAAGACCAGAAAATCCCCAGCTCATTGTCTAGTTAATTTTCTTATGTTGATTGAAACTTTGTTGTTTTTTTTTCTTCCATTCCTGGGTTTGAACTTAGGACCTAACCACTGTCCTTGGGTTTTCTCAAGACTAGAACCCTATCAATGAAGTCATTACTTCTGGCTTTTTCTATGTATGTGGTAATAAGGAATCAAACCTGTGTCTTTGTGCATGCTAGGCAAGCACTCTACCACTAGGCTCAATTTCTGGTGGAAAGGTCTGGTTCTGAATACCAGTCTCTTCCTACCAGCAAAAAGATATTATCCTTATCAGAGAATAATGCCCTGACTTATTCCTTCTTTGCTCAATCATTTATAGTCTTAGTTTTAAAGAAACGAAATATCATTGTTTCTTTCTATCTTTCCTTCCTTCTTTCTTACTTTCTTCCTTTCTTTCTTTCTTCCTTTCCTTCCTTCCCTCTTTCTTCCCTCTTTCTTCTTTCTCTCTTTCTTTCTTTCTTTCTTTCTTTCTTTCTTTCTTTCTTTCTTTCTTTCTTTCTTGTTTTGCGGTCATGGTACTTGAATTCTAGACCTGGCTGTTCTTCCTGAGCTCTTCAGCTCAAGGCTACTGCCCTATGTCTTTAGCCTCAACCCCACTTCTCATTTTCTATTGTTTCATTGGAGAGAAGAGTCTAAGGTGTTTTTGTGATAGGTCAGTCTTTGAATCTTGATCCTCAGATCTCAGCCTCCTAAGTAGCTAGGATTACAGGCATGAGCCACGGGCTCATGGCTTTCGCATTTTATTTTGTTTCACAGTGATTTCTACAGAGAAATCTAGCTTTAACTCTACTGCCACATAGAATTCATTATATCACCCTATGATTCTTGGTGCCGGGGGTTTGGGCTAGCATGCACAAAGACCTGGTTCAGTTCCTTGGTACTACATACAAAGAAAAAGCCAGAAGTGGTGCTATGACTCAAGAAGTAGAGAGCTAGCCTTGAGAAAACCCAAGGACCATGCTCACGCCCTGAGACCAGGCATAGGGTTGGGAAAAGAAAATGATTCTTGATTCATTCACAAAGAATTCCATAGGTTCCACACAGGATTTAGGGTAACTAAGAATATTATTGCTCAGTACATCACAACATGAACTTACCAATGGGGCTCAGGCTCCAACATCAATATGAAGATGCATTCACTCACCTGTGATATTCTTGTCAGAGGAATTTCCTATCCAGAGTTCTGCACAGTGCTCTAGCTTGTCAGTTAATACAGGTTTTGGAACACAGGGCCCTGTAAATTAGAAACAGTAGAGAATTATTGCTTATGCTGTGTCATCATTGCTTTAAGTTCGCAGACATCCTACTCACAAGTTATCTATTAAATCTTTTTTCTCATTTCTCACTGGCTCCATGGTTGACTTTTCCCCAGCTCTGGATTCATTTTGTATGGCATAAACTTAGCTGTCTTGCTCAAGGCTAGAAAAATACCAGTTTGAGTCCCAGGTGCACTTACATGCATAGGTCTTCATGCATACTAGGCAAGCACTCAACCACAAAGTCAAACTCTTGACACTCCACTAACATTTTTGAGGGGTTACTTGGAGTTATACAGTTTCATGGCAATTTTTATGCCATTGCTGGCTTCAAATTAGAATTCTTAGATTTCTTCCTCCTGAATATTTTAAGATTACAGGCATGAAACATTGCACCTAGTGCCAGGTTTCCATTATAAACTCACTGTTTAGTGATTTGTAGATCCTATTCCCAATAATGATATATATTCTATTCTTGATTGTTTATCCACTTACAATTACTGTGTAAGTTTGGAATGTCGTCTCCATTAGAGGAAACATAATTTAGAACTGTTGTCAAAGTATCCTGAAGGTATCCTGAAGAATGAGTACAAAATTACCTTAGGTTTTCTTTAGAAAGTAATGATACTTCTCAGGGCCTGGAATCTTTCATTTAAATAGTATTGAAAGTTTGATAAACATTCACGTATCTGCAAAATAACAAGGCACTTGGTCTTGCAAGTGAATTTGACTTTGCTCACCTAGGACACCAGGTTGCTGTAGGTCTCCAGCATTACATCTCTGTACAGGGTCCTCTGAGCATTGTCCAGATGCTGCCACTCCTCCCAGCTGAAATCCACAGCTACATCATCAAATGACACCAGCTTCTGGAATGGCACACTTTCATCAAGTAATTAGCACTGAGTTATAAACACACCATGTCTGGAATTTTATTCTTTTTTTTGTTGGAATTGTATTCCTTTACTTAAATGTTTACACTTACATGAAATATTGACCTGAAAAGCTTAGGGATGGTGCCTAGGCCCAGAGTTCAAGTCCCAAGACCCACAAAAAAATAAAAAGGAAAGCCAGGTGTTGGTGGCTCACGCCTGTCATCCTAGCTACTCAGGAGACTGAGATCTGAGGACCATGGTTCAAAGCCAGCCTGGCACAAAATTCCATGAGACTCCGTTCAATTACCCACCATAAAATGTTTAATGGCTTGTGGCATATCATGGTAGAGCAATTGTGATATCGACAAAAATAAGTCGGGGGAGTAGATTTAGGTTATAAATGGAATTATTCCATTGAAAAGCAACTACATTATATGATGACATATGCTGGTACTGTGAGAATATTGCAAAATCTTAGGGTATCAAGTAATAATACTGTGAAGTACACCCAGAATGTTAATGTTCTATGGCTGGCATAATAATCACTTGGGGAAGAAACTTTTTTTTCTTTTTTTTGGCTGGGGGATTTGTAAGGCTTGAACTCTGGGCCTGGGCACTGTTCCTGAGCTCTTCAACTCAAGGCTATCACCCTACCTATGAAGCCACAGTGCCATTTCCCATATTCTAGTGGTTAACTGTAGATGAGAGTCTCATAGACTTTCTAATGCCCAGGCTGGCTTTGAATCAAATCTTTAGATATCAGCCTGATATCTGAGTAGCTAGGATTACAGGTATAAGGCACTGCACCTGGCAAGAAATTTATTTCTTGCTGTTTTATACTACAAATTTACTGTATGTTTTACTTTTTCAAAAAGACTGAGGATGACCTTTGTTCTGTGTACAATGGGAAGAGGGGTAGGGAGCTGTGAGCAGAAGAACTGAGGGGCAATACTCAGGGTAGGACAATAGCCTTAAACTAAAGAGCTCACGGCCCAAGGTCCAAGCCCCATGACTTTCCCCACTACCCCACAAAAAAAGGGAAAAAAATTGGAGATTGGAGAGGATTTTCTAAAAAGAATATCTAGAAATAGTAGTTCAAAATGTAGAAAGAAGTTCAATATTAACAGTCATGAGAAAAATTAAAATTACAATGAAATCATTACTTTAAATATGTTAATAGAAATATAGTTTTAAACAAAAAGATCCACATACACACACACAAACACACACACACACACGCATACAAAAAAACAACTTTCAAAGTCTAACTATTACTGGGAAGGTAGTGAGAAGAAGTACAACTTTGGAATAGTTCTGCAAGGAACAAAAACAATCAAAAATTGCGTGGAGAGTGCTAAAAAAGTACTAAATATAGATTTACATAGAAATATGGTCCAACACTTCTACTTCTAGATTTAGACCTAACGGAAGAGAAAGCAGAGACTAGAACAAATATGTGGAGAATCCATTCACAACTATTAATAATAATCCAAAGATAGAAACATGCAAAACAATGCATTGAAAAGGAAGAACATTTTACTATATTTTACAGATGAATGTTGATTACAGTAAATTAAAAATACAGCAGTCATAAAGGAAGAGCTAGGGTATATTTTCCCTTCCAGAGCTTCCAAGGATCAACAAACCCTTAGAGCCAAAAAGCACGATGGTTCCAGAGAATGGAGTAGAGAGGAACAGGAGCTGAATGTTTAATGATTATACATGGAAGATGAAAATTGCTCTAGATGGGTAGAATGAAGAGAGAACTGTACCCTAAACAATGGTTATGTAGCCACACAGGATGGGACACACCTATACTCCCTGATCTTGGGAAACTCAACAAGGATTTCTAGCCCACCTGGATGCATGGAAAGATCTATCATAAAAACTAATGTGGAGGGGCTGGGAGTTTGGCATAGTTGTAGAGTGCTTGTATGAAGACGAAGGTTCAATTCCGCAGTACCACATACACAGAAAAAACCAGAAGTAGTGCTGTGGCTCAAGTAGAAGATCACTAGGCTTGAGGAAAGCTGAAGGACAGTGCTCAGACCGAGTTCCAGCAAAAGGGCTTGTTTAAAAAAAAACCAGAAAGCTGAGCATGATGGGGTGGTGGCTGACTTCTATAATCCTAGCTACTCAGGAGGCTGAGATCTGAGGATCAAGGTTTAAAGCCATCCTGGCACAAAAAGACCTGAGACTCTTATCTCCAATTTACTTTTAGAAAATGGGAAGTGGGGCTTGGCTCCAGGGTAAGGTGGTAGCCTGGAGCTGAAGAGCTCAGGGATAGTGCCCAGGCTGAGTTCAAGATCTATGACCCACCAAAAAAAACACAAAAAACAAAAAATAAGATGGAAAAATTGGATTCTGTGTATTTTATCAGGCATATAAATGTCTTTTTTTACGGTTGAAATAACAAATTGTTTGGAAAAAAGTTTTTACCTAGAAATGTACACTACAAATGGAATTAACAACAAACACAAAATATGCAAAAGATACAAATTATCACAATATGGGTATCCTGCTTCTGTATCTTTCACTGACTCCTGTTCAAATGAGTCACATATTCTGAATCATTTCTCCCAGTCGATATATGCCACAAGTGTTAGCTTGTACTGTACTTCTTGGGAAATCAAAAGCAAATACTAAGCAAATGTGTGTTAGATTTTGTCAACAGTGATATTTCAAATATAAATCCCTCCTCATTGCATTATGTAATATCAATGCCGGAATCTAACTTACACTGGCAGAATCTTCAATCTTTTGAGAATCTTCAAAAGGGTGTGTAAATATTTAGGATCATTATGTCTTCCTGGAGGAAAGATCCCTTTAGTAGTAGTAGTAACCTTCTTTGTCTTTTCTTACTAATTTTAGTTTGAAGTCTATTTTATCTGATATGAGGATGGCAACTCCAGCCTGTTTATGGGGGCAGTTAGCTTGACAGAGTTTATTCCAACCTCTCACTTTCAAAAGATGATTGTTTGGGGGTAAGATGTGTCTCTTGAAGACAGCAGAACGATGGCTCTTGCTTTTTGATCCAACTAGACAGCCTATGCCGTTTAATTGGAGAGTTAAGTCCATTGATATTGAGAGATAGGATTGAGAGATATTTATTACTTCCTACCATTTTTAAAAGCTTTTAGTAGGGCCTGTGTCTTGACAGTTCTTGTGGTCCTTAAATGGTATGCTGTGTAGGTGCCATTTCTTTCCCTACATTGCATATTTATTTTGGTTTTCTATGTATAGAGCATCTTTGAGAATTCTCTGTAGTGTTGGTTTTGTTTCGACATATTGTTGCAGCTTTTCCCTGGAATGGAATGTTTTTATTGTTCCCTCAGTTATGAATGAGAGCTTAGCTGGCTACAGTATTCTTGGTTGGTAGTTATTTGATTTAAGGGCATGACATATATGCTTCCAGTCACTTCGTGCTTGCATGGTCTCTGCTGAGAAATCTGGGGTTATTCTGATTGGTTTGCATTTATACTTTACTGATCCCTTTTCCCTGGCTGCCTTTTGAATCTTTTCTTTCGTTTCTATTGATCCAGTTCAGATCACAATGTGCGGTGGGATGTTCTTTTCTGGTCAGGTCTGTTTGGGGTTCTAAAAGCTTCTCGTATCTGGATGGGCCTGCCCTTCTGGATATTTGGGAAATTCTCTGAGATGATTCCCTGAAGTATATTTCCAATACCATTGACCTCTCTCTCCACGCCCTCCTGAATACCAGCTAGCCTTAAATTAGGCTTCCTAATTGCATCTTGGACCTCCTGAAGCCCTCTCTCATATTTCCTAGATTTGGATTGACTCATTTTCTGTTCTTTATAACACCTAAATTATCTTCAGCCAGGGAAATTCTCTCCTCTGCATTGTCTAACCTGCTATCAAAGCTATCTACTTTATTTTTCATCTCCCTGGCTTCTAATTGCTCACTTTTGATGCATTGCATCTCTTGTTTTAGATCATGTATGGATTTCTTTATCTCCTTGATTTCCTTTTGAGTGGTTAGCTCAGTAGCTTTATTTTCTTTGGACATTTGCTGGAGTTTGGTCACGTTTTTATTTGTGGATTCTATGAATTCATCCATCTTTCTTTGAAAAACCTTTATTATGGCCTCCTTTATGGCTTCTTCTTTTTCACTTATCCCCTTGATTTTGCTTTCCTCTTGTTCAGCTATGGCTTCCTCCATTTTCTCTTTCTTTATATTTTCACATTTTTCATTAATGATGTTTATCAATTGCATTTGTGTAGCACTTGGAAGACTCTCCTCTAGGTTTGCCAGTGACTTTTCCATTGTCTGTTTACATTGGGTGGGGGATGTTGTTTCTTGATTTGACATTTTTCTTGAGTTTCTTGTTCTGCCCATTTGAAAATGGGAGCAAGATTACTACTAAATACGATTATAGTTTTTCAGATATAACCAACCTAGACCTCTGTAGCTGGCAGACACTAGATGTTCACAAGTTTTGATTGGTATTATCACTCTTTTTGTGCACTTACAGACCAGTCTAATACAACCAATGATAAGCGATTTATACCCAAAACAATAAGCCTCTCAATCCAATCTCTATTGTCTTTAAGTGCCCCTGAGCCTAGAAAATAATTAACCACCTACATATACAATATTGCTCAACAGCCTTCAAGTGTACATCCGTGCAGTATAAGGGTTGAAAGACGAGCAGAGTTCCAGAGATAGAAAAAAAGAATGAGAGAGGTCAGGGGGGTACAAGAGGATGAACGTAGGAGTGTAAGAGTATTGTAGTCATGAAGAAAAGGTTTAGCATAAGGATAACTGACTTAAGTTTGTAAGTAGGTAGCATATTTGAGAACAAAGTTTGGAAAGTATTAGAATAAAGCTTGTGTGTTGCTGCACGACTAGCTCTTAGCCCAACCAGTGGCCTCACAGTGGACCATGGGATGGATATGTTTTTCTTGTCTACGTTGAGGGAAAGGGGTATTTCACAAGATGCAGAAGCAAAGATTTCAGAAGCAAATGCTGTGAGTGAATTAGCTCGTAAAAAGCATTTTTATTTTCTTTTATCTTTCTGCCAGTCTTGGGGCTAGAATTCAGGGCCTGAGCACTGTCCTCGGGTTTTCTCAAGTCTAGCCCTCTGCCACTTGAGCCACAGTGCCACATCTAGATTTTCTATCTATGTGATACTGAGCAATCAAACCCAGATCTTCATGGATGCTAGGCAAGCACTCTACTACTATGCCAAACTCTCAACCCTGACATAGTAATTATAAAGTCATCATCGTCATATCAAAATATCCTTTCTCCTACAAACAATGAACACTTATCTATGTGTGTAATGCTTTTGTTTAAATTTCACTAATTCTTCTGTGTTTTTCCCTCTTGCATTTTTTACACATGACAGCAAAGCTAATCATCAGGAAAAAATTGATTAGGATACAGAAACCGAATAATATCCTAGTAGATTGACGTCAAAAATATGTGCAAGATGCCCTGTGTGTTTGACCTAGTGGTAGAGTCCTTGGCTACCACGCAAAAAACCTCAGGTTTGATTCCTCATTACCACATATATAGAAAATGCTGCAAGTGGTGCTGTGGCTCGGTGGGACATCTAAAGCCTAAAGAAAGCCCAAGAACAATGTTCACACTCTGAGGTCAAGTCCGAAGACAAGCAAAAACAAAAAAAAAATTCGACAAGGGGCAAAATGCAGGCATAGAAGGCACTGTGAAGCGAATGTTTTGTAAGGGATGAGGGCAATATTGACCCTTAAGTTTGGATCTTACCTAAGAAAGGCTCCTTGAGCCTGAGACCAGACTGGTATTTGGGCCCAGTGGAAGACATTGGGATTGGACAAATAAGGTATGCTGTTTACTACATCCACATGTATATTGTGAGATTGGAGGAGAGATTCAGCCTCCAGTATGTCTTTGGTGAGGTTTTCTGTGAGCAAGGATCTTTGGTCATTGGGCCCTGAAAGGTGACCCTGCCTCCCTCACAATGGAACAGAATATGGAACCCTGGTAACCAAGCCACTGTAACTAACAACCAACTCAAGCCAGCTCACTTGGCCTGTGGCTCAGGAGGAAGAAAGATGTTGCTGTGCTGATGCAAAAGGTCAGGAAACTCGAGTCTCAGGCATGGAAGTTGTGGATGTCTTACTCAAAGATGTACATGCTAGATCATTGCCAAGCCACAAATCCAGTATAGCAGTCCTTTCTCTAAGAAGAAGGCCAGGAAAATCCAGGGCAACCAGATAAGGTATATTTCTAAGAAGAAATGTATTTGACCCCATCATCCTCCCCACACACAAAAACTTTCTGTGTTTTAATTTTTTAATTGTAATTAGTAAAAGGGTTACATGCTATTTGCCAGATAGAAGGTGCATTAATTCACATACATTGATACCCACTCACATGTCTTGGTACCCATTTCCCTCCAACCGCACACCCTCCACCCGTCTTGGTTTTCCCCCCTTCCCTATCAAATTTCAAATATCCAAATACAAATAAATTGAATATATCAGATAACAAAGTGAGATACTATACCAATATGGGATAACCAAGGGACAGCAAACGAGATGAGAGACAACATAGTACATTAAGGACAACAATCATTCATTATGTGGCTTTTGTTTCAATATCCTGGAGGTCCTTTCAATTAGCTTCACATTATATGGCCTTATATATGGCCTTTTGCTCTATTGACAATCTCAGCTAGGAGAGCCCAAGGTTTCTACTGATTATGACGAATGAGGGAAACCACTGAGCCTAAGTTCCTTTGAGTCTGGCTTACTTCACTTAATATGATTTGTTCTAAGTCTTTCCATTTCCTAACAAATGGGGCGATGTCATTCTTTCTGACAGCAGCATAGAATTCCATTGTGTACAAATACCACAACTTGTTGATCCACTCATCAACTGAGGGACATCTGGGTTGGTTCCATATCTTTGCTATGGTGAATAGTGCTGCAATGAACATTGTTGTGCTAGTGGGATTAGTATTTCCTTGTTTCTGGATTGTTGGGTAAATGCCAAGTAGTGGAATTGCTGGGTCATAGGGGAGTTCTATGTTTAGCCTTTTGAGGCACTGCCACCCTGCTTTCCATAGTGGTTGAACGAGTTTGCACTCCCACCAACAGTGTAGAGTGATCCCTCCTGGCCACATCCCCTCCAGCATCTGTTGTCATTCATTTCCTGATCCTGGCCATTCTAACTGGAGTGAGGTGGAATCTTAGAGTTGTTTTGATTTGCATTTCTTTTATGACCAGAGATGTGGAGCATTTCTTCATGTGTCTATAGGCCATTTTTGTTTCTTCTTCAGAGAAGACTCTCTTTAAGGCTTTGGCCCATTTTTTAATGGGATGGGTGTTACTTTGGAGGTTAGTTTTGGAGTGATTCAATTTTTTGAGTTGTTGATATATTTTAGATATGAGGCCTTTGTCCATGTTTGGTTGGTGAAGATCTTCTCCCTGTCTGTAGGCTTCCTGATTAGTTTACTAGCTATATCCATTGTCATACAAAAGCTCTGCAGTTTAATGCAGTCCCACTTATCCAGCCTTTCTCTGATTTGTTGTGATTCTTGGTCCTTATTAAGAAAGTTTCGACCTGTGCCAAGGAGGCCTAGTGTATCTCCTAGTCCTTCCTGTAAACTTTTCCGTGTGTCAGCTATTACCTCCAGGTCTTTGATCCATTTGGAGTTAATTCTAGTGCAAGGTGACAAAGAAGGATCCAACTTTAGTTTTCTGCAGGTGCTTAACCAGTTCTTCCAGCACAACTTGTTGAAGAGGCTATCTTTCTTCCATTCTATTTTTTGGCTCCCTTGTCAAAAATTAGGAGGCCATAGGTCTGTGGTTTAATATCTGGGTCCGCAGTGCTATTTCATTGGACTTCAGGCCTGTTATTGTGCCAGTACCAAGCTGTTTTGAGAATTATTGCTCTGTAATAGAGTCTAAAGTTTGGAATTGAAATTCCTCCAGTCCAATTTTCAAAAAATCACTAGCCAGGCGCTGTAGGGTCATAATTGTCATTCTACGAGCCAGGGAGAAGGTGATTCAAAGCCTTTGCAAGCAAAAAAACGAAAACAAAAAAAACTGTAGTTATGTTTATATCTCCAAAATTATGTCCAGAACTTTGGGTATCAACTATTCAATCATCGCTCTACTACTGTTTGAAACTAATATCCATATATTAAGGATACCATGTAACTTTTGTTCCTTGGTCTTGACTTATCTCACTCAACAGGATTCACTCTAATTTCATCCACTACCCCAAAAATGCCATTATTATTTTTTTCTGTACAGATCTTCTTTTTATATATTTATTTTTATTGTGATTTATAGAAGGGTTACATTATATTCACCAGATAGAAGGTGCATTACTTCTCAACTTTGATACCCCATGTAATGATATGGTCCCCATTTCCCTTCCCCTACCCCAATCATGTTCATTTCCCCCCTTCCCTATCCAATTTCAAATAACCAATTAGGCACATATGAAATATATCAGAAAACAAGGTGAAATATTGTAACAATACGATATAACCAAGGGATAGCAAAAGAGATAAGAGATCAGATAGTTCATTAAGGACAACAATCACTCATTATATGAGTTTTGTTTCTTTATCTTGGAGGTCCTTACATTTAGTGTCATACTATTTGTCAAGATGTCTCTAGATTTTGTTCTATTGTAAATCTCTGGTAGCAGAGCCCAAGGTTTCTACTGAATTTGACAAATGAGGGAGACTCTTGGGCCTATGTTCCTTTGAGTTTGGCTTACTTCACTTAATATGATTTTTTTCCTTTTCATCCACTTCCCTGAGAATGCCATTATTTTATCTTGTCGGTTGGTATGTATCATTCCATTGTGTGTGTGTGTGTGTGTGTGTGTGTGTGTGTGTGTGTGTGCGTGTATCACATTTTTTGTAGTAGGGCATCTGGTTGTTTCCATCATCCAGCCTCATTTTCTACAGATATTTTTATAGTCTCTTTTTTATTTTCAGGGTAATGTATAGAGGGGTTACGATTACATTTACAGGTAGTGGACTGCATTACTTCTCACACATTTATTCCACTCCACATGTTTTTGTCCCCAGTTCCCTCTCCCCTCCCCTTCCCAATCATCTTGTTTCCCCCCTTCCCTTTTCTATTTGACATAAACAAATAAACATATATACAATATGCCAGGGAAAAAATCAGATACAGTAACAATCTGACATTAACCAAAGGGCAAAATAAGAGATGAGAAATAACCTAGTAGATTAAGGACAAAAATCACACAAGATTAAGAGCAACGATGACACAAGATATAGCTCTTGTTCCCATATCCTAGAGATCCTTTCATTTAGTCTCATCCTATATGACCTTATATACCTAGGTTTTTGAGTTATTGTAATCCTCTGCTAGGAGAGTCCTAGATGTGAACTAATTATTACAAATGAGGGAAACCATTGAGCTTATGTTTCTTTGGGTCTGGCTTGCTTCACTTAATATGAATTTTTCCAAGTCTTTCCATTTCCTTACAAATGGGGCCATGTCTTTCCTTCTGATGGCAGCATAGCATTCCATTGTGTATAAGTACCACATCTTCTTGATTCAGTCATCTACTGAGTGGCATCTGGGTTGGTTTCATAGCTTTGCTGTTGGGGACCGACTGTGGGGTCAATGACCTTGGACCTGACCTTGGACCTAGGCAACTGTATACACAAGGAAGTAACTCTTATCATGATGACTTTAAGCAATGTCAATCAGTTCTTATCATGATGACTTTAAGCAATGTCAATCAGTTCTTATCATGATGACTTTAAGCAATGTCAATCAGTTCTTATCATGATGACTTTAAGCAATATTAATCCATTCTCATTTATCCTATATGTGATTTGTTTACTATTTTGTATGAATGTAGCCTCTGGCAACTCCCTAGTTTTAAGAAGAATATTTAAGGTCGGAACTTAAAATAAATGAGAGAGTCTTAGGCAGCAGTCTGGAGCTCACAGACTTCTTGGACTGCTGACTTGGGCTGTAGTCCTCCAGAACTCCATCTGTTTGTCTCTCTTCTATTTTTTCCTAGTCCTTGCCCCTATTTCAGGAATCCCAATCCGCAAACCCTGGTTTGCTGCCGGCTGGCCCCAGCAACTGGCGCCTGAACAGGTACCTGAAAATCTGGGACAAGGTGAAGGACCCCTCCCTGTGGTGAGTAACACGTCGTAGGACTATTAGGAGAGTGTATAGTCAGGAGAAAAAATTATGGGTCAAGTTAATAGCTATATGTCATATTTACCGATCTTAACAGGCCTACTTGAAGCCCACGGAATGTGGTTGGAAAAAGGGGTGCGTCAGAGCTTCCTACAGTTTCTCGAGGAGGCATGCCCGAGGTCTATAGAGGAAGAATTCCAAAAAGCCTGGCAGCGGATAGGAAAAAGAATTAAAGATTATTATAATGTATATGGCCCCGAAAAGACCCCAGTAGAGGCTATTGATGTATGGAATTTAGTAAGTGAAGGCATAGATCCTCAAAATGAGAATGCTGAACTTGAATTAAGGGAACTTTATGAATTAAAGGACCCTTCTGAAAAACCTTAGGCTGAGCCATATGCCGCAGCCCAAGAGAGTCTAAGTGAGATCTTGAAAAGGGAACAACAACCAGTAGATATTGAGTATCAGAATTCAAATTTTAATATGAGGGAGGAAAGTTATGATGAGCCGATGGAGGACCGGATAGCTACAATAGAAAAGAGGTTAGAAGAAATGCTACATCTACTATCTAAAATGGGGATAGAGCAGAGAGCCCCTCCAGAAGTAGGAAGGAGATATGACCCTCAGGCCACTATGGTTTCTGATTCTAAATCCTATCCCTCACACCCACCGCCTCCGGTTGCAGCCTTACGGCCTCAATCCCTTTTCCAACCTTTCAAGCCTAAAGGCCCTAGCAATAAGTCCCTTTTAACAGGCACTACAACCAGGCACAGTGCATCGCAATTAAACCTGGCTCAAGCTGCTAGAGAGAGGGAAGATATTTCAGAGCCTCGATGCTTCCCTAGTTTAGTTGATCAGGATGAACAAGTATACCATCAACCAGTTACTGTTAAACTATTGCAGGATTTAAAGAGTGCCTGCTCCCAATATGGGCCAACTGCCCCTTTTACTCAAGTAATATTAGAGGCCGCGTGTGCTGGTATTGTATGCCCAAATGACTGGAAGCGGCTTGCCAGAGCATGCCTTAGTGCGGGAGAGTACTTATTATGGGAGACAGAGTTCACTGCACAGTGTCGGGCTAAAATTGAAACAAATAGGTCTAAGAACCTGCCTTACACTTTTGGTCAGTTGTTAGGAGAGGGAATCTATAAAAACACCGAAGATCAATTGGGTTATGTAAAGGAAGCCTATTTACAAATAAATGCTGCGGCAAAAGAGGCTTGGAAAAGGTTACGTAATTCCAATCGTACAAAAAATTTAGTAGAAATTAAACAGGGACCGAATGAACCTTATCTAGAATTTTTGTCTCGATTAATGGAGACTGCAGACCACCTAGTACAAGATGAGAATGCAAGGAATATTATAGTTAGACACATAGCCTATGAAAATGCCAACGCCGCCTGTCAGGCGGCTATCAGACCCCATAGGAATAAGGGAGGAATCACGGACTTTATTTCACTATGTGCTGATATTGGACCCTCCCATGTACAAGGCCTTACTTTAGCCGCCGCTCCTCGAGGAAAGACTGCTACTGAATTTCTAAAATATAGAGGCCAGAGGCCAGAGGCCAGAGGCCCGGGCTGCTAGACCCCCAGGGCGTTGCTTCTCTTGTGGACAAATAGGACATTGGATGACGCAATGCCCACGCCAGGCCAGGTTAAAGAGAGAAAAATTACCTGGCACATGTCCACGCTGTGGTAAAGGGAAGCACTGGGCTAAAGATTGCAGGTCAAGAACAGATCGCAATGGCCGCCCGTTTTTGGGAAACTGGAGAAGGGGCCAGCCTCTGGCCCCACAAAACCATGGGGCAGTCCCTCCCTCTTCTCGACCACAAGTAAATCTTCTAACAACCCCCCAAAATCAGTCTCCAGCCTCTTCCGTGCCACCCCAGGCAGCGCAGGATTGGACCTCTGTTCCTCCACCTGCTCAGTATTGACCCCAGAGATGGGGACACAAGCTCTCCCCACGGGGGTCTTCGGTCCCCTTCCCCCGGGAGTGGCTGGATTGCTGTTAGGGCGAAGTAGCTCAGCCCTTAAAGGGATACAGATTACACCTGGCAAAATTGACCAGGATTTCACTGGAGAAATCAAAGTTATGGCCTCTGCCCCGAAACACGTAGTATCAATCCCAGCCGGTCAAAAATTAGCACAACTAATACTTGTCCCTTTATCTCATGGGGAGACTGCTAATTCTTCTGCCCCATGCGGACAGAGAGGATTTGGATCCTCTGATATCTATTGGGTACAAAGCATAAAACAAGAGAGGCCTGAGATGACTATATTTATACAAGAAAAACCCTTTAAAGGAATATTAGACACAGGAGCGGATGTGTCTGTAATATCGAAAAAACATTGGCCAGCCCAATGGCCCCTGACAACCTCTATGACTTCCCTACAAGGGATTGGGCAAGCAACTGACCCACAGCAGAGCAGTGCGATCCTTGTTTGGAGAGATGAGGAAGGGCACTCCGGTCATTTTCAGCCATTTGTCCTGGATCATCTGCCAATTAATTTATGGGGTCGTGATATCATGGAAAAAATGGGAGTGTATATGTTTAGTCCTAGTGCTGCGGTCACTAAGCAGTTACTTGATCAAGGCCTCCTCCCCTTTAGGGGACTAGGCCGAGCAGCACAGGGGGAGCTAGAGCCACTCCAACCCCAGTCTCACCCCCCGAGGCAAGGATTAGGGTATTCTTTAACGGGGGCTGTTGTTTGTCCTGCCCCTCATGCTGATCCCATAAATTGGCTCTCAGAAGAACCGGTATGGGTCGAACAGTGGCCTCTTTCTCTAGAAAAGATCATTGCAGTTCAGCAGCTAGTACAGGAACAGATAGACTTGGGACATGTGGCCCCTTCTAACTCTCCATGGAATTCTCCAATTTTTGTTATAAAGAAAAAGTCAGGTAAATGGAGGCTGTTACAGGATCTGAGAAAGATAAATGCAACTATGGAACTGATGGGAGCCTTACAGCCTGGCTTGCCTTCCCCCATGGCAATCCCAAAGGATACTTATAAGATTATTATAGATTTGAAGGATTGTTTCTATACTATACCCCTGGCGCCTCAAGACTGTAAGCGCTTTGCCTTCAGCATCCCCTCTGTTAATTTTGAAGAACCCATGAAGCGATATCACTGGCTTGTGCTCCCACAGGGCATGGCAAATAGCCCAACTTTATGTCAAAGTTTTGTAGCTAGAGCCATTTCTTCCACCCGTGAAAAATTCTCTTCTGTTTATATTGTTCATTATATGGACGACATCTTGTTGGCTTGTTCTGACCCTACCGTCGTACGACAAGCCTTTGGACAACTAAAGCAAGATCTGAGCCGCTTTGGCCTTATAATAGCAGCTGAAAAGGTTCAGGAACATCCCCCTTTTACGTATTTAGGCCATATATTAGGCCCACACTATTTTAAAAGCCAAAAAATACAATTAAAAACTTCACACTTAAGAACTCTTCATGATTTTCAGCAATTTTTAGGAGATATAAATTGGCTTTGGCCTTATTTAAAGCTGTCCACTGGAGAGTTAAAACCCCTCTTTGATCTCTTAAAAGGAGATACCAACCCTACATCCTTGCACAATTTAAATCCCGACGCCGAGAGGGCCATCCAAATTGTAGAAAAGGCAATTTCCCAGCAACAAGTGAACTATTGTGACTACTCTAAACCATGGGGAGTTTACATTTTAGCTACTTCTCACTCCCCAACTGCTGTATTGTGGCAGGATGGCCCACTTTTATGGCTTTATCTACCATCAACACCCGGCAAAGTGCTGACCCCCTACTATGAATTGGTAGCTAATCTGATACATATGTGCCGAGTGGATTCCCGTAAATATTTAGGTCAGGAACCTCATTTTATCTGTGTCCCATATAATTCACAAAAACAAGATTGGCTATTCGCCCATTGCGATTCTTGGGCCATTGCTTGGGCCAATTATACGGGAAAAATTTTGCATCACTACCCATCTAACAAACTCCTCCAATTTGCTACGTGTCATACGTTCCTATTTTCTTCCATAGTACGGGCCTCGCCTTTATCTTCTGCCGCTTTAGTATTTACAGACGGATCCTCTAATGGAACGGCTGCTTTGACCATTAATGGGAAAACTCAATCTTGGGTTACGGGTTTTTCCTCCGCCCAAGAGGAAGAGTTAGAGGCTGTTTTACAAGCACTCGTCCTGTTACAAGAGGAGCCCTTTAACTTATACTCAGACAGCCAATATGTAATTCGTGCTCTTCAAGTCATAGAAACTGTTCCCTTTATTGGAACTACTAACTCAAATATCCAGACCCAATTTCGCCAAGTACAAACTTTGCTTTGTTCTCGCAACCACCCCTGTTTTTTTGGCTTCATTCGAGCTCACACTAATCTTCCTGGCCCTTTAAGTGAGGGTAACGCAGTTACTGATTCTGCCACCAGAGTTTATTTAACTCAAGTTGAACTTGCTAAGCAGTCACATGCCATCCATCATCAAAACAGTCGAGCCTTGCGCCGACAGTTTAAATTATCTAGAGAAGCGGCACATCAAATAGTTAAAACTTGCTCCAACTGTGTGCCCTTCTCACCAGCTCCTCATTTAGGTATAAATCCACGAGGACTGCTTTCTAATCACATTTGGCAGATGGATGTCACACATGTTCCATCATTTGGCCGATTAAAATATGTTCATGTTACTGTAGATACTTATTCTAATTTTATCCTAGCCACCCCCCTTGCTGGGGAAGCTACTAAACATTGTATTTCTCACTGCATTCGATGTTTTGCTGTGATGGGGATTCCCTCGCAAATAAAAACAGATAATGGCCCTGGCTATGCAGGCCAAGCATTTCAGTCCTTCTGCCATTCTTATAATATCACTCATATTACAGGCATTCCTTACAATCCTCAAGGTCAAGGCATCGTGGAGAGAGCTAATGGATTATTAAAACATCAAATTGCTAAAATACAGAAAGGAGAATCGTATCCCGCTACCCCTGTGAATATACTTAATCATGCTTTATTTGTTTTAAATTTTTTGAATCTGGATTCAAATAATTTATCTGCTGCTCAGCGATTCTGGGAAAAAAGAGAGCAGCGTGCTTTTGCCTTAGTAAAATGGAAGGATCCCCTAACTGGTGCTTGGCACGGACCAGATCCTGTTCTAACCTGGGGTAGATGGCATGTATGTGTTTTCTCACAGGAAGAAAATGATGCCCGCTGGCTGCCCGAACGCTATGTTCGGATTGTGGAGAGTGACAGTGGTCATCCAAGCAGCGACCCACTGGACCTTCACCCCCAACCCTCCAGTAATGCATCCAGTAATGCGGAAAAGACCTGAATTCATGTTTTTGTGTTAAGTGTAAAAGTCTCTGTTTCTTTGTCTTGTTCATGTTACATATTTTTTCTTGTCCAGTTTTGTCTTTGAAATTGGTACCAGTTTTAAATATGGATCCTTATGTTTTTTCTAAAGTTTTGTTTTGAACCTGGTTCTCACCTGCAAGAGTAAAATTGGCAAAGCTCTCTTGACACAAACTTCCGGAAAATGAATGGCCAATATTAATTTTGTGCACTTTAAAATCTTTGAGTATGAATGTGTGTGAATGAGTGAGTGAACATGTTCAAGGTTTAATCAAGAAAATCATTTAGGTTTGAATTATTGCATTGTTTTAAAGAAGGGGGAGAATGGAACATTAGCAAAAAAAACTCCAAAAAAAATGTACTTGATGATTGTATGACAGCTCTTAAGTCCCATTAAGAAGGTCGAATCAGTAGATTGGAGAGAGAACTCCGAGAGCATCAAGGGAGGCACTTAGAGCCGAAAAAAGAGCCTCAAGAACATACTAGTAAGGTCCCAGAACAGCAGAGACAGAACCCGTTGAAAACTACTGCAGCTTCTGAAGAATGAGGAATTGCCAGCACTTCAGATCCACCAACAGCCAATATCAAGCCAACTGCTGTTGTTTCTACTCCAAGTAAAGTGACAACTGAAGCTATGGTTGGGAACAAATCAACACCTATGGCCAGTAGCCGTCCAATGGTCACATCTGCTACAGTCACCAATCGAACAATTCTGCAGATCTACGCCCCAGATGGATGAATTCCCCCCCGAGAGGAATCGCAGTCAAGGATGGGATAAGAGGGGACGCTCTCTGACCAACCTAAGACAGGGCCTTCAGCTTGATCTGAAGAAGTTCCCCATGACGGGTAAGGCAGAGTCAGCGATCCACCCAACCTAAGACAAGCAAGTCGCATCTTTTAAAAGAAAGACGGGGGAGATGTTGGGGACCGACTGTGGGGTCAATGACCTTGGACCTGACCTTGGACCTAGGCAACTGTATACACAAGGAAGTAACTCTTATCATGATGACTTTAAGCAATGTCAATCAGTTCTTATCATGATGACTTTAAGCAATGTCAAGCAGTTCTTATCATGATGACTTTAAGCAATGTCAATCAGTTCTTATCATGATGACTTTAAGCAATGTTAATCCTTTCTCATTTATCCTATATGTGATTTGTTTACTATTTTGTATGAATGTAGCCTCTGGCAACTCCCTAGTTTTAAGAAGAGTATTTAAGGTCGGAACTTACAATAAACGAGAGAGTCTTAGGCAGCAGTCTGGAGCTCACAGACTTCTTGGACTGCTGACTTGGGCTGTAGTCCTCCCGAACTCCATCTGTTTGTCTCTCTTCTATTTTTTCCTAGTCCTTGCCCCTATTTCAGGAATCCCAATCCGCGAACCCTGGTTTGCTGCCGGCTGGCCCCGGCACTTTGCTATGGTAAATAGTGCTGCAATGAGCATCATTGTGCTAGTGGCTTTAGTATGTCCTTTTTTCTGGACATTTGGGTAGATGCCAAGTAGTGGATTTGCTGGATCATAGGGGAGCTCTATGTTCAGTCTTTTGAGGAACCACCACACTGATTTCCCTAGTGGTTGAACGAGTTTACACTCACACCAACAGTGTAGGTGTGATCCCCCCTGGTCACTTCCCCACCAGTATCTCTTATTAGATTTTTTGATAATGGCCATTCTGACTGGAGTCAGGTGGAATCTCAAAGTTATTTTGATTTTCATTTCCCTTATTGCTAGAGATATGGAGCATTTCTTCATGTGTCTAAAGCCCATTTTAATTTTTTCTTCAGAGAATACTCTTTTAAGTCTTTAGCTCACCTTTTAATAGGATGGTTGTTTCTTTGAAGATTTGTTTGGGAGAGCTTCATTTTTTTCAGCTATAGATATATTTTAGATAACTACATATATTTTTGCAGAAAAAAAGAATGGAAGCCATCATGCTGGCTCACAACTTAATTTCAGCTACTTAGGAGGCTCAGGGCTTAGGATCACAGGTCAAAGCCAACCAGGGCCCTACATTGTGTGAGATCAAACTCTGTGAACATACAATGACTGTAACAGGAATCTCACTGCCTGGGAATGTAGCCTAATGGTAGAGTGCTCACCTAGAATGCATGAAGACCTAGGTTCTATTCACCGGTACCGCATACTCAGCAAAAAGCTAGAAGTGGCGCTGTGTCTCAAGAGGCAGAGCACTCACCTTGGGCAAGCGAGTCCAATGAAAATGTCTAGGCCCTGAGTCCAAGCCGTAGGACTGGCAAAAAGAAAAAAAAAAAAGCAATCTTACTTAAGTAACAAGGAATGTACCCTATATTTATACACACTGAAAAATTCATTAAGAAATTAGAAAATATGTATAAAGTGCATAATTTCTTTTGTGTGTTGGCACTGGGTCTTAAACTGAGTGCTTCAGCTCTATCCCTGACCTTTTCTGCTCAAGGCTAGCACTGTACCAATGCAGCCCCAAATCAACTCTCTTCAATTGAGATATAAGCGATGAATATTTCAGGGTGCTTCATGAAAAACATTTTTATAAATTGAAACTTTCAACACAGTCTTATTTTAGTATGAATGTTGAGATGGGAAGAGACAGAAAAAGTGAAATGTTTCCTGATCCCCATAGAGAAGAGACTCAGCAGAACCACTGTGGTCTGCAGGCTTCTTTGTGAGTTTTGTTTGCTTGTTTGATTTTTGTCAATTGTGGGGCTTGAACTCTGGGCCTGGCACTGTCCCTGAGCTCTTCAGCTCAAGGCTAGTGTTTTAATCTGTGAGCCACAGTGCCACTTCTGGTTTTTCTGGCAGTTAACTGGGTACTTTGGCTGGCTTTAAACTTTGATTCTCAGATCCTAGCCTCCTGAGTAGCTAAGATTATAGGTGTGAGGTACCATCACCAGGCTGCTGCTCTGTTACTATGCAGGTTCTGGATCAAGAATTTCAAGTTCTTACTTCAATTTTTTCTTCTCTTGCCTGATACTCTGCCATTTGAACGAAGCCCCAGTTCCTGGTCTTTGTTGGTTAATGAGAGATATTATGATTTTCTAATATTCAGAGCAATGATTATAAAAACCAGCATTTTACTTACTTGAATAAATTAAGAGACAGGACCTAGTGAGATGGAAAACAAAATTTTTTTTCAAGTTGCTATCCTGTTCTAATGCATAAGTCTGGTATTTTGCTTACACACAAATATGTATTTTACCAGTTTCTACTCTATTTTTGCTTAGCTTAAAACCACCACTGCCATTTCATAGATTTTGTTGTTGTTGTTTGCGGTGCTTGAACTCTGTGCCTGGGCTGTTCCTCAGATCTTCAGTTCAATGCCAGTGCTCTACTACTTTTCATTTGGCCAGTCCTGGGCTTGAACTCAGGGACTAAGCACTGTCCTTATATGTTCTCAAGGCTAGGGCTCTACCACTTCAGCCTCAGCACCACTTCCAGCATTTTTCTATGTATGTGGTATTGAGGAATTGAACCCAGGTCTTCGTGCATGCTAGGCAAGCACTCTACCACTAGGCCAAACTCCCAGCCCAAAATTATTCATCATTACTATTAGCTATCTTCTTTTTTTATTATTGATTCATCATGGTGCTTGGACTTTGGCCTGGACACTGTCCCTGAGCTCTTCAGGTCAAGGCTAGCGCTCTTCCTCTACAGCTCCATTTTTGGTTTCTGGTAGTTAATTGGTGAGGTAAGTCTCACAAACATATGTGTCCAGGCTGGCTTTGGGCTTTGAACCAAGATCCTCCAATCTCAGCCTCCATAGTAGCTAGAATTACACGCTTCAGCCAGCAGTGCCTGACTGTTTGATGTCTCTGTCTCTGTCTCTCTGTCTCTGTCTGTCTGTCTGTCTGTCTGTCTCTCTCTCTCTCTCTCTCTCTCTCTCTCTCTCTCTCTCTCTCTCTCTCTCTCTCTCTCTGTTTTGGTTGTAAGACTTTAATTGTGCACCTGGGCAGTGTCCCTGGGCTCTTCAGCTCAAGGCTACAACCTTAAACACCTTGAGCCACAGTGTCACTTCTGGTTTTCTGGTACTCAAATGGAAGTAACAGTTTCATGGACTTTAGTGTCTGCCCTGGCTTTGAACTGTGATCCTCAGAACCCAACCTTATGAGATCATTTCCAGCTTTTTTTTTGGTGTATGTGGTACAGTGTAATTGAACACAGGGCTTTGTGCATACTAGGCAAGCAAAGTACCACTAGTCTGCAGTCCAGCCTTAGATAAGGGCTTTCTTTTTCTTTTTCTTTTTTTCACTCATGGGGCTTGAACTCTGGGCCTGGATGTTTACCTTAAGCTCTTCAGCTCAAGGCAAGAGCTCTACCACTTGAGGCACATTGTCATTTTGAATTTTCTGGATTATTTGGAAATAAGATTCTCACAGATTTTTATGCCTGGGCCGTTTTGAACCTCGATCCTCCAGGGTAGCTAGGATTACCAGGGTGAGCCACCAGTCACGGGCATTAAATTATTATTTTTTGCATGTCCTATGGCTTCAACTCATGGCCAGAGCACTGTCCTAGGGCTTGCTCAAGGATAGCACTTTACTTCAGCCAGTCAACTCCCGGTCCAAATAGGCCACTCTTGAAGCTAGAATTACAGAGATCTGCCGTAATACTGGCATGTCGTTATCTAAGTATATAATTTTTCTTCTATTTTTGATGGCTTTTCCTGGTGTACATATTTCCTACATATTTTATGGAAAACTTCCTTCCCACTGGGGCCATAAGTTAAGCCTAGTGGAAGAGTTCTTGCCGAGCATGAATGAAGACCCAAGTTCAATTCCTCAGCACAACATAGATAAAAAAGATAAAAGTGGTGCTGTGGCACATGTGATAGAACTTGCGCCTTAAAAATAAACAAAAACAAAAACAAGGATCGTGCTCAGGTCCTGAGTCTAAGCCCAGTACTGGCAAAAAAAAAATTCTGCCCAAAGTAGACATTTAAACTTATTGTACTTTTCAAAAAATTTGTTGTCAAGGTGATATACAAGGAGATTGCTGTTACATATGTAATGAGTACATTTTTTGTAAACACTGTTACCCCCCTCCCCTTTTCTCTTTCCCATCTCCCAAGTCATAAATTTCATTTACAACAAATATATATGTATTTTCATTCCTGAAAAAATAGTTTAAAATGTGTTCAAATAAATGATGTAGGTTGATATATTTATCAAAATGGATTACTTGAACTCTAAAATAAACATTCTAGGTAATTTTTCTCATAAAATTGTAGTAATGCTATAAAACTAATAAAAAAAGAATTTTAGTTATTAATTTCTTATGTTTTACCTTTAACATTATTACACTAAGCATACTGTTTATGGTGTTAATACAGACAGCATGAAATATGATTATGTAAAAAAATTAAATGATTAAAAATAGTAAGGTTGTGGGCCAGTAGTTTGGCTTGGTGGCACACACCCTGGACGGGAAAAAAAGAAGTAGGGTTAGATAAAACACATTTATTTCCAAATGTGTGGAAAATGGTATGATTTCTTGTTTGGCTAGTCCTGGGGCTTGAACTGAGGGACCAGGAACTGTCCTTGGCCACATTTGTTCAAGGGTGGCACTCTGACACCTGAGCCACAGTGCCCCATCTGCTTTTTCTGTGTATGCAGTGCCGAGGAATTGAATCAAGGACTTCTTGTATACTAGGCGAGCACTCTACAAAGCATAAAACAAGAGAGGCCTGAGATGACTATATTTATACAAGAAAAGCCCTTTAAAGCAATATTAGACACTGGAGCAGATGTGTCTGTGATATCTAAAAACATTGGCCAGCCCAATGGCCCCTGACAACCTCTATGACTTCCCTACAGGGGGTTGGGCAAGCAACTGACCCACAGCAGAGCAGTGCGATCCTTGTTTGGAGAGATGAGGAAGGGCACTCTGGTCATTTTCAGCCATTTGTCTTGGATCATCTGCCAATTAATTTATGGGGTCCTGATATCATGGAAAAAATGGGAGTGTATATGTTTAGTCCTAGTGCTGCAGTCACTAAGCAGTTACTTGATCAAGGCCTCCTCCCCTTTAGGGGACTAGGCCAAGCAGCACAGGGGGAGCTAGAGCCACTCCAACCCCAGTCTCACCCTACGAGACAAGGATTGGGGTATCCCTTGACGGGAGCTGTCGTTTGCCCTCCCCCTCATGCTGATCCCATAAGTTGGCTCTCTGAACAACCGGTATGGGTTGAACAGTGGCCTCTTTCTCTAGAAAAGATCATTGCAGCTCAGCAGCTGGTACAGGAACAGCTGGACTTGGGACATGTGGCCCCTTCTAACTCTCCATGGAATTCTCCAATTTTTGTTATAAAGAAAAAGTCAGGTAAATGGAGGCTGTTACAGGATTTGAGAAAGATTAACGCGACAATGGAACTGATGGGGGCCCTACAGCCTGGCTTGCCTTCACCCATGGCAATCCCAAAGGATACTTATAAGATTATTATAGATTTGAAGGATTGTTTCTATACTATACCCCTGGCGCCTCAAGACTGTAAGCGCTTTGCCTTCAGCGTCCCCTCTGTTAATTTTAAACAACCCATGAAGCGATATCACTGGCTTGTGCTCCCACAGGGCATGGCAAATAGCCCAACTTTATGTCAAAGTTTTGTAGCTAGAGCCATTTCTTCCACCCGTGAAAAATTCTCTTCTGTTTATATTGTTCATTATATGGATGACATCTTGTTGGCTTGTTCTGACCCTATCGTCGTACGACAAGCCTTTGGACAACTAAAGCAAGATCTGAGCCTCTTTGGCCTTATAATAGCAGCTGAAAAGGTTCAGGAACACCCCCCTTTTACATATCTAGGCCATATATTAGGCCCACACTATTTTAAAAGCCAAAAAATACAATTAAAAACTTCACACTTAAGAACTCTTCATGATTTTCAGCAATTCTTAGGAGATATAAATTGGCTTCGGCCTTATCTAAAGCTCTCCACAGAGAGTTAAAACCCCTTTTTGATCTCTTAAAAGGAGATACCAACCCTACATCCTTGCGTGAATTAAATCCTGACGCCAGGAGGGCCATCCAAATTGTAGAAAAGGCAATTTCCCAGCAACAAATGACCTATTGTGACTATTCTAAACCATGGGGAGTTTATATTTGAGCTACTTCTCACTCCCCAACTGCTGTATTGTGGCAGGATGGCCCACTTTTATGGCTTTATCTACCATCAACACCCGGCAAAGTGCTGACCCCCTACTACGAATTGGTAGCTAATTTGATACATATGTGCTGAGTGGATTCCCATAAATATTTAGGTCAGGAACCTCATTTTATCTGTGTCCCATATAATCTACAACAACAAGATTGGCTATTCGCCCATTGCAATTCTTGGGCCATTGCTTGGGCCAATTATACGGGGAAAATTTTGCATCACTACCCGTCTAACCAACTTCTCCAATTTGCTGCGTGTCATACGTTTCTATTTCCTTCCATAGTACAGGCCTCGCCTTTATCTTCTGCTGCTTTGGTATTTACAGATGGATCCTCTAATGGAAAGGCTGCTTTGACCATTAATGGGAAAACTCAATCTTGGGTTACGGGTTTTTCCTCCGCCCAAGAGGTGGAATTAGAGGCTGTTTTACAAGCACTCGTCCTGTTACAAGACGAGCCCTTTAACTTATACTCAGACAGTCAATATGTAATTCGTGCTCTTCAAGTCATAGAAACTGTTCCCTTTATTGGAACTACTAACTCCAATATCCAGACCCAATTTCGCCAAGTACAAACTTTGCTTTGTTCTCGCAACCACCCCTGTTTTTTTGGCTTTGTTTGAGCTCACACTAATCTTCCTGGCCCTTTAAGTGAGGGCAATGCAGTTACTAACTCTGCCACCAGAGTTTACTTAACTCAGGTTGAACTTGCTAAGCAGTCACATGCCATCCATCATCAAAACAGTCGAGCCTTGCGCCGACAGTTCAAATTATCTAGAGAAGCGGCACGTCAAATAGTTAAGACTTGCTCCAACTGTGTCCCTTTTTCACCAGCCCCCCATTTAGGCATAAATCCACGAGGACTGCTTTCTAATCACATTTGGCAGATGGATGTCACACATGTTCCATCATTTGGCCGATTAAAATATGTTCATGTTACTGTAGATACTTATTCTAATTTTATCTTGGCCACCTCCCTTGCTGGGGAAGCCACTAAACATTGTATCTCTCACTGCATTCGATGCTTTGCTGAGATGGGGATTCCCTCGCAAATAAAAACAGATAATGGCCCTGGCTATGCAAGCCGAGCATTTCAATCCTTCTGCCATTCCTATAATATCACTCATATTACAGGCATTCCTTACAATCCTCAAGGTCAAGGCATTGTGGAGAGAGCTAATGGATTATTAAAACATCAAATTGCTAAAATACAGAAAGGAGAGTCATATCCCGCTACCCCTGTGAATATACTTAATCATGCTTTATTTGTTTTAAATTTTTTGAATTTGGATTCAAATAATTTATCTGCTGCTCAGCGATTCTGGGAAAAAAGAGCGCAGCGTCCTTTTGCCTTAGTAAAATGGAAGGATCCCCTAACTGGTGCTTGGCATGGACCCGATCCTGTTCTAACCTGGGGTCGAGGGCATGTATGTGTTTTTTCACAAGGAGAAAATGACGCCCGCTGGCTGCCTGAACGCTGCGTTCGGATCGTGGAGAGTGACAGTGGCCATCCAAGCAGCGACTCACTGGGCCTACACCCCCAACCCTCCAGTGGTGCATCCTGCGATGTTGGAAGGACCTGAGTTATTTGTGCATGTCAATCGGGACTGCTACTGATCCACTTGTTCCACACATTCATATGAGCTGTGTTTCTCCTCCTTTTACTATTATGTAGGGACCTTTTAACATATTTATTGACTCTACACAATTTAATATGTGACATTATTTTGTCTTTACCAGCCCTCTTCTTAATAACCTTTTTTGTAAAAGATGCCCAGGTGAAAAGCAAAGGCCTCCAGAGGTAAGCGGAAGTCGGCCGACCCCCTTGTATGTCTGCGTTTTATTTTATTTTATTTTATTTTATTTTATTTTATTTTTGTTTGTTTGTTTGAAAAGGTGCACTGTGGGCCTAAAACAGAGGCCTGGGTGGTCAAGGGACGCCTTGACCCCCCCTCCCCTTCTGAGTTTCTTGTCGATAACAAGGCATACCTGAGAGTCCCACCAGCAAGACATGTCTAAATCTAAAAATAACTGTTTGGTGAAAACATTCATTTGAGCTCATGTTTTTTGTGTTAAGTGTATCTGATTGAGTCCAATTTTCTTGTTATATGTCAATGTCTGATTATTTAAAAGTCTCGGTTTCTCTGTCTTGTTCGTGTTACATATTTTTTCTTGTCCAGTTTTGTCTTTAAAATTGGTACCATTTCTAAGTATGGATCCTTATGGTTTTTCTGTGCATACTCAAGCACACATCCTTGTTATTTATTTGAACATTTCTGGGCCTAGCATGGCCGCTCCCCCATGTCTGCAGTTGTGACAAGCCCTGGAATAATAAATTCCAGCTAAGTTGCCTTGCAAAAAGTTTTGTTTTGAACCTGGTTCTCATCTATAAGAGTAAAATTGGCAAAACTCTCTTGACACAAACTTCCGGAAAACGAACGGCCAATATTAATTTTGCGCACTTTATGATCTTTGAGTATGAATGTGTGTGAATGAGTGAGTGAACATGTTCAAGGTTAAATTGTCAGCATGCTGTATAAAACAATGGTTGAACTCATTTGAAACAAAGGCAATTGGGTAAATCTAAGTCTAAACTTCAAGAAAATTATTATGCTTGAATGTTTCCTATGTCTTAAAAGTATTATTGCATTGTTTTAAAGAAAAACTGGTAAAAAGTATTTTTCTAAAGATCCTGAAATCTGCATTTTAAAAAATCTGGTATTGCAATACATACAGCTGTTTACATTGTAAACATTGTATCCTGTTCAGCACAGAGGTGTTAGGGAATTTGGGATTTATTACTTTAAGTTAAAGTTTGGAAACATGTATTAGAAATTTAAATGTAAAATTGTTCATTAACGTCAGAAATTTTGCCTGTCCTTTCTTGCAAACTGACACTAGAAATCTGATGGTAAAATGTGGATAATGTGATTAGTATTTTGAAGGAATGTTTAAAGGTTTATCTCCATGCTATTGGGTGTATTTTAAAAAAGGAGAGGAAACTAAGTCCAGACTTAGACTTTTGGTGCACTGATGTCTATAGTTCTTGAATTAGGGAAAAACTGTTATTTGAGTTTAAACTGTTGTTGGAGTTCTAGACAGTAATTTAAACTGCAAAAGAGCCCTTTTTTCTAAAAGGCAAGAGGAGTGCCTTGAGCCTTAGGGGGCCTGAAGGCAGAAGGAGTTCTTTGTGCCCTTAAAGGTTTTTCAATTGCAAATAAAGGCTAAGGTGTTAATTGTTTAAGCCAGTATCAGTAAAAGTTATTAAGAACATTGGAAATGGGTTTCTAAACAATATTTGAAAGTGAAGTTGTCTTAAATGTTTAAAGAAAGAGAAAAAAGGAAAATTAGGATTACCAAAGTAATTGCTTAATTGCTATTTCAGCTTGCTCTTGTAAGTTACCTTATAGCAACTTCCAGCTAGCCCATGGAGAAGGACAGCAATCCTTATTCAGATGTAACTTTGGCTTTTACCAGGTTCTAGGTAAGCTCATGCTTAGAGACTATTTCTGTATTGACCACCTTGTTGCTTCTAATTGGAGTAAAGTGGCCTTTTGTAGGACTCATTGATCTGAAAGCCACAGTTTTGAGCCTGCCCGGGCAAAGCAAAGTCCCTGTGAGACTGTGGTGTCTAATCTGCCAGCAGGATGCTGGGACAGAGTTCCTTTGGAGCTCGAAGTGGCAGAGTGCTAGCTCTGAGCTGAAAGCTGGGGGGAAGCACTCAAGCACCAAGCTCGGGACTCACAGTGGCAGGGTGCTAGCCTTGAGCTGGAGAGCTGAGAGACAGCGCCCAGACCCTGAGTTCAAATCCAGCAATCAACAAAGTGAAATGCCAATGGGATGTTTATCCCTGTGTGGAGAGACACTACTGGGACAGGAAAGCCTCTGCTTGGATGGCAGAGATGGTGTCAGATCTTAGAGTCACTTGTGCTTGGCCATTCAAATTAATCAGAGCCGGGAGGTCATAGAATAGTTTGTAAGCATGCCTTACTAATGCCCGTGCCTTTCATAACTGGGCAGGAACTTGTCAATCTTCTGTGATAGCGGGTAGTTTAAAGTCCTAATTGAGTAAAATTTTTATTTTTTATTTTTGACACCAGCCACAAATTCAGGAAAAGTTTGTGGATCTGAGGCTTGTGTCTCTATTAATCTGTTTAGATCTGACAACTGAAACATTGTTAAGGTTGCAGAAATTTAGTTCCCCAGACAATCAAGAAAAAGCCTTTGCAAATGGGTGCTAGGTAGGCTGCGCTGTTGTGGCCAAGGATGGTTTGTGCAGTTGTTGAATGTCAAGTATGATTTCTAGTTTGGAGTAGATTGTTGTTCCTGGTGTCTAATCCTTGCAACCCCTTGATAAAACAGGCTGGGCTTCTTAAGGTCCCTGGTCAAGCGTGGAGATGGCGCCCCTGAGTCAGCTTGAAGAAGTCACGGAAGTTGAATCTCCGCCCATCAAATCCCCATTGGACCAAGGGACCAAAGTCATTTTTGGAAAATGTGACAGGATAAATTAGGGGTATAGAAAAGAGTAAAAATTGCACTTGTGTTTCTTTTAAAATAAAAAACGGGGGACATGTTGGGAGCCAGCGTGGAATCAAACTGTACCTTGACTTGCATCAGATGATGGCTATATTGTCTTATTGCTTTCTGGCCCTATTCTATGTAAATGACCTGAGAATTACCATATGAATGTAACACCTGGAGGTTCCCTGAGAGAGGAGGAGGGAAGAAGGGGGAGTGGAAAATAAACACTGCAGTCTCAGCAGTCTTTGCCTGGACTGCGGACATCCCGGACCCGGTGTGTCTGTCTCTCTTCTTTTTCTTCCTAGTCCTTGTCCCCTATTTCAGGAACCCCAATCTGCGAACCCTGGTTTGCTGCCGGTTGGCCCCGGTAGTCAAGGTGATATAGAAAGAGATTGCTGTTACATATGTAATGAGTACATTTCTTGTAAACACTGTTACCCCCTCCCCCCTTTTCTCTTTCCCTTCCCCCCAAGTCATAAATTTCATTTACAACAAATATATATGTATTTTCATTCCTGAAAAAATAGTTTAAAATGTGTTCAACTAAATGATGTAGGTTGATATATTTATCAAAATGGATTACTTGAACTCTAAAATAAACATTCTAGGTAATTTTTCTCATAAAATTGTAGTAATGCTATAAAACTAATAAAAAAGGAAATTTAGTTATTAATTTCTTATGTTTTACCTTTAACATTATTACACTAAGCATACTGTTTATGCTATTAATACAGACAGCATAAAATATGATTATGTAAAAAAATTAAATGATTCAAAATAGTAAGGTTGTGGGCCAGTAGTATGGCTTGGTGGCACACACCCTGGACTGGCAAAAAAGAAGTAGGGTTAGATAAAACACATTTATTTCCAAATGTGTGGAAAATGGTATGATTTCTTGTTTGGCTAGTCCTGGGGCTTGAACTGAGGGACCAGGAACTGTCCTTGGCCACATTTGTTCAAGGGTGGCACTCTGACACCTGAGCCACAGTGCCCCATCTGTTTTTCTGTGTATGCAGTGCCGAGGAATTGAATCAAGGACTTCTTGTATACTAGGCGAGCACTCTACAACTAGGCCACATTCAAAGCCAAAGTAGATTTTTGATGCTATTGTGGAGTTTTAATTTTCGTAAATATTTGTAAAAAGCACAATGGATATATAAACAGACTTGAATTCACAGAACGGAGTCCCACATAATATTACAGTTACTCTGGCACTTCTCCCGATTGACAAAACACATTTCCAGGCATCTGCTCTGTCCTTAAGCTTTGGTAGCTGACTTGTCTTTCCATGGAGGCCTGGCCTGGATTCCTGGTGATTCCATGCATTTCATAGTTCCCTGTATATCCAGTAAGGTTATCTTCTATGGGACCAGACCTGTCTGGTTTTTGGCCCACCCAGGACCTAGGTGTCTGAGGTCTCACATTATAAGTGGAAAATAAAACACAGTATAATAAGCACTGAAGAACTGCACACCATAATATTAACAATGAGAGTTTAATAGTTAGCAAAGTAAATACAATGAATACTTGACAAGAATCATGAGAGCAAGATAAAGAGATGTCTTTTTAGGAAGGGGACAGGGAAGCTCTAAATCCAGACTGGCCTCCAAGTTGCCTTCAGACAGTAATTCTACTTCAGAGTCCTCAGAAGGGTCTCCTTCCTCATGAGAAACAGAATGTCCTTCCTGAGTTAAGAGGGGGATGGATTCTGGTTTGTCGAATGGAGATTGAGTCTCTTTTAGTGAGATGGATGGGTCTGGATATTCTGTGAGGATGGATTCATTTTCCTCCAATGAATCCAATATTGAGAGTACACTTGCTGCTTCCCATGGGGACATTTTCCATGAGCCCAGCGTGTGCCCCTTCAGCTTGCACAATAATTGGAGTGTTACTCTGACTTAGATGAACTGACTCTGGGACGAGTGTGAAAGGAAACGTAAGGAAATCTGGCTGCTCTTTTGCTTCCTCCATAGTATCTGCAGGTTCAACTGTGTCACACATGGGGTTCAGAGCAAAAGGTATATCCACAGGCCTCTAAACCTGTTTGGTAATTTCTACAGAAGGCCCATGCTTTCTGGAGTGCAGTGATGATTCTCAGTCTCCATCAGTCACCAGCTCCATTGGTGGGTTTTTCATCCGGAGTTTAGGATAAGCTCTTCCACGATGACCCAAACCTAAGAATGGAAATAGGTACAGAGTGGACAGAGTGGACTCTGCAAGTTGAAGTGTCACTCAACTTCCATGAGGATCTAATGGAGGAACCTGTAGAACTGGAGTTTGGACTGAACACTGAGGAGGTGTAGGGTCTTTCTAATGAGTGCTTATTCCCGAGTCCTTTCAGAGGACAGACATTACCTGGCTGACACCACCCATAAAGGGTATTTTGCCAAGCTCTGTAGAAGTAAGGGCCAACCAATATCTAGACCACATGGGCTTCCTACTCACAGGCTCTGAGGCACCCACACCAGGACTTCTACTTTTTCTTGGTCTTACTGGTCGCACATTCCTCCAGCTGATCAAAAAGTATGTGTTTAGAAGAGCAGATCCAAAGTCGGCATGTGGAGCCTCATATAGAGCTTGAGTTGTGTCAGGATGTGGCAGTTCTTGAACTCGTAGAAATCACTGGGGTAGAAGTCCATTCACATCGTATAGATGGAACACATGATGCTGTGGGCACATTCGATACCAGGAAAGTGAGAGCCTTCTCTCTCCATCCTGAGCCTTCTACCAAAGCCCCTTTCTTGCAGGACTCTAATGCTGTGGCTGGCCTGCAGAGATGTGCACTTATGTGCTGGGAGGGGGGTAAGAGACACTCGAGAACAGGATGACTTTTACACCCCACTTCCAGAAGCTTCTGAGAGAGGCCTCTATGCATCTGTCCAAAGTAAACGCATCTTAAATTAACTAAGTAAATGCTCTAAATAAATCAATAAGTGAATGCTCTAAATAAAGAACTAAATGCTCATTCCTCTAATCTTAGCCACCCAGCAGGCTGAGCTCTGAAGATCACAGTGGAAAGCCAGTCTAGTCAGTAAAATCTAAAGGCACTTGTCTTCAATTAGGCAGCAAAAAGCCAGAACTTGACCTATGACTCAAATGGTACAGTGCTAATTTTTGAACACCAAAGGGATGGCATTTAGACCTGGGTTCAGGTTCAAGTGGCAGCACTGGACCACACACCAAAATGTAAATGCTTACACGTTCTAACAGGCAAAGCTATCACAATCCCTCCCTGATGGCTCAAAAGTGATTCAGCCCCCAGCTTTTCCTCTGACGCCAGTATTTCACAGGCCTCCGCCATTAGTACTGACACCTCATTTCTTTCTGGGAAATGGGATTTCCTAGGATGTCACCTAGGTGAGGGCTGCAGTTGGGAGCCACTTACTCATTCCTGAAATCCAACTTCTCAGTAAGCACACTGTTGAGACTCCAGTAGCTTGTGAGGGAAATGAAATGGCATGGTGTCCCAGTCATAATAAAGTAGTTTGTGCACTTGTATCATGCTTAGCTCCCCTGTGAACACCCCAGTGAACCAAACAGGCTCAGAGAGGAGCCAAGTATTCCAAGACTTGGCCAGGAGGGGTGAGCAAACCTGGGTTTGGAGGGGGAACACTCACTTTTTCAAGAGAATTTCCAGCAACTACTACATTGTCCTCCACTATTTGAAATTGTGCAGGAAGTTTCCCACATAAAAGAGATCACCTTTCTGGTAGGCAGGGATCAGCTTTGTCAGCAGCATCTCCAACAGGCCTTCCTGCAGGATCCATAGGTTACAAGGCTCATTCAGAGTCTCAGCTGACTTACCATCACACTATGTTGGCAAAACAGTGGATATTTCAAACGTAGGAATGGGACCACACTTCACACTGAGGAATTGGAATAGAGTAGATTGGAAATGACACACTCTAATCTCAGTAGAGTCACTTGAAAGCACACAAGAAGGTTGTAGTGTGTGGGCAGGATGATGGGTTCAAATAGGTTTCCTCTCAATATACCTCATCTGAGTTGCCCTGGAGTTTCCTGGCTTTCTTCCTAGAGAAATGCCTGATATACTGGAATTTTGGCTTGGCACTGATCCAGCATCTACTTCTTCAAGTGAGACATCCATATCTCTCATGCCTGAGATCCGAGCCTCCTGACCTTTGGCAACAGCACAGCAACATCTTTCTTCCTCCTGAGCCACAGGCCAAGGGAGCTGGCTTGAGCTGGTTGTCACATACAGTGGCTTGGTTACCAGGGTTCCATATTCTGTTCCATTGTGAGGGAGGTAGGGTCACCTTTCAAGGCCCAATGACCAAAGCTCCTTGCTCACAGAAGACCTCCCCAAAGACATACTGGAGGCTGAATCTCCCTTCCCACCTCACATATGGATGTAGTAAACAGAACACCTTTTTGTTCAAATCCCAAGTCATTAACTAGGCGTAAGTGCTAGCCTGGTCTCAGGCTCAAGGAGCCTTTCTTAGGTAAGATCCAAACTTAACTGTCACTATTCCCCTTACCCTTCACAAGACATTTTGCTTCACAGTGCCTTCTCAGCTTGCATTTTGCCTCTTGCACAATTTTTGCTAGTCCTGGGACTTGACCTCAGAACCTGACCATTGTTCTTAGGCTTTCTTTAGGCTATAGCTGTCCCACCAAGCCACAGCACCACTTCCAGCATTTTCTATGTATATGGTACTGCAGAATCAAACCGGAGTCTTTTTGTGTGGTAGCCCAGCACTCTATAAATAGAAGAAACACTCAGGCCATCTTGCACATATTTTTCACTTCAATCTACTAGGACGTTGTTAGGTTTCTGTATCCTAATCTATTTTTCTTCCTGATGAATATCTGTGCTGTCATCTGTAAAAATGCAAGTGGGAAAATCACAGAAGCATTGGTGACATAAAAGAAAGTTTTACAGACATAGATAAGTGTTCATTCTTTGTAGGAGAAAGGATATTTTGATATGATGATGACTATTTATAAATACTTTATCGGGGTTTAGAGTTTGGCCCAGTGGTAGAGTGCTTGCCTATCATCCATGAAGATCTAGGTTTGAGTCCTTAATATCACACAGATATAAAAATCCATATGGCAATGTGGCTCAAGTGGCAGAGGGCTAGACTTGGGAAAAGCCAAGAGCAGTGCTCAGGCCCTGAGTTCAAGCCCCAGGAATGGCAGAAAAAACAAAAGAAAAGAAATGTGCTTTTTACAAGTTATTCACTCACAGCATTTGCCTCTGAATTCTTCGCTTCTGCATCTTGTGACTTATCCCTTTCCCTCAATGTAGACAAGAAAAACAGATTTTCTTACTTGCTATCCTGTTGTCCAATCTTTGGATATTAATTCAAAATACAATATTGCCTGAGATACTGTGTGTGTGCATGTGTGTGTGTATCTGCGAATGTGTGCATGCACACGTGTACAGGGTTACGGGCTTACTCAAAGGGCCTGTGTGATAACCCTCGGCATCTTTTCCTCAAAGGTATTGGTCTTTCACTTCTAGCTTATTATAGCTAATTGGAGTTGAGAGATTCACTCAAGTTCTTGCCCTGTGCATTGGAACCCAGTGCTGGGTTCTCATATTGTTAATTGTAGCTATAGAGAAGGCTGAGGTCTGGGGATCCTCGTTAGAATCCAGCCCCTGAAAGAAAGTCACTGATAGAAATCTTTATCTTCAGTTAAGCACGAATAAATAAGGCAAAAGTGGAACTGTGGCTCAGGTACTCTTGTACCAGCCATGAGAAAATTAGTAATTGGCAGCACCTGGTCCCTGAGAGAAATCCTTAGCACTGGTTCAAAAAAAGAAAGAAAATAATGAAAAAAATTAAAACTTGCTGAGGAATCCATAAGGATAAACATACCTGTGAATAATCTTGTCATTTCCTATTCCCTCAAGAGCTTATGTCTCTCTATATTTTATTAAGTTTTTTTAAAGATATTTACATATTTTCTATCTTTCTTAAACAGAGATAGCCATCCACAAAACACAAACACAAACTCTCACACAGTATACCACCCACCCATAAGTGTCTGGCTATGTATATATGTATAGTCATATGTATTGATCTGTCTCTCTCTACTAATATATAAATGCATAAACATATGTATTTAGACAAACAGGAAACATACATAGATAGGTCTCACGCATTTTGTGCAAGTCTTCTGAGTGCAACTTACCATTGTATTGTTTGTCAAGATAGAGTCCCTCTAACTTTGGGCCAGCTTCTTGTCCTTTGATACTTTTTTCTGCCAGTCCTGGGTTTTGAACGCTAGGCCTGGATGCTGTCACTGAGCTTGAGCTTCTTGCATTCAGTAGTTTATTGCAGATAAGAGTCTCATGGAGTTTCTGTCCTGGGCTGGCTTTGAATTGTGATCCTCAGATCTCAAACACCTGAGTAGCTAGGATGACAGTCTTGAGCTACCAGTACCTGGTTCCTTTGCCTCTTTTACCCTTTTTTTGGCCCTACCACGGCCATGGTATCTACCTTCCTATGTTCTCTCCACCTGCCCCCAGACAGGGGTCTGACAGATGCTTTCCACCCACTTATTCATGTCCTCCTCTGTATTGGCTGACAGCTAAGACATGCACTCACTTGTCTGGATGCCAAACACAAAGCCATGTTATTGTTTCTCAGTCTGGAACATCCTATCAGATTTATAGCACCATAGAGGGTCAGGTTGATGCTCCTCCAGGGCTTCTTAAATTGTTCTCATATTAATCCACAACACGTTTGTCATCACTTGTCCAGCTAATTCATGGACTAAACCAGCATTCCCCTACAAACTTAGATCCCAATACCATGAGGACACTCAAGGGTGCATTCGGAGTGTGACCTGCAGGTGGATGTGAGCCTGTCTAAGTTGGAGGGGATTTCTCCACCACAGGAAATGGAATACAAATTTAGAATCTGCTTTCATGAGGTGACAATCTCTGGCAGATGTTCTTATCAAATGTGGCACTGCCTACTTCCAGCTTAAAACATGGGTTGATGACCCAGCATAACAGAGAATGTATTCACCCCGGCCCAACACATAGGCTGGGACCCTGAACTTTCAGGTAGCATTTGGCTTTGAAGGTCATGAGATCCTAGTCTACAAATGATGAGCCCCCTCCCGTGAGACATATCAAACGGAGCCAAAGGGCAACCCAGTTAAGCACCAGATCAAGCTTCCCTTCTTCAGTAGGGTATGGTTTGAAAACTGTGCATAGCTTCTGTTTGAAGCCAGTCCGGAAAGGAAAGTCCATGAAACTCTCATTTCCAGTTAACTGCCAAGAAAAATCCAAAGATAGAGATGAAGCTCAAGAGAGGTAGAGAGCCATCTGAAAAGAATGGTTACACCCTGTAACATCCTCATTACCTGATCTTGAAAACATCTCTGCGTGCATCCCAGCATGCAGCCAGCATCTGGGGTGACAGTGACCCTGTGCTGCCATCTGAATTGTAGGCCTCTGTCCTGGCATGGGGTGTCCTGATGGCTGAGCAGGTGCCCTAACCCTAGATGGAGAGCAGCCACTGACTGTGGTAGCTAAGGAGAGATCTGTTCCATAGCTATTAGGCCACCCAGCATGGGAGCCATAACCACCCCTCACCCAGGTAGAGGCCAATGGTTCTCCAGGTGCTACTAACATTGCCCCACCCCTAGCTCTGGGTACACGTGACATTCCCTCCACAAGGAGCAGGACTAAGTGAAGGATCAGGAAGCTGCCTATGGGCTTCAGATGATGGCCAGGCTGGCACTACAGATGGCCTCACTCTGTCACCACCTTCCCCTGCCTCCATCATTCCTCCATCACGCCCCTCTACCTCCCACCCATTAACCTTGGAAACCAATGAACTGGGCTCTCATCATTCCTCTCATCTCTTCACCCACCTTGCCATGCGTCCATCCCTCTGTCACTTCCACCCCACACACATCCCACCACCAGCCACACTGTAGCTTATGAGGATCCCAGAGGAAGCTCTTGGTGAAGGGCTTGTGACCACAAAACAGTTACTATCACCCGCTCCGGCCTGATCCACCACAGAATAAGAACAGCCAAGCAGGCACACACCGCAGCAGAGTTGCTCTGCTGCCACCCTGATTTCTTCATGGCCAGGACTTGGCTCTCCTCAGCCTCCCAGCTCAGTAACCAGAACATTGTGCTTTCACAGAGCCATGGCTTCCAGTCTCCATGGACACAATGACATCAAGGTGATGCCAAATTCCCCATCTCTATATACTTCTAACTATGGGATGGGAGCTGAGGTTCTCTTCTGTGACTCCATCCGCTAAGAGGCTCATGCAGATTTCTATCCTTTGCTCATCATGGTGACTCTTTGTTTAACAAGTCACTGCTGGGCTTCCAGTTCACCACATATAGAACCCATACTCCAACACATTTCTTAGAAGGACTGATGACTTTTAAATATTCTCTAGTTTTAAATTTCTCGTTCCTTCTCTCTTTCATTTATATATTTCCCTTCCTCACATACTTCCCTTTTTTCCCTTCCTTCTTTCATTCCTGGCCTTGAACTCAAGACCTGGAGCTTTTTCTTAGCTTTTCTTTGCTCAAGGTAGCACTATAGCTCTTGAGCCACAGCTCTACTTCAATCTTTGTTCTTGCTCTAAACTGGGAGTATGAGTCTCATGCATTTTTCCCTTTGCTGGGTTGGTTTTAAACCACAATACTAAAATCAGGATCCTGAATATGCCTCGGATTACAGGTATTATCTAATCAAAACAAATTCCTGATTTCTTTTTTAGACATAATTAGTTCTTTCAGGTGAGCCACCAGCCACTCATGCAAGAGCATTGCAGGATCCCAGCATTCATCTTGTCTCCAGTCTTATTCCATCCATCTCACAATGGTCATCTAAAACACCCTGCTGCATGCCTGAAGTCGCAAGGAACGTTCTCAACGCCATGAGAAGCCCCCTTAAGCTCTGCCTCAGACATGCCCAGCCCCCATCCCAATTCCACATGAGCATTTGTTTAGGCGAAATTCCCTGAGTACATCATCATCTTTTCCTCACCATTCAAATGTCATCTTTGGAGTCATTTCTCCCAGACAAAGAGGAACATGATCCATGGTTTCATAGCAGCTCCAGCTTCATAGTCCTGGCCACCAACACCCCCCATTACCCTGCCAGACACCTGAATTCAAGAACAATATTTTCACTACCCCTGACTCTTATCAAATGTTTTAACTTATACAGTGCATTAAAATAATTTTACTAAATGGAATAAACACATGGCATCAAGCTTCAGAATCTTTGCACCTGAACTTTTAGTGAATCACAGACACACCAGCATTTCTGTAGCCAACAGAAATCTTAGCTTTGAGATTTCAGCATTCCTGGTATCCAAGTTTGGATGTGCTAACACTGCCCTTAATGGGGCACTTCAATCACACAATCCCACAACAATCAATGTCATTTGACATTCACTGGTAGGTGGTGCTAGGAAAAAGACTGATGTGCCAACTCCATGCTGGCTTGACCTATGCCATCTTCAAACCTGGAGCAAGTGGGGCTCCTCTCTCCATGACACCTTTTGTGTACTACCCCAGGAGGACCTTTACCTTGAGACAAAATTATGAAGACTATCTCTACCAGCAAAGATTCCAGTGAGATGTGCCTACATGGATACAGCTAAAATCTCACTAAAGTGAGGTTGTTGGCAGTGCTGGAGCCTGAACTCAGGGCCTGGGCAATAAGCATTTGTACTCAAGACTAGCCCTTTACCATTTGAGCCCAAACTCCATTCCCAGCTGTTTTTATTTTTGGTAGTAAGAATCTATCAGACTTTCCTATTCTAGGTGACTTGGAACTTCCATACTCAGATCTCAGCCTCCTGACCAACCTGGATTAAAAGTGTGGATCAGCCATGCGCCACACCTGCGGACTTCTGCCAGCACATTTTTTCCCAAAAATTGGAAGAGGAAGATGAGGGAGGGTTGGGCTCATCCTGCCCTGCATATGAAGGAGAGCATCAGCGCCTGAACTTCATTCCCTGTTGTAGGCTGCTGGAGGAAAAGGAAGCAAATAGGCACAGGCTGGCAGCAGATGCCACAGAACAACTTGTGACCAAGACTCCCAGAGTAGACCTCAGAATCGATGACAGAGTTGGATCTACCCAGTAACAGAGGCAGTGGTGACACCTGAAACTGCGCGTTTGAGCCTTTGCTGCTAGTAAACAGGGCCACCTATGTCTCAATGAGAAAGGTGAGATTTTGGTGGAGAAGGTGAGATTAAACATTATGTATCATGCAAGAAGACAGACTATAAGGGGTCTTTTATTATTCCAAGTGAAATTTTGGATTTCCTCTTCTGTTTCTTTAAAGAATGACATTGGGATATTGATGAATATTGCACTGAATTTGTAGATAGTCCTTATCAAGATTGCCATTTTTACAATATTACTTCATCCAAACCAGGAGCATAGGTTTTTGCATTTCCTTAGTTCTGCGTTAATTTCCTTCTCCAGGGTTTATAGTTCCATCAAAAAGGTGCTTTACATTCTAAGTTAATTCCTAGGTATTTATTTTCTTTGATAGCAAAATGAGTTGCTATCCTGATTCTTGCCTCATTCCTCTCATTTGTTGGCATATAGGAAGGCAGTTGACATTGAGGGTTAATTTTATACCCTGCTACCCTACCAAAGTTTTATATCAGCTCAAGCAGCTTTGGAGTAGAGTCTATAGGGTTCTTTAAATACAGAATCATGTCATCTGTAAGGAGAGAAAGTTTCAGTTCCTCTTTCCCTTTTCCTCCTCACTCCAGTTAGAGGGGCCAAGATCCAGAAATCTAATAACGTATGCTGGAGGGGATGTGGCCAGGAGGGATCACTACTACACTGCTGGTGGGATTGCAAACTCGTTCAACCACTATGGAAAGCACTATGGCAGTATCCCAAAAAGACTAAACATAGAGCTCCCCTGTGATCCAGCAATTTCACTACTTGCCAATCGGCCAGATAGGACATACTAAATTCACTAGAACAATAACATTTATCACAGCACTATTTACTATAGCAAAGGTATGGAACCAACCTAGATGCCCGTCAGTTGATGAGCAGATCAAATATGGTATTTTTACACAATGGAATTCTGTGCTTCTGTCAGAAAGAATGACATAGACGAATTTGTAAGGAAATAGAAAGACTGTAAAGTTTAGAAATTAGTTTCTGTCTCCTTCTCTCTCTCCTTCTCTATCTCTGTAAAATTTAGAAGTTCCTGTTTCTCTCTCTTTCTGTCTCTTTTCTCTCTTTCTCTCTCTCTTTCTGTCTCTCTCTCTCTCTTTCTCTCTCTTCCTCTCTCTCTCTCTTTCTCTCTCTTCCTCTCTCTCTCTCTCTCTCTCTCTCTCTCTCTCTCTCTCTCTCTCTCTCTCTCTCTCTCTCTCTCTCTCTCTCTCTCTCTGTCTCTCTCTTATCCTTAGGCTTGAACTCAGGGCCTGAGCTACTTTTGCTCAAGGTTAGCACTCTACCATTTGAACCACAGTGCTGCTTCTGGCTTGCTCTTTTCACGTAGTATTGAGGAATCTAACCCAGGCCTTCATCCTTGATAGGTTAGCACTCTACCACTAAGCCACACAGTCAGCTTTTAGAGGTTTCTGACAAAGGTTTTCCTACATGCTATTATTTCTTCTGTGAGTGCTCTTAATGCTTGCTGAAGGTTGACTTTGTTTAGAAGACTTACCCTAATGCTCCCATATAGAGATTCTATATACAGCTGAATGTTTTTCATTACTCAGAATTTCTCTATTGTGTATGTTCTGAAATGTACTGAAGACTGACTTCTGATTAAAAGTCATTGCACATTTGTTCTATTCATTAGTTTTCTTTTCTTCTATGGGAATCAGGTTTGTGATGAACACAGAAGTATGCCTTCCAGGTCAAACACTTTCCACATTTGTAATATTCATAAGGTTTTTCTCTCCTATGTGCATTTTATACTTAGTCATGCGTTCATGATGGATTTTTCATATTCTTATATTCATACGATTTTTATCCTGTGTCTGTGTGGTATCATGCAAACTCAATTATGAGTTCTTCAAAAAAATTTCCCTTTCATTTTATTCATAGGATTCTATCCTGTGGGTGTTTAGTGATAAATCTTGACTTGTGCCTTCTGGGGAAAAGACTGAACATTTGCTACATTCATTAAGGGTTTTATCTTGTGTTGGTTCTGTGACACAAGCTGAGTTTTCTTCCACAGACTAAAAAGTCTTTCCTATTTATTACATTGCTAAGGCTTCTCATATGTGTGAACTCTCTTACGCTTCCTGAAGGGTGAATACTGCACGAAAGACTTTCAACTTTGGTTATATTCCTAAGGTTTCTAATATGTGTGAATTCTGTTATGCCTCCTGTAATGTGACTTCCATCTGAAGGTCTTACCACATTTGATGCACTCGTACAGTTTCTCTCCTGTGTGTGTTCTCTGATGCAATTTGAGGGAAGACTTCCATTTGAAAGACATTCCACATCGGTTACATTCATAAGGTTTTTCTCCTGTTTGAATTGTCTTATGCATGTTGAGGTTTGGCTTCTGTGTGAAGGACTTTCCACATATGTTACACTCATAAGGTGTTTCTCCTGAGTATATTCTCTGATGAACATGGAGTTTTACCTTCCATTTGAAAGACTTTCCGCATTCACTACATGCATAAGTTTTCTCTCCTGTGTGTGATCTATTATGCCCATCAAGATATGACTTCCACTTGAAGGTCTTTCCACATTTGTTGCACACATAAGGTTTCTCTCCTGTGTGTGTTCTTTGATGCAATTTTTGGGAAGATTTCTGTCGGAAAGACTTTACACATTGGTTACATTCATAAGGTTTCACTCCTGTGTGTATTCTCTGATGAACACGAAGTTTTCCCTTCCCTTGGAAAGACTTTCCACATTCATTACACTTATAAGATTTCTCTCCTGTGTGTTTTATTTGATGAACTCGAAGGTGTATCTTCTGGGTGAAAGACTTTTCACATTTGTTACATTCATAAGGTTTCTCTTCTGTGTGTCTTCTCTGGTGCAAAGTGAGGTATGATTTCAGTCTAAAAGTATTCCCACATTTGTCCCATTAAAGATTTCTCTTCTGTGTGAGATCTCTGATGTGTGCTGAGAGCTGAATTCTAGGCAGAAATTTTATTACGTTCCTCATATTCATAAGGTTTGTCTTCTCTTGGAGATCGAGGTTGGAGCATCAGGTCTGACTTCTCAGAAATTAATTTTCACACTTGATGTACGCATCACATATCTCAGGATATTTGCTCTGAGGTATTGTAAGGCGTATTTCATTACTGAAAGATTTCTCACATTCACTACATGTATGAGGAGTCTCTCCTGTGTACATTTTCGGATGTGTAGTGATGGTCGGTGTGAAGTACAATATTTTTCATCACACAGTACATTTAGCAGTTTTCCTCCCTCCCTGAAGAATTTCTTGGGCAGGGAGAACAGAATTATGATACCGCAGATCTTTTGGACTGTCACAATCATGAATAAAATGCTCTGAATATCCGATGGAATTTTTAAGAACAGGAGACATACGAGATCTATATGCAGCATGCATCTCATCAGGCTTAGGAGACAGAAGCATGTTCTGACACTTAATGAACTCCTCAGTCCTCACCCCTAAGTTGTTACCGTTGTTACGAATCAGCTCTGGATTATGTGTAGAGCTCAAATTTAAAGTTGTTGCAAATCTCACGTTTTCCTCCACTTCGATACTACTTGCAACTGCTACTTCACAAAGACATTCATGTGGACTTTCCTGGCAAGTCTTGAACACATTTTCCATTACCTGGACATCTAAAATGAGTCATAGAAAAAAAGACACAAACATACATGAGATGCAAATATTCCTTACTGTAAAGGTAATGACTTTACTTTCCCATCCTAAGTGTTAGATATTTTAAAATATAAAAGTGGAAATTGATTTGTGAGAAATATATGCTTTTCTCCCTAACATATTAAGAAAATGATATTTTACAATGACCAATAATGTTTGTCTGTGTTTTAATTCTCTTTTTATATCACAGGAAATATTTATTGAAATTACCCATCTATGTATTGCTACAGTTTTAAACCGAGTACTAACAATAATATACCTGCAGCTGTTTTTTTTCAAATACTGTTTTGTTTATACATTGAGGAATAGCTGCCTTTCTTTTATTTTTGAGAAATAATCTAAATATTGTGCTGTTTTGCATCTTTTTAAAACTTTCTTTTCTTTTCTTTTCTTTTTTTTTGTAGTTCATAGGCCTCGGCCCTGTCCCTGAAGAATTCAGCAGAAGACTATAACACCTATCCTTGAGCTACAGCCCCATTTACTCTTTTCTAGAGTTAACTACAGATAAGAGTCTCAGGTCCTGAGTAGCAGATAGGATTACCTTAGCCAGTTTCAATGCTGTTTGCTTATTAACCATTAAGTGAGGAACACGAATTTTTTCTAGATTCAGCGGCCACAAGTTTGGTTTATATGTCTGTTTGCCTTTGATCCAAGCAAGAACGGTTCTTGAGAGTAAGGACTTACACCTATATCCCTTCAGTTACAACTTCTCACTAAATTCTCAATTTAGGTATTTTTGGGAATTTTGAAATTTGTTTCTTTCCATTTGAAGTCTTATAAAAATTCCTTTTCTAACACTCCTGTCCCTCAGAACCATGGAAGACCAGAAAATCCCCAGCTCATTGTCTAGTTAATTTTCTTATGTTGATTGAAACTTTGTTGTTTTTTTTCCTTCCATTCCTGGGTTTGAACTTAGGACCTAAACACTGTCCTTGGGTTTTCTCAAGACTAGAACCCTATCAAGGAAGTCATTACTTCTGGCTTTTTCTATGTATGTGGTAATAAGGAATCAAACCTGTGTCTTTGTGCATGCTAGGCAAGCACTCTACCACTAGGCTCAATTTCTGGTGGAAAGGTCTGGTTCTGAATACCAGTCTCTTCCTACCAGCAAAAAGATATTATCCTTATCAGAGAATAATGCCCTGACTTATTCCTTGTTTGCTCAATAATTTATAGTCTTAGTTTTAAAGAAATGAAATATCATTCTTTCTTTCTTTCTTTCTTCCTTTCCTTTCTTCCCTCTTTCTTTCTTTCTTTCTTTCTTTCTTTCTTTCTTTCTTTCTTTCTTTCTTTCTTTCTTTCTTTCTTGTTTTGCAGTCATGGGACTTGAATTCTAGACCTGGCTGTTCTTCCTGAGCTCTTCAGCTCAAGGCTACTGCCCTATGTCTTTAGCCTCAACCCCACTTCTCATTTTCTATTGGTTCATTGGAGAGAAGAGTCTAAGGTGTTTTTGTGATATCTCAGTCGTTGAAACTTGATCCTCAGATCTCAGCCTCCTAAGTAGCTAGGATTACAGGCATGAGCCACGGGCTCATGGCTTTCTCATTTTATTTTGTTTCACAGTGATTTCTACAGAGAAATCTAACTTTAACTCTACTGCCACATAGAATTCGTCATATCACCCTATGATTCTTGGTGCCGGGGGTTTGGGCTAGCATGCACAAGACCTGGTTCAGTTCCTTGGTACTACATACAATAAAAAAGCCAGAAGTGGTGCTATGACTCAAGAAGTAGAGAGCTAGCCTTGAGAAAACCCAAGGACCATGCTCAGGCCCTGAGACCAGGCATAGGATTGGGAAATAAAATGATTCTTGATTCATTCACAAAGAATTCCATAGGTTCCACACAGGATTTAGGGTAACTAAGAATATTATTGCTCAGTACATCACAACATGAACTTACCAATGGGGCTCAGGCTCCAACATCAATATGAAGATGAATTCACTCACCTGTGATATTCTTGTCAGAGGAATTTCCTATCCAGAGTTCTGCACAGTGCTCTAGCTTGTCAATTAATACAGGTTTGGGAACACAGGGCCCTGTAAATTAGAAACAGTAGAGAATTATTGCTTATGCTGTGTCATCATTGCTTTAAGTTCGCAGACATCCTACTCACAAGTTATCTATTAAATCTTTTTCTCATTTCTCACTGGCTCCATGGTTGACTTTTCCCCAGCTCTGGATTCATTTTGTATGGCATAAACTTAGCTGTCTTGCTCAAGGCTAGAAAAATACCAGTTTGAGTCCCAGCTCCACTTACATGCATAGGTCTTCATGCATGCTAGGCAAGCACTCAACCACAAAGTCAAACTCTTGACACTCCACTAACATTTTTGAGGGGTTACTTGGAGTTATACAGTTTCATGGCAATTTTTATGCCATTGCTGGCTTCAAATTAGAATTCTTAGATTTCTTCCTCCTGAATATTTTAAGATTACAGGCATGAAACATTGCACCTAGTGCCAGGTTTCCATTATAAACTCACTGTTTAGTGATTTGTAGATCCTATTCAAAATAATGATATATATTCTATTCTTGATTGTTTATCCACTTACAATTACTGTGTAAGTTTGGAATGTCGTCTCCATTAGAGGAAACATAATTTAGAACTGTTGTCAAAGTATCCTGAAGGTATCCTGAAGAATGAGTACAAAATTACCTTAGGTTTTCTTTAGAAAGTAATGATACTTCTCAGGGCCTGGAATCTTTCATTTAAATAGTATTGAAAGTTTGATAAACATTCACGTATCTGCAAAATAACAAGGCACTTGGCCTTGCAAGTGAATTTGACTTTGCTCACCTAGGACACCAGGTTGCTGTAGGTCTCCAGCATTACATCTCTGTACAGGGTCCTCTGAGCATTGTCCAGATGCTGCCACTCCTCCCAGCTGAAATCCACAGCTACATCATCAAATGACACCAGCTTCTGGAATGGCACACTTTCATCAAGTAATTAGCACTGAGTTATAAACACACCATGTCTGGAATTTTATTCTTTTTTTGTTGGAATTGTATTCCTTTACTTAAATGTTTAGACTTACATGAAATATTGACCTGAAAACCTTAGGGATGGTGCCTAGGCCCAGAGTTCAAGTCCCAAGACCCACAAAAAAATAAAAAGGCAAGCCAGGTGTTGGTGGCTCACGCCTGTCATCCTAGCTACTCAGGAGACTGAGATCTGAGGACCATGGTTCAAAGCCAGCCTGGCACAAAATTCCATGAGACTCCTGTCCAATTACCCACCATAAAATGTTTAATGGCTTGTGGCATATCATGGTAGAGCAATTGTGGTATCGACAAAAATAAGTCGGGAGAGTAAATTTAGGTTATAAATGGAATTATTCCATTGAAAAGGAACTACATTATATGATGACATATGCTGGTACTGTGAGAATATTGCAAAATCTTAGGGTATCAAGTAATAATACTGTGAAGTACACCCAGAATGTTAATGTTCTATGGCTGGCATAATAATCACTTGGGGAAGACACTTTTTTTTCTTTTTTTTGGCTGAGGGATTTGTAAGGCTTGAACTCTGGGCCTGGGCACTGTTCCTGAGCTCTTCAACTCAAGGCTATCACCCTACCTATGAAGCCACAGTGCCATTTCCCATATTCTAGTGGTTTACTGTAGATAAGAGTCTCATAGACTTTCTGATGCCCAGGCTGGCTTTGAATCAAATCTTTAGATATCAGCCTGATATCTGAGTAGCTAGGATTACAGGTAGAAGTCACTGCACCTGGCAAGAAATTTATTTCTTGCTGTTTTATACTACAAATTTACTGTATGTTTTACTTTTTCAAAAAGACTGAGGATGACCTTTGTTCTGTATATAATGGGAAGAGGGGTAGGGAGCTGTGAGCAGAAGAACTGAGGGGCAATACTCAGGGTAGGACAATAGCCTTAAACTAAAGAGCTCACGGCCCAAGGTCCAAGCCCCATGACTTTCCCCACTACCCCACAAAAAAAGGGAAAAAAATTGGAGATTGGAGAGGATTTTCTAAAAAGAATATCTAGAAATAGTAGTTCAAAATGTAGAAAGAAGTTCAATATTGACAGTCATGAGAAAAATTAAAATTACAATGAAATCATTACTTTAAATATGTTAATATAAATATAGTTTTAAACAAAAAGATCCACATACACACACACAAACACACACACACACACACACGCATACAAAAAAACAACTTTCAAAGTCTAACTATTACTGGGAACGTAGTGAGAAGAAGTAGAACTTTGGAATAGTTCTGCAAGGAATGTAAAACAATCAAAAATTGCGTGGAGAGTGCTAAAAAAGTACTAAATATAGAATTACATAGAAATATGGTCCAACACTTCTATTTCTAGATTTGTACCTAACGGAAGAGAAAGCAGAGATTAGAACAAATATGTGGAGAATCCATTCACAACTATTAATAATAATCCAAAGATAGAAATATGCAAAACAATGCATTGAAAAGGAAGAACATTTTACTATATTTTACAGATGAATCTTGATTACAGTAAATTAAAAATACAGCAGTCATAAAGGAAGAGCTAGGGTATGTTTTCCCTTCCAGAGCTTCCAAGGATCAACAAACCCTTAGAGACAAAAAGCACGATGGTTCCAGAGAATGGAGTAGAGAGGAACAGGAGCTGAATGTTTAATGATTATACATGGAAGATGAAAATTGCTCTACATGGTTAGAATGAAGAGAGAACTGTACCCTAAACAATGGTTATGTAGCCACACAGGATGGGACACACCTATACTCCCTGATCTTGGGAAACTCAAGAAGGATTTCTAGCCAATCTGGATGTATGGAATGATCTATCATAAAAACTAATGTGGAGGGGCTGGGAGTTTGGCCTAGTTGTAGAGTGCTTGTATGAAGACGAAGGTTCAATTCCGCAGTACCACATACACAGAAAAAACCAGAAGTAGTGCTGTGGCTCAAGTAGAAGATCACTAGGCTTGAGGAAAGCTGAAGGACAGTGCTCAGACCGAGTTCCAGCCAAAGGGCTTGTTTTAAAAAAAACCAGAAAGCTGAGCATGATGGGGTGGTGGCTCACTTCTATAATCCTAGCTACTCAGGAGGCTGAGATCTGAGGATCAAGGTTTAAAGCCATCCTGGCACAAAAAGACCTGAGACACTTATCTCCAATTTACTTTTAAAAAATGGGAAGTGGGGCTTGGCTCCAGAGTAAGGTGGTAGCCTGGAGCTGAAGAGCTCAGGGATAATGCCCAGGTGAGTTCAAGATCTATGAACCACAAAAAAAAATAATATGGAAAAATTTGGATTCTGTGAATTTTATCAGGCATATAAATGTCTTTTTTTGCTGTTGAAATAACAAATTGTTTGGAAACATTTTAAAGTTTTTACCTAGAAATGTACACTACAAATGGAAATAATAACAAACACAAAATATGCAAAAGATACAAATTATCACAATATGGGTATCCTGCTTCTGTATCTTTTCACTGACTCCTGTTCAAATGAGTCACATATTCTGAATAATTTCTCCCAGTCGATATATGCCAAACATGTTGGCTTGTACTGAACTTCTTGGGAAATCAAAAGCAAATACTAAGCAAATGTGTGTTAGATTTTGTCAACAGTGATATTTCAAATATAAATCCCTACTCATTGCATTATTTAATATCAATGCCGGAATCTGACTTACACTGGCAGAATCTTCAATCTTTTGAGAATCTTCAAAAGGGTGTGTAAATATTTAGGATCGTTATGTCTTCCTGGAGGAAAGATCCTTTTAGTAGTATGTAGTCACCTTCTTTTTCTTTTCTTACTAATTTTAGTTTCAAGTCTATTGTATCTGATATGAGGATGGCAACTCCAGCCTGTTTATGGGAGCAGTTAGCTTGATAGAGTTTATTCCAACCTCTCACTTTCAAAAGATGATGGTTTTTGGGTAAGATGTGTCTCTTGAAGACAGCAGAACGATGGCTCTTGTTTTTTGATCCAACTAGACAGCCTATGCCATTTAATCGGAGAGTTTAATCCATTGATATTTAGAGTTAGTATTGAGAGATATTTATTAGTTCCTACCATTTTTAAATGCTTTTAGTAGGGCCTGTGTCTTGACAGTTCTTGTGGTCCTTAGATGGTATGCTGTTTAGGTGCCATTTCTTTCCCTATGTTGCATTTATTTTGGTTTTCTATGTGTAGAGCATCTTTGAGAATTCTCTGTAGTGTTGGTTTTGTTTCGACATATTGTTGCAGCTTTTCCCTGGAATGGAATGTTTTTATTGTTCCCTCAGTTATGAATGAGAGCTTAGCTGACTACAGTATTCTTGGTTGGTAGTTATTTGATTTAAGGGCATGACATATATGCTTCCAGTCACTTCGTGCTAGCATGGTCTCTGCTGAGAAATCTGGGGTTATTCTAATTGGTTTTCCTTTATAGGTTACTGATCCCTTTTCCCTGGCTGCCTTTACCATCTTTCCTTTCGTTTCTATTGATCCAGTTCGGATCACAATGTGGCGGTGGGATGTTCTTTTCTGGTCAGGTCTGTTTGGGGTTCTAAAAGCTTCTCGTATGTGGATGGGCCTGCCCTTCTGGATATTTGGGAAGTTCTCTGAGATGATTCCCTGAAGTATATTTCCAATACCATTGACCTCTTTCTCCACGCCCTCCTCAATACCAACTAGCCTTAAATTAGGCTTCCTAATTGCATTTTGGACCTCTTGAAGCGCTCTCTCATATTTCCTAGATTTGGATTGACTCATTTTCTGTTCTTTCTCTATAATAACTAAATTATCTTCAGCCCCGGAAATTATCTCCTCTGCATTGTCTATCCTGCTATCAAAGCTATCTACTTTATTTTTCATCTCCCTTGCTTCTAATTACTCATTTTTGATGCCTTGCATCTCCTGTTTTGGATCATGTATGGATTTCTTTATCTCCTTGATTTCTTTTTGAGTGGTTAGCTCAGTAGCTTTATTTTCTTTGGACATTTGCTGGAGTTTGGTCACGATTTCATTTGTGGATTCTTTGAATTCATCCATCTTTCTTTGAGAAACCTTTATTATGGCCTCCTTTATGGCTTCTTCTTTTTCACTTATCACCTTGTTTTTGCTTTGCTCTTGTTCAGCTATGGCTTCCTCCATTATCTCTTTCTTTATATTTTCACATTTTCCATTAAGGATGTTTATCAATTGCATTTGTGTAGCACTTGGAAGACTCTCCTCTAGGTTTGCCAGTGACTGTTCCATTGTCTATTTACATTGGGTGGGGGATGTTGTTTCTTGATTTGACATTTTTCTTGAGTTTCTTGTTCTGCCCATTTGAAAATGGGAGCAAGATTACTACTAAATACGATTATAGTTTTTCAGATATAACCAACCTAGACCTCTGTAGCTGGCAGACACTAGATGTTCACAAGTTTTGATTGGTATTAACTCTTTCTTTTAGTGCACTTACAGACCAGTCTAATACAACCACTGATAAGCGATTTATACCCAAAGCAATAAGCTTCTCAATCGAATCTCTATTGTCGTTAAGTCCCTCTGAGCCTAGAGAATAATTAACCACCTACATATACAATATTGCTCAACAGCCATCAAGTATAGATCCGTGCAGTATAAGGGTTGAAAGACGAACAGAGGTCCAGAGATAGAAAAAAAGAATGAGAGAGGTCAGGGGAGGTACAAAAGGATTAACGTAGGAGTGTAAGAATATTTTAGTAATGAAGAAAAGGTATAGCATAAGGATAACTGACCTAAGTTGGTAAGTAGGTAGCATATTTGAGTACAAAGTTTGGATAGTATTAGAATAAAACTTATATGTTGCTGCACAACTAGCTCTTAGCCCAACCAGTGGCCTCACAGTGGACCATGGGATGGATCTGTTTTTCTTGTCTACGTTGAGGGAAAGGGGTATTTCACAAGATGCAGAAGCGAAGATTTCAGAAGCAAATGCTGTGAGTGAATTAGCTCATAAAAAGCATTTTTATTTTCTTTTATCTTTCTGCCAGTCTTGGGGCTTGAATTCAGGGCCTGAGCACTGTCCTGGGGTTTTCGCAAGTCTAGCCCTCTGCCACTTGAGCCACAGTGCCACATCTAGATTTTCTATCTATGTGATACTGAGCAATCAAACCCAGATATTCATGGATGCTAGGCAAGCACTCTACCACTATGCCAAACTCTCAACCCTGACATAGTAATTATAAAGTCATCATCATCATCATCATCATATCCAAATATCCTTTCTCCTACAAAGAATGAACACTTAACTGTGTCTAATGCTTTTTTTTTAATTTCACTAATTCTTCTGTGTTTTTCCCTCTTGCATTTTTTACACATGACAGCAAAGCTAATCATCAGGAAAAAATTGATTAGGATATAGAAACCTAATAATATCCTAGTAGATTGACGTCAAAAATATGTGCAAGATGCCCTGTGTGTTTGACCTAGTGGTAGAGTACTTGGCCACCAAGCAAAAAGACTCAGGTTTGATTCCTCATTACCACATACATAGAAAACGCTGCAAGTGGTGCTGTGGCTCGGTGGGACAGCTAAAGCCTAAAGAAAGCCCAAGAACAATGTTCACACTGTGAGGTCAAGTCCCAAGACTAGCAAAAACAAAAAAAAAATTCGACAAGGGGCAAAATGCTGGCAGAGAAGGCACTGTGAAGCAAATGTTTTGTAAAGGATGAGGGCAATATTGACCCTTAAGTTTGGATCTTACCTAAAAAAGGCTCCTTGAGCCTGAGACCAGACTGGTAGTTGGGTCTAGTGGAAGACATTGGGATTGGACAAATAAGGTGTGCTGTTTACTACATCCACATGTATATTGTGAGATTGGAGGAGAGATTCAGCCTCCAGTATGTCTTTGGTGAGGTCTTTTGTGGGCAAGGATCTTTGGTCATTGGGCCCTGAAAGGTGACCCTGCCTCCCTCACAATGGAACAGAATATGGAACCCTGGTAACCAAGCCACTGTAACTAACAACCAGCTCAAGCCAGCTCACTTGGCCTGTGGCTCAGGAGGAAGAAAGATGTTGCTGTGCTGTTGCCAAAGGTCAGGAAACTCGAGACTCAGGCATGGAAGTTGTGGATGTCTTACTCGAAGATGTACATGCTAGATCATTGCCAAGCCACAAATCCAGTATAACAGAACTTTCTCTAAGAAGAAGGCCAGGAAAATCCAGGGCAACCAGATGAGGTAAATTTCTAAGAAGAAATGTATTTGACCCCATCATCCTCTCCACACACTACATATTTCATTTTTTTATTTTTTATTGTAGTTAGTAAAAGGGTTAGATGATATTTGCCAGATAGAGTGTGCATTAATTCACATACATTGATACCTTTTCAAATGTCTTGGTAAACATTTCCCTCCAACCCCACACCCCCCACCCGTCTTAGTTTTCCCCCCTTCCCTATCAAATTTCAGATATCCAAATACAAATAAATTCAATATATAAGATAAAGTGAGATACTATACCAATGTGGGCTAACCAAGGGACAGCAAACGAGACGAGAGACAACATAGTACATTAAGGACAACAATCATTCATTATATGGCTTTTGTTTCAATATCCTGGAGTTCCTGTCAATTAGCTTCACATTATATGGCCTTATATATGGCCTTTTGCTCTATTGCCAATCTCTGCTAGTAGAGCCCAAGGTTTCTACTGATTATGATGAATGAGGGAAACCACTGAGCCTAAGTTCCTTTGAGTCTGGCTTACTTCACTTAATATGATTTGTTCTAAGTCTTTCCATTTCTAACAAATGGGGCGATGTCATTCTTTCTGACAGCAGCATAGAATTCCATTGTGTACAAATACCACAACTTGTTGATCCACTCATCAAGTGAGGGACATCTGGGTTTTTTCCATATCTTTGTCATGTTGAATAGTGCTGCAATGAACATTGTTGTGCTAGTGGGTTTAGTATGCCCTTGTTTCTGGATTGTTGGGTAAATGCCAAGTAGTGGAATTGCTGGGTCATAGAGGAGTTCTATGTTTAGCCTTTTGAGGCACTGCCACCCTGCTTTCCATAGTGGTTGAACGAATTTGCACTCCCACCAACAGTGTAGTAGTGATCCCTCCTGGCCACATCCCCTCCAGCATCTGTTGTCATTCGTTTTCCTGATCCTGGCCATTCTAACTGGAGTGAGGTGGAATCTTAGAGTTGTTTTGATTTGCATTTCTTTTATGATCAGAGATGTGGAGCAATTCTTCATGTGTCTATAGGTCATTTTTGTTTCTTCTTCAGAGAAGACTCTCTTTAAGTCTTTGGCCCATTTTTAATGGGACGGGTGTTACTTTGGAGGTTAGTTTTGGAGTGATTCAATTTTTTGAGTTGTTGATATATTTTAGATATGAGGCCTTTGTCCGTTGTTTGGTTGGTGAAGTTCTTCTCCCACTCTATAGGCTTCCTGATTAGTTTACTAGCTATATCCGTTGCCATACAAAAGCTCTGCAGTTTAATGCAGTCCCGCTTATCCAGCCTTTCTCTGATTTGTTGTGATTCTTGGTACTTATTAAGAAAGTTTCGACGTGTGCCAAGGAGGCCTAGTGTATCTCCTATTCCTTCCTGTAAACTTTTCAGTGTGTCAGCTTTTACCTCTAGGTCTTTGATCCATTTGGAGATAATTCTAGTGCAAGGTGACAAAGAAGGATCCAACTTTAGTTTTCTGCAGGTGTTTAACCAGTTCTGCCAGCACAACTTGTTGAAGAGGCTATCTTTCTTCCATTCTATTTTTTTGGCTCCCTTGTCAAAGATTAGGTGGCCATAGGTCTGTGGTTTAATATCTGGATCCGCAGTTCTACTCCATTGGACTTCAGGCCTGTTCTTGTGCCAGTACCAAGCTGTTTGAGAATTATAGCTCTGTAATAGAATCTTAGGTTTGGAATTGAAATTCCTCCAGCGCTGTTCTTTGTGCTAAGAATTGTTTTTGTTATACGGGGTCTTTTATTATTCCATATGACATTTTGAATTGCCTCTTCTATTTCTTTAAAGAATGACATTGGGATGTTGATTGGTATTACATTGAATTTGTAGATAACCCTTGGCAAGATTGTCATTTTCACAATGTTGATTCTTCCAATCCAGGATCATGGGAGGTTTTTCCTTTTCCTTAGTTCTGCTCTAATTTCCTTTTTAGGGTTGAAAGTTTTCATCTAAACGGTCCTTTACATTCTTAGTTAAGCTAATTGCTAGGTACTTTATTTTTTTAAGGCTATTGTGAAAGGATTTTCTTTCCTGATTATTGCCTCGTTCCTCTCAGTGTTGGCGTAAAGTAACGCAGTTGATTTGTGAGGGTTGATTTTATGGCCTGCTACCCTTCCAAAGCTTTGAATCAGCTCAAGGAGCTTGGGAGTAGAGTCTATAGGATTCTTTAAATACAGAATCATGTCATCTACAAAGAGGGATAGTTTTATTTCCTCTTTCCCTACTTGGATCCCCTTTATGTTTCCTTCTTGCCTTATTGCACTGCCTAGGAATTCTAGCACTATGTTAAAAAGGAGTGGAGAGAGTGGGCATCCTTTTCTCCTTCCTTATTTTAGAGGGAATGGCTTTAGATTTTCACCATTAAGTATGATACTGGCAGTGGGTTTCTCATACACAGCCTTTATTACTTTGAGAAATGTTCTATGAATTCCTAGTTTCTCCACATCTTTTACCATAAAGGGGTTTTGGATCTTGTCAAATGCGTTTTCGGCATCTATTGAGACAATCACGTGATTTTTGTCCTTGCTCCTGTTGATGTGTTGAATTATATTAATTGATTTGTGTATGTTGAACCAGCTTTGCCTCCCTGTGATGAATCCAGTTTGATCATAGTGTATAATTTTTTTGGATGAGTTGTTGTAGACGGTTGGCCAGTATTTTGTTGAGAAGTTTTGAATCGATGTTCATCAAAAAAATGGGTCTATAGATCTCTTTCTTTGATGAATCTCTGTCTGGTTTGGGGATGAGGGATATACTGGCTTCACAGAATGAGTTTGGTAAAGAACCTTCATTTTCAATTTCGTTGAAGAGCTTGAGGAGTATTGGTGTGAGCTCTGCTTTGAAGACCTTATAGAATGCAGCTGTGAATCCATTTGGCCCTGGGCTCTTTTTAAGTGGAAGTTGTCTAATTTCCGTTTCTATTTCAGAGCTTGAAATAGGCCTGTTGACTTGGGTTAGCTCTTCTTGGTTCAGTGTGGGTATGTCAATATTGTCTAGGAATTCATCCATTTCTTCTAGATTCTCAAATTTGTTGGCGTAAAGGTTTGAGAAGTATTCCCTCATGATATTCTGGATCTTGGTAATTTCTGTCGTGATATTACCATTTTCATCTGCGATTTTGTTTATTTAGATATGCTCTCTTTTTTTTGGTAAGATTTGCTAAGGGCTTGTCAATTTTGTTAATTCTTTCAAAGAACCAACTCCTTGTTTTGTTGATTCTTTCTATAGTTTTTTAATTCCAATTCTGCTTTGATTTTAATAATTTGCTTTCTCCTAAAGGGTTTAGGGTTGGTTTGTTGCTCTTTTTCCAGGAGGTTAAGGTGAGACATTAACTAGTTGGTTTGCCATTTTTCCAACTTGCTGTTGTAGGCACTCACCGCTATAAATTTTCCTCTGAGTACTGCCTTTGTTGTGTCCCTAAGGAGTTGATATTTGTGTGCTCCTTATTGTTAAATTTCATAAACAGTTGGAAATCTGTTCTGATCTCTTCGATTACCCACTGTTTTGGATTCAACAATGTGTTGTTCAGTCTCCATGAGTTACACGGTATTCGTTGGTGGAGATGTGTGTTCAGCTCCAATTTGATGTCTTTATGGTCTGAGAGTGTGCATGGAATAATTTCAGTGTTTCTGAATCTGTCCAGGTTTGCTTTCTGGCCTAAGATGTGGTCTATTTTGGAAAATGTTCCATGTGCTGCTGAGAAAAACGTATATTGTGTTGTTACTGGGTGGAATATTCTCCAGATGTCTGTTAGATCTAGTTGGTCTATATAATTGTTCAGTTCTAAGATTTCTCTGTTGAGTTTTGCCTTGTTGATCTGTCCGTAGGTGAGAGTGGTGTGTTAAACTCACCAACAATCACTGTATTTCGATCTATGTATGGTTTCAGTGTAAGTAAAGTTTGCTTGATGAAGTTTGGAGCTCCGGGATTGCGTGTGTAAATATTTAGGATCGTTATGTCTTCCTGGAGGAAAGATCCCTTTAGTAGTATGTAGTAACCTTCTTTATCTTTTCTTACTAATTTTAGTTTGAAGTCTATTGTATCTGATATGAGGATGGCAACTCCAGCCTGTTTATGGGGGCAGTTAGGTTGATAGAGTTTATTCCAAACTCTCTTTCAAAAGATGATGGTTTTTGGGTAAGATGTGTCTCTTGAAGACAGCAGAACGATGGCTCTTGCTTTTTGATCCAACTAGACAGCCTATGCCGTTTAATTGGAGAGTTAAGTCCATTGATATTGAGAGGTAGGATTGTGAGATATTTATCAGTTCGTAACATTTTTAAAAGCTTTTAGTAGGGCCTGTGTCTTGACAGTTCTTGTGGTCCTTAGATGGTATGCTGTTTAGGTGCCATTTCTTTCCCTATGTTGCATTTATTTTGGTTTTCTATGTATAGAGCATCTTTGAGAATTCTCTGTAGTGTTGGTTTTGTTTCGACATATTGTTGCAGCTTTTCCTTGGAATGGAATGTTTTTATTGTTCCCTCAGTTTGAATGAGAGCTTAGCTGGCTACAGTATTCTTGGTTGGTAGTTATTTGATTTAAGGGCATGACATATATGCTTCCAGTCACTTCGTGCTAGCATGGTCTCTGCTGAGAAATCTGGGGTTATTCTGATTGGTTTTCCTTTATAGGTTACTGATCCCTTTTCCCTGGCTGCCTTTACAGTTTTTTCTTTCGTTTCTATTGATCCAGTTCGGATCACAATGTGGCGGTGGGATGTTCTTTTCTGGTCAGGTCTGTTTGGGGTTCTAAAAGCTTCTCGTATCTGGATGGGCCTGCCCTTCTGGATATTTGGGAAGTTCTCTGAGATGATTCCCTGAAGTATATTTCCAATACCATTGACCTCTTTCTCCACGCCCTCCTCAATACCAACTAGCCTTAAATTAGGCTTCCTAATTGCATTTTGGACCTCTTGAAGCGCTCTCTCATATTTCCTAGATTTGGATTGACTCATTTTCTGTTCTTTCTCTATAATAACTAAATTATCTTCAGCCCCGGAAATTATCTCCTCTGCATTGTCTATCCTGCTATCAAAGCTATCTACTTTATTTTTCATCTCCCTTGCTTCTAATTACTCATTTTTGATGCCTTGCATCTCCTGTTTTAGATCATGTATGGATTTCTTTATCTCCTTGATTTCCTTTTGAGTGGTTAGCTCAGTAGCTTTATTTTCTTTGGATATTTGCTGGGGTTTGGTCACGTTTTTATTTGTGGATTCATCCATCTTTCTTTGAAAAACCTTCATTATGGCCTCCTTTATGGCTTCGTCTTTTTCACTTATCACCTTGCTTTTGCTTTCCTCTTGTTCAGCTATGGGTTCCTCCATTATCTCTATCTTTATATTTTCACATTTTCCATTGAGGATGTTTATCAATTGCATTTGTGTAGCACTTGGAAGACTCTCCTCTAGGTTTGCCAGTGACTGTTCCATTGTCTGTTTATATTGGGTGGGGGATGTTGTTTCTTGATTTGACATTTTTCTTGAGATTCTTGTTCTGCCCATTTGAAATGGGAGCAAGATTACTACTAAATACGATTATAGTTTTTCAGATATAACCAACCTAGACCTCTGTAGCTGGCAGACACTAGATGTTCACAAGTTTTGATTGGGATTATCACTCTTTCTTTTTGTGCACTTACAGACCAGTCTAATACAACCACTGATAAGCGATTTATACCCAAAACAATAAGCCTCTCAATCCAATTTCTATTGTCGTTAAGTCCCTCTGAGCCTAGAGAATAATTAACCACCTACATATACAATATTGCTCAACAGCCATCAAGTGTAGATCCGTGCAGTATAAGGGTTGAAAGACGAGCAGAGGTCCAGAGATAGAATAAAAGAATGAGAGAGTTCAGGGGAGGTACAGGAGGATTAACGTATGAGGGTAAGAATATTGTACTAATGAAGAAAAGGTAGAGCATAAGGATAACTGACGTAAGTTGGTAAGTAGGTAGCATATTTGAGTACAAAGTTTGGAAAGTATTAGAATAAAACTTATGTGTTGCTGCATGACTAGCTCTTAGCCCAACCAGCGGCCTCACAGTGGACCATGGGATGGATCTGTTTTTCTTGTCTACGTTGAGAGAAAGGGGTATTTCACAAGATGCAGAAGAAAAGATTTCAGAAGCAAATGCTGTGAGTGAAGTAGCTCATAAAAAGCATTTTTATTTTCTTTTATCTTTCTGCCAGTCTTGGGGCTTGAATTCAGGGCCTGAGCACTGTCGTCGGGTTTTCGCAAGTCTAGCCCTCTGCCACTTGAGCCACAGTGCCACATCTAGATTTTCTATCTATGTGATACTGAGCAATCAAACCCGGATCTACATGGATGCTAGGCAAGCACTCTACCACTATGCCAAACTCTCAACCCTGACATAGTAATTATAAAGTCATCATCATCATATCAAAATGTCCTTTCTCCTACAAAGAATGAACACTTATCTATGTGTGTAATGCTTTTTTATATTTCACTAATTCTTCTGTGTTTTTCCCTCTTGCATTTTTTACACATGACAGCCAAGCTAATCATCAGGAAAAAATTGATTAGGATACAGAAACCTAATAATATCCTAGTAGATTGACGTCAAAAATATGTGCAAGATGCCCTGTGTGTTTGACCTAGTGGTAGAGTACTTGGCTACCAAGCAAAAAGACTCAGGTTTCATTCCTCATTACCACATACATAGAAAACCCTGCAAGTGGTGCTGTGGCTCGGTGGGATAGCTAAAGACTAAAGAAAGCCCAAGAACAATGTTCACACTCTGAGGTCAAGTCCCAAGACTAGCAAAAACAAAAAAAAATTCGACAAGGGGCAAAATGCAGGCAGAGAAGGCACTGTGAAGCAAATGTTTTGTAAAGGATGAGGGCAATATTGACCCTTAAGACTGAATCTTACCTAAGAAAGGCTCCTTGAGCCTGAGACCAGACTGGTAGTTGGGCCTAGTGGAAGACATTGGGATTGGACAAATAAGGTGTGCTGTTTACTACATCCACATGTATATTGTGAGATTGGAGGAGAGATTCAGCCTCCAGTATGTCTTTGGTGAGGTCTTCTGTGAGCAAGGATCTTTGGTCATTGGGCCCTGAAAGGTGACCCTGCCTCCCTTAGAATGGAACAGAATATGGAACGGTGGTAAACAAGCCACTGTAACTAACAACCAACTCAACCCAGCTCACTTGGGCTGTGGCTCACGAGGAAGAAAGATGTTGCTGTGCTGTTGCCAAAGGTCTGGAAACTCGAGTCTTAGGCATGGAAGTTGTGGATGTCTTACTCGAAGATGTGCGTGCTAGATCATTGCCAAGCCACAAATCCAGTATAACAGGCCTTTCTCTAAGAAGAAGGCCACGAAAAGCCAGGACAACCAGATGAGGTATATTTCTAAGAAGAAATGTATTTGACCCCATCATCCTCCCCACACACTGCAACTTTCTTTTTTTTTTCATTTTTTATTGTAATTAGTAAAAGGGTTACATGATATTTGCCAGATAGCAGGTGCATTAATTCACATACATTGATACGATTTCACATGTCTTGGTAAACATTTCCCTCCAACCACACACCCCCCACCCGTCTTGGTTTTCCCCCCTTCCCTATCATTTCAAATATCCAAATACAAATAAATTCAATATATCAGATAACAAAGTGTGATACTATACCAATATGGGCTAACCAAGGGACAGCAAAGGAAATGAGAGACAACATGTTACATTAAGGACAACAATCATTCATTATGTGGCTTTTGTTTCAATATCCTGGAGGTCCTTTCAATTAGCTTCACATTATATGGCCTTATATATGGCCTTTTGCTCTATTACAAATCTCTGCTAGTAGAGCCCAACGTTTCTCCTGTTTATGACGAATGAGGGAAACCACTGAGCCTAAGTTCCTTTGAGTCTGGCTTACTTCACTTAATATGATTTGTTCTAAGTCTTTCCATTTCCTACCATATGGGGCGATGTCATTCTTTCTGACAGCAGCATAGAATTCGATTGTGTACAAATACCACAACTTGCTGATCCACTCATCAACTGAGGGACATCTGGGTTGGTTCCATATCTTTCCTATGGTGAATAGCGCTGCAATGAAGATTGTTGTGCTAGTGGGTTTAGTATACCCTTGTTTCTGGATTGTTGGGTAAATGCCAAGTAGTGGAATTGCTGGGTCATAGGGGAGTTCTATGTTTAGCCTTTTGAGGCACTGCCACACTGCTTTCCATAGTGGTTGAACGAGTTTGCACTCCCACCAACAGTGTAGTAGTGATCCCTCCTGGCCACATCCCCTCCAGCATCTGTTGTCATCATTTTCCTGATCCTGGTCATTCTAACTGGAGTGAGGTGGAATCTTAGAGTTGTTTTGATTTGCATTTCTTTTATGATAAGAGATGTGGAGCATTTCTTCATGTGTCTATACGTCATTTTTGTTTCTTTTTCAGAGAAGAATCTCTTTAAGCCTTTGGCCCATTTTTTAATGGGATGGGTGTTACTTTGGAGGTTAGTTTTGGAGTGATTCAATTTTTTGAGTTGTTGATATATTTTAGATATAAGACCTTTGTCCGTTGTTTGGTTGGTGAAGATCTTCTCCCACTCTGTAGGCTTCCTGATTAGTTTACTAGCTATATCCGTTGCCATACAAAAGCTCTGCAGTTTAATGCAGTCCCACGAATCCAGCCTTTCTCTGATTTGTTGTGATTCCTGGTCCTTATTAAGAAAGTTTCAACCTGTGACAAGGAGGCCTAGTGTATCTCCTATTCCTTCCTGTAAACTTTTCAGTGTGTCAGCTTTTACCTCCAGGTCTTTGATCCATTTGGAGTTAATTCTAGTGCAAGGTGACAAAGAAGGATCCAACTTTAGTTTTCTGCATGTGCTTAACCAGTTCTGCCAGCACAACTTGTTGAAGAGGCTATCTTTCTTCCATGCTATTTTTTTGGCTCCCTTGTCAAAGATTAGGTGGCCATAGGTCTGTGGTTTAATATCTGGGTCCGCAGCTCTATTCCATTGGACTTCAGGCCTGTTCTTGTGCCAGTACCAAGCTGTTTTGAGAATTATAGCTCTGTAATAGAGTCTAAAGTTTGGAATTGAAATTCCTCCAGCGCTGTTCTTTCTGCTAAGAAGTGTTTTTGCTATACGGGGTCTTTTATTATTCCATATGAAATTTTGAATTGCCTCTTCTATTTCTTTAAAGAATGACATTGGGATGTTGATGGGTATTGCATTTTATTTGTAGATAGCCCTTGGAAAGATTGTCATTTTCACAATGTTGATTCTTCCAATCCAGGAGCATGGGAGGTTTTTCCATTTCCTTAGTTCTGCTTTAATTTCCTTTTTTATGGCTTTAAAGTTTTCATCTAACCGATCCTTGACATTCTTAGTTAAGCTAATTCCTAGGTACTTTATTTTCTTTGAGGCTATTGTGACAGGAGTTTCTTTCCTGATTATTGCCTCGTTCCTCTCACTGTTGGCGTAAAGGAAGGCAGTCGATTTGTGAGGGTTGATTTTATGGCCTGCTACCCTTCCAAAGCTTTGAATCAGCTCAAGGAGCTTGGGAGTAGAGTCTATAGGATTCTTTAAATACAGAATCATGTCATCTGCAAAGAGGGATAGTTTTATTTCCTCTTTACCTACTTGGATCTCCTTTATTCTTGCTTCTTGCCTTATTGCACTGCCTAGGAATTCTAGTACTATGTTAAAAAGGAGTGGAGAGAGTGGGCATCCTTGTCTCATTCCTGATTTTAGAGGGAATGGCTTTAGATTTTCACCATTAAGTATAATACTAGCAGTGGGTTTCTCATACACAGCCTTTATTACATTGAGAAATGTTCCATGGATTCCTAGTTTCTCCACATCTTTTAACAAAAAGGGTGTTGGATCTTGTCAAATGCCTTTTCCGCATCTATTGAGACAATCATGTGATTTTATCCCTGCTCCTGTTGATGTGTTGAATTATATAAATTGATTTGTATATGTTGAACCAGCTTTGCTTTCTTGTGATGAATCCAGTTTGATTATAGTGTACAATTTTTTTGATGAGTTGTTGTAGACGGTTGGCCAGTATTTTGTTGAGAAGTTTTGCATCGATGTTCATCAAAGAAATGGGTCTATAGATCTCTTTCTTTGATGAATCTCTGTCTGGTTTGGGGATGAGGGATATACTGGCTTCACAGAATGAGTTTGGTAAAGAACCTTCATTTTCAAGTTCGTTGAAGAGCTTGAGGAGTATTGGTGTGAGCTCTGCTTTGAAGACCTTATAGAATTCAGCTGTGAATCCATCTGGCCCTAGGCTCTTTTTAAGTAGAAGTTGTCTAATTTCCAGTTCTATTTCACAGCTTGAAATAGGCCTGTTGAGTTGGGTTAGCTCTTCTTGGTTCAGTGTGGGTATGTTAATATTGTCTAGGAATTCATCCATTTCTTCTAGATTCTCAAATTTGTTGGCGTAAAGGTTTGAGAAGTATTCCCTCATGATATTCTGGATCTTGGTAATTTCTGTCGTGATATTACCATTTTCATCTGCGATTTTGTTTATTTCGATATGCTCTCTTGTTTTTTTGGTAAGATTTGCTAAGGGCTTGTCAATTTTGTTAATTCTTTCAAAGAACCAACTCCTTGTTTTGTTGATGCTTTGTATAGTTTTTTATTCCAAATCATTTAATTCTGCTTTGATTTTAATAATTTGCTTTCTCCTAATGGGTTTAGGGTTGGTTTGTTGCTCTTTTTCCAGGAGGTTAAAGTGAGACATTAACTAGTTGGTTTGCCATTTTTCCAACTTGCTGTTGTAGGCACTCAGCGCTATAAATTTTCCTCTGAGTACTGCCTTTGTTGTGTCTCTAAGGAGTTGATATTTGTGTGCTCCTTATTGCTAAATTTCATAAACAGTTGGATATCTGTTCTGATCTCTTCGATTACCCATTGTTTTTGATTCAACAATGTGTTGTTCAGTCTCCATGAGTTACAGGGTTTTCTTTGGTAGAGATGTGTGTTCAGCTCCAATTTGATGCCTTTATGGTCTGAGAGTGTGCATGGAATAATTTCAGTGTTTCTGAATCTGTCCAGGTTTGCTTTAAAGCCTAAGATGTGGAAAATTTTGGAAAATGTTCCATGTGCTGCTGAGAAAAACATATATTGTGGTGTTACTGGGTGGAATATTCTGCAGATGTCTGTTACATCTAGTCGGTCTATATAGTTGTCCAGTTCTAAGGATTATCTTTTGAGTTTTTGCCTTGTTGATCTGTCCATAGGTGAGAGTGGTGTGTTAAACTCACCAACAATCACTGTATTTCGATCTATGTATGGTTTCAGTGTAAGTAAAGTTTGCTTGATGAAGTTTGGAGCTCCGGGATTGGGTGTGTAAATATTTAGGTTCGTTATGTCTTCCTGGAGGAAAGGTCCCTTTAGTAGTATGTTGTAACCTTCTTTGTCTTTTCTTATTAATTTTAGTTTGAAGTCTATTTTATCTGATATGAGGATGGCAACTCCAGCCTGTTTATGGGGGCAGTTAGCTTGTTAGAGTTTATTCCAACCTCTCACTTTCAAAAAATTATTGTTTTTGGGTAAGATGTGTCTCTTGAAGACAGCAGAACGATGGCTCTTGCTTTTTGATCCAACTAGACAGAATATGCCGTTTAATTGGAGAGTTAAGTCCATTGATATTGAGAGTTAGGATTGAGAGATATTTATTAGTTCCTACCATTTTTAAAAGCTTTTAGTAGGGCCTGTTTCTTGACAGTTCTTGTGGTCCTTAGATGGTATGCTGTTTAGGTGCCATTTCTTCCCCTATAATGCATTTATTTTGGATTTGTATGTATAGAGCATCTTTGAGAATTCTCTGTAGTGTTGGTTTTGTTTCGACATATTGTTGCAGCTTTTCCCTGGAATGGAATGTTTTATTGTTCCCTCAGTTTGAATGAGAGCTTAGCTGGGTACAGTATTCTTGGTTGGTAGTTATTTCATTTAAGGGCATGACATATATGCTTCCAGTCACTTCGTGCCTGCATGGTCTCCGCTGAGAAATCTGGGGTTATTCTGATTGGTTTGCCTTTATAGGTACTTTTCCCTTTTCCCTGGCTGCCTTGAGGATCTTTCCTTTCGTTTCTATTGATCCAGTTCGGATCACAATGTGGCGGTGGGATGTTCTTTTCTGGTCAGGTCTGTTTGGGGTTCTAAAAGCTTCTCGTATCTGGATGGGCCTGCCCGTCTGGATATTTGGGAAATTCTCTGAGATGATTCCCTGAAGTATATTTCCAAGACCATTGACCTCTTTCTCCACGCCCTCCTCAATACCAACTAGCCTTAAATTAGGCTTTCTAATTTTATCTTGGACCTCCTGAAGCGCTCTCTCATATTTCCTAGATTTGGATTGACTCATTTTCTGTTCTTTATAATACCTAAATTATCGTCAGCCCCGGAAATTCTCTCCTCTGCATTGTCTAACCTGCTATCAAAGCTATCTACTTTATTTTTCATCTCCCTTGCTCCTAATTTCTCACTTTTGATGCCTTGCGTCTCTTGTTTTTGATCATGTATGGATTTCTTTATCTCCTTGATTTCCTTTTGAGTGGTTAGCTCAGTAGATTTATTTTCTTTGGACATTTGCTGGAGTTTGGTCCCGTTTTTATTTGTGGATTCTATGGAATTCATCCATCTTTATTTGAAAAACCTTAATTATGGCCTCCTTTATGGCTTCTTCTTTTTCACTTATCACCTTGTTTTGCTTTCCTCTTGTTCAGCTATGGCTTCCTCCATTATCTCTTTCTTTATATTTTCACATTTTCCATTAATGGTGTTTATCAATTGCATTTGTGTAGCACTTGGAAGACTCTCCTCTAGGTTTGCCAGTGACTGTTCCATTGTCTGTTTACATTGGGTGGGGGATGTTGTTTCTTGATTTGACATTTTTCTTGAGTTTCTTGTTCTGCCCATTTGAAAATGGGAGGAAGATTACTACTAAATACGATTATAGTTTTTCAGATATAACCAACCTAGACCTTTGTAGCTGGCAGACACTAGATGTTCACAAGTTTTGATTGGTATAATCACTCTTTCTTTTTGTGCACTTACAGACCAGTCTAATTCAACCAGTGATAAGCGATTTATACCCAAAACAATAAGCCACTCAATCCAATTTCTATTGTCTTTAAGTCCCTCTGAGCCTAGAGAATAATTAACCACCTACGTATACAATATTGCTCAACAGCCATCAAGTGTAGATCCGTGCAGTATAAGGGTTGAAAGACGAGCAGAGGTCCAGAGATAGAAAAAAAGAATGAGAGAGGTCAGGGGAGGTACAAGAGAATTAACGTAGGAGTGTAAGAATATTGTAGTCATGAAGAAAAGGTATAGCATAAGGATAACTGACCTAAGTTGGTAAGTAGGTAGCATATTTGAGTACAAAGTTTGGAAAGTATTAGAATAAAACTTATGTGTTGCTGCACGACTAGCTCTTAGCCCAACCAGTGGCCTCACAGTGGGCCATGGGATGGATCTGTTTTTCTTGTCTACGTTGAGGGAAAGGGGTATTTCACAAGATGCAGAAGCGAAGATTTCAGAAGCAAATGCTGTGAGTGAATTAGCTCGTAAAAAGCATTTTTATTTTCTTTTATCTTTCTGCCAGTCTTGGGGCTTGAATTCAGGGCCTGAGCACTGTCCTCGGGTTTTCTCAAGTCTAGCCCTCTGCCACTTGAGCCACAGTGCCACATCTAGATTTTCTATCTATGTGATACTGAGCAATCAAACCCAGATCTTCATGGATGCTAGGCAAGCACTCTACCACTATGCCTAACTCTCAACCCTGACATAGTAATTATAAAGTCATCATCATCATCCTCATATCCAAATATCTTTTCTCCTACAAAGCATGAACACTTAACAGTGTCTAATGCTTTTTTTTAATTTCACTAATTCTTCTGTGTTTTTCCGTCTTGCATTTGTTACACTTGACAGCAAGGCTAATCATCAGGAAAAATTTGATTAGGATACAGAAACCTAATAATATCCTAGTAGATTGACGTCAAAATTATGTGCAAGATGCCTTGTGAGTTTGACCTAGTGGTAGAGTACTTGGCTACCAAGCAAAAAGACTCAGGTTTGATTCCTCATTACCACATACATAGAAAACGCTGCAAGTGGTGCTGTGGCTCGGTGGGACAGCTAAAGCCTAAAGAAAGCCCAAGAGCAATGTTCACACTCTGAGGTCAAGTCCCAAGACTAGCAAAAACAAAAAAAATTCGACAAGTGGCAAAATGCAGGCAGAAAAGGCACTGTGAAACAAATGTTTTGTAAAGGATGAGGGCAATATTGACCCTTAAGTATGGATCTTACCTAAGAAAGGCTCCTTGAGCCTGAGACCAGACTGGTAGTTGGGCCTAGTGGAAGACATTGGCATTGGACAAATAAGGTGTGCTGTTTACTACATCCACATGTATATTGTGAGATTGGAGGAGAGATTCAGCCTCCAGTATGTCTTTGGTGAGGTCTTTCGTGAGCAAAGATCTTTGGTCATTGGGCCCTGAAAGGTGACCCTGCCTTCCTCACAATGGAACAGAATATGGAACCCTGGTAACCAAGCCACTGTAACTAACAACCAGCTCAAGCCAGCTCACTTGGCCTGTGCCTCAGGAGGAAGAAGGATGTTGCTGTGCTGTTGCCAAAGGTCAGGAAACTCGAGTCTCAGGCATGGAAGTTGTGGATGTCTTACTCGAAGATGTACATGCTAGATCATTGCAAAGCCACAAATCCAGTATAACAGAACTTTCTCTAAGAAGAAGGCCAGGAAAATCCAGGGCAACCAGATGAGGTAAATTTCTAAGAAGAAATGTATTTGACCCCATCATCCTCCCCTCACACTGGGGTGTGCTATACGGTGTCTTTTATTATTCCATATGAAATTTTGAATTGAATCTTCTATTTCTTTAAAGAATGACATTGGGATGTTGATTGGTATTACATTGAATTTGTAGATAGCCATTGGCAAGATTGTCATTTTCACAATGTTGATTCATCCAATCCAGGAGCATGGGAGGTTTTTCCATTTCCTTAGTTCTGCTTTTATTTCCTTTTTTAGGGTTTTAAAATTTTCATCTAACCGGTCCTTTACATTCTTAGTTAAGCTAATTCCTAGGTACTTTATTGTCTTTGAGGCTGTTGTGAAAGGAGTTTCTTTCCTGATTATTGCCTCGTTCCTCTCACTGTATGCTTGCTTCTTGCCTTATTGCACTGCCTAGGAATTCTAGTACTATGTTAAAAAGGAGTGGAGAGAGTGGGCATCCTGAATGCTACCCCTTACCACTTTTCTGCAAAGCTTAGGCCTGTGGCATTTCAAGCACAATTCAACGCTCTGTTTTTTGCTGGTTAATTAGAGGTAAAAATCTTATGGAATTTATTGCATGGCTGATTTTGAACTGGAATCCTCAGTTCTCAGCTTATCTTGAGTAGCTAGGATTACAGTACTTTTACAACCTGTATGCTCATACACATCGCTTCTGATCTGAACACTCATTGTTCAATTTAACTAACAAGTTGTGAGGAAAGATGATTGACTGTAATTTACTAGATGGGCTTCTAGTGAGTATATATTTCCACTTCCACTCTGATGCCAGGGAAATGTTTCTGGTACATGTTTCAACTATCTCCCAAAGAGGAAATAATGTGTGAGTACGTTTGCTAGTATTTCAGATAGGAGATGGACTTTGGTGTTTGGAACCTGTTGGGCAGAGTGTATCAGCTGGGCTGTGATAACAGAGATGATGTTTCAGACAGGAATATTTTCATAACAGACAGACTTAATCCAGATCCTTGGATTTCAGGCCTTGAGTAGATAGAATTACAAGTGTGAGCTGCCACCACCACCTGGTTCATTTTGGAAACCTTAATTGCTTCTCATTTGTTCCTTTCCTTTTTTGGAAGATTGATCTAAGCTGGCTGATTGTGCATCACAATGAAGTGATTGGCCTCAGGAATTGCAAATATTTGTTTCATCAGCACGGAATGAATGAAAGTTGATCTAAACCCAATAGTATTTTCCTTCTGATAAATAGGGAACTTACTTATATCATTTTTCCTTGCCTTTGCTTTCCCAAAGCAAGCAACATGTTTCTTAAAAACTATACTTCATGAGAATATTATAATTAGAAGCTATCTTCTGCACACTTCAGAATAGTCCTTGCATTTATAAACTTATATTACAATATTAGGTAGAAGAATGGTGACTGTTAGTTTCATAACTATTTCATATGTTTTACTCTTTAAGGCTCATTAACTCAAGAAGTGATTAAAGACATTTAGATAATAGTAGATCATAGCTACTGCTGATTTGATGTGTGTGCAGATGATACACAGATTTATTAGGATTACTCAAAAGTTTTGTTCAAATTTTCAGTAGTAGACTGCTATGCTAACGGGAAGGTGATAGTAATGATGCTGAAATTCTATGAATCAGCTATGAAGCAGAATTTCAGGGGAGAGTATTTGCTAGGGACTTAATTTCTAAGACGCATATCAAGAATATTGAACTATAACACCAAATGATGGAGGACTCAGCGTCACGTTTTGTTTGTTTTATGCAAGTCTTGGGACTTGAACCCAGGGCCTGGGAACTGTCCTTAAATGTTTTTTTTTTGCTTCAGGCTAGTGTTCTACCACTTGATCCACAGCTCCACCTCCAGATTTTTGGTAATGAACTGTAAATCAGAATATCATGCAATTTGTTTGGGCTGGATTCAAACCTGATTCTGTGTAGATAGGATTCCAAGTGTGAGCACACAGAGCCTGGCTAGTATCATTCATCATTCAAGTCATGGGACTGCAATTCTGCACCTGGGTCTTCTCACTGAGCTTTTCAGCTCAAGATTACTGCCTTATCCCTTGAGCCATAGGGCCACTTCTGGGTTTCTGGTGGTTAATTGGAGATAAGAGTCACATGGACTTCAGTGCCCAGGCTGACTTTGAACTGCTATCCTTGGATCCCAGCCTCTTGAGTAGCTACATTTACAAGTGTGAGCCACTATACCCGGCTAAAGTATTTTTTAAGTTAATTTTTTTGTTAAGTCAATATATAGTTGGCATACGGTTACATAAGTAATGAACACATTTCTTAAGAAAATTGTTATCCCCTCCCTCCTTTTTCTCTGTTTTCCTACCCTCAGCCCCCTCTCCACCCAGATTGTTCAGTTCATTTCCGTTTAGTGTCTTCCAAGTATCACTGTTCAATTGGTTCACCCTTTTTCCTTTTTTTTTTTACCATTTTATTATACCCTCTCCATTCCCCAAATCACATAAACCTATGTACAAGACACAGGGTACCCGAATTCAACACAGGGACTACAGAGAATAAAACTAAAGGGAAAAAGAAGAAAAGAGGTAAAAAGCAAAGAAAATGAAAGAACATCATACAGTACCTTAGAAGCAACAACACTGAAAAAACAAAACATAAAACCTTGGGCTGAAAATGAAGCTTGCCTAGCATGTATGAAACCCTGGATTCCATTCCTCAGCACCACATAAAAAAAAACTGGAAGTGCCACTGTGACTCAGCTGGTAGATTTCTAACGTTCAGCACAGAGTGTCTCCAAGTGACAAAAATCTGTCACATTTAAGTCAGGCTTCAAAACTTTGGTAGGAACCAGTTACGTGATTTGGAAGAAAGTCCAATTTTCAAAAAATCACTAGCCAGGCGCTGGAGGGTCATAATTGTCATTCTACTAACCAGGGAGAAGGTGATTCAAAGCCTTTGCAAGCAAAAAAATGAAAACAAAAAAAACTGTAAGATTCTACTCTCCACTTATCCACCCAAAAACTAAGTGGAGTTGTGGCTAAAACTGGTACAGCATTAGCCTTGAGGAAAAAGAATTAAGAGACCTTGCCCAGGTCCAAAGTTCAAGCTCCCCACCAAGAAAGAAAAAAAAAGGAGTCCAGATACCTTAGTTTCAAAAGTATATCTGGATATCTTAGTAGATTTTTCTGATCTTTCCTCATTCATCTCATGGAACCACATAATCTTGATCCTGATCTGACTAAGAGCCTGCATTTTGCTTAATAAATTCATTCCACATATTCCAGTAGAATCTTGACACCTAACAGCCACTTACCAATGCTTTATTCTACGTTTAGGCCAGTATGTCTTCATACCATCTACACAGTCAGCTATATCATCTTTCCAGAAGTATCATTGAGTGTAGAACACTCAGAACTAAAATAATTGCATAAAGATGTAATAAAACCCCTTGATTCATTAAGAAAATTTCTGTACCACTTAGAGCAAGTACATTAGTGGTATTTACCTCTAGCCTCTATTTAAAAAAATTTATTAACATTGAATTTTACATCATATTTCAAATGTCATGTTTAACCAACAAGTATTCAAGAAGGGAATCGCTATACAATCACTGGCACATAGATATTAGAATATAGTAAAAATTAAGCTGAGTCATTGTATGTCATAGATACAGATTAATCTATAATAAAACACATGTCTATAGAGTGTATAGTCTATCCTAGATTTTTATGTCTATGTAGTTATGTTTATATCTCCAAAATTATGTCCAGAACTTTGGGTATCAACTATTCAATCATCGCTCTACTACTGTTTGAAACTAATATCCATATATTAAGGATACCATGTACCTTTTGTTCCTTGGTCTTGACTTACCTCACTCAACAGGATTCACTCTAATTTCATCCACTACCCCAAAAATGCCATTATTATTTTTTTCTGTGCAGATCTTCTTTTTATGTATTTATATTTATTGTAATTTATAGAAGGGTTACATTATATTCACCAGATAGAAGGTGCATTACTTCTCAAACTTTGATACCCCATGTAATGATATGGTCCCCATTTCCATTCCCCTACCCCACTCATGTTCATTTCCCCCCTTCCCTATCCAATTTCAAATAACCAATTAGGCACATATGAAATATATCAGAAAACAAGGTGAAATATTGTAACAATATGATATAACCAAGGGATAGCAAAAGAGATAAGAGATCACATAGTTCATTAAGGGCAACAATCACTCATTATATGAGTTTTGTTTCTTTATCTTGGAGGTCCTTACATTTAGTGTCATACTATTTGTCACAATGTCTCTAGATCTTGTTCTATTGTAAATCTCTGGTAGCAGAGCCCAAGGTTTCTACTGAATTTGACAAATGAGGGAGACTCTTGGGCCTATGTTCCTTTGAGTTTGGCTTACTTCACTTAATATGATTTTTTTCCTTTTCATCCACTTCCCCGAGAATGCCATTATTTTATCTTGTCGGTTGGCTATGTATCATTCCATTGTGTGTGTGTGCGTTTGTGTGTGTGTGTGTGTGTGTGTGTGTGTGTGTGTGTGCGTGTATCACATTTTTTGTAGTAGGGCATCTGGTTGTTTCCATCATCCAGCCTCATTTTCTAGATATTTTTATAGTCTCTTTTTTATTTTCAGGGTAATGTATAGAGGGGTTACGATTACATTTACAGGTAGTGGACTTCATTACTTCTCACACATTTATTCCACTCCACATGTTTTTGTCCCCAGGTCCCTCTCCCCTCCCCTTCCCAATCATCTTGTTTCCCCCTTCCCTTTCCTATTTGACATAAACAAATAAACATATATACAATATGCCAGGGAAAAAATCAGATACAGTAACAATCTGACATTAACCAAAGGGCAAAATAAGAGATGAGAAATAACATAGTAGATTAAGGACAAAAATCACACAAGATTAAGAGCAGCGATGACACAAGATATAGCTCTTGTTCCCATATCCTAGAGATCCTTTCATTTAGTCTCATCCTATATGACCTTATATACCTAGGTTTTTGAGTTATTGTAATCCTCTGCTAGGAGAGTCCTAGATGTGAACTAATTATTACAAATGAGGGAAACCATTGAGCTTATGTTTCTTTTGGTCTGGCTTGCTTCACTTAATATGAATTTTTCCAAGTCTTTCCATTTCCTTACAAATGGGGCGATGTCTTTCCTTCTGATGGCAGCATAGCATTCCATTGTGTATAAGTACCACATCTTCTTGATTCAGTCATCTACTGAGTGGCATCTGGGTTGGTTTCATAGCTTTGCTATGGTAAATAGTGCTGCAATGAGCATCATTGTGCTAGTGTCTTTAGAATGTCCTTTTTTCTGGACAATTGGGTAGATGCCAATTAGTGGATTTGCTGGATCATAGGGGAGCTCTATGTTCAGTCTTTTGAGGAACCACCACACTGCTTTCCTAGTGGTTGAACGAGTTTACACTCACACCAAAAGTGTAGGTGTGATCCCCCTGGTCACTTCCCCACCAGTATCTCTTATTAGATTTTTTGATAATGGCCATTCTGACTGGAGTCAGGAGGAATCTCAAAGTTGTTTTGATTTTCATTTCCCTCATTGCTAGAGATATGGAGCATTTCTTCATGTGTCTAAAGCCCATTTTAATTTTTTCTTCAGAGAATACTCTTTTAAGTCTTTAGCCCACCTTTTAATAGGATGGTTGTTTCTTTGAAGATTTGTTTGGGAGAGATTCATTTTTTTCAGCTATAGATATATTTTAGATAACTACATATATTTTTGTAGAAAAAAGAATGGAAGTCATCATGCTGGCTCACAACTTAATTTCAGCTACTTAGGATGCTCAGGGTTTAGGATCACAGGTCAAAGCCAACCAGGGCCCTACAGTGTGTGAGATCAAACTCTGTGAACATACAATGACTGTAAGAGGAATCTCACTGCCTGGGAATGTAGCCTAATGGTAGAGTGCTCACCTACAATGCATGAAGACCTAGGTTCTATTCACCGGTACCGCATACTCAGAATAAAAGCAAGAAGTGGCCCTGTGTCTCAAGAGGCAGAGCACTCACCTTGGGCAAGCGAGTCTAATGAAAATGTCTAGGCCCTGAGTCCAAGTCGTAGGACTGGCAAAAAGAAAAAAAAAGAGCAATCTTACTTAAGTAACAAGGAATGTACCCTATATTTATACACACTGAAAAATTCATTAAGAAATTAGAAAATATGTATAAAGTGCATAATTTCTTTTGTGTGTTGGCACTGGGTCTTCAAATGAGTGCTTCAGCTCTATCCCTGACCTTTTCTGCTCAAGGCTAGCACTCTACCAATGCAGCCCCAAATCAACTATCTTCAATTGAGATATAAGCGATGAATATTTCAGGGTGCTTCATGAAAAACATTTTTATAAATTGTAACTTTCAACAGTCTTATTTTAGTATGAATGTTGAGATGGGAAGAGACAGAAAAAGTGAAATGTTTCCTGATCCCCATAGAGAAGAGACTGAGCAGAACCACTGTGGTCTGCAGGCTTCTTTGTGAGTTTTGTTTGCTTGTTTGATTTTTGTCAATTGTGGGGCTTGAACTCTGGGCCTGGGCACTGTCCCTGAGCTCTTCAGCTCAAGGCTAGTGCTTTAATCTGTGAGCCACAGTGCCACTTCTGGTTTTTCTGGCAGTTAACTGGGTACTTTGGCTGGCTTTAAACTTTGATTCTCAGATCTTAGCCTCCTGAGTAGCTAAGATTATAGGTGTGAGGTACCATCACCAGGCTGCTGCTCTGTTACTATGCAGGTTCTGGATCAAGAACTTCAAGTTCTTACATCAATTTTTTCTTCTCTTGCCTGATACTCGGCCATTTGAACGAAGCCCCAGTTCCTGGTCTTTGTTGGTTAATGAGAGATATTATGATTTTCTAATATTCAGAGCAATGATTATTAAACCCAGCATTTTACTTACTTGAATAAATTAAGAGACAGGACCTAGTGAGATGGAAAACAAAATTTTTTTTCAAGTTGCTATCCTGTTCTAATGCATAAGTCTGGCTATTTTGCTTACACACAAATATGTATTTTACCGGTTTCTACTCTATTTTTGCTTAGCTTAAAACCACCACTGCCATTTCATAGATTTTTTGTTGTTGTTTGCGGTGCTTGAACTCTGTGCCTGGGCTGTTCCTCAGATCTTCAGTTCAATGCCAGTGCTCTACTACTTTTGATTTGGCCAGTCCTGGGCTTGAACTCAGGGACTGAGCACTGTCCTTATATTTTCTCAAGGCTAGGGCTCTACCACTTCAGCCTCAGCACCACTTCCAGCATTTTTCTATGTATGTGGTATTGAGGAATTGAACCCAGGTCTTCGTGCATGCTAGGCAAGCACTCTACCACTAGGCCAAACTCCCAGCCCAAAATTATTCATCATTACTATTAGCTATCTTCTTTTTTTATTATTGATTCGTCATGGTGCTTGGACTTTGGGCCTGGACTGTCCCTGACCTCTTCAGCTCAAGGCTAGCGCTCTTCCTCTACAACTCCATTTTTGGTTTCTGGTAGTTAATTGGTGATGTAAGCCTCACAAATATGTGTCCAGGCTGGCTTTGGGCTTTGAACCAAGATCCTCCAATCTCAGCCTCCATAGTAGGTAGAATTACACGCTTCAGCCAGCAGTGCCTGACTGTTTGATGTCTCTGTCTCTGTCTCTCTGTCTCTGTCTGTCTCTGTCTGTCTGCCTGTCTCTCTCTCTCTCTCTGCCTCTCTCTCTGCCTCTCTCTCTGTCTCTCTCTCTGTCTCTCTCTCTCTGTCTCTCTCTCTGTCTCTGTCTCTCTCTGTCTCGGTCTCTCTCTCTCTCTCTCTCTCTCTCTCTCTCTCTCTCCCTCTCTCTCTCTCTCTCTCTCTTTTGGTTGTAAGACTTTAATTGTGCACCTGGGCAGTGTCCCTGGGCTCTTCAGCTCAAGGCTACAACCTTAAACACCTTGAGCCACAGTGTCACTTCTGGTTTTCTGGTGCTTAAGTGGAAGTAACAGTTTCATGGACTTAGTGTCTGGCCTGGCTTTGAACTGTGATCCTCAGAACCCAAACTTATGAGATCATTTCCAGCTTTTTTTTGGTGTAAGTGGTACAGAGTAATTGAACACAGGGCTTTGTGCATACTAGGCAAGCAAACTACCACTAGTGTGCACTCCAGCCTTAGATAAGGGCTTTCTTTTTCTTTTTTTCACTCATGGGGCTTGAACTCTGGGCCTGGATGTTTACCTTAAGCTATTCAGCTCAAGGCAAGAGCTCTACCACTTGAGGCACATTGTCATTTTGAATTTTCTGGATTATTTGGAAATAAGATTCTCACAGATTTTTATGCCTGGGCCGTCTTTGAACCTTGATCCTCCAGGGTAGCTAGGATTACCAGGGTGAGCCACCAGTCACGGGCATTAAATTATTATTTTTTGCATGTCCTATGGCTTCAACTCATGGCCAGAGCACTGTCCTAGTGCTTGCTCAAGGATAGCACTTTACTTCAGCCAGCCAACTCCCGGTCCAAATAGGCCACTCTTGAAGCAAGAATTACAGAGATCTGCCATAATACTGGCATATCGTTATCTAAGTATATAATTTTTCTTCTATTTTAGATGGCTTTTCCTTAGTGTACATATTTCCTACATATTTTATGGAAAACTTCCTTCCCACTGGGGCCATAAGTTAAGCCTAGTGGAAGAGTTCTTGCCGAGCATGAATGAAGACCTAAGTTCAATTCCTCAGCAAAACATAGATAAAAAAAGATAAAAGTGGTGCTGTGGCACATGTGATAGAACTTGCGCCTTAAGAATAAACAAAAACAAAAACAAGGATCGTGCTCAGGTCCTGAGTCTAAGCCCAGTACTGGTAAGAAAAAATTCTGCCCAAAGTGGACATTTAAACTTATTGTACTTTTCAAAAAATTTGTTGTCATGGTGATATACAAAGAGATTGCTGTTACATATGTAATGAGTACATTTCTTGTAAACACTGTTACCCCCTCCCCCCATTTCTCTTTCCCTTCCCCCCAAGTCATAAATTTCATTTACAACAAATATATGTGTATTTTCATTCCTGAAAAAAATAGTTTAAAATGTGTTCAAATAAATGATGAAGGTTGATATATTTATCAAAATGGATTACTTGAACTCTAAAATAAACATTCTAGGTAATTTTTCTCATAAAATTGTAGTAATTCTATATAACTAATAAAAAAGGAATTTTAGTTATTAATTTCTTATGTTTTACCTTTAACATTATTACACTAAGCATACTGTTTATGGTATTAATACAGACAGCATGAAATATGATTATGTAAAAAAATTAAATGATTAAAAATAGTAAGGTTGGGGGCCAGTAGTTTGGCTTGGTGGCACACAGCCTGGACTGCCATAAAAGAAGTAGGGTTAGATAAAACAGATTTATTTCCAAATGTGTGGAAAATGGTATGATTTCTTGTTTGGCTAGTCCTGGGGCTTGAACTGAGGGACCAGGAACTGTCCTTGGCCACATTTGTTCAAGGGTGGCACTCTGACACCTGAGCCACAGTGCCCCATCTGCTTTTTCTGTGTATGCAGTGCCGAGGAATTGAATCAAGGACTTCTTGTATACTAGGCGAGCACTCTACAACTAGGCCACATTCAAAGCCAAAGTAGATTTTTGATGCTATTGTGGAGTTTTAATTTTCTTAAATATTTGTACAAAGCACAATGGATATGTAAACAGACTTGAACTCACAGAACAGAGTCCCACATAATATTACAGTTACTCTGGCACTTCTCCCGATTGACAAAACACATTTCCAGGCATCAGCTCTGTCCTTAAGCTTTGGTAGCTGACTTCTCTTTCCATGGAGGCCTGGCCTGGATTCCTGGTGATTCCATGCATTTCATAGTTCCCTGTATATCCAGTAAGGTTGTCTTCTATGGGACCAGACCTGTCTGGTTTTTGGCCCACCCAGGACCTAGGTGTCTGAGGTCTCACATTATAAGTGGAAAATAAAACACAGTATAATAAGCACTGAAGAACTGCACACCATAATATTAACAATGAGAGTTTAATAGTTAGCAAAGTAAATACAATGAATACTTGACAAGAATCATGAGAGCAAGATAAAGAGATGTCTTTTTAGGAAGGGGACAGGGAAGCTCTAAATCCAGACTGGCCTCCAAGTTGCCTTCAGACAGTAATTCTACTTCAGAGTCCTCAGAAGGGTCTCCTTCCTCATGAGAAACAGAATGTCCTTCCTGAGTTAAGAGGGGGATGGATTCTGGTTTGTCGAATGGAGATTGAGTCTCTTTTAGTGAGATGGATGGGTCTGGATATTCTGTGAGGATGGATTCATTTTCCTCCAATGAATCCAGTATTGAGAGTACACTTGCTGCTTCCCATGGGGACATTTTCCATGAGCCCAGCGTGTGCCCCTTCAGCTTGCACAATAAGTGGAGTGTTACTCTGACTCAGATGGACTGACTCTGGGTGGAGTGTGAAAGGAAACGGAAGGAAATCTGGCTGCTCTTTTTCTTCCTCCATAGTATCTGCAGGTTCAACTGTGTCACACATGGGAGCAAAAGGTATATCCACAGGACTCTAAACCTGTTTGGTAATTTCTACAGAAGGCCCATGCTTTCTGGAGTGCAGTGATGATTCTCAGTCTCCATCAGTCACCAGCTCCATTGGTGGGTTTTTCATCCGGAGTTCAGGATAAGCTCTTCCACGATGACCCAAACCTAAGAATGGAAATAGGTACAGAGTGGACAGAGTGGACTCTGCAAGTTGAAGTGTCACTCAACTTCCATGAGGATCTAATGGAGGAACCTGTAGAACTGGAGTTTGGACTGAACACTGAGGAGGTGTAGGGTCTTTCTAATGAGTGCTTATTCCCGAGTCCTTTCAGAGGACAGACATTAACTGGCTGACACCACCCATAAAGGGCATTTTGCCAAGCTCTGTAGAAGTAAGGGCCATCCAATATCTAGACCACATGGGCTTCCTACTCACAGGCTCTGAGGCACCCACACCAGGACTTCTACTTTTTCTTGGTCTTACTGGTCGCATATTCCTCCAGCTGGTCAAAAAGTTTGTGTTTAGAAGAGCAGGTCCAAAGCCGTCATGTGGAGCCTCATATAGAGCTTGAGTTGTGTCAGGGTGTGGCAGTTCTTGAACTCGTAGAAATCACTGGGGTAGAAGTCCATTCACATCGTATAGATGGAACACATGATGCTGTGGGCACATTCGGTACAAGGAAAGTGAGAGCCTTCTCTCTCCATCCTGAGCCTTCTACAAAAGCCCCTTTCTTGCAGGAGTCTAATGCTGTGGCTGTCCTGCAGAGATGTGCACTTATGTGCTGGGAGGGAGGTAAGAGACACTCGAGAACAGGATGACTTTTACACCCCACTTCCAGAAGCTTCTGAGAGAGGCCTCTTTGCATCTGTCCAAAGTAAACGCACCTTAAATTAACTAAGTAAATGCTCTAAATAAATCAATAAGTGAATGCTCTAAAGAACTAAATGCTCATTCCTCTAATCTTAGCCACCCAGCAGGCTGAGCTCTGAAGATCACAGTGGAAAGCCAGTCTAGTCAGTAAAAGTCTAAAGGCACTTGTCTTCAATTAGGCAGCAAAAAGCCAGAACTTGACCTATGACTCAAATGGTACAGTGCTAATTTTTGAACACCAAAGGGATGGCATTTAGACCTGGGTTCAGGTTCAAGTGGCAGCACTGGACCACACACCAAAATGTAAATGCTTTCAGGTTCTAACAGGCAAAGCTATCACAATCCCTCCCTGATGGCTCAAACGTGATTCAGCCCCCAGCTTTTCCTCTGACGCCAGTATTTCACAGGCCTCCGCCATTAGTACTGACACCTCATTTCTTACTGGGAAATGGGATTTCCTAGGATGTCACCTAGGTGAGGGCTGCAGTTGGGAGCCACTTACTCATTCCTGAAATCCAACTTCTCAGTAAGCACACAGTTGAGACTCCAGTAGCTTCTGAGGGAAATGAAATGGCATGGTGTCCCAGTCATAATAAAGTAGTTTGTGCACTTGTATCATGCTTAGCTCCCCTGTGAACACCCCAGTGAACCAAACAGGCTCAGAGAGGAGCCAAGTATTCCAAGACTTGGCCAGGAGGGGTGAGCAAACCTGGGTTTGGAGGGGGAACCCTCACTTTTTCAAGAGAATTTCCAGCAACTACTACATTGTCCTCCACTATTTGAAATTGTGCAGGAAGTTTCCCACATAAAAGAGATCACCTTTCTGGTAGGCAGGGATCAGCTTTGTCAGCAGCATCTCCAACAGGCCTTCCTCCAGGATCCATAGGTTACAAGGCTCATTCAGAGTCTGAGCTGACTTACCATCACACTATGTTGGCAAAACAGTGGATATTTCAAACGTAGGAATGGGACCACATTTCACACTGAGGAATTGGAATAGAGTAGATTGGAAATGACACACTCTAATCTCAGTAGAGTCACTTGAAAGCACACAAGAAGGTTGTAGTGTGTGGGCAGGATGATGGGTTCAAATAGGTTTCCTCTCAATATACCTCATCTGAGTTGCCCTGGAGTTTCCTGGCTTTCTTCCTAGAGAAATGCCTGATATACTGGAATTTTGGCTTGGCACTGATCCAGCATCTACTTCTTCAAGTGAGACATCCATATCTCTCATGCCTGAGATCCGAGCCTCCTGACCTTTGGCAACAGCACAGCAACATCTTTCTTCCTCCTGAGCCACAGGCCAAGGGAGCTGGCTTGAGCTGGTTGTCACATACAGTGGCTTGGTTACCAGGGTTCCATATTCTGTTCCATTGTGAGGGAGGTAGGGTCACCTTTCAAGGCCCAATGTCCAAAGCTCCTTGCTCACAGAAGACCTCCCCAAAGACATACTGGAGGCTGAATCTCCCTTCCCACCTCACATATGGATGTAGTAAACAGAACACCTTTTTGTTCAAATCCCAAGTCATTAACTAGGCGTAAGTGCTAGCCTGGTCTCAGGCTCAAGGAGCCTTTCTTAGGTAAGATCCAAACTTAACTGTCACTATTCCCCTTACCCTTCACAAGACATTTTGCTTCACAGTGCCTTCTCAGCTTGCATTTTGCCTCTTCCACAATTTTTCTAGTCCTGGGACTTGACCTCAGAACCTGACCATTGTTCTTAGGCTTTCTTTAGGCTATAGCTGTCCCACCAAGCCACAGCACCACTTCCAGCGTTTTCTATGTATATGGTACTGCAGAATCAAACCGGAGTCTTTTTGTGTGGTAGCCCAGCACTCTACAAATAGAAGAAACACTCAGGCCATCTTGCACATATTTTTCACTTCAATCTACTAGGACGTTGTTAGGTTTCTGTATCTTAATCTATTTTTCTTCCTGATGAATATCTGTGCTGTCATCTGTAAAAATGCAAGTGGGAAAATCACAGAAGCATTGGTGACATAAAAAAAGTTTTACAGACATAGATAAGTGTTCATTCTTTGTAGGAGAAAGGATATTTTGATATGATGATGATGACTATTTATAAATACTTTATCGGGGTTTAGAGTTTGGCCCAGTGGTAGAGTGCTTGCCTAGCATCCATGAAGATCTAGGTTTGAGTCCTTAATATCACACAGATATAAAAATCCATATGGCAGTGTGTCTCAAGTGGCAGAGGGCTAGACTTGGGAAAAGCCAAGAGCAGTGCTCAGGCCCTGAGTTCAAGCCCCAGGAATGGCAGAAAAAAAACAAAAGAAAAGAAAAGAAAAGAAATGTGCTTTTTACAAGTTATTCACTCACAGCATTTGCCTCTGAATTCTTCGCTTCTGCATCTTGTGACTTATCCCTTTCCCTCAATGTAGACAAGAAAAACAGATTTTATTACTTGCTATCCTGTTGTCCAATCTTTGGATATTAATTCAAAATACAATATTGCCTGAGATATTGTGTGTGTGCATGTGTGTGTGTATCTGCCAATGTGTGCATGCACACGTGTACAGGGTTTCGGGCTTACTCAAAGGGCCTGTGTGATAACCCTCAGCATCTTTTCCTCAAAGGTATTGGTCTTTCACTTGTAGCTTATTATAGCTAATTGGAGTTGAGAGATTCACTCAATTTCTTGCCCTGTGCATTGGAACCCAGTGCTGGGTTCTCATATTGTTAATTGTAGCTATAGAGAAGGCTGAGGTCTGGGGATCCTCGTTAGAATCCAGCCCCTGAAAGAAAGTCACTGATAGAAATCTTTATCTTCAGTTAAGCACGAATAAATAAGGCAAAAGTGGAACTGTGGCTCAGTTCCTCTTGTACCAGCCATGAGAAAATTAGTAATTGGCAGCACCTGGTCCCTGAGAGAAATCCTTAGCACTGGTTCAAAAAAAGAAAGAAAATAATGAAAAAAATTAAAACTTGCTGAGGAATCCATAAGGATTAACGTGCCTGTGAATAATCTTGTCATTTCCAATTCCCTCAAGAGCTTATGTCTCTCTATATTTTATCAAGTTTTTTTTAAAGATATTTACATATTTTCTATCTATCTTAAACAGAGATAGCCATCCACAAAACACAAACACAAACTCTCACACAGTATACCACCCACCCATAAGTGTCTGGCTATGTATATATGTATAGTCATATGTATTGATCTGTCTCTCTATACTAATATATAAATGCATAAACATATGTATTTAGACAAACAGGAAACATACATAGATAGGTCTCAGGCATTTCCAGATTTTGTGCAAGTCTTCTGAGTGCAACTTACCATTGTATTGTTTGTCAAGATAGAGTCCCTCTAACTTTTGGCCAGCTTCTTGTCCTTTGATACTTTTTTCTGCCAGTCCTGGGTTTTGAACGCTAGGCCTGGATGCTGTCACTGAGCTTGAGCTTCTTTCATTCAGCAGTATATTGCAGATAAGAATCTCATGGAGTTTCTGTCCTGGGCTGGCTTTGAATTGTGATCCTCAGATCTCAAACTCCTGAGTAGCTAGGATGACAGTCTTGAGCTACCAGTACCTGGTTCCTTTGCCTCTTTTACCCTTTTTTTTGGCCCTACCACGGCCATGGTATGTACCTTCCTATGTTCTCTCCACCTGCCCCCAGACAGTGGTCTGACAGATGCTTTCCACCCACTTATTCATGTCCTCCTCTGTATTGGCTGACAGCTAAGACATGCACTCACTTGTCTGGATGCCAAACACAAAGCCATGTGATTGTTTCTCAGTCTGGAACATCCTATCAGATTTATAGCACCACAGAGGGTCAGGTTGATGCTCCTCCAGAGCTTCTTAAATTGTTCTCATATTAATCCACAACACGTTTGTCATCACTTGTCCAGCTAATTCATGGACTAAACCAGCATTCCCTACAAACTTAGATCCCAATACCATGAGGACACTCAAGGGTGCATTCGGAGTGTGACCTGCAGGTGGATGTGAGCCTGTCTAACTTGGAGGGGATTTCTCCACCACAGGGAATGGAATACAAATTTAGAATCTGCTTTCATGAGGTGACAATCTCTGGCAGATGTTCTTATCAAATGTGGCACTGCCTACTTCCAGCTTAAAACATGGGTTGATGACCCAGCATAACAGAGAATGTATTCACCCCGGCCTAACACATAGGCTGGGACCCTGAACTTTCAGGTAGCATTTGGCTTTGAAGGTCATGAGATCTTAGTCTACAAATGATGAGCCCCCTCCCGTGAGGCATAGCAAACGGAGCCAAAGGGCAACCCAGTTAAGCACCAGATCAAGCTTCCCTTCTTCAGTAGGGTATGGTTTGAAAACTGTGCATAGCTTCTGTTTGAAGCCAGTCCAGAAAGGAAAGTCCATGAAACTCTCATTTCCAGTTAACTGCCAAGAAAAAGCCAAAGATAGAGATGAAGCTCAAGAGAGCTAGAGAGCCATCTGAAAAGAATGATTACACCCTGCAACATCCTCATTATCTGATCTTGAAAACATCTCTGCGTGCATCCCAGCATGCAGCCAGCATCTGGGGGTGACAGTGACCCCTGTGCCCATTGGCAATCTGCACTGTCTCTGACATCTGTAATGTGAACCTCATTCTGTTGGGTTTGTGAAGCGGTGTCAACCCTGCAGAAGGAACCAACTGTGCCCTAACTCCCACTGTCCCCTGGGGCCCCTAGCATTCCCCCATCTGCACCCCTCCTGTGGCTTCTGATCCTAGGGAGCCCTCCTGCCCTGTCCAACACTCACATGAAGTGCATATTTCTTCTCCTGGGGCAACTTCTCCACAGAGAGTACATGACATGCCCACTCTCCAGGCACGGGGAGATCCTGTCAAAGTAGCAAATCAGTTATAAGGACATAAAGTGATGAATAGAATTTTAGATCCTGATGGTAGACAGTCTGCAAAATCCAAGGGAGAATGGAATTGGAGGGGACCAGGGATCAGGATGTGGGCATGGAGCTTCCCTGCCAAGGGGGTGCTGGAAGTCACAGGCTGGGGATGCACAGGATGATCCATGGGCCCTGTGCATCTACTGGGTCACCCCCTTCTGCATCTCAGCCTTTGGCTTTGAGCTCTGTGATCGTCAAGATGTGCACAGTCTGTACTCTGGCTGGCAGAAGAAAGGACCCTGGGAAGACAATTGTATACTCTTTGTGAGTGTAGGAAGGGGTAGGCTGGACACCCAGTCCAAGAGGAGCTAAAACTGGAGTCGAGGGGTGTGCAAGGTGTGGGCCTGTCCTTCTGGATATTTGGGAAATTCTCTGAGATGATTCCCTGAAGTATATTTCCAATATCATTGACCTCTTTCTCCACGCCCTCCTCAATACCAACTAGCCTTAAATTAGGATTCCTAATTGTATCTTGGACCTCCTGAAGCTCTCTGTCATATATCCTAGATTTGGATTGACTCATTTTCTGTTCTTTCTCTATAATACCTAAATTATCTTCAGCCCCGGAAATTCTCTCCTCTGCATTGTCTAACCTGCTATCAAAGCTATCTACTTTATTTTCATCTCCCTTGCTTCTAATTGCTCATTTTTGATGCCTTGCATCTCTTGTTTTAGATCATGTATGGATTTCTATATCTCCTTGATTTCCTTTTGAATGATTAGATCAGTAGCTTTATTTTCTTCGGACATTTGCTGGAGTTTGCTCACGTTTTTATTTGTGGATTCTATGAATTCATCCATCTTTCTTTGAAAATCCTTTATTATGGCCTCCTTTATGGCTTCTTCTTTTTCACTTATCACCTTGTTTATGCTTTCCTCTTGTTCAGCTATGGCTTCCTCCATTATCTCTTTCTTTATATTTTCACATTTTCCATTAATGATGTTTATCAATTGCATTTGTGTAGCACTTGGAAGACTATCCTATAGGTTTGCCAGTGACTGTTCCATTGTCTGTTTACATTGGGTGGGGGATGTTGTTTCTTGATTTGACATTTTTCTTGAGTTTCTTGTTCTGCCCATTTGAAAATGGGAGCAAGATTACTACTAAATACAATTATAGTTTTTCAGATATAACCAACCTAGATCTCTGTAGCTGGCAGACACTAGATGTTCACAAGTTTTGATTGGTATTATCACTATTTCTTTTTGTGCACTTACAGACCAGTCTAATACAACCAATGATAAGCGATTTATACCCAAAACAATAAGCCTCTCAATCCAATCTCTATTGTCTTTAAGTCCCTCTGAGCCTAGAGAATAATTAACCACCTGAATATACAATATTGCTCAACAGCCATCAAGTGTAGATCCGTGCAGTATAAGGGTTGAAAGACGAGCAGAGGTCCAGAGATAGAAAAAAAAGAATGAGAGAGATCAGGGGAGGTACAAGAGGATTAACGCAGGAGTGTAAGAATATTGCAGTAATGAAGAAAAGGTATAGCATAAGGATAAATGACCTAAGTTGGTAAGTAGGTAGCATATTTGAGTACAAAGTTTGGAAAGTATTAGAATAAAACTTATGTGTTGCTGCACGACTAGCTCTTAGCCCAACCAGTGACCTCACAGTGACCATGGGATGGATCTGTTTTTCTTGTCTACGTTGAGGGAAAGGGGTATTTCACAAGATGCAGAAGCGAAGATTTCAGAAGCAAATGCTGTGAGTGAATTAGCTCAGAAAAAGCATTTTTATTTTCTTTTATCTTTCTGCCAGTCTTGGGGCTTGAATTCAGGGCCTGAGCACTGTCCTGGCGTTTTCTCAAGTCTAGCCCTCTTCCACTTGAGCCACAGTGCCACATCTAGATTTTCTATCTATGTGATACTGAGCAATCAAACCCAGATCTTCATGGATGCTAGGCAAGCACTCTACCACTATGCCAAACTCTCAACCCTGACATAGTAATTATAAAGTCATCATCATCATCATCATCATCTCCAAATATCTTTTCTCCTACAAAGAATGAACACTTAACTGTGTCTAATGCTTTTTTTTAATTTCACTAATTCTTCTGTGTTTTTCCCTCTTGCATTTTGTACACTTGACAGCAAAGCTAATCATCAGGAAAAAATTGATTAGGATAAAGAACCCTAATGATATCCTAGTAGATTGACGTCAAAAATATGTGCAAGATGCCCTGTGTGTTTGACCTAGTGGTAGAGTACTTGGCTACCAAGCAAAAAGACTCAGGTTTGATTCCTCATTACCACATACATAGAAAACGCTGCAAGTGGTGCTGTGGCTCGGTGGGACAGCTAAAGCCTAAAGAAAGCCCAAGAACAATGTTCACACTCTGAGGTCAAGTACCAAGACTAGCAAAAACAAAAAAAAATTCGACAAGGGGCAAAATGCAGGCAGAGAAGGCACTGTGAAGCAAATGTTTTGTAAAGGATGAGGGCAATATTGACCCTTAAGTCTGGATCTTACCTAAGAAAGGCTCCTTGAGCCTGAGACCAGACTGGTAGTTGGGTCTAGTGGAAGACATTGGGATTGGACAAATAAGGTGTGCTGTTTACTACATCCACATGTATATTGTGAGATTGGAGGAGAGATTCAGCCTCCAGTATGTCTTTGGTGAGGTCATTTGTGAGCAAGGATTTTTGGTCATTGGGCCCTGAAAGGTGACCCTGCCTCCCTCACAATGGAACAGAATATGGAACCCTGGTAACCAAGCCACTGTAACTAACAACCAGCTCAAGCCAGCTCACTTTGCCTGTGGCTCAGGAGGAAGAACGATGTTGCTGTGCTGTTGCCAAAGGTCAGGAAACTCGAGACTCAGGCATGGAAGTTGTGGATGTCTTACTCGAAGATGTACATGCTAGATCATTGCCAAGCCACAAATCCAGTATAACAGAACTTTCTCTAAGAAGAAGGCCACGAAAATCCAGGGCAACCAGATGAGGTAAATTTCTAAGAAGAAATGTATTTGACCCCATCATCCTCCCTACACACTACAACTTTCTTTTTTTTCATTTTTTATTGTAATTAGTAAAAGGGTTAGATGATATTTGCCAGATAGAAGGTGCATTAATTCACATACATTGATACCCTTTCACATGTCTTGGTACCCATTTCCCTCCAACCGCACACCCCCCACCCGTCTTGGTTTTCCCCCCTTCCCTATCAAATTTCAAATATCCAAATACAAATAAATTCAATATATAAGATAAAGTGAGATACTATACCAATATGGGATAACCAAGGGACAGCAAACGAGATGAGAGACAACATAGTACATTAAGGACAACAATCATTCATTATATGGCTTTTGTGTCAATATCCTGGAGGTCCTTTCAATTAGCTTCACATTATATGGCCTTATATATGGACTTTTGATCTATTGACAATCTCTGTTAGTAGAGCCCAAGGTTTCTACTGAGTATGACGAATGAGGGAAACCACTGAGCCTAAGTTCCTTTGAGTCTGGCTTACTACACTTAATATGATTTGTTCTAAGTCTTTCCATTTCCTAACAAATGGGGCGATGTCATTCTTTCTGACAGCAGCATAGAATTCCATTGTGTACAAATACCACAACTTGTTGATCCACTCATCAACTGAGGGACATCTGGGTTGGTTCCATATCTTTGCTATGGTGAATAGTGCTGCAATGAACATTGTTGTGCTAGTGGGTTTAGTATGCCCTTGTTTCTGGATTGTTGGGTAAATGCCAAGTAGTGGAATTGCTGGGTCATAGGGGAGTTCTATGTTTAGCCTTTTGAGGCACTGCCACACTGCTTTCCATAGTGGTTGAATGACTTTGCACTCCCACTAACCGTGTAGTAGTGATCCCTCCTGGCCACATCCCCTCCAGCATCTGTTGTCATTCGTTGTCCTGATCCTGGCCATTCTAACTGGAGTGAGGTGGAATCTTAGAGTTGTTTTGATTTGCATTTCTTTTATGACCAGATATGTGGAGCATTTCTTCATGTGTCTACAGGCCATTTTTGTTTCTTCTTCAGAGAAGACTCTCTTTAAGTCTTTGGCCCATTTTTATTGGGATGGGTGTTACTTTGGATGTTAGTTTTGGAGTGATTCAATTTTTTGAGTTGTTGATATATTTTAGATATGAGGCCTTTGTCCGTTGTTTGGTTGGTGAAGATCTTCTCCCACTCTGTAGGCTTCCTGATTAGTTTACTAGCTATATCCGTTGCCACACAAAATCTCTGCAGTTTAATGCAGTCCCACTTATCCAGCCTTTCTCTGATTTGTTTTGATTCTTGGTTCTTATTAAGAAATGTTTCGACCTGTGCCAAGGAGGCCTAGTGTATCTCCTATTCCTTCCTGGAAACTTTTCAGTGTGTCAGCTTTTACCTCCAGGTCTTTGATCCATTTGGAGTTAATTCTAGTGCAAGGTGACAAAGAAGGATCCAACTTTAGTTTTCTGCAGGTGTTTAACCAGTTCTGCCAGCACAACTTGTTGAAGAGGCTAATTTTCTTCCATTCTATTTTTTTGGCTTCCTGGTCAAAGATTAGGTGGCCATAGGTCTGTGGTTTAATATCTGGGTCCGCAGTTCTACTCCTTTGGACTTCAGGCCTGTTCTTGTGCCAGTACCAAGCTGTTTTGAGAATTATAGCTCTGAAATAGAGTCTTAAGTTTGGAATTGAAATTCCTCCAGCGCTGTTCTTTCTGCTAAGAAGTGTTTTTGCTATACGGGGTCTTTTATTATTCCATATGAAATTTTTAATTGCCTCTTCTATTTCTTTAAAGAGTGACATTGGGATGTTGATTGGTATTGCATTGAATTTGTAGATAGCCCTTGGCAAGATTGTCATTTTCACAATGTTGATTCTTCCAATCCAGGAGCATGGGAGGTTTTTGCATTTCCTTAGTTCTGCTTTAATTTCCTTTTTTATGGTTTTAAAGTTTTCATCTGAAAGGTCCTTTACATTCTTAGTTAAGCTAATTGCTAGGTACTTTATTTTCTTTGAGGCTATTGTGAAAGGATTTTCTTTCCTGATTATTGCCTCGTTCCTCTCAGTGTGGCGTAAAGTAAGGCAGTTGATTTGTGAGGGTTGACTTTATGGCCTGCTACCCTTCCAAAGATTTGAATCAGCTCAAGGAACTTGGGAGTAGAGTCTATAGGATTCTTTAAATACAGAATCATGTCATCTGCAAAGAGGGATAATTTTATTTCCTCTTTCCCTACTTGGATCCCCTTTATGCTTGCTTCTTGCCTTATTGCACTGCCTAGGAATTCTAGTACTATGTTAAAAAGGAGTGGAGAGAGTGGGCTTCCTTGTCTCGTTCCTGATTGTAGAGGAAATGGCTTTAGATTTTCACCATTAAGTATAATACTAGCAGTGGGTTTCTCATACACAGCCTTTATTACATTGAGAAATGTTCCATGGATTCCTAGTTTCTTCACATCTTTTCACATAAAGGGGTTTTGGATCTTGTGAAATGCCTTTTCCGCATCTATTGAGACAATCATGTGATTTCTGTCCTTGCTCCTGTTGATGTGTTGAATTATATTAATTGATTTGTGTATGTTGAACCAGCTTTGCCTCCCTGTGATGAATCCAGTTTGATCATAGTGTATAATTTTTTTGATGAGTTGTTGTAGACGGTTGGCCAGTATTTTGTTGAGAAGTTTTGCATCGATGTTCATCAAAGAAATGGGTCTATAGATCTCTTTCTTTGATGAATCTCTGTCTGGTTTGGGGATGAGGGATATACTGGCTTCACAGAATGAGTTTGGTAAAGAACCTTCATTTTCAATTTCGTTGAAGAGCTTGAGGAGTATTGGTGTGAGCTCTGCTTTGAAGACCTTATACAATTCAGCTGTGAATCCATCTGGCCCTGGGCTCTTTTTAAGTGGAAGTTGTCTAATTTCCATTTCTATTTCAGAGCTTGAAATAGGCCTGTTGAGTTGGGCTAGCTCTTCTTGGTTCAGTGTGGGTATGTTAATATTGTCTAGGAATTCATCCACTTCTTCTAGATTCTCAAATTTGTTGGCGTAAAGGTTTGAGAAGTATTCCCTCATGATATTCTGGATCTTGGTAATTTCTGTCGTGATATTACCATTTTCATCTGCGATTTTCTTTATTTCGATATGCTCTCTTCTTTTTTTGGTAAGATTTGCTAAGGGCTTGTCAATTTTGTTAATTCTTTCAAAGAACCAACTCCTTGTTTTGTTGATGCTTTCTATAGTTTTTTTTATTCCAAATCATTTAATTCTGCTTTGATTTTAATAATTTGCTTTCTCCTAATGGGTTTAGGGTTGGTTTGTTGCTCTTTTTCCAGGAGGTTAAGGTGAGACATTAACTAGTTGGTTTGCCATTTTTCCAACTTGCTGTTGTAGGCACTCAGCGGTATAAATTTTCCTCTGAGTACTGCCTTTGATGTGTCCCTAAGGAGTTGATATTTGTGTGCTCCTTATTGCTAAATTTCATAAACAGTTGGATATCTGTTCTGATCTCTTCGATTACCCATTGTTTTTGATTCAAAAATGTGTTGTTCAGTCTCCATGAGTTGCAGGGTTTTCGTTGTTGGAGATGTGTGTTCAGCTCCAATTTGATGCCTTTATGGTCTGACATTGTGCATGGAATAATTTCAGTGTTTCTGAATCTGTCCAGGTTTGCTTTATGGCCTAAGATGTGGTCTATTTTGGAAAATGTTCCATGTGCTGCTGAGAAAAACGTATATTGTGGTGTTACTGGGTGGAATATTCTCCAGATGTCTGTTAGATCTAGTTGGTCTATATAGTTGTTCAGTTCTAAGGTTTCTCTGTAGAGTTTTTGCCTTGTTGATCTGTCCGTAGGTGAGAGTGGTGTGTTAAACTCACCAACAATCACTGTATTTCGATCTATGTATGGTTTCAGTGTAAGTAAAGTTTGCTTGATGAAGTTTGGAGCTCCGGGATTGGGTGTGTAAATATTTAGGATCGTTATGTCTTCCTGGAGGAAAGATCCCTTTAGTAGTATGTAGTAACCTTCTTTGTCTTTTCTTACTAATTTTAGTTTGAAGTCTATTGTCTGATATGAGGATGGCAACTCCAGCCTGTTTATGGGGGCAGTTAGCTTGATAGAATTTATTCCAACCGCTCACTTTCAAAAGATGATTGTTTTTGGGTAAGATGTGTCTCTTGAGATAGCAGAACGATGGCTCTTGCTTTTTGATCCAACTAGACAGCCTATGCCATTTAATTGGAGAGTTAAGTCCATTGATATTGAGAGTTAGGATTGAGAGATATTTATTAGTTCCTACCATTTTTAAAAGCTTTTAGTAGGGCCTGTGTCTTGACAGTTCTTGTGGTCCTTAGATGTTATGCTGTTTAGGTGCCATTTCTTTCCCTATGTTGCATTTATTTTGGTTTTGTATGCATAGAGCATCGTTGAGAATTCTCTGTAGTGTTGGTTTCGTTTCGACATATTGTTGCAGCTTTTCCCTGGAATGGAATGTTTTATTGTTCCCTCAGTTTGAATGAGAGCTTAGCTGGCTACAGTATTCTTGGTTGGTAGTTGTTTGATTTAAGGGCATGACATACATGCTTCCAGTCACTTCGGGCTTGCATGGTCTCTGCCGAGAAATCTGGGGTTATTCTGATTGGTTTGCTTTTATAGGTTACTGATCCCTTTTCCCTGGCTGCCTTTAGGATCTTTCCTTTCGTTTCTATTGATCCAGTTCGGATCACAATGTGGCGGTGGGATGTTCTTTTCTGGTCAGGTCTGTTTGGGGTTCTAAAAGCTTCTCGTATGTGGATGGGCCTGCCCTTCTGGATATTTGGGAAATTCTCTGAGATGATTCCCTGAAGTATATTTCCAATACCATTGACCTCTTTCTCCACGCCCTCGTCAATACCAACTAGCCTTAAATTAGGCTTCCTAATTGTATTTGGACCTCCTGAAGCGCTCTCTCATATTTCCTAGATTTGGACTGACTCATTTTCTGTTCTTTCTCTATAATAACTAAATTATCTTCAGCCCCGGAAATTCTCTCCTCTGCATTGTCTAAACTGCTATCAAACTATCTACTTTATTTTTCATCTCCCTTGCTTCTAATTGCTCATTTTTGATGCCTTGCATCTCTTGTTTTAGATCATGTATGGATTTCTTTATCTCCTTGATTTCCTTTTGAGTGGTTAGCTCAGTAGCTTTATTTTCTTTGGACATTTGCTTTAGTTTGGTCGCGTTTTTATTTGTGGATTCTATGAATTCATCCTTATTTCTTTGAAAAACCTTTATTATGGCCTCCTTTATGTCTTCTTCTTTTTCACTTATCACCTTGTTTATGCTTTCCTCTTGTTCAGCTATGGCTTCTTCCATTATCTCTTTCTTTATATTTTCACATTTTCCATTAAGGATGTTTATCAATTGCATTTGTGTAGCACTTGGAAGACTCTCCTCTAGGTTTGCCAGTGACTGTTCCATTGTCTGTTTATATTGGGTGGGGGATGTTGTTTCCTGATTTGACTTTTTTCTTGAGTTTCTTGTTCTGCCCATTTGAAATGGGAGCAAGATTACTACTAAATACGATTATAGTTTTTCAGATATAACCAACCTAGGCATCTGTAGCTGGCAGAAACTAGATGTTCACAAGTTTTGATTGGTATTATCACTCTTTCTTTTTGTGCACTTACAGACCAGTCTAATACAACCACTGATAAGCGATTTATACCCAAAACAATAAGCCTCTCAATCCAATCTCTATTGTCGTTAAGTCCCTCTGAGCCTAGAGAATAATTAACCACCTACATATACAATATTGCTCAACAGCCATCAAGTGTAGATCCGTGCAGTATAAGGGTTGAAAGACGAGCAGAGGGCCAGACATAGAATAAAAGAAGGAGAGAGGTCAGGGGAGGTACAAGAGGATTAACGTAGGAGTATAAGAATATTGTAGTCATGAAGAAAATGTATAGCATAAGGATAACTGACCTAAGTTGGTAAGTAGGTAGCATATTTGAGTACAAAATTTGGAAAGTATTAGAATAAAACTTATGTGTTGCTGCACGACTAGCTCTTAGCCCAACCAGTGGCCTCACAGTGGACCATGGGATGGATCTGTTTTTCTTGTCTACGTTGAGGGAACGGGGTATTTCACAAGATGCAGAAGCGAAGATTTCAGAAGCAAATGCTGTGAGTGAATTAGCTCATAAAAAGCATTTTTATTTTCTTTTATCTTTCTGCCAGTCTTGGGGCTTGAATTCAGGGCCTGAGCACTGTCCTGGGGATTTCTCAAGTCTAGCCCTCTACCACTTGAGCCACAGTGCCACATCTAGATTTTCTATCTATGTGATACTGAGCAATCAAACCCAGATCTTCATGGATGCTAGGCAAGCACTCTACCACTATGCCAAACTCTCAACCCTGACATAGTAATTATAAAGTCATCATCATCATATCAAAATATCCTTTCTCCTACCAAGCATGAACACTTATCTATGTGTGTAATGCTTTTTTTTTAAATTTCACTAATTCTTCCGTGTTTTTCCCTCTTGAATTTTTACACATGACAGCAAAGCTAATCATTAGGAAAAAATTGATTAGGATACAGAAACCTAATAATATCCCAGTAGATTGACGTCAAAAATATGTGCAAGATGCCCTGTGTGTTTGACCTAGTGGTAGAATCCTTGGGTACCACGCAAAAAGCCTCAGGTTTGATTCCTCATTAACACATAGATAGAAAACGCTGCAAGTGGTGCTGTGGCTCGGTGGGACAGCTAAAGCCTAAAGAAAGCCCAAGAACAATGTTCACACTCTGAGGTCAAGTCCCAAGACTAGCAAAAACAAAAAAAAATTCGACAAGGGGCAAAATGCATGCAGAGAAGGCACTGTGAAGCAAATGTTTTGTAAAGGATGAGGGCAATATTGACCCTTAAGTTTGGATCTTACCTAAGAAAGGCTCCTTGAGCCTGAGACCAGACTGGTAGTTGGGCCTAGTGGAAAACATTGGGATTGGACAAATAAGGTGTGCTGTTTACTACATCCACATGTATATTGTGAGATTGGAGGAGAGATTCTGCCTCCAGTATGTCTTTGGTGAGGTCTTTTGTGAGCAAGGATCTTTGGTCATTGGGCCCTGAAAGGTGACCCTGCCTCCCTCACAATGGAACAGAATATGGAACCCTGGTAACCAAACCACTGTAACTAACAACCAACTCAAGCCAGCTCACTAGGCTTGTGGCTCAGGAGGAAGAAAGATGTTGCTGTGCTGTTGCCAAAGGTCAGGAAACTCGAGTCTCAGGCATGGAAGTTGTGGATGTCTTACTGGAAGATGTACATGCTAGATCATTGCCCAGAAACAAATCCAGTATTACAGGCCTTTCTCTAAGACGAAGGCCAGGAAAATCCAGGGCAACCAGATGAGGTATATTTCTAAGAAGAAATGTATTTGACCCCATCATCCTCCCACACACTACAACTTTCTTTTTTTTAATTTTTTTATTGTAATTAGTAAAAGGGTTACATGATATTTGCCAGATAAAGGTGCATTAATTCACATACATTGATACCCATTCACATATCTTGGTACCCATTTCCCTCCAACCCTACACCCCCCACCCATCTTGGTTTTCCCCCCTTCCCTATCAAATTTCAAATATCCAAATACAAATAAATTCAATATATCAGATAACAAAGTGAGATACTACACCAATATGGGATAACCAAGGGACAGCAAAGGAGATGAGAGACAACATAGTACATTAAGGACAACAATCATTGATTATGTGGCTTTTGTTTCAATATCCTGGAGGTCCTTTCAATTAGCTTCACATTATATGGCCTTATATATGGCCTTTTGCTCTATTGCAAATCTCTGCTAGTAGAGCCCAAAGTTTCTACTGATTATGACGAATGAGGGAAACCACTGAGCCTAAGTTCCTTTGAGTCTGGCTTACTACACTTAATATGATTTGTTCTAAGTCTTTCCATTTCCTAACAAATGGGGCGATGTCATTCTTTCTGACAGCAGCATAGAATTCCATTGTGTACAAATACCACAACTTGTTGATCCACTCATCAACTGAGGGACATCTGGGTTGGTTCCATATCTTTGCTATGGTGAATAGTGCTGCAATGAACATTGTTGTGCTAGTGGGTTTAGTATTCCCTTGTTTCTGGATTGTTGGGTAAATGCCAAGTAGTGGAATTGCTAGGTCATAGGGGAGTTCTAGGTTTAGCCTTTTGAGGCACTGCCACCCTGCTTTCCATAGTGGTTGAACGAGTTTGCACTCCCACCAAGAGTGTAGTAGTTATCCCTCCTGGCCACAACCCCTCCAGCATCATTTGTCATTCGTTGTCCTGATCCTGGCCATTCTAACTGGAGTGAGGTGGAATCTTAGAGTTGTTTTGATTTGCATTTCTTTTATGACCAGAGATGTGGAGCATTTCTTCATGTGTCTATAGGCCATTTTCGTTTCTTCTTCAGAGAAGACTCTCTTTAAGGCTTTGGCCCTTTTTTTAATGGGATGGGTGTTACTTTGGAGGTTAGTTTTGGAGTGATTCAATTTTTTGAGTTGTTGATATATTTTAGATATGAGGCCTTTGTCCGTTGTTTGGTTGGTGAAGATCTTCTCCCACTCTGTAGGCTTCCTGATTAGTTTACTAGCTATATCCGTTGCCACACAAAAGCTCTGCAGTTTAATGCAGTCCCACTTATCCAGCCTTTCTCTGATTTGTTGTGATTCTTGGTCCTTATTAAGGAAGTTTCGACCTGTGCCAAGGAGGCCTAGTGTATCTCCTATTCCTTCCTGTAAACTTTTCAGTGTTTCAGCTTTTACCTCCAGGTCTTTGATCCATTTGAATTTAATTCTAGTGCAAGGTGACAAAGAAGGACCCAACTTTAGTTTTCTGCAGGTGCTTAACCAGTTCTGCCAGCACAACTTGTTGAAGAGTCTATCTTAGTTCCATTCTATTTTTTTGGCTCCCTTGTCAAAGATTAGGTGGCCATAGGTCTGTGGTTTAATATCTTGGTCCGCAGTTCTATTCCATTGGACTTCAGGCCTGTTCTTGTGCCAGTACCAAGCTGTTTTGAGAATTATAGCTCTGTAATAGAGTCTAAAGTTTGGAATTGAAATTCCTTCAGCCCTTTTCTTTCTGCTAAGAAGTGTTTTTGCTATATGGCTCTTTTATTATTCCATACGAAATTTTGAATTGCCTCTTCTATTTCTTTAAAGAATGACATTGGGATGTTGATGGGTATTGCATTGAATTTATAGATAGCCCTTGGCAAGATTGTCATTTTCACAATGTTGATTCTTCCAATCCAGGAGCATGGATTTCCATTTCCTTAGTTCTGCTTTAATTTCCTTCTTTACGGTTTTAAAGTTTTCATCTAAACGGTCCTTTACATTCTTAGTTAAGCTAATTCCTAGGTACTTTATTTTCTTTGAGGCTATTGTGAAAGGAGATTCTTTCCTGATTATTGCCTCTTTCCTCTCACTGTATGCTTGCTTCTTGCCTTATTGCACTGCCTAGGAATTCTAGTACTATGATAAAAAGGAGTGGAGAGATTGGGCATCCTGAATGCTACCCCTTAGCACTTTTATGCAAAGCTTAGGCCTGTGGCATTTTAAGCACAAATCAACGCTCTGTTTTTTGCTGGTTAATTAGAAGTAAAAATCTTATGGAATTTATTTCATGGCTGATTTCGAACTGGAATCCTCAGGTCTCAGCTTATCTTGAGTAGCTAGGATTACAGTACTTTTACAACCTGTATGCTCACACACATCGCTTCTGATCCAAACACTCATTGTTCAATTTAACTAACAAGATGTGAAGAAAGATGATTGACTGTAATTTACTGGATGGGCTTCTAGTGAGTATATATTTCCACTTCCACTCTGAACTCAGGGAAATATTTCTGGTACATGTTTCAACTATCTCCCAAAGAGGAAATATTCTGTGAGTACGTTTGCTAGTTGTAGGCTGTTGTAGGCTGCTGGAGGAAAAGGAAGCAAATAGGCACAGGCTGGCAGCAGATGCCACAGCACAACTTGTGACGAAGACTCCCAGAGCAGACCTCAGAATCGATGACAGAGTTGGATCTACCCAGTAACAGGGGCAGTGGTGACACCTGAAACTGCGCGTTTGAGCCTTTGCTTCTAGTAAACAGGGCCACCTATGTCTCAATGAGAAAGGAGAGATTTTGGTGGAGAAGGTGAGATTAAACATTATGTATCATGCAAGAAGATAGACTATAAGGGGTCTTTTATTATTCCAAGTGAAATTTTGGATTTCCTCTTCTGTTTCTTTAAAGAATGACATTGGGATATTGATGAATCTTGCTTTGAATTTGTAGATAGTCCTTATCAAGATTGCCATTTTTACAATATTACTTCTTCCAAAACAGGAGCATAGGTTTTTGCATTTCCTCAGTTCTGCGTTAATTTCCTTCTCCAGGGTTTATAGTTCCATCAAAAAGGTGCTTTACATTCTAAGTTAATTCCTAGGTATTTATTTTCTTTGATAGCAAAATGAGTTGCTATCCTGATTCTTGCCTCATTCCTCTCATTTGTTGGCATATGGGAAGGCAGTTGACATTGAGGGTTAATTTTATACCCTGCTACCTTACCAAAGTTTTATATCAGCTCAAGCAGCTTTGGAGTAGAGTCTATAGGGTTCTTTAAATACAGAATCATGTCATCTGTAAGGAGAGAAAGTTTCAGTTCCTCTTTCCCTTTTCCTCCTCAATCCAGTTAGAATGGCCAAGATCCAGAAATCTAATAACATATGCTGGAGGGGATGTGGCCAGGAGGGATCACTACTACACTGCTGGTGAGATTGCAAACTCGTTCAACCACTATGGAAAGCACTATGGCAGTATCCCAAAAAGACTAAACATAGAGCTCCCCTGTGATCCAGCAATTTCACTACTTGCCAATAGTCCAGATAGGACATACTAAATTCACTAGAACAATAACATTTATCACAGCACTATTTACTATAGCAAAGGTATGGAACCAACCCAGATGCCCGTCAGTTGATGAGTAGATCAAATATGGTATTTTTACACAATGGAATTCTGTGCTTCTGTCAGAAAGAATGACATAGACGAATTTGTAAGGAAATAGAAAGACTGTAAAGTTTAGAAATTAGTTTCTTTCTCCTTCTCTCCCTCCTTCTCTATCTCTGTAAAATTTAGAAGTTCCTGTTTCTCTCTCTTTCTCTCTCTTTTCTATTTTTCTCTCTCTCTTTCTGTCTGTCTGTCTGTCTGTCTGTCTGTCTCTCTCTCTCTCTCTCTCTCTCTCTCTCTCTCTCTCTCTCTCTCTCTCTCTCTCTCTTTCTCTCTCTCCAATCCTTAGGCTTGTACTCAGGGCCTGAGCTACTTTTGCTCAAGGTTAGCACTCTACCATTTGAACCACAGTGCTGCTTCTGGCTTGCTCTTTTCACGTAGTATTGAGGAATCTAACCCAGGCCTTCATCCTTGATAGGTTAGCACTCTACCACTAAGCCACACAGTCAGCTTTTAGAGGTTTCTGACAAAGGTTTTCCTACATGCTATTACTTCTTCTGTGAGTGCTCTTAATGCTTGCTGACGGTTGACTTTGTTTAAAAGACTTACCCTAATGCTCCCATATACAGAGATTCTATATATAGCTAAATGTTTTTCATTACTCAGAATTTCTCTATTGTGTATGTTCTGAAATGTACTGAAGACTGACTTCTGATTAAAAGTCATTGCACATTTGTTCTATTCATTAGTTTTCTTTTCTTCTATGGGAATCAGGTTTGTGATGAACACAGAAGTATGCCTTCCAGGTCAAACACTTTCCACATTTGTAATATTCATAAGGTTTTTCTCTCCTATGTGCATTTTATACTTAGTCATGCGTTCATGATGGATTTTTCATATTCTTATATTCATACGATTTTTATCCTGTGTCTGTGTGGTATCATGCAAACTCAACTATGAGTTCTTCAAAAAAATTTCCCTTTCATTTTATTCATAGGATTCTATCCTGTGGGTGTTTAGTGATAAATCTTGACTTGTGCCTTCTGGGGAAAAGACTGAACATTTGCTACATTCATTAAGGGTTTTATCTTGTGTTGGTTCTGTGACACAAGCTGAGTTTTCTTCCACAGACTAAAAAGTCTTTCCTATTTATTACATTGCTAAGGCTTCTCATATGTGTGAACTCTCTTACACTTCCTGAAGGGTGAATACTGCACGAAAGACTTTCAACTTTGGTTATATTCCTAAGGTTTCTAATATGTGTGAATTCTGTTATGCCTCCTGTAATGTGACTTCCATCTGAAGGTCTTACCACATTTGATGCACTCGTACAGTTTCTCTCCTGTGTGTGTTCTCTGATGCAATTTGAGGGAAGACTTCCATTTGAAAGACATTCCACATCGGTTACATTCATAAGGTTTTTCTCCTGTTTGAATTGTCTTATGCATGTTGAGGTTTGGCTTCTGTGTGAAGGACTTTCCACATATGTTACACTCATAAGGTGTTTCTCCTGAGTATATTCTCTGATGAACATGGAGTTTTACCTTCCATTTGAACGACTTTCCGCAATCACTACATGCATAAGTATTCTCTCCTGTGTGTGTTCTATTATGCCCATCAAGATATGACTTCCACTTGAAGGTCTTTCCACATTTGTTGCACACATAAGGTTTCTCTCCTGTGTGTGTTCTTTGATGCAATTTGAGGGAAGATTTCTGTCTGAAAGACTTTACACATTGGTTACATTCATAAGGTTTCACTCCTGTGTGTATTCTCTGATGAACACGAAGTTTTCCCTTCCCTTGGAAAGACTTTCCACATTCATTACACTTATAAGATTTCTCTCCTGTGTGTGTTATTTGATGAACTCGAAGGTGTATCTTCTGGGTGAAAGACTTTTCACATTTGTTACATTCATAAGGTTTCTCTTCTGTGGGTCTTCTCTGGTGCAAAGTGAGGTATGATTTCAGTCTAAAAGTCTTCCCACATTTATTCCATTCATAAGATTTCTCTTCTGTGTGAGATCTCTGATGTGTGCTGAGAGCTGAATTGTGGGCAGAAATTTTATTACATTCCTCATATTCATAAGGTTTGTCTTCTCTTGGAGATCGAGGTTGGAGCATCAGGTCTGACTTCTCAGAAATTAATTTTCACACTTGATGTACGCATCACATATCTCAGGATATTTGCTCTGAGGTATTGTAAGGCGTATTTCATTACTGAAAGATTTCTCACATTCACTACATGTATGAGGAGTCTCTCCTGTGTACATTTTCGGATGTGTAGTGATGGTCGGTGTTAAGTACAATATTTTTCATCACACAGTACATTTAGCAGTTTTCCTCCCTCCCTGAAGAATTTCTTGGGCAGGGAGAACAGAATTATGATACTGCAGATCTTTTGGACTGTCACAATCATGAATAAAATGTTCTGAATATCCGATGGATTTTTTAAGAACAGGAGACATACGAGATCTATATGCAGCATGCATCTCATCAGGCTTAGGAGACAGAAGCATGTTCTGACACTTAATGAACTCCTCAGTCCTCACCCCTAAGTTGTTACCGTTATTACTAATCAGCTCTGGATTATGTGTAGAGCTCAAATTTAAAGTTGTTGCAAATCTCACATTTTCCTCCACTTCGATACTACTTGCAACTGCTACTTCACAAAGACATTCATGTGGACTTTCCTGGCAGGTCTTGAACACATTTTCCATTACCTGGACATCTAAAATGAGTCATAGAAAAAAAGACACAAACATACATGAGATACAAATATTCCTTACTGTAAAGGTAATGACTTTACTTTCCCATCCTAAGTGTTAGATATTTTAAAATATAAAAGTGGAAATTGATTTGTGAGAAATATATGCTTTTCTCCCTAACATATTAAGAAAATGATATTTTACAATGACCAATAATGTTTGTCTGTGTTTTAGTTCTCTTTTTATATCACAGGAAATATTTATTGAAATTGCTCAACTATGTATTGCTACAGTTTTAAGCTGAGTACTTCCTATACTATACCTGCAGCTGTTTTTTTTTCAAATACTGTTTTGTTTATACATTGAGGAGTAGCTGCCTTTCTTTTATTTTTGAGAAATAATCTAAATATTGTGCTGTTTTGCATCTTTTTAAAACTTTCTTTTCTTTTCTTTTCTTTTTTTTTGTAGTTCATAGGCCTCGGCCCTGTCCCTGAAGACTTCAGCAGAAGACTATAACCCCTACCCTTGAGCTACAGCCCCACTTCCTGTTTTCTAGAGTTAACTACAGATAAGAGTCTCAGGTCCTGAGCAGCAGATAGGATTACCTTACCCAGTTTCAATGCTGTTTGCTTATTAACCATTAAGTGAGGAACACGAATTTTTTCTAGATTCAACGGCCACAAGTTTGGTTTATATGTCTGTTTGCCTTTGATCCAAGCAAGAACGATTCTTGAGAGTAAGGACTTACACCTATATCCCTTCAGTTACAACTTCTCACTACAGTCTCAATTTAGGTATTTGTGGGAATTTTGAAATTTGTTTCTTTCCATTTGAAGTCTTATAAAAATTCCTTTTCTAACACTCCTGTCCCTCAGAACCATGGAAGACCAGAAAAACCCCAGCTCATTGTCTAGTTAATTTTCTTATGTTGATTGAAACTTTGTTGTTTTTTTTTCCTTCCATTCCTGGGTTTGAATTTAGGACCTAACCACTGTCCTTGGGTTTTCTCAAGACTAGAACCCTACCAATGAAGTCATTACTTCTGGCTTTTCCTATGTATGTGGTAATAAGGAATCAAACTTGTGTCTTTGTGCATGCTAGGCAAGCACTCTACCACTAGGCTCAATTTCTGGTGGAAAGGTCTGGGTCTGAATACCAGTCTCTTCCTACCAGCAAAAAGATATTATCCTTATCAGAGAATAATGCCCTGACTTATTCCTTGTTTGCTCAATCATTTATAGTCTTAGTTTTAAAGAAATGAAATATCATTCATTCATTCTTTCTTTCTTTCTTTCTTTCTTTCTTTCTTTCTTTCTTTCTTCCTTTCTTCCTTTCCTTCCTTCCCTCTTTCTTCCCTCTTTCTTCTTTCTTTCTTTCTTTCTTGTTTTGCAGTCATGGGACTTGAATTCTAGACCTGGCTGTCGATCCTGAGCTCTTCAGCTCAAGGCTACTGCCCTATGTCTTTAGCCTCAACCCCACTTCTCATTTTCTATTGGTTCATTGCAGAGAAGAGTCTAAGGTGTTTTTGTGATAGGTCAGTCTTTGAACCTTGATCCTCAGATCTCAGCCTAATAAAGTAGCTAGGATTACAGGCATGAGCCACGGGCTCATGGCTTTCTCATTTTGTTTTGTTTCACAGTGATTTCTACAGAGAAATCTAACTTTAACTGTACTGCCACATAGAATTCATCATATCACCCTATGATTCTTGGTGCCGGGGGTTTGGGCTAGCATGCACAAAGACCTGGTTCAGTTCCTTGGTACTACATACAAAGAAAAAGCCAGAAGTGGTGCTATGACTCAAGAAGTAGAGAGCTAGCCTTGAGAAAACCCAAGGACCATGCTCAGGCCTTGAGACCAAGCATAGGATTGGGAAAAGAAAATGATTCTTGATTCATTCACAAAGAATTCCATAGGTTCCACACAGGATTTAGGGTAACTAAGAGTATTATTGCTCAGTACATCACAACATGAACTTACCAATGGGGCTCAGGCTCCAACATCAATATGAAGATGCATTCACTCACCTGTGATATTCTTGTCAGAGGAATTTCCTATCCAGAGTTCTGCACAGTGCTCTAGCTTGTCAATTAATACAGGTTTGGGAACACAGGGCCCTGTAAATTAGAAACAGTAGAGAATTATTGCTTATGCTGTGTCATCATTGTTTAAGTTCGCAGACATCCTACTCACAAGTTATCTATTAAATCTTTTTTCTCATTTCTCACTGGCTCCATGGTTGACTTTTCCCCAGCTCTGGATTCATTTTGTATGGCATAAACTTAGCTGTCTTGCTCAAGGCTAGAAAAATACCAGTTTGAGTCCCAGCTCCACTTACATGCATAGGTCTTCATGCATGCTAGGCAAGCACTCAACCACAAAGTCAAACTCTTGACACTCCACTAACATTTTTGAGGGGTTACTTGGAGTTATAGAGTTTCATGGCAATTTTTATGCCATTGCTGGCTTCAAATTAGAATTCTTAGATTTCTTCCTCCTGAATATTTTAAGATTACAGGCATGAAACATTGCACCTAGTGCCAGGTTTCCATTATAAACTCACTGTTTAGTGATTTGTAGATCCTATTCCCAATAATGATATATATTCTATTCTGGATGGTTTATCCACTTACAATTACTGTGTAAGTTTGGAATGTCATCTCCATTAGAGGAAACATAATTTAGAACTGTTGTCAAAGTATCCTGAAGGTATCCTGAAGAATGAGTACAAAATTACCTTAGGTTTTCTTTAGAAAGTAATGATAATTCTCAGGGCCTGGAATTTATCATTTACATAGTATTGAAAGTTTGATAAACATTCACGTATCTGCAAAATAACAAGGCACTTGGCCTTGCAAGTGAATTTGACTTTAGCTCACCTAAGGACACCAGGTTGCTGTAGGTCTCCAGCATTACATCTCTGTACAGGGTCCTCTGAGCATTGTCCAGATGCTGCCACTCCTCCCAGCTGAAATCCACAGCTACATCATCAAATGACACCAGCTTCTGGAATGGCACATTTACATCAAGTAATTAGCACTGAGTTATAAACACACCATGTCTGGAATTTTATTCTTTTTTTTGTTGGAATTCTATTCCTTTACTTAAATGTTTAGACTTACATGAAATATTGACCTGAAAAGCTTAGGGATGGTGCCTAGGCCCAGAGTTCAAGTCCCAAGACCCACAAAAAAATAACAAGGCAAGCCAGGTATTGGTGGCTCACGCCTGTCATCCTAGCTACTCAGGAGACTGAGATCTGAGGACCATGGTTCAAAGCCAGCCTGGCACAAAATTCCATGGGACTCCTTTCCAATTACCCACCATAAAATGTTTAACTCTTGTGGCATTTCATGGGAGAGCAATTGTGGTATCGACAAAAATAAGTCGGGGGAGTAGATTTAGGTTATAAATGGAATTATTCCATTGAAAAGGAACTACATTATATGATGACATATGCTGGTACTGTGAGAATATTGCAAAATCTTAGGGTATCAAGTAATAATACTGTGAAGTACACCCAGAATGTTAATGTTCTATGTCTGGCATAATAATCACTTGGGGAAGAAACTTTTTTTTTCTTTTTTTTGGCTGGGGGATTTATAAGGCTTGAACTCTGGGCCTGGGCACTGTTGCTGAGCTCTTCAACTCAAGGCTATCACCCTACCTATGAAGCCACAGTGCCATTTCCCATATTCTAATGGTTAACTGTAGATGAGAGTCTCATAGACTTTCTAATGCCCAGGCTGGCTTTGAACCAAATCTTTAGATATCAGCCTGATATCTGAGTAGCTAGGATTACAGGTAGAAGTCACTGCACCTGGCAAGAAATTTATTTCTTGCTGTTTTATACTACAAATTTACTGTATGTTTTACTTTTTCAAAAGGACTGAGGATGACCTTTGTTCTGTATATAATGGGAAGAGGGGTAGGGAGCTGTGAGCAGAAGAACTGAGGGGCAATACTCAGGGTAGGACAATAGCCTTAAACTAAATAGCTCACGGCCCAAGATCCAAGCCCCATGACTTTCCCCACTACTCCACAAAAAAAGGGAAAAAAATAGGAGATTGGAGAGGATTTTCTAAAAAGAATATCTAGAAATAGTAGTTCAAAATGTAGAAAGAAGTTCAATATTAACAGTCATGAGAAAAATTAAAATTACAATGAAATCATTACTTTAAATATGTTAATATAAATATAGTTTTAAACAAAAAGATCCACATACACATACACAAACACACACACACACACGCGTACAAAAAAACAACTTTCAAAGTCTATTACTGGGAAGGTAGTGAGAAGAAGTAGAACTTTGGAATAGTTCTGCAAGGAATATAAAGCAATCAAAAATTGCATGGAGAGTGCTAAAAAAGTGCTAAATATAGAATTACATAGAAATATGGTCCAACACTTCTATTTCTATATTTGTACCTAACGGAAGAGAAAGCAGAGACTAGAACAAATATGTGGAGAATCCATTCACAACTATTAATAATAATCCAAAGATAGAAATATGCAAAACAATGCATTGAAAAGGAAGAACATTTTACTATATTTTACAGATGAATCTTGATTACAGTAAACTAAAAATACAGCAGTCATAAAGGAAGAGCTAGGGTATGTTTTCCCTTCCAGAGCTTCCAAGAATCAACAAACCCTTAGAGCCAAAAAGCACGATGGTTCCAGAGAATGGAGTAGAGAGGAACAGGAGCTGAATGTTTAATGATTATACATGGAAGATGAAAATTGCTCTAGATGGGTAGAATGAAGAGAGAACGGTACCCTAAACAATGGTTATGTAGCCACTCAAGATGGGACACACCTATACTCCCTGATCTTGGGAAACTCAAGAAGGATTTCTAGCCATCCTAGATGCATGGAAAGATCTATCATAAAAACTAATGTGGAGGGGCTGGGAGTTTGGCGTAGTTGTAGAGTGCTTGTATGAAGACGAAGGTTCAATTCCGCAGTACCACATACACAGAAAAAAACAGAAGGAGTGCTGTGGCTCAAGTAGAAGATCACTAGGCTTGAGGAAAGCTGAAGGACAGTGCTCAGACCGAGTTCCAGCCAAAGGGCTTGTTTAAAAAAAAAACCAGACAGCTGAGCATGATGGGGTGGTGACTCACTTCTATAATCCTAGCTACTCAGGAGGCTGAGATATGAGGATCAATGTTTAAAGCCATCCTGGCACAAAAAGACCTGAGACTCTTATCTCCAATTTACCTTTAGAAAATGGGAAGTGGGGCTTGGCTCCAGGGTAAGTTGGTAGCCTGGAGCTGAAGAGCTCAGGGATAGTGCCCAAGCTGAGTTCAACATCTATGACCCACCAAAAAAAAATAATAATATTGAAAAATTTGGATTCTGTGAATTTTATCAGGCATATAAATGTCTTTTTGCTGTTGAAATAACAAATTGTTTGGAAACATTTTAAAAGTTTTTACCTAGAAATGTACACTACAAATGGAATTAATAACAAACACAAAATATGTAAAAGATACAAATTATCACAATATGGGTATCCTGCTTCTGTATCTTTCACTGACTCCTGTTCAAATGAGTCACATATTCTGAATCATTTCTCCCAGTCGATATATGCCACACATGTTAGCTTGTACTGAACTTCTTGGGAAATCAAAAGCAAATACTAAGCAAATGTGTGTTAGATTTTGTCAACAGTGATATTTCAAATATAAATCCCTATTCATTGCATTATTTAATATCAATGCCGGAATCTAACTTACACTGGCAGAATCTTCAATCTTTTGAGAATCTTCAAAAGGGTGTGTAAATATTTAGGATCGTTATGTCTTCCTGGAGGAGAGATCCCTTTAGTAGTATGTAGTAACCTTCTTTGTCTTTTCTATTTTTAGTTTAAAGTCTATTGTATCTGATAAGAGAATGGCAACTCCAGCCTGTTTATGAGGGCAGTTAGCTTGATAGAGTTTATTCCAACCTCTCACTCTCAAAAGATGATTGTTTTTGGGTAAAATGTGTCTCTTGAAGACAGCAGAACGATGGCTCTTGCTTTTTGATCCAACTAGACAGCCTATGCCGTTTAATTGGAGAGTTAACTCCATTGATATTGAGAGTTAGGATTGAGAGATATTTATTAGTTCCTACCATTTTTAAAACATTTTAGTAGGGCCTGTGGCTTGACAGTTCTTGTGGTCCATAGATGGTATGCTGTTTAGGTGCCATTTCTTTCCCTATATTGCATTTATTTTGGTTTTCTATGTATAGAGCATCTTTGAGAATTCTCTGTATTGTTGATTTTGTTTCGACGTATTGTTGCAGCTTTTCCCTGGAATGGAATGTTTTTATTGTTCCCTCAGTTATGAATGAGAGCTTAGCTGGCTACAGTATTCTTGGTTGGTAGTTATTTGATTTAAGGGCATGACATATATGCTTCCAGTCACTTCGTGCTAGCATGGTCTCTGCTGAGAAATCTGGGGTTATTCTGATTGGTTTGCCTTCATAGGTTACTGATCCCTTTTCCCTGGCTGCCTTTAGGATCTTTTCTTTCGTTTCTATTGATTCAGTTCGGATCACAATGTAGCGGTGGGATGTTCTTTTCTGGTCAGGCCTGTTTGGGGTTCTAAAAGCTTCTCGTATCTGGATGGGCCTGCCCTTCTGGATATTTGGGAAATTCTCTGAGATGAATCCCTGAAGTATATTTCCAATACCATTGACCTCTTTCTCCACACCCTCCTCAATACCAACTAGCCTTAAATTAGGCTTCCTAATTGTATCTTGGACCTCCTGAAGCGCTTTCTCATATTTCCTAGATTTGGATTGACTCATTTTCTGTTCTTTCTCTATAATAACTAAATTATCTTCAGCCCCGGAAATTCTCTCCTCTGCATTATCTAACCTGCTATCAAAGCTATCTACTTTATTTTTCATCTGCCTGGCTTCTAATTGCTCACTTTTGATGCCTTGCATCTCTTGTTTTAGATCATGTACGGATTTCTTTATCTCCTTGATTTCCTTTTGAGTGGTTAGCTCAGTAGCTTTATTTTCTTTGGACATTTGCCGGAGTTTGGTCACGTTTTTATTTGTGGATTCTATGAATTCATCCATTTTTCTTTGAAAAACCTTTATTATGGCCTCCTTTATGGCTTCGTCTTTTTCACTTATCACCTTGTTTTGCTTTCCTCTTGTTCAGCTATGGCTTCGTCCATTATCTCTTTATATTTTCACATTTTTCATTAGTGATGTTTATCAATTGCATTTGTGTAGCACTTGGAAGACTCTCCTCTAGGTTTGCCAGTGACTGTTCCATTGTCTGTTTACATTGGGTGGGGGATGTTGTTTCTTGATTTGACAATTTCTTGAGTTTCTTGTTCTGCCCATTTGAAAAGGGGAGAAGATTACTACTAAATACGATTATAGTTTTTCAGATATAACCAACCTAGACCTCTGTGGCTGGCAGACACTAGATGTTCACAAGTTTTGATTGGTATTATCACTCTTTCTTTTTGTGCACTTACAGACCAGTCTAATACAACCACTGATAAGCCATTTATAAACAAAACAATAAGCCTCTCAATTCAATCTCTATTGTCTTTAAGTCCCTCTGAGCCTAGAAAATAATTAACCACCTATATATACAATATTGCTCAACAGCCATCAAGTGTAGATCCGTGCAGTATAAGGGTTGAAAGACTGGCAGAGGTACAGAGATAGAAAAAAAGAATGAGAGATGTCAGGGGAGGTACAAGAGGATTGACGTAGGAGTGTAAGAATATTGTAGTCATGAAGAAAAGATATAGCATAAGGATAACTGACCTAAGTTGGTAAGTAGGTAGCATATTTGAGTACAAAGTTTGGAAAGTATTAGAATAAAACTTATGTGTTGCTGCACGACTAGCTCTTACCCCAACCAGTGGCCTCACAGTGGACCATGGGATGGATCTGTTTTTCTTGTCTACATTGAGGGAAAGGGGTATTTCACAAGATGCAGAAGCGAAGATTTCAGAAGCAAATGCTGTGAGTGAATTAGCTCGTAAAAAGCATTTTTATTTTCTTTTATCTTTCTGCCAGTCTTGTGGCTTGAATTCAGGGCCTGAGCACTGTCCTCGGGTTTTCTCAAGTCTAGCCCTCTGCCACTTGAGCCACAGTGCCACATCTAGATTTTCTATCTATGTGATAGAGCCGGAGCCCGCTCAAGCCGCTTTTCGCGGCTTGGTCTGGCGTGGCTTTCCAAGGCTTTGGGCGAGAAGTGGGGGAGGGGTCCTCGCGTTCGGAATTCTTTGAGAAAGTTGGATGTGAGCTTTATCTGGATTTCTTTTCCGGTTTGAGACCTTCTCCGTTGCTTTTTGAGTTTGTTGTTGTGGATTTCTTTAGAAAGTTGGTTTGTGGGACTCCCTGGTTCTCTCTTTTTGTCAGAGAAAGCTAACCAGTGTCCCTATTGTCTCGGCGCCATCTTCCTCCCCTCCTCTACATCTAGATTTTCTATCTATGTGATACTGAGCAATCAAACCCAGATCTTCATGGATGCTAGGCAAGCACTCTACCACTATGCCAAACTTTCAACCCTGACATAGTAATTATAAAGTCATCATCATCATATCAAAATATCCTTTCTCCAACAAAATATGAACACTTATCTATGTGTGTAATGCTTTTTTTAATTTCACTAATTCTTCTGTGTTTTTCCCTCTTGTATTTTTTACACATGACAGCAAAGCTAATTATCAGGAAAAAAAATTGATTAGGATACAGAAACCTAATAATATCCTAGTAGATTGACGTCAAAAATATGTGCAAGATGCGCTGTGTGTTTGACCTAAGGGTAGAGTCCTTGGCTACCACGCAAAAAGACTCAGGTTTGATTCCTCATTACCACATACATAGAAAACGCTGCAAGTGGTGCTGTGGCTCGGTGGGACAGCTAAAGCTTAAAGAAAGCCCAAGAACAATGTTCACACTCTGAAGTCAAGTCCCAAGACAAGCAAAAACAAAAAAAAAATTCGACACGGGGCAAAATGCAGGCAGAGAAGGCACTGTGAAGCCAATGTTTTGTAAAGGATGAGGGCAATATTGACCCTTAAGTTTGGATCTTACCTAAGAAAGGCTCCTTGAGCCTGAGACCAGACTGGTAGTTGGGCCTAGTGGAAGACATTGGGATTGGACAAATAAGGTGTGCTGTTTACTACATCCAAATGTACATTGTGAGATTGGAGGAGAGATTCAGCCTCCAGTATGTCTTTGGTGAGGTGTTCTGTGAGCAAGGATCTTTGGTAATTGGGCCCTGAAAGGTGACCCTGCCTCCCTCACAATGGAACAGAATATGGAACCCTGGTAACCAAGCCTCTGTAACTAACAACCAACTCAAGCCAGCTCACTTGGCATGTGGCTCAGGAGGAAGAAAGATGTTGCTGTGCTGTTGCCAAAGGTCAGGAAACTCGAGTCTCAGGCATGGAAGTTGTGGATGTCTTACTCGAAGATGTACATGCTAGATCATTGCCAAGCCACAAATCCAGTATAACAGGCCTTTCTCTAAGAAGAAGGCCAGGAAAATCCAGGGCAACCAGATGAGGTAAATTTCTAAGAAGAAATGTATTTGACCCCATCATCCTCCCCACACACTATAACTTTCTTTTTTTTCCATTTTTTATTGTAATTAGTAAAAGGGTTAGATGATATTTGCCAGATAGAAGGTGCATTAATTCACTTACATTGATACCCTTTCACATGTCTTGGTACCCATTTTCCTCCAACCCCACACCCCCCATCCGTCTTGGTTTTCCCCCTTTCCCTATCAAATTTCAAATATCCAAATACAAATAAATTCAATATGTAAGATAAAGTGAGATACTATAACAATATGGGATAACCAAGGGACAGCAATCGAGATGAGAGACAACATAGTACATTAAGGACAACAATCATTCATAATGTGGCTTTCGTTTCAATATCCTGGAGGTCCTTTCAATTAGCTTCACATTATATGGCCTTATATATGGCCTTTTACTCTATTGCAAATCTCTGCTAGTAGAGCCCAAGGTTTCTACTGATTATGACAAATGAGGTAAACCAATGAGCCTAAGTTCTTTGAGTCTGGCTTACTTCACTTAATATGATTTGTTCTAATTCTTTCCATTTCCTAACAAATGGGGCGATGTCATTTTTTCTGACAGCAGCATAGAATTCCTTTGTGTACAAATACCACAACTTGTTGATCCACTCATCAACTGAGGGACATCTGGGTTGGTTCCATATCTTTGCTATGGTGAATAGTGCTGCAATGAACATTGTTGTGCTAGTGGGTTTAGTATGCCCTTGTTTCTGGATTGTTGGGTAAATGCCAAGTAGTGGAATTGCTGGGTCATAGGGGAGTTCTATGTTTAGCCTTTTGAGGCACTGCCACACTGCTTTCCATAGTGGTTGAACGAGTTTGCACTCCCACCAACAGTGTAGTAGTGATCCCTCCAGGCCACATCCCCTCCAGCATCTGTTGTCACTCGTTTTCCTGATCCTGGACATTCTAACTGGAGTGAGGTGGAATCTTAGAGTTGTTTTGATTTGCATTTCTTTTATGATCAGAGATGTGGAGCATTTCTTCATGTGTCTATAGGCCATTTTTGTTTCTTCTTCAGAGAAGACTCTCTTTAAGTCTTTGGCCCAATTTTTAATGGGATGGGTGTTACTTTGGAGGTTAATTTGGAGTGATTTAATTTTTTGAGTTGTTGATATATTTTAGATATGAGGCCTTTGTCCGTTGTTTGGTTGGTGAAGATCTTCTCCCACTCTGTAGGCTTCCTGATTAGTTTACTAGCTATATCCGTTGCCATACCAAAGCTCTGCAGTTTAATGCAGTCCCACTTATCTAGCCATTCTCTGATTTGTTGTGATTCTTGGTCCTTATTAAGAAAGTTTCGACCTGTGCCAAGAAGGCCTAGTCTATCTCCTATTCCTTCCTGTAAACTTTTCAGTGTGTCAGCTTTTACCTCCAGGTCTTTGATCCATTTGGAGTTAATTCTAGTGCAAGGTGACAAAGAAGGATCCAATTTTAGTTCTCTGCAGGTGCTTAACCAGTTCTGCCAGCACAACTTGATGAAGAGGCTATCTTTCTTCCATTCTATTTTTTTGGCCCCCTTGTCAAAGATTAGGTGGCCATATGTCTGTGGTTTAATATCTGGGTCCGCAGTTCTATTCCATTGGACTTCAGGCCTGTTCTTGTGCCAGTACCAAGCTGTTTTGAGAATTATTGCTCTGTAATAGAGTCTAAAGTTTGGAATTGAAATTCCTCCAGCGCTGTTCTTTCTGCTAAGAAGTGTTTTTGCTATACGGGGTCTTTTAATATTCCATGTGAAATTTTGAATTGCCTCTTCTATTTCTTTAAAGAATGACATTGGGGTATTGATGGGTATTGCATTGAATTTGTAGATAGCCCTTGGCAAGATTGTCATTTTCACAATGTTGATTCTTCCAATCCAGGAGCATGGATTTCCATTTCCTTAGTTCTGCTTTAATTTCCTTCTTTACAGTTTTAAAGTTTTCATCTAAACGGTCCTTTACATTCTTAGTTAAGCTAATTCCTAGGTACTTTATTTTCTTTGAGGCTATGGTGAAAGGAGTTTCTTTCCTGATTATTGCCTCCTTCCTCTCACTGTTGGCGTAAAGGAAGGCAGTTGATTTGTGAGGGTTGATTTTATGGCCTGCTACACTTCCAAAGCTTTGAATCAGCTCAAGGAGCTTGGGAGTAGAGTCTATATGATTCTTTAAATACAGAATCATGTCATCGGCAAAGAGGGATAGTTTTATTTCCTCTTTCCCTACGTGGATCCCCTTTATGCTTGCTTCTTGCCTTATTGCACTGCCTAGGAATTCTAGTACTATATTAAAAAGGAGTGGAGAGAGTGGGCATCCTTGTCTCGTTCCTGATTTTAGAGGGAATGGCTTTAGATTTTCACCATTAAGTATAATACTAGCAGTGGGTTTCTCATACACAGCCTTTATTACATTGAGAAATGTTCCATGGATTCCTAGTTTCTCCACATCTTTTAACATGAAGTGGTTTTGGATCTTGTCAAATGCCTTTTCCGCATCTATTGAGACAATCATGTGATTTTATCCCTGCTCCTGTTGATGTGTTGAATTATATTAATTGACTTGTGCATGTTGAACCAGCTTTGCCTCCCTGTGATGAATCCAGTTTGATCATAGTGTATAATTTTTTTGATGAGTTGTTGTAGACGGTTGGCCAGTATTTTGTTGAGAAGTTTTGCATCGACGTTCATCAAAGAAATGGGTCTATAGTTCTCTTTCTTTGATGAATCTCTGTCTGGTTTGGGGATGAGAGATATACTGGCTTCACAGAATGAGTTTGGTAAAGAACCTTCATTTTCAATTTCGTTGAAGAGCTTGAGGAGTATTGGTGTGAGGTCTTCTTTGAAGACCTTATAGAAATCAGCTGTGAATCCATCTGGCCCTGGACTCTTTTTAAGTGGAAGTTGTCTAATTTCCATTTCTATTTCAGAGCTTGAAATAATCCTGTTGAGTTGGGTTAGCTCTTCTGGGTTCACTGTGGGTATGTTAATATTGTCTAGGAATTCATCCATTTCTTCTAGATTCTCAAATTTGTTGGCGTAAAGGGTTGAGAAGTATTCCCTCATGATATTCTGGATCTTGGTAATTTCTGTCGTGATATTACCATTTTCATCTGCGATTTTGTTTATTTCGATATGCTCTCTTCTTTTTTTGGTAAGATTTGCTAAGGGGTTGTCAATTTTGTTAATTCTTTCAAAGAACCAACTCCTTGTTTTGTTGATTCTTTCTATAGTTTTCTTTTATTCCAAATCATTTCATTCTGCTTTGATTTTAATAATTTGCTTTCTCCTAATGGGTTTAGGGTTGGTTTGTTGCTCTTTCCCAGGAGGTTAAGGTGAGACATTAACTAGTTGGTTTGCCATTTTTCCAACTTGCTGTTGTAGGCACTCAGCTCTATAAATTTTCCTCTGAGTACTGCCTTTGTTGTGTCCCTAAGGAGTTGATATTTGTGTGCTCCTTATTGTTAAATTTCATAAACAGTTGGATATCTGTCCTGATTTCTTCGATTACCCATTGTTTTTGTTTCAACAAGGTGTTGTTCAGTCCCCATGAGTTACAGGGTTTTCGTTCCAATTTGATGCCTTTATCGTCTGAGAATGTGCATGGAATAATTTCAGTGTTTCTGAATCTGTCCAGGTTTGTTTTATGGCCTAAAATGTGGTCTATTTTGGAAAATGTTCCATGTGCTACTGAGCAAAACGTATATTGTGTTGTTACTGGGTGGTATATTCTGCAGATGTCTGTTAGATCTAGTTGGTCTATATAGTTGTTCACTTCTAAGGTTTCTCTGTTGAGTTTTTGCCTTGTTGATGTGTCCATAGGTGAGAGTGGTGTGTTAAACTCACCAACAATCACTGTATTTCGATCTATGTATGGTTTCAGTGTAAGTAAAATTTGCTTGATGAAGTTTGGAGCTCCGGGATTGGGTGTGTAAATATTTAGGATCGTTATGTCTTCCTGGAGGAAAGATCCCTTTAGTAGTATGTAGTAACCTTCTTTGTCTTTTCTTACCAATTTTAGTTTGAAGTCTATTGTATCTGATAGGAGGATGGCAACTCCAGCCTGTTTATGGGGGCAGTTAGCTTGATAGAGTTTATTCCAACCTCTCACTTTCAAAAGATGATTGTTTTGGGGTAAGATGTGTCTCTTGAAGACAGCAGAACGATGGCTCTTGTTTTTGATCCAACTAGACAGCCTATGACGTTTAATTGGAGAGTTAAGTCCATTGATATTGAGAGTTAGGATTGAGAGATATTTATTAGTTCCTACCATTTTTAAAAGCTTTTAGTAGGGCCTGTGTCTTGACAGTTCTTGTGGTCCTTAGATGGTATGCTGTTTAGGTGCCATTTCTTTCCCTATATTGCATTTATTTTGGTTTTCTATGTATAGAGCATCTTTGAGAATTCTCTGTATTGTTGGTTTTGTTTCGACATATTGTTGCAGCTTTTCCCTGGAATGGAATGTTTTTATTGTTCCCTCAGTTATGAATGAGAGCTTAGCTTTCTACAGTATTCTTGGTTGGTTGTTATTTGATTTAAGGGCATGACATATATGCTTCCAGTCACTTCGTGCTTGCATGGTCTCTGCTGAGAAATCTGGGGTTATTCTGATTGGTTTGCCTTTATAGGTTACTGATCCCTTTTCCCTGGCTGCCTTTAGGATCTTTCCTTTCGTTTCTCTTGATTCAGTTCGGATCACAATGTGGCGGTGGGATGTTCTTTTCTGGTCAGGTCTGTTTGGGGTTCTAAAAGCTTCTCATATCTGGATGGGCCTGCCCTTCTGGATATTTGGGAAATTCTCTGAGATGATTCCCTGAAGTATATTTCCAATACCATTGACCTCTTTCTCCACGCCCTCCTAAATACCAACTAGCCTTAAATTAGGCTTCCTAATTGCAGCTTGGACTTCCTGAAGCGCTCTCTCATATTTCCTAGATTTGGATTGACTCCTTTTCTGTTCTTTCTCTATCATAACTAAATTATCTTCAGCCCCGGAAATTCTCTCCTCTGCATTGTCTAACCTGCTATCAAAGCTATCTACTTTATTTTTCATCTCCCTTGCTTCTAATTGCTCATTTAACCTGTTTGGGACTTGTCATCTGCAAAGAGGGATAGTTTTATTTCCTCTTTCCCTACTTGGATCCCCTTTATGCTTGCTTCTTGCCTTATTGCTCTGCCTAGGAAATCTAGTACTATGTTAAAAAGGAGTGGAGGGAGTGGGCATCCTGAATGCTACCCCTTAGCACTTTAATGCAAAGCTTAGGGCTGTGGCATTTTAAGCACAATTCAACGCTCTGTTTTTTGCTGGTTAATTAGAGGTAAAAATCTTATGGAATTTATTGCATGGCTGATTTTGAACTGGAATCCTCAGGTCTCAGCTTATCTTGAGTAGATATGATTACAGTACTTTTACAACCTGTATGCTCATACACATCGCTTCTGATTCAAACACTCATTGTTCAATTTAACTAACAAGAGGTGAGGAAAGATGATTGACTGTAATTTACTAGATGGGCTTCTAGTGAGTGTATATTTCCACTTCCACTCTGAAGCCAGGGAAATGTTTCTGGTACATGTTTCAACTATCTCCCAAAGAGGAAATAATGTGTGAGTACGTTTGCTAGTATTTCAGATAGGAGATGGACTTTGGTGTTTGGAACCTGTTGGGCAGAGTGTATCAGCTGGGCTGTGATAACAGAGATGATGTTTCAGACAGGAATATTTTCATCCCAGACAGACTTAATCCACATCCTTGGATTTCAGGCCTTGAATAGATAGAATTACAAGTGTGAGCTGCCACCACCACCTGGTTCATTTTGGAAACCTTAATTGCTTCTCATTTGTTCCTTTCCTTTTTGGAAGATTGATCTAAGCTGGCTGATTGTGCATCACAATGAAGTGATTGGCCTCAGGAATTGCAAATATTTGTTTCATCAGCACGGAATGAATGAAGTTGATCTAAACCCAATAGTATTTTCCTTCTGATAAATAGGGAACTTACTTATATCATTTTTCCTTGCCTTTGCTTTCCCAAAGCAAGCAACATGTTTCTTAAAAACTATACTTCATGAGAATATTATAATTAGAAGCTATCTTCTGCACACTTCAGAATAGTCCTTGCATTTATAAACTTATATTAAAATATTAGGTAGAAGAATGGTGACTGTTAGTTTCATAACTATTTCATATTTTTTACTCTTTAAGCTCATTAACTCAAGAAGGGATTAAAGACATTTAGATAATAGTAGATCATAGCTGCTGCTGATTTGATGTGTGTGCAGATGATACACAGATTTATTAGGATTACTCAAAAGTTTTGTTCAAATTTTCAGTATTAGACCGCTATGCTAATGGGAAGGTGATAGTAATGATGCTGAAATTCTATGAATCAGCTATGAAGCAGAATTTCAGGGGACAGTATTTGCTAGGGACTTAATTTCTAAGACGCATATCAAGAATATTGAACTATAACACCAAATGATGGAGGACTCAGCGTCACATTTTGTTTGTTTTATGCAAGTCCTGGGACTTGAACCCAGGGCCTTGGAACTGTCCTTAATTTTTTTTTTTGCTTCAGGCTAGTGTTCTACCACTTGATCCACAGCTCCACCTCCAGATTTTTGGTAATGAACTGTAAATAAGAATATCATGCAATTTGTTTGGGCTGGATTCAAACCTGATTCTCTGTAGATAGGATTCCAAGTGTGAGCGCACAGAGCCTGGCTAGTATCATTCATCATTCAAGTCATGGGACTGCAATTCTGCAACTGGGTCTTGTCACTGAGCTTTTCAGCTCAAGACTACTGCCCTATCCCTTGAGCCATAGGGCCACTTCTGGGTTTCTGGTGGTTAATTGGAGATAAGAGTCACATGGACTTCAGTGCCCAGGCTGACTTTGAACTGCTATCCTTGGATCCCAGCCTCTTGAGTAGCTACATTTACAAGTGTGAGCCACCATACCCGGCTAAATTAATTTTAAGTTAATTTTTTTTGTTAACTCAATATATAGTTGGCATACGGTTACATAAGTAATGAACACATTTCTTAAGAAAATTGTTATCCCCTCCCTCATTTTTCTCTGTTTTCCTACCCTCAGCCCCCTCTCCACCCAGATTGTTCAGTTCATTTCCGTTTAGTGTCTTCCAAGTATCACTGTTCAATTGGTACACCCTTTTTCCTTTGTTTTTTTTTTTTTACCATTTTATTATACCCTCTCCATTCCCCAAATCACCTAAACCTATGTACAAGACACAGGGTACCCGAATTCAACACAGTGACTACAGAGAATAAAACTAAAGGGAAAAAGAAGAAAAGAGGTAAAAAGCAAAGAAAATGAAAGAACATCATACAGTACCTTAGAAGCAACAACACTGAAAAAACAAAACATAAAACCTTGGGCTGAAAATGAAGCTTGCCTAGCATGTATGAAACCCTGGATTCCATTCCTCAGCACCACATAAAGAAAAACTGGAAGTGCCACTGTGACTCAGCTGGTAGATTTCTAACGTTCAGCACAGAGTGTCTCCAAGTGACAAAAATCTGTCACATTTAAGTCAGGCTTCAAAACTTTGCTAGGAACCAGTTACGTGATTTGGAAGGAAGTCCAATTTTCAAAAAATCACTAGCCAGGCGCTGGAGGGTCCTAATTGTCATTCTACTAGCCAGGGAGAAGGTGATTCAAAGCCTTTGCAAGCAAAAAAACGAAAACAAAAAAAACTGTAAGATTCTTCTCTCCACTTATCCACCCAAAAACTAAGTGGAATTGTGGCTAAAACTGGTACAGCATTAGCCTTGAGGAAAAAGAACTAAGAGACCTTGCCCAGGTCCAAAGTTCAACCTCCCCACCAAGAAAGAAAAAAAAAAGGAGTCCAGATACCTTAGTTTCAAAAGTATATCTGGATATCTTAGTAGATTTTTCTGATCTTTCCTCATTCATCTCATGGAACCACATAATCTTGATCCTGATCTGACTAAGAGCCTGCATTGTGCTTAATAAATTCATTCCACATATTCCAGTAGAATTTGGACAGCTAACAGCCACTTACCAATGCTTTATTCTATGTTTAGGCCAGTATGTCTTCATACCATCTACACAGTCAGCTATATCATCTTTCCAGAAGTATCATTGAGTGTAGAACACTCAGAACTAAAATAATTGCATAAAGATGTAATAAAACCCCTTGATTCATTAAGAAAATTTCTGTACCACTTAGAGCAAGTACATTAGTGGTATTTACCTCCAGCCTCTTTTATTAAAAAAATTATTAACATTGAATTTTACATCATATTTCAAATGTCATGTTTAACCAACAAGTATTCAAGAATGGAATCGCTATACAATCACTGGCACATAGATTTTAGAATATAGTAAAAATTAAGCTGAGTCTTTGTATGTCATAGATACAGATTAATCTATAATAAAACACATGTCTATAGAGTGTAGAGTCTATCCTAGATTTTTATGTCTATGTAGTTATGTTTATATCTCCAAAATTATGTCCAGAACTTTGGGTTTCAACTATTCAATCATCGCTCTACTACTGTTTGAAACTAATATCCATATATTAAGGATACCATGTACCTTTTGTTCCTTGGTCTTGACTTATCTCACTCAACAGGATTCACTCAAATTTCATCCACGACCCCAAAAATGCCATTATTATTTTTTTCTGTGCAGATCTTCTTTTTATGTATTTATTTTTATTGTAATTTATAGAAGGGTTACATTATATTCACCAGATAGAAGGTGCATTACTTCTCAAACTTTGATACCCCATGTAATGATATGGTCCCCATTTCCCTTCCCCTACCCCCACTCATGTTCATTTCCCCCCTTCCCTATCCAATTTCAAATAACCAATTAGGCACATATGAAATATATCAGAAAACAAGGTGAAATATTGTAACAATATGATATAACCAAGGGATAGCAAAAGAGATAAGAGATCACATAGTTCATTAAGGACAACAATCACTCATTATATGAGTTTTGTTTCTTTATCTTGGAGGTCCTTACATTTAGTGTCATACTATTTGTCACGATGTCTCTAGATTTTGTTCTATTATAAATCTCTGGTAGCAGAGCCCAAGGTTTCTACTGAATTTGACAAATGAGGGAGACTCTTGGGCCTATGTTCCTTTGAGTTTGGCTTACTTCACTTAATATGATTTTTTTTCTTTTCATCCACTTCCCCGAGAATGCCATTATTTTATCTTGTCGGTTGGCTATGTATCATTCCATTGTGTGTGTGTGTGTGTGTGTGTGTGTGTGTGTGTATCACATTGTTTGTAGTAGGGCATCTTGTTGTTTCCATCATCCAGCCTCATTTTCTACAGATATTTTTATAGTCTCTTTTTTATTTTCAGGGTAATGTATAGAGGGGTTACGATTACATTTACAGGTAGTGGACTGCATTACTTCTCACACATTTATTCCACTCCACAAGTTTTTGTCCCCAGTTCCCTCTCCCCTCCCCTTCCCAATCATCTTGTTTCCCCCCTTCCCTTTCCTATTTGACATAAACAAATAAACATATATATAATATGCCAGGGAAAAAATCAGATACAGTAACAATCTGACATTAACCAAAGGCAAAATAAGAGATGAGAAATAACATAGTAGTTTAAGGACAAAAATCACGCAAGATTAAGAGCAATGATGACACAAGATATAGCTCTTGTTCCCATATCCTAGAGATCCTTTCATTTAGTCTCATCCTATATGACCTTATATACCTAGGTTTTTGAGTTATTGTAATCCTCTGCTAGGAGAGTCCTAGATGTGAACTAATTGTTACAAATGAGGGAAACCATTGAGATTATGTTTCTTTGGGTCTGGCTTGCTTCACTTAATATGAATTTTTCCAAGTCTTTCCATTTCCTTACAAATGGGGCGATGTCTTTCCTTCTGATGGCAGCATAGCATTCCATTGTATATAAGTACCACATCTTCTTGATTCAGTCATCTACTGAGTGGCATCTGGGTTGGTTTCATACCTTTGCTATGGTAAATAGTGCTGCAATGAGCATCATTGTGCTAGTGGCTTTAGTATGCCCTTTTTTCTGGACAATTGGGTAGATGCCAAGTAGTGGATTTGCTGGATCATAGGGGAGCTCTATGTTCAGTCTTTTGAGGAACCACAACACTGCTTTCCCTAGTGGTTGAACGAGTTTACACTCACACCAGCAGTGTAGGTGTGATCCCCCTGGTCACTTCCCCACCAGTATCTCTTATTAGATTTTTTGATAATGGCCATTCTGACTGGAGTCAGGAGGAATCTCAAAGTTGTTTTGATTTTCATTTCCCTTATTGCTAGAGATATGGAGCATTTCTTCATGTGTCTAAAGCCCATTTTAATTTTTTCTTCAGAGAATACTCTTTTAAGTGTTTTGCCCCCTTTTAATAGGATGGTTGTTTCTTTGAAGATTTGTTTGGGAGAGATTCATTTTTTTCAGCTATAGATATATTTTAGATAACTACATATATTTTTGTAGAGAAAAGAATGGAAGCCATCATGCTGGCTCACAACTTAATTTCAGCTACTTAGGAGGATCAGGACTTAGGCTCACAGGTCAAAGCCAACCAGGGCCCTACAGTGTGTGAGATCAAACTCTGTGAACATACAATGCCTGTAAGAGGAATCTCACTGCCTGGGAATGTAGCCTAATGGTAGAGTGCTCACCTAGAATGCATGAAGACCTAGGTTCTATTCACCGGTACCGCATACTCAGCAAAAAGCTAGAAGTGGCTCTGTGTCTCAAGAGGCAGAGCACTCACCTTGGGCAAGCGAGTCCAATGAAAATGTCTAGGCCCTGAGTCCAAGTCGTAGGACTGGCAAAAAGAAAAAAAAGAGCAATCTTACTTAAGTAACAAGGAATGTACCCTATATTTATACACACTGAATAATTCATTAAGAAATTAGAAAATATGTATAAAGTGCATAATTGCTTTTGTGTGTTGGCACTGGGTCTTCAACTGAGTGCTTCAGCTCTATCCCTGACCTTTTCTGCTCAAGGCTAGCGCTCTACCAATGCAGCCCCAAATCAACTACCTTCAATTGAGATATAAGCGATGAATATTTCAGGGTGCTTCATGAAAAACATTTTTATAAATTGAAACTTTCAACACAGTCTTATTTTAGTATGAATGTTGAGATGGGAAGAGACAGAAAAAGTGAAATGTTTCCTGATCCCCATAGAGAAGAGACTCAGCAGAACCACTGTGGTCTGCAGGCTTCTTTGTGAGTTTTGTTTGCTTGTTTGATTTTTGTCAATTGTGGGGCTTGAACTCTGGGCCTGGGCACTGTCCCTGAGCTCTTCAGCTCAAGGCTAGTGCTTTAATCTGTGAGCCACAGTGTCACTTCTGGTTTTTCTGGCAGTTAACTGGGTACTTTGGCTGGCTTTAAACTTTGATTCTCAGATCTTAGCCTCCTGAGTAGCTAAGATTATAGGTGTGAGGTACCATCACCAGGCTGCTGCTCTGTTACTATGCAGGTTCTGCATCAAGAACTTCAAGTACTTACTTCAATTTTTTCTTCTCTTGCCTGATACTCGGCCATTTGAATGAAGCCCCAGTTCCTGGTCTTTGTTGGATAATGAGAGATATTATGATTTTCTAATATTCAGAGCAATGATTATAAAAACCAGCATTTTACTTACTTGAATAAATTAAGAGACAGGACCTAGTGAGATGGAAAACAAAATTTTTTTTCAAATTGCTATCCTGTTCTAATGCATAAGTCTGGCTATTTTGCTTACACACAAATATGTATTTTACCAATTTCTACTCTATTTTTGCTTAGCTTAAAACCACCACTGCCATTTCATAGATTTTGTTGTTGTTGTTTGCGGTGCTTGAACTCTGTGCCTGGGCTGTTCCTCAGATCTTCAGTTCAATGCCAGTGCTCTACTACTTTTGATTTGGCCAGTCCTGGGCTTGAACTCAGGGACTGAGCACTGTCCTTATATGTTCTCAAGGCTAGGGCTCTACCACTTCAGCCTCAGCACCACTTCCAGCATTTTTCTATGTATGTGATATTGAGGAATTGAACCCAGGTCTTCGTGCATGCTAGGCAAGCACTCTACCACTAGGCCAAACTCCCAGCCCAAAATTATTCATCATTACTATTAGCTATCTTCTTTTTTTTTATTATTGATTCGTCATGTTGCTTGGACTTTGGGCCTGGACTGTCCCTGACCTCTTCAGCTCAAGGCTAGTGCTCTTCCTCTACAGCTCCATTTTTGGTTTCTGGTAGTTAATTGGTGATGTAAGTCTCACAAACATATGTGTCCAGGCTAGCTTTGGGCTTTGTACCAAGATCCTTCAATCTCAGCCTCCATAGTAGGTAGAATTACACGCTTCAGCCAGCAGTGCCTGACTGTTTGATGTCTCTGTCTCTGTCTCTCTGTCTCTGTCTGTCTCTGTCTGTCTGCCTCTCTCTCTCTCTGCCTCTCTCTCTGCCTCTCTCTCTGTCTCTCTCTCTGTCTCTCTCTCTGTCTCTGCCTCTGTCTCTCTCTCTCTCTCTCTCTCTCTCTCTCTCTCTCTCTCTCTCTCTCTCTCTCTCTCTCTCTCTCTCTCTCTCTCTTTGGTTGTAAGACTTTAATTGTGCACCTGGGCAGTGTCCCTGGGCTCTTCAGCTCAAGGCTACAACCTTAAACACCTTGAGCCTCAGTGTCACTTCTGGTTTTCTGGTGCTCAAGTGGAAGTAACAGTTTCATGGACTTTAGTGTCTGGCCTGGCTTTGAACTGTGATCCTCAGAACCCAACCTTCTGAGATCATTTCCAGCTTTTTTTTTTTTGGTGTAAGTGGTACAGAGTAATTGAACACAGGGCTTTATGCATACTAGGCAAGCAAACTACCACTAGTGTGCACTCCAGCCTTAGATAAGGGCTTTGTTTTTCTTTTTCTTTTTTTCACTCATGGGGCTTGAACTCTGGGCCTGGATGTTTACCTTAAGCTCTTCAGCTCAAGGCAAGAGCTCTACCACTTGAGGCACATTGTCATTTTGAATTTTCTGGATTATTTGGAAATAAGATTCTCACAGATTTTTATGCCTGGGCCGTCTTTGAACCTCGATCCTCCAGGGTAGCTAGGATTACCAGGGTGAGCCACCAGTCACGGGCATTAAATTATTATTTTTTGCATGTCCTATGGCTTCAACTCATGGCCAGAGCACTGTCCTAGGGCTTGCTCAAGGATAGCACTTTACTTCAGCCAGCCAACTCCCGGTCCAAATAGGCCACTCTTGATGCTAGAATTACAGAGATCTGCCATAATACTGGCATGTTGTTATCTAAGTATATAATTTTTCTTCTATTTTTGATGGCTTTTCCTTAGTGTACATATTTCCTACATATTTTATGGAAAACTTCCTTCCCACTGGGGCCATAAGTTAAGCCTGGTGGAAGAGTTCTTGCTGAGCATGAATGAAGACCCAAGTTCAATTCCTCAGCACAACATTGATAAAAAAAGATAAAAGTGGTGCTGTGGCACATGTGATAGAACTTGCGCCTTAAGAATAAACAAAAACAAAAACAAGGATCATGCTCAGGTGCTGAGTCTAAGCCCAGTACTGGCAAGAAAAAATTCTGCCCAAAGTGGACATTTAAACTTATTGTTCTTTTCAAAAAATTTGTTGTCAAGGTGATTTACAAAGAGATTGCTGCTACATATGTAATGAGTACATTTCTTGTAAACACTGTTACCCCCTCCCCCTTTTCTCTTTCCCTTGCCCCAAGTCATAAATTTCATTTACAACAAATATATATGTATTTTCATTCCTGAAAAAAATAGTTTAAAATGTGTTCAAATAAATGATGTAGGTTGATATATTTATCAAAATGGATTACTTGAACTCTAAAATAAACATTCTAGGTAATTTTTCTCATAAAATTGTAGTAATTCTATATAACTAATAAAAAAGGAATTTTAGTTATTAATTTCTTATGTTTTACCTTTAACATTATTACACTAAGCATACTGTTTATGGTATTAATACAGACAGCATGAAATATGATTATGTAAAAAAATTAAATGATTAAAAATAGTAAGGTTGGGGGCCAGTAGTTTGGCTTGGTGGCACACAGCCTGGACTGCCATAAAAGAAGTAGGGTTAGATAAAACAGATTTATTTCCAAATGTGTGGAAAATGGTATGATTTCTTGTTTGGCTAGTCCTGGGGCTTGAACTGAGGGACCAGGAACTGTCTTTGGCCACATTTGTTCAAGGGTGGCACTCTGACACCTGAGCCACAGTGCCCCATCTGCTTTTTCTGTGTATGCAGTGCCGAGGAATTGAATCAAGGACTTCTTGTATACTAGGCGAGCACTCTACAACTAGGCCACATTCAAAGCCAAAGTAGATTTTTGATGCTATTGTGGAGTTTTAATTTTCTTAAATATTTGTACAAAGCACAATGGATATATAAACAGACTTGAACTCACAGAACAGAGTCCCACATAATATTACAGTTACTCTGGCACTTCTCCCGATTGACAAAACACATTTCCAGGCATCTGCTCTGTCCTTAAGCTTTGGTAGCTGACTTGTCTTTCCATGGAGGCCTGGCCTGGATTCCTGGTGATTCCATGCATTTCATAGTTCCCTGTATATCCAGTAAGGTTGTCTTCTATGGGACCAGACCTGTCTGGTTTTTGGCCCACCCAGGACCTATGTGTCTGAGGTCTCACATTCTAAGTGGAAAATAAAACACAGTATAATAAGCACTGAAGAACTGCACACCATAATATTAACAATGAGAGTTTAATAGTTAGCAAAGTAAATACAATGAATACTTGACAAGAATCATGAGAGCAAGATAAAGAGATGTCTTTTTAGGAAGGGGACAGGGAAGCTCTAAATCCAGACTGGCCTCCAAGTTGCCTTCAGAGAGTAATTCTACTTCAGAGTCTTCAGAAGGGTCTCCTTCCTCATGAGAAACAGAATGTCCTTCCTGAGTTAAGAGGGGGATGGATTCTGGTTTGTCGAATGGAGATTGAGTCTCTTTTAGTGAGATGGATGGGTCTGGATATTCTGTGAGGATGGATTCATTTTCCTCCAATGAATCCAGTATTGAGAGTACACTTGCTGCTTCCCATGGGGACATTTTCCATGAGCCCAGCGTGTGCCCCTTCAGCTTGCACAATAAGTGGAGTGTTACTCTGACTCAGATGGACTGACTCTGGGTGGAGTGTGAAAGGAAACGGAAGGAAATCTGGCTGCTCTTTTTCTTCCTCCATAGTATCTGCAGGTTCAACTGTGTCACACATGGGGTTCAGAGCAAAAGGTATATCCACAGGACTCTAAACCTGTTTGGTAATTTCTACAGAAGGCCCATGCTTTCTGGAGTGCAGTGATGATTCTCAGTCTCCATCAGTCACTAGCTCCATTGGTGGGTTTTTCATCCGGAGCTCAGGATAAGCTCTTACACGATGACCCAAACCTAAGAATGGAAATAGGTACAGAGTGGACAGAGTGGACTCTGCAAGTTGAAGTGTCACTCAACTTCCATGAGGATCTAATGGAGGAACCTGTAGAACTGGAGTTTGGACTGAACATTGAGGAGGTGTAGGGTCTTTTTAATGAGTGCTTATTCCCGAGTCCTTTCAGAGGACAGACATTACCTGGCTGACACCACCCATAAAGGGCATTTTGCCAAGCTCTGTAGAAGTAAGGGCCAACCAATATCTAGACCACATGGGCTTCCTACTCACAGGTTCTGAGGCACCCACACCAGGACTTCTACTTTTTCTTGGTCTTACTGGTCGCATATTCCTCCAGCTGGTCAAAAAGTTTGTGTTTAGAAGAGCTGGTCCAAAGCCGACATGTGGAGCCTCATATAGAGCTTGAGTTGTGTCAGGGTGTGGCAGTTCTTGAACTCATAGAAATCACTGGGGTAGAAGTCCATTCACATCGTATAGATGGAACACATGATGCTGTGGGCACATTCGGTACAAGGAAAGTGAGAGCCTTCTCTCTCCATCCTGAGCCTTCTACAAAAGCCCCTTTCTTGCAGGACTCTAATGCTGTGGCTGTCCTGCAGAGATGTGCACTTATGTGTTGGGAGGGGGGTAAGAGACACTCGAGAACAGGATGACTTTTACACCCCACTTCCAGAAGCTTCTGAGAGAGGCCTCTATGAATCTGTCCAAAGTAAACGCACCTTAAATTAACTAAGTAAATGCTCTAAATAAATCAATAAGTGAATGCTCTAAATAAAGAACTAAATGCTCATTCCTCTAATCTTAGCCACCCAGCAGGCTGAGCTCTGAAGATCACAGTGGAAAGCCAGTCTAGTCAGTAAAAGTCTAAAGGCACTTGTCTTCAATTAGGCAGCAAAAAGCCAGAACTTGACCTATGACTCAAATGGTACAGTGCTAATTTTTGAACACCAAAGGGATGGCATTTAGACCTGGGTTCAGGTTCAAGTGGCAGCACTGGACCACACACCAAAATGTAAATGCTTTCAGGTTCTAACAGGCAAAGCTATCACAATCCCTCCCTGATGGCTCAAAAGTGATTCAGCCCCCAGCTTTTCCTCTGACTCCAGTATTTCACAGGCCTCCGCCATTAGTACTGACACCTCATTTCTTACTGGGAAATGGGATTTCCTAGGATGTCACCTAGATGAGGGCTGCAGTTGGGAGCCACTTACTCATTCCTGAAATCCAAATTCTCAGTAAGCACACTGTTGAGACTCCAGTAGCTTGTGAGGGAAATGAAATGGCATGGTGGCCCAGTCATAATAAAGTAGTTTGTGCACTTGTATCATACTTAGCTCCCCTGTGAACACCCCAGTGAACCAAACAGGTTCAGAGAGGAGCCAAGTATTCCAAGACTTGGCCAGGAGGGGTGAGCAAACCTGGGTTTGGAGGGGGAACACTCACTTTTTCAAGAGAATTTCCAGCAACTACTACATTGTCCTCCACTATTTGAAATTGTGCAGGAAGTTTCCCACATAAAAGAGATCACCTTTCTGGTAGGCAGGGATCAGCTTTGTCAGCAGCATCTCCAATAGGCTTTCCTGCATGATCCATAGGTTACAAGGCTCATTCAGAGTCTGAGCTGACTTACCATCACACTATGTTGGCAAAACAGTGGATATTTCAAACGTAGGAATGGGACCACATTTCACACTGAGGAATTGGAATAGAGTAGATTGGAAATGACACACTCTAATCTCAGTAGAGTCACTTGAAAGCACACAAGAAGGTTGTAGTGTGTGGGCAGGATGATGGGTTCAAATAGGTTTCCTCTCAATATACCTCATCTGAGTTGCCCTGGAGTTTCCTGGCTTTCTTCCTAGAGAAATGCCTGATATACTGGAATTTTGGCTTGGCACTGATCCAGCATCTGTTGCTCCTCTCTGGGGCAGCAACACAGGAACGGGGAGGGACACACAGGGCCAGCCTGTAGTCCCCCGGGAGCCGAGCGAGATGGTAAGTGTCGAAGACCCAGCCCTCCCCCAATCACCGGGGAAGAAAAAACCACGCTGAGTCAGAAGCAGTGTTAACCATGAAAGCGCATCAGATCTCTCTGCTGATCTCTGCTGATCTCTCGTTCTCTCTGATGCTCTCCTCCTTTATTGCCTCAGACAATTAGTTACATACTGTTAGGGTAGGAGAAGGTGGGCACTGGGAAGCTAGCCAATAGGAAGAGGGCCCCTGTGCTACCACTAAGGGTCTGGGTGGGGCTTTCAGGTACTGGGCAGGACAGGTGCAGGAAAGCGCGGGAGACTTGAGCTGCTGCGAGACCCGCGAAACTGCGGGGGGTTCAATCGAGTCACGTACACAGCCTTAAGAGAGGTATGCAAAAGACCAAATGCCTGGACAAAGCCCTTTAATTGCAGCTGAGCCAGAATCAGGCCTCAGAGATGGAGGCTAGGCCCCAACAAGCATCTACTTCTTCAAGTGAGACATCCATATCTCTCATGCCTGAGATCCGAGCCTCCTGACCTTTGGGAACAGCACAGCAACATCTTTCTGGTTCCTGAGCCACAGGCCAAGGGAGCTGGCTTGAGCTGGTTGTCACATACAGTGGCTTGGTTACCAGGGTTCCATATTCTGTTCCATTGTGAGGGAGCTAGGGTCAACTTTCAAGGCCCAATGACCAAAGCTCCTTGCTCACAGAAGACCTCCCCAAAGACATACTGGAGGCTGAATCTCCCTTCCCACCTCACATATGGATGTAGTAAACAGCACACCTTTTTGTTCAAATCCCAAGTCATTAACTAGGCGTAAGTGCTAGCCTGGTCTCAGGCTCAAGGAGCCTTTCTTAGGTAAGAACCAAACTTAATTGTCACTATTCCCCTTACCCTTCACAAGACATTTTGCTTCACAGTGCCTTCTCAGCTTGCATTTTGCCTCTTGCACATTTTTTTGCTAGTCCTGGGACTTGACCTCAGAGCCTGACCATTGTTCTTAGGCTTTCTTTAGGCTATAGCTGTCCCACCAAGCCACAGCACCACTTCCAGCGTTTTCTATGTATATGGTACTGCAGAATCAAACCGGACTCTTTTTGTGTGGTAGCCCAGCACTCTACAAATAGAAGAAACACTCAGGCCATCTTGCACATATTTTTCACTTCAATCTACTAGGACGTTGTTAGGTTTCTGTATCCTAATCTATTTTTCTTCCTGCTGAATATCTGTACTGTCATCTGTAAAAATGCAAGTGGGAAAATCACAGAAGCATTGGTGACATAAAAAAAGTTTTACAGACATAGATAAGTGTTCATTCTTTGTAAGAGAAAGGATATTTTGATATGATGATGATGACTATTTATAAATACTTTATCGGGGTTTAGAGTTTGGCCCAGTGGTAGAGTGCTTGCCTAGCATCCATGAAGATCTAGGTTTGAGTCCTTAATATCACACAGATATAAAAATCCATATGGCAATGTGTCTCAAGTGGCAGAGGGCTAGACTTGGGAAAAGCCAAGAGCAGTGCTCAGGCCCTGAGTTCAAGCCCCAGGAATGGCAGAAAAAACAAAAGAAAAGAAATGTGCTTTTTACAAGTTATTCACTCACAGCATTTGCCTCTGAATTCTTCGCTTCTGCATCTTGTGACTTATCCCTTTCCCTCAATGTAGACAAGAGAAACAGGTTTTCTTACTTGCTATCCTGTTGTCCAATCTTTGGATATTAATTCAAAATGCAATATTGCCTGAGATATTGTGTGTGTGCATGTGTGTGTGTATCTGCCAATGTGTGCATGCACACGTGTACAGGGTTACGGGCTTACTCAAAGGGCGTGTGTGATAACCCTCAGCATCTTTTCCTCAAAGGTATTGGTCTTTCACTTCTAGCTTATTATACCTAATTGGAGTTGAGAGATTCACTCAATTTCTTGCCCTGTGCATTGGAACCCAGTGCTGGGTTCTCATATTGTTAATTGTAGCTATAGAGAAGCCTGAGGTCTGGGGATCCTCGTTAGAATCCAGCCCCTGAAAGAAAGTCACTGATAGAAATCTTTATCTTCAGTTAAGCACGAATAAATAAGGCAAAAGTGGAACTGTGGCTCAGTTCCTCTTGTACCAGCCATGAGAAAATTAGTAATTGGCAGCACCTGGTCCCTGAGAGAAATCCTTAGCACTGGTTCAAAAAAAAGAAAGAAAATAATGAAAAAAATTAAAACTTGCTGAGGAATCCATAAGGATAAACGTGCCTGTGAATAATCTTGTCATTTCAGATTCCCTCAAGAGCTTATGTCTCTCTATATTTTATCAATTTTTTAAAGATATTTACATATTTTCTATCTTTCTTAAACAGAGATAGCCATCCACAAAACACAAACACAAACTCTCACACAGTATACCACCCACCCATAAGTGTCTGGCTATGTATATATGTATAGTCATATGTATTGATCTGTCTCTCTATACTAATATATAAATGCATAAACATATGTATTTAGACAAACAGGAAACATACATAGATAGGTCTCAGGCATTTCCAGATTTTGTGCAAGTCTTCTGAGTGCAACTTACCATTGTATTGTTTGTCAAGATAGAGTCCCTCTAACTTTTGGCCAGCTTCTTGTCCTTTGATACTTTTTTCTGCCAGTCCTGTGTTTTGAACGCTAGGCCTGGATGCTGTCACTGAGCTTGAGCTTCTTGCATTCAGTAGTTTATTGCAGATAAGAGTCTCATGGAGTTTCTGTCCTGGGCTGGCTTTGAATTGTGATCCTCAGATCTCAAACTCCTGAGTAGCTAGGATGACAGTCTTGAGCTACCAGTACCTGGTTCCTTTGCCTCTTTTACCATTTTCCACACATTTGGAAATAAATCTGTTTTATCTAACCCTACTTCTTTTTTGCCAGTCCAGGGTGTGTGCCACCAAGCCAAACTACTGGCCCCCAACCTTACTATTTTTAATCATTTAATTTTTTTTACATAATCATATTTCATGCTGTCTGTATTAATACCATAAACAGTATGCTTAGTGTAATAATGTTAAAGGTAAAACATAAGAAATTAATAACTAAAATTCCTTTTTTATTAGTTTTATAGCATTACTACAATTTTATGAGAAAAATTACCTAGAATGTTTATTTTAGAGTTCAAGTAATCCATTTTGATAAATATATCAACCTTCATCATTTATTTGAACACATTTTAAACTATTTTTTTCAGGAATGAAAATACATATATATTTGTTGTAAATGAAATTTATGACTTGGGGGGAAGGGAAAGAGAAAAGGGGGGAGGGGGTAACAGTGTTTACAAGAAATGTACTCATTACATATGTAACAGCAATCTCTTTGTATATCACCTTGACAACAAATTTTTTAAAAAGTAAAATAAGTTTAAATGTCCACTTTGGGCAGAATTTTTTCTTGCCAGTACTGGGCTTAGACTCAGCACCTGAGCACGATCCTTGTTTTTGTTTTTGTTTATTCTTAAGGCGCAAGTTCTATCACATGTGCCACAGCACCACTTTTATCTTTTTTTATCAATGTTGTGCTGAGGAATTGAACTTGGGTCTTCATTCATGCTCGGCAAGAACTCTTCCACTAGGCTTAACTTATGGCCCCAGTGGGAAGGAAGTTTTCCATAAAATATGTAGGAAATATGTACACTAAGGAAAAGCCATCAAAAATAGAAGAAAAATTATATACTTAGATAACAACATGCCAGTATTATGGCAGATCTCTGTAATTCTAGCTTCAAGAGTGGCCTATTTGGACCGGGAGTTGGCTGGCTGAAGTAAAGTGCTATCCTTGAGCAAGCCCTAGGACAGTGCTCTGGCCATGAGTTGAAGCCATAGGACATGCAAAAAATAATAATTTAATGCCCGTGACTGGTGGCTCACCCTGGTAATCCTAGCTACCCTGGAGGATCGAGGTTCAAAGACGGCCCAGGCATAAAAATCTGTGAGAATCTTATTTCCAAATAATCCAGAAAATTCAAAATGACAATGTGCCTCAAGTGGTAGAGCTCTTGCCTTGAGCTGAAGAGCTTAAGGTAAACATCCAGGCCCAGAGTTCAAGCCCCATGAGTGAAAAAAAGAAAAAGAAAAACAAAGCCCTTATCTAAGGCTGGAGTGCACACTAGTGGTAGTTTGCTTGCCTAGTATGCACAAAGCCCTGTGTTCAATTACTCTGTACCACTTACACCAAAAAAAAGCTGGAAATGATCTCAGAAGGTTGGGTTCTGAGGATCACAGTTCAAAGCCAGGCCAGACACTAAAGTCCATGAAACTGTTACTTCCACTTAAGCACCAGAAAACCAGAAGTGACACTGTGGCTCAAGGTGTTTAAGGTTGTAGCCTTGAGCTGAAGAGCCCAGGGACACTGCCCAGGTGCACAATTAAAGTCTTACAACCAAAAGAGAGACAGAAAGGGAGAGAGAGAGAGAGAGAGAGAGAGAGAGAGAGAGAGAGAGAGAGAGAGAGAGAGAGAGAGAGAGAGACAGAGAGAGAGAGAGAGAGACAGAGAGACAGAGAGAGAGACAGAGAGAGAGACAGAGAGAGAGACAGAGAGAGAGGCAGAGAGAGAGGCAGAGAGAAAGAGAGAGAGACAGGCAGACAGACAGAGACAGACAGAGACAGAGAGACAGAGACAGAGACATCAAACCGTCAGGCACTGTTGGCTGAAGCGTGTAATTCTACCTACTATGGAGGCTGAGATTGGAGGATCTTGGTTCAAAGCCCAAAGCCAGCCTGGACACATATGTTTGTGAGACTTACATCACCAATTAACTACCAGAAACCAAAAATGGAGCTGTAGAGGAAGAGCGCTAGCCTTGAGCTGAAGAGGTCAGGGACAGTCCAGGCCCAAAGTCCAAGCACCATGACGAATCAATAATAAAAAAAGAAGATAGCTAAAAGTAATGATGAATAATTTTGGGCTGGGAGTTTGGCCTAGTGGTAGAGTGCTTGCCTAGCATGCACGAAGACCTGGGTTCAATTCCTCAATATCACATACATAGAAAAATGCTGGAAGTGGTGCTGAGGCTGAAGTGGTAGAGCCCTAGCCTTGAGAAAATATAAGGACAGTGCTCAGTCTCTGAGTTCAAGCCCAGGACTGGCCAGATCAAAAGTAGTAGAGCACTGGCATTGAACTGAAGATCTGAGGAACAGCCCAGGCACAGAGTTCAAGCACCGCAAACAACAACAACAAAATCTATGAAATGGCAGTGGTGGTTTTAAGCTAAGCAAAAATAGAGTAGAAACTGGTAAAATACATATTTGTGTGTAAGCAAAATAGCCAGACTTATGCATTAGAACAGGATAGCAACTTCAAAAAAAATTTTGTTTTCCATCTCACTAGGTCCTGTCTCTTAATTTATTCAAGTAAGTAAAATGCTGGTTTTTATAATCATTGCTCTGAATATTAGAAAATCATAATATCTCTCATTAACCAACAAAGACCAGGAAATGGGGCTGTTTAAATGGCAGAGTATCAGGCAAGAGAAGAAAAAATTGAAGTAAGAACTTGAAGTTCTTGATCCAGAACCTGCATAGTAACAGAGCAGCAGCCTGGTGATGGTACCTCACACCTATAATCTTAGCTACTCAGGAGGCTAAGATGTGAGAATCAAAGTTTAAAGTCAGCCAAAGTACCCAGTTAACTGCCAGAAAAACCAGAAGTGACACTGTGGCTCACAGATTAAAGCACTAGCCTTGAGCTGAAGAGCTCAGGGACAGTGCCCAGGCCCAGAGTTCAAGCCCCACAATTGACAAAAATCAAACAAGCAAACAAAACTCACAAAGAAGCCTGCAGACCACAGTGGTTCTGCTGAGTCTCTTCTCTATGGGGATCAGGAAATATTTCACTTTTTCTTTCTCTTCCCATCTCAACATTCATACTAAAATAAGACTGTGTTGAAAGTTTCAATTTATAAAAATGTTTTTCATGAAGCACCCTGAAATATTCAACGCTTATATCTCAATTGAAGAGAGTTGATTTGGGGCTGCATTGGTAGAGTGCTAGCCTTGAGCAGAAAAGGTCAGGGATAGAGCTGAAGCACTCAGTTGAAGACCCAGTGCCAACACAGAAAAGAAATTATGCACTTTATACATATTTTCTAATTTCTTAATGAATTTTTCAGTGTGTATAAATATAGGGTACATTCCTTGTTACTTAAGTAAGATTGCTCTTTTTTTTTGCCAGTCCTAGGGCTTGGACTCAGGGCCTAGACATTTTCATTGGACTCGCTTGCCCAAGGTGAGTGCTCTGCCTCTTGAGACACAGCGCCACTTCTAGCTTTTTGCTGAGTATGCGGTACCGGTGAATAGAACCTAGGTCTTCATGCATTCTAGGTGAGCACTCTACCATTAGGCTACATTCCCAGGCAGTGAGATCCCTCTTACAGTCCTTGTATGTTCGCAGAGTGTGATCTCACACACTGTAGGGCCCTGGTTGGCTTTGACCTGTGATCCTAAGCCCTGAGCCTCCTAAGTAGCTGAAATTCAGTTGTGAGCCAGCATGATGGCTTCCATTCTTTTTTCTACAAAAATATATGTAGTTATCTAAAATATATCTATAGCTGAAAAAAATGAATCTCTCCCAAACAAATCTTCAAAGAAACAATCATCCTATTAAAAGGGGGCTAAAGACTTAAAAGAGTATTCTCTGAAGAAAAAATTAAAATGGGCTTTAGACACATGAAGAAATGCTCCATATCTCTAGCAATAAGGGAAATGAAAATCAAAACAACTTTGAGATTCCACCTGACTCCAGTCAGAATGGCCATTATCAAAAAATCTAATAAGAGATACTGGTGGGGAAGTGACCAGGGGGATCACACCTACACTGTTGGTGTGAGTGTAAACTCGTTCAACCACTAGGGAAAGCAGTGTGGTGGTTCCTCAAAAGACTGAACATAGAGCTCCCCTATGATCCAGCAAATCCACTACTTGGCATCTACCCAATTGTCCAGAATAAAGGGCATACTAAAGCCACTAGCACAATGATGCTCATTGCAGCACTATTTACCATAGCAAAGGTATGAAACCAACCCAGATGCCACTCAGTAGATGACTGAATCAAGAAGATGTGGTACTTATACACAATGGAATGCTATGCTGCCATCAGAAGGAATGACATTGCCCCATTTGTAAGGAAATGGAAAGACTTGGAAAAATTCATATTAAGTGAAGCAAGCCAGACCCAAAGAAACATAAGCTCAATGGTTTCCCTCATTTGTAATAATTAGTTCACATCTAGGACTCTCCTAGCAGAGGATTACAATAACTCAAAAACCTAGGTATATAAGGTCATATAGGATGAGACTAAATGTAAGGATCTCTAGGATATGGAAACAAGAGCTATACCTTGTGTCATCGTTGCTCTTAACCTTGTGTGATTTTTGTCCTTAATCTACTATGTTATTTCTCATCTCTTATTTTGCCCTTTGGTTAATGTCAGATTGTTACTGTATCTGATTTTTTCCCTGGCATATTGTATATATGTTTATTTGTTTATGTCAAATAGGAAAGGGAAGGGGGAAACAAGATGATTGGGAAGGGGAGGGGAGAGGGAACTGGGGACAAAAACTTGTGGAGTGGAATAAATGTGTGAGAAGTAATGCAGTCCACTACCTGTAAATGTAATCGTAACCCCTCTATACATTACCCTGAAAATAAAAAAGAGACTATAAAAATATCTGTAGAAAATGAGGCTGGATGATGGAAACAACAAGATGCCCTAGTACAAAAATGTGATACACACACACACACACAAACACACACACACACACACAATGTAATGATACATAGCCAACCGACAACATAAAATAATGGCATTCTCGGGGAAATGGATGAAAAAGAAAAAAATCATATTAAGTGAAGTAAGCCAAACTCAAAGGAACATAGGCCCAAGAGTCTCCCTCATTTGTCAAATTCAGTAGAAACCTTGGGCTCTGCTACCAGAGATTTATAATAGAACAAAATCTAGAGACATCGTGACAAATAGTATGACACTAAATGTAAGGACCTCCAAGATAAAGAAACAAAACTCATATAATGAGTGATTGTTGTCCTTAATGAACTATGTGATCTCTTACCTCTTTTGCTATCCCTTGGTTATATCATATTGTTACAATATTTCACCTTGTTTTCTGATATATTTCATATGTGCCTAATTGGTTATTTGAAATTGGATAGGGAAGGGGGGAAATGAACATGAGTGGGGGTAGGGGAAGGGAAATGGGGACCATATCATTACATGGGGTATCAAAGTTTGAGAAGTAATGCACCTTCTATCTGGTGAATATAATGTAACCCTTCTATAAATTACAATAAAAATAAATACATAAAAGGAAGATCTGCACAGAAAAAAATAATAATGGCATTTTTGGGGTCGTGGATGAAATTTGAGTGAATCCTGTCGAGTGAGATAAGTCAAGACCAAGGAACAAAAGGTACATGGTATCCTTAATATATGGATATTAGTTTCAAACAGTAGTAGAGCGATGATTGAATAGTTGAAACCCAAAGTTCTGGACATAATTTTGGAGATATAAACATAACTACATAGACATAAAAATCTAGGATAGACTCTACACTCTATAGACATGTGTTTTATTATAGATTAATCTGTATCTATGACATACAAAGACTCAGCTTAATTTTTACTATATTCTAAAATCTATGTGCCAGTGATTGTATAGCGATTCCCTTCTTGAATACTTGTTGGTTAAACATGACATTTGAAATATGATGTAAAATTCAATGTTAATAATTTTTTTAATAAAAGAGGCTGGAGGTAAATACCACTAATGTACTTGCTCTAAGTGGTACAGAAATTTTCTTAATGAATCAAGGGGTTTTATTACATCTTTATGCAATTATTTTAGTTCTGAGTGTTCTACACTCAATGATACTTCTGGAAAGATGATATAGCTGACTGTGTAGATGGTATGAAGACATACTGGCCTAAACGTAGAATAAAGCATTGGTAAGTGGCTGTTAGCTGTCCAGATTCTACTGGAATATGTGGAATGAATTTATTAAGCACAATGCAGGCTCTTAGTCAGATCAGGATCAAGATTATGTGGTTCCATGAGATGAATGAGGAAAGATCAGAAAAATCTACTAAGATATCCAGATATACTTTTTAAACTAAGGTATCTGGACTCCTTTTTTTTTCTTTCTTGGTGGGGAGGTTGAACTTTGGACCTGGGCAAGGTCTCTTAGTTCTTTTTCCTCAAGGCTAATGCTGTACCAGTTTTAGCCACAACTCCACTTAGTTTTTGGGTGGCTAAGTGGAGAGAAGAATCTTACAGTTTTTTTTGTTTTCGTTTTTTTGCTTGCAAAGGCTTTGAATCACCTTCTCCCTGGCTAGTAGAATGACAATTATGACCCTCCAGCGCCTGGCTAGTGATTTTTTGAAAATTGGACTTCCTTCCAAATCACGTAACTGGTTCCTAGCAAAGTTTTGAAGCCTGACTTAAATGTGACAGATTTTTGTCACTTGGAGACACTCTGTGCTGAACGTTAGAAATCTACCAGCTGAGTCACAGTGGCACTTCCAGTTTTTCTTTATGTGGTGCTGAGGAATGGAATCCAGGGTTTCATACATGCTAGGCAAGCTTCATTTTCAGCCCAAGGTTTTATGTTTTGTTTTTTCAGTGTTGTTGCTTCTAAGGTACTGTATGATGTTCTTTCATTTTCTTTGCTTTTTACCTCTTTTCTTCTTTTTCCCTTTAGTTTTATTCTCTGTAGTCACTGTGTTGAATCCGGGTACCCTGTGTCTTGTACATAGGTTTAGGTGATTTGGGGAATGGAGAGGGTATAATAAAATGGTAAAAAAAAAAAAACAAAGGAAAAAGGGTGAACCAATTGAACAGTGATACTTGGAAGACACTAAACGCAAATGAACTGAACAATCTGGGTGGAGAGGGGGCTGAGGGTAGGAAAACAGAGAAACATGAGGGAGGGGATAACAATTTTCTTAAGAAATGTGTTCATTACTTATGTAACCGTATGCCAACTATATATTGAGTTAACAAAAAAAATTAACTTAAAAAATAATTTAGCCGGGTATGGTGGCTCACACTTGTAAATGTAGCTACTCAAGAGGCTGGGATCCAAGGATAGCAGTTCAAAGTCAGCCTGGGCACTGAAGTCCATGTGACTCTTATCTCCAATTAACCACTAGAAACCCAGAAGTGGCCCTATGGCTCAAGGCATAGGGAAGTAGTCTTGAGCTGAAAAGCTCAGTGACAAGACCCAGTTGCAGAATTGCAGTCCCATGACTTGAATGATGAATGATACTAGCCAGGCTCTGTGCGCTCACACTTGGAATCCTATCTACAGAGAATCAGGTTTGAATCCAGCCCAAACAAATTGCATGATATTCTTATTTACAGTTCATTACCAAAAATCTGGAGGTGAAGCTGTGGATCAAGTGGTAGAACACTAGCCTGAAGCAAAAAAAAAATTTAAGGACAGTTCCCAGGCCCTGGGTTCAAGTCCCAGGACTTGCATAAAACAAACAAAATGTGACGTTGAGTCCTGCATCATTTGGTGCTATAGTTCAATATTCTTGATATGCGTCTTAGAAATTAAGTCCCTAGCAAATACTCTCCCCTGAAATTCTGCTTCATAGCTGATTCATAGAATTTCAGCGTCATTACTATCACCTTCCCGTTAGCATAGCGGTCTACTACTGAAAATTTGAACAAAACTTTTGAGTAACCCTAATAAATCTGTGTATCATCTGCACACACATCAAATCAGCAGCAGCTCTGATCTACTATTTTCTAAATGTCTTTAATCCCTTCTTGAGTTAATGAGCCTTAAAGAGTAAAAAATATGAAATAGTTATGAAACTAACAGTCACCATTCTTCTACCTAATATTGTAATATAAGTTTATAAATGCAAGGACTATTCTGAAGTGTGCAGAAGATAGCTTCTAATTATAATATTCTCATGAAGTATAGTTTTCAAGAAACATGTTGCTTGCTTTGGGAAAGCAAAGGCAAGGAAAATGATATAAATAAGTTCCCTATTTATCAAAAGGAAAATACTATTCGGTTTAGATCAACTTTCATTCATTCCGTGCTGATGAAACAAATATTTGCAATTCCTGAGGCCAATCACTTCATTGTGATGCACAATCAGCCAGCTTAGATCGATCTTCCAAAAAAGGAAAGGAAGAAATGAGAAGCAATTAAGGTTTCCGAAATGAACCAGGTGATGGTGGCAGCTCACACTTGTAAATCTATCTTCTCAAGGCCTGAAATCCAAGGATCTGGATTAAGTCTGTCTGTTATGAAAATATTCCTGTCTGAAAAATCATCTCTGTTATCACACCCCAGCTGATACACTCTGCTCAACAGTTTCCAAACACCAAAGTACATCTCCTATCTGAAATACTAGCAAACGTACTCACACATTATTTCCTCTTTGGGAGATAGTTGAAACATGTACCAGAAACATTTCCCAGGCTTCAGAGTGGAAGTGGAAATATACACTCACTGTAAGCCCATCTAGTAAATTACAGTCAATCATCGTTCCTCACATCTTGTTAGTTAAATTGAACAATGAGTGTTTGGATCAGAAGCGATGTGTATGAGCATACAGGTTGTAAAAGTACTGTAATCATAGCTACTCAAGATAAGCTGAGACCTGAGGATTCCAGTTCAAAATCAGCCATGCAATAAATTCCATAAGATTTTTACCTCTAATTAACCAGCAAAAAACAGAGCGTTGAATTGTGATTAAAATGCCACAGGCCTAAGCTTTGCATAAAAGGGGTAAGGGGTAGCATTCAGGATGCCCACTCTCTCCACTCTTTTTAACATCCTACTAGAATTCCTAGGCAGTGCAAAAATCAGACGGGTGGGGGTGTGGTTTTGGAGGGAAATGGGTACCAAGCCATGTGAAAGGGTATCAATGTATGTGAATTAATGCACCTTTTATCTGGCAAATATCATGTATCCCTTTTACTAATTACAATAAAAAGAATATAAAAAAATAATGTTATAGTGTGTGGGGAGGGTGATGGGGTCAAATACATTTCTTCTTAGAAATATACCTCATCTGGTTGCCCTGGATTTTCCTGGCCTTCTTCTTAGACAAAGGCCTGTTATACTGGATTTGTGGCTTGGCAATGATCTAGCATGTACATCTTCGAGTAAGACAGCCACAACTTTCATGCCTGAGACTCGAGTTTCCTGACCTTTGGCAACAGCACAGCAACATATTTCTTCCTCCTGAGCCACAGGCCAAGTGATCTGGCTTGAGTTGGTTGTTAGTTACAGAGGCTTGGTTACCAGGTTTCCATATTGTGTTCCATTGTGAGGGAGGCAGGGTCACCTTTCAGGGCCCAATTACCAAAGATCCTTGCTCACAGAACACCTCACCAAAGACATACTGGAGTCTGAATCTCTCCTCCAATCTCACAATATACATGTGGATGTAGTAAACAGCACACCTTATTTGTCCAATCCCAATGTCTTCCACTAGGCCCAACTACCAGTCTGGTCTCAGGCTCAAGGAGCCTTTCTTAGGTAAGATCCAAACTTAAGGTCAATATTGCCCTCATCCTTTACAAAACATTTGCTTCACACTGCCTTCTCTGCCTGCATTTTGCCCCTTGTCGAACTTTTTTTTGTTTTGGCTAGTCTTGGGACTTGACCTCAGAGTGTGAACATTGTTCTTGGACTTTCTTTGGGCTTTAGCTGTCCCACCAAGCCACAGCACCACTTGCAGCGTTTTCTTGTATGTGGTAATGAGGAATCAAACCTGAGTCTTTTTGCGTGGTAGCCAAGGACCCCTACCACTAGGTCAAACACACAGGGCATCTTGCACATATTTTTGATGTCAATCTACTAGGATATTATTAGGTTTCTGTATCCTAATCAATTTTTTCCTGATGATTAGCTTTGCTGTCATGTGTAAAAAATGCAAGAGGGAAAAACACAGAAGAATAAGTGAATTTTAAAACAAAGCATTACACACATAGATAAGTGTTCATTCTTTGTAGGAGAAAGGATATATTGATATGATGATGATGACTTTATAATTACTATGTCAGGCTTGAGAGTTTGGCATAGTGGTAGAGTGCTTGCCTAGCATCCATGAAGATCTGGGTTTGATTGCTCAGTATCACATAGATAGAAAATCTAGATGTGGCACTGTGGCTAAAGTGGCAGAGGGCTAGACTTGAGAAAACCCGAGGACAGTGCTCAGGCCCTGAATTCAAGCCCCAAGACTGGCAGAAAGATAAAAGAAAATAAAAATGCTTTTTACGAGCTAATTCATTCACAGCATTTGCTTCTGAAATCTTCGCTTCTGCATCTTGTGAAATACCCCTTTCCCTCAACGTAGACAAGAAAAACAGATCCATCCCATGGTCCACTGTGAGGCCACTGGTTGGGCTAAGAGCTAGTCGTGCAGCAACACATAAGTTTTATTCTAATACTTTCCAAACTTTGTACTCAAATATGCTACCTATTTACCAACTTATGTCAGTTATCCTTATGCTATACCTTTTCTTCATTACTACAATATTCTTACACTACTCCGTTAATCCTTTTGTACCTCCCCTGACCTCTCTCATTCTTTTTTTCTATCTCTGGACCTCTGCTCGTCTTTCAACCCTTGTACTGCACGGATGTACACTTGATGGCTTTGAGCAATATTGTATATGTAGGTGGTTAATTATTCTCTAGGCTCAGAGGGACATAAGGACAATAGAGATTGGATTGAGAGGCTTATTGTTTTGGGTATAAATCGCTTATCAGTGGTTGTATTAGGCTGGTCTGTAAGTGCACAAAAAGAAAGAGTGATAATACCAATCAAAACTTGTGAGCATCTAGTGTCTGCCAGCTACAGAGGTCTAGGTTGGTTATATCTGAAAAACTATAATCGTATTTAGTAGTAATCTTGCTCCCATTTTCAAATGGGCAGAACAAGAAACTCAAGAAAAATGTCAAATCAAGAAACAACATCCCCCACCCAATGTAAACAGACAATGGAACAGTCACTGGCAAACCTAGAGGAGAGTCTTCCAAGTGCTACACAAATGCAAATGATAAACATCATTAATGGAAAATGTGAAAATATAAAGAAAGAGATAATGGAGGAAGCCATAGCTGAACAAGAGGAAAGCAAAAACAAGGTGATAAGTGAAAAAGAAGAAGCCATAAAGGAGGCCATAATAAAGGTTTTTCAAAGAAAGGTGGATGAATTCATAGAATCCACAAAAAAAACGTGACCAAACTCCAGCAAATGTCCAAAGAAAATAAAGCTACTGAGCTAACCACTCAAAAGGAAATCAAGGAGATAAAGAAATCCATACATGATCTAAAACACGAGACGCAAGGCATAAAAAGTGAGCAATTAGAAGCAAGGGAGATGAAAAATAAAGTAGATAGCTTTGATAGCAGGTTAGACAATGCAGAGGAGAGAATTTCCGGGGTTGAAGATAATTTAGTTATTATAAAGAACAGAAAATGAGTCAATCCAAATCTAGGAAATATGAGAGAGCGCTTCAGGAGGTCCAAGATACAATTAGGAAGCCTAATTTAAGGCTAGTTGGTATTGAGGAGGGCGTGGAGAAAGAGGTCAATGGTATTGGAAGCATACTTCAGGGAATCATCTCAGAGAATTTCCCAAATATCCAGAAGGGCAGGCCCATCCACATACGAGAAGCTTTTAGAACCCCACACAGACCTGACCAGAAAAGAACATCCCACCGCCACATTGTGATCCGAACTGGATCAATAGAAACGAAAGGAAAGATCCTAAAGGCAGCCAGGGAAAAGGGATCAGTAACCTACAAAGGCAAACCAATCAGAATAACCCCAGATTTCTCAGCAGAGACCATGCAAGCCCGAAGTGAATGGAAGCATATATGTCATGCCCTTAAATCAAATAACTACCAACCAAGAATACTGTAGCCAGCTAAGCTCTCATTCATAACTGAGGGAACTATAAAAACATTCCATTCCAGGGAAAAGCTGCAACAATATGTCGAAACAAAACCAACACTACAGAGAATTCTCAAAGATGCTCTATACATAGAAAACCAAAATAAATGCAATATAGGGAAAGAAATGGCACCTAAACAGCATACCATCTAAGGACCACAAGAACTGTCAAGAGACACAGGCCCTACTAAAAGCTTTTAAAAATGGTAGGAACTAATAAATATCTCTCAATCCTAACTCTCAATATCAATGGACTTAACTCTCCAATTAAACGGCATAGGCTGTCTAGTTGGATCAAAAAGCAAGAGCCATCGTTCTGCTGTCTTCAAGAGACACATCTTACGCAAAACAATCATCTTTTGAAAGTGAGAGGTTGGAATAAACTCTATCAAGCTAACTGCCACCATAAACAGGCTGGAGTTGCCATCCTCCTATCAGATACAATAGATTTCAAACTAAAATTAGTAAGAAAAGACAAAGAAGGTTACTACATACTTTTCTTCAGGAAGACATAACGATCCTAAATATTTACACACCCAATCCCGGAGCTCCAAACTTCATCAAGCAAACTTTACTTACACTGAAACCATACATAGATCGAAATACAGTGATTGTTGGTGAGTTTAACACACCACTCTCACCTATGGACACATCAACAAGGCAAAAACTCAACAGAAAAACTTTAGAACTGAACAACTATATAGACCAACTAGATCCAACTGACATCTGCAGAAAAGTCCACCCAGTAACAACACAATATACGTTTTTCTCAGTAGCACATGGAACATTTTCCAAAATAGACCATATCTTAGGCCATAAAACAAACCTGGACAGATTCAGAAACTCTGAAATTATTCAATGCATACTCTCAGACCATAAAGGCATCAAATTGGAACTGAACACACATCTCCACCAACGAAAACCCTGTAACTCATGGAGACTGAACATCACATTGTTGAATCAAAAACAATGGGTAATCGAAGAGATCAGAACAGATATCCAACTGTTTATGAAATTTAACAATAAGGAGCACACAAATATCAACTCCTTAGGGACACAACAAAGGCAGTACTCAGAGGAAAATTTATAGCGCGGAGTACCTACAACAGCAAGTTGGAAAAATGGCAAACCAACTAGTTAATGTCTAACCTTAACCTCCTGGAAAAAGAGGAACAAACCAAGCCTAAACCCATTAGGAGAAAGCAAATTATTAAAATCAAAGCAGAATTAAATGATTTGGAATAAAAAAACTGTAGAAAGAATCAACAAAACAAGGAGTTGGTTCTTTGAAAGAATTAACAAAATTGACAAGCCCTTAGCAAATCTTACCAAAAAAAGAAGAGAGCATATCGAAATAAACAAAATCGCAGATGAAAATGGTAATATCACGACAGAAATTACCAAGATCCAGAATATCATGAGGGAATATTTCTCAAACCTTTACGCCAACAAATTTGAGAACCTAGAAGAAATGGATGAATTCCTAGAGAATATTAGCATACCCACACTGAACCAAGAAGAGCTAACCCAACTCAACAGGCCTATTTCAAGCTCTGAAATAGAAACGGAAATTAGACAACTTCCACTTAAAAAGAGCCCAGGGCCAGATGGATTCACAGCTGAATTCTATAAGGTCTTCAAAGCAGAGCTCACACCAATACTCCTCAAGCTCTTCAACGAAATTGACAATGAAGGTTCTTTACCAAACTAATTCTGTGAAGCCAGCATATCCCTCATCCCCAAACCAGACAGAGATTCATCAAAGAAAGACAACTATAGACCCATTTCTTTGATGAACAACTCATCAAAAAAATTATACACTATGATCAAACTGGATTCATCACAGGGAGGCAAAGCTGGTTCACCATACACAAATCAATTAATATAATTCAACACATCAACATGAGCAGGGATAAAATCACATGATTGTCTCAATAGATGCGGAAAAGGCATTTGACAAGATCCAAAACCCCTTCATTTTAAAAGATGTGGAGAAACTAGGAATCCATGGAACATTTCTCAATGTAATAAAGGCTGTGTATGAGAATCCCACTGCTAGTATTATACTTAATGGTGAAAATCTAAAGCCATTCCCTCTAAAATCAGGAACGAGACAAGGATGCCCACTCTCTCCACTCCTTTTTAACATAGTACTAGAATTCCTAGGCAGTGCAATAAGGCAAGAAGCAAGCATAAAGGGGATCCACGTAGGGAAACAGGAAATAAAACTATCCCTCTTTGCAGATGACATGATTCTGTATTTAAAGAATCCTATAGACTCTACTCCCAAGCTCCTTGAGCTGATTCAAAGCTTTGGAAGTGTAGCAGGCCACAAAATCAACCCTCACAAATCAACTGCCTTTCTTTACGCCAACAGTGAGAGGAACGAGGCAAAAATCAGGAAAGAAACTCCTTTCACCATAGCCTCAAAGAAAATAAAGTACCTAGGAATTAGCTTAACTAAGAATGTAAAGGACCGTTTAGATGAAAACTTTAAAACCCTAAAAAAGGAAATTAAAGCAGAACTAAGGAAATGGAAAAACCTCCCATGCTCCTGGATTGGAAGAATCAACATTGTGAAAATGACAATCTTGCCAAGGGCTATCTACAAATTCAATGCAATACCCATCAACATCCCAATGTCATTCTTTAAAGAAATAGAAGAGGCAATTCAAAATTTCACATGGAATATTAAAAGACCCCGTATAGAAAAACACTTCTTAGCAGAAAGAACAGCGCTGGAGGAATTTCAGTTCCAAACTTTAGACTCTATTACAGAGCTATAATTCTCAAAACAGCTTGGTACTGGCAGAAGAACAGGCCTGAAGTCCAATGGAGTAGAACTGCGGACCCAGATATTAAACCACAGACCTATGGCCACCTAATCTTTGACAAGGGAGCCAAAAAAATAGAATGGAAGAAAGATAGCCTCTTCATCAAGTTGTGCTGGCAGAACTGGTTAAGCACCAGCAGAAAACTAAAGTTGGATCCTTCTTTGTCACCTTGCACTAGAATTAACTCCAAATGGATCAAAGACCTGGAGGTAAAAGCTGACACACTGAAAAGCTTACAGGAAGGAATAGGAGATACACTAGGCCTCCTTGGCACACGTCGAAACTTTCTTAATAAGGACCAAGAATCACAACAAATCAGAGAAAGGTTGGATAAGTGGGACTTCATTAAACTGCAGAGCTTTTGTATGGCAACGGATATAGCTAGTAAACTAATCAGGAAGCCTACAGAGTGGGAGAAGATCTTCACCAACCAAACAACGGACAAAGGCCTCATATCTAAAATATATCAACAACTCAAAAAATTAAATCACTCCAAACTAACCTCCAAAGTAACACCCATCCCATTAAAAATTGGGCCAAAGACTTAAAGAGAGTCTTATCTGAAGAAGAAAAAAAATGGCCTATAGACACATGAAGAAATGCTCCACATCTCTGATCATAAAAGAAATGCAAATCAAAACAACCCTATGATTCCACCTCACTCCAGTTAGAATGGCCAGGATCAGGAAAACGAATGACAACAGATGCTGGAGGGGATGTGGCCAGGAGGGATCACTACTACACTGTTGGTGGGAGTGCAAACTCGTTCAACCACTATGGAAAGCAGTGTGGCAGTGCCTCAAAAGGCTAAACATAGAACTCCCCTATGACCCAGCAATTCCACTACTTGGCATTTACCCAACAATCCAGAAACAAGGGCATACTAAACCCACTAGCAAAACAATGTTCATTGCAACACTATTCACCATAGCAAAGATATGGAACCAACCCAGATTTCCCTCAGTTGATGAGTGGATCAACAAATTGTGTTATTTGTACACAAAGGAATTCTATGCTGCTGTCAGAAAGAATGACATCGCCCCATTTGTTAGGAAATGGAAAGACTTAGAACAAATCATATTAAGTGAAGTAAGCCAGACTCAAAGAATTTAGGCTCATTGGTTTCCCTCCTTCGTCATAATCAGTAGAAACCTTGGGCTCTACTAGCAGAGCTTGGCAATAGAGCAAAAGGCCATATATAAGGCCATATAATGTGAAGCTAATTGAAAGGACCTCCAGGATATTGAAACAAAAGCCACATTATGAATGATTGTTGTCCTTAATGTACTATGTTGTCTCTCATCTCCTTTGCTGTCCCTTGGTTATCTGATATTGGTATAGTATCTCACTTTGTTATCTGATATATTGAATTTATTTGTATTTGAATATTTGAAATTTGATAGGGAAGGGGGCAAAACCAAGACGGGTGGGGGGTGTGGGGTTGGAGGGAAATGGCTACCAAGACATGTGAAAGGGTATCAATATATGTGAATTAATGCACCTTCTATCTGGCAAATATCATGTAAGCCTTTTACTAATTACAATAAAAAAATTTAAAAAAAAAGAAAGTTGTAGTGTGTGGGGAGGATGATGGGGTCAAATACATTTCTTCTTAGAAATATAACTCTTCTGGTTGCCCTGGATTTTCCTGGCCTTTTTCTTAGACAAAGGCCTGTTATACTGGATTTGTGGCTTGGCAATGATCTAGCATGTACATCTTCCAGTAAGACATCCACAACTTCCATGCCTGAGACTCGAGTTTCCTGACCTTTGGCAACAGCACAGCAACATCTTGCTTCCTCCGGAGCCACAGGCCAAGTGAGCTGGCTTGAGTTGGTTGTTAGTTACAGAGGCTTGGTTACCAGGGTTCCATATTGTGTTCCATTGTGAGGGAGGCAGGGTCACCTTTCAGGCCCCAATGACCAAAGATCCTTGCTCACAGAAGACCTCACCAAAGACATACTGGAGGCTGAATCTCTCCTCCAATCTCACAATGTACATTTGGATGTAGTAAACAGCACACCTTATTTGTCCAATCCCAATGTCTTCCACTAGGCCCAACTACCAGTCTGGTCTCAGGCTCAAGGAGCCTTTCTTAGGTAAGATCCAAACTTAAGGGTCAATATTGCCCTCATCCTTTACAAAACATTTGCTTCACAGTGCCTTCTCTGCCTGCATTTTGCCCCTTGTCTAATTTTTTTTTGTTTTTGCTTGTCTTGGGACTTGACTTCAGAGTGTGAACATTGTTCTTGGGCTTTCTTTAAGCTGTAGCTGTCCCACCGAGCCACAGCACCACTTGCAGCGTTTTCTATGTATGTGGTAATGAGGAATCAAACCTGAGTCTTTTTGCGTGGGAGCCAAGGACCCCTAGCACTAGGTCAAACACACAGGGCATCTTGCACATATTTTTGATGTCAATCTACTAGGATATTATTAGGTTTCTGTATCCTAATCAATATTTTCCTGATGATTAGCTTTGCTGTCATGTGTAAAAAATGCAAGAGGGAAAAACACAGAAGAATTAGTGAAATTAAAAAAAAAAGCATTACACACATAGATAAGTGTTCATTCTTTGTAGGAGAAAGGATATTTTGATATGATGATGATGACTTTATAATTACTATGTCAGGGTTGAGAGTTTGGCATAGTGGTAGAGTGCTTGCCTAGCATCCATGAAGATCTGGGTTTGATTGCTCAGTATCACATAGATAGAAAATCTAGATGTGGAGGAGGGGAGGAAGATGGCGCCGAGACAATAGGGACGCTGGTTAGCTTTCTCTGACAAAAAGAGAGAACCAGGGAGTCCCACGAGCCAACTTTCTAAAGAAATCCACAACAACAAACTCAAAAAGCAACGGAGAAGGTCTCAAACCGGAAAAGAAATCCAGATAAAGCTCACATCCAACTTTCTCAAAGAATTCGGAACGCGAGGACCCCTCCCCCACCTCTCGCCCAAAGCCTTGGAAAGCCGCCCCAGACCAAGGTGCGAAAAGCGGCTTGAGCGGGCTCCGGCTCCACGCGGGGAAAGCGGGGGCAGGCACGGGCCCTAATCCACGAAAAGCGGTGGCAGTGGAGGGCACCAGGCTGGGAACCCAATGACTGCAGAAACCAGCACAGAACCGGGCCAGCGAACAGCGGAAATAGCGGAACCCAGACACGGAACCAGACAACAAGCAGCAGGACCCAGATGCAGAACACAGGCAGCAGCGAAGACCCGAGGGGAGTGAAAGACTCCCCACCACCGTGGAGCATCCGCAGACAGAGGCAGAGGCGAGAGTAATACAGCGCATCCCCAAACACATCGGGAAAGCGGAGCGGGTGCCAAGCAATAGAACTTAACTCAGACCCCAACACCCCACCCCGGGAAAGACTGGCAGGAGCAGGGGGGCAAGGAATTTAGAATCCTGTCCCTCCCCTCAACAGCCCCCTCCCTCAGGCCATTGACTGGAGATTGACAGGCTGGCTACCCATAAGACCCAGCACCCCACCAAGGGAGGCGGGGCTGCCCCAACTCCCACCCGCCCAACGGGCTCAAAGGCCAGCCCTCTGACTGGAGACGGACAAGCGGGCGGACCCTAAGACTCAGCACCCCACCAGGGGAGGCGGAGCTGTCCCAGCTCCCACCCACCCACCAGGCTCCTCACCCAGGCCACTGGATCTGGAGAGTGGAGGACTTTGGGACCCTGCCTTACAAAAGTGGGTAGGGGGTGCGGGTAAATAGGAGCCAGCATCTGCCCCCCCTCAATTCTCGAGCGGGGCATCCTCCAGCTGGGAATCCTCAGCAAGACACCACCGAGGGCCCCCCCCACAGTCGCAGACTCTGACAAAGCACTGGAAACACAGCAGGGATCTGAAGGGCCAACCAGCAGCCAAGCTCCCCTTCTGAGAACCAAAAAGGCGCTGCTCCGCCCTTGGAGCCCACATCCTCAGCTGGGCCCCGCCCCTGGTAACAGAGGGGCCTCCTGCTGGTCCCCCTGAGAGCTCCTGAAACTCTCAATCCCCAGACCCTTGGCTTGGGGATGCCCCTGGAAGCAGCACAGGAAAACTTCCACCAACCGCGCTCAGACGGAAGCTCGCAGATCCATCCAATGGTCCACAGTGAGGCCACTGGTTGGGCTAAGAGCTAGTCGCACAGCAACACATAAGTTTTATTCTAATACTTTCCAAATACTCTACCTACTTACCCCCTGACCTCTCTCATTCTATTTTTCTATCTCTGGACCTCTGCTCCTCTTTCAACCCTTATACTGCATGGATCTACACTTGATGGCTGTTGAGCAACATTGTATATCTAGGTGTTTAATTATCCTCTAGGCTCAGAGGGACTTAAAGAAAATAGAGATTGGATTGAGAAGCTTATTGTTTTGAATATAAATTGCTTATCAGTGAAAAATTAGACTAGTCGGTAACTGCACGAAAAGAAAGAGTGATAACACCAATCAAAACTCGTGAACATCTAGAGTCTGCCAGCTACAGAGGTCTAGGTTGGTTATATCTGAAAAACTATAATCGTGTTTAGTATTAATCTTGCTCCCATTTTCAAATGGGCAGAACAAGAAACTCAAGAAAAATGTCAAACCATGAAACAACACCTCCCACATCACCCACCCAATGTAAACAGCCAATGGAACAGTCACTGGCAAGCCTAGAGGAAAGTCTTCCAAGTGCTGTACAAATGCAATTGATAAACATCATTAATGAAAAATGTGAAAATATAAAGAAAGAGATAAGGGAGGAAGCCATAGCTGAACAAGAGGAAACCATAAACAAGGTGATAAGTGAAAAAGAAGGAGCCATAAAGGAAGCCATAATAAAGGCTGTTCAAAGAAAGATGGATGAGTTCATAGAATCCACAAATAAAAAGGTGAGTGAACTCCAGCAAATGTCCAAAGAAAATAAAGCTACTGAGCTAACCACTCAAATGGAAATCAAGGAGCTAAAGATATCCATACATGATCTAAAAGAAGAGATTCAAGGCATCAAAAATGAGCAATTAGTAGCAAGGGAGATGAAAAATAAAGTAGATAGCTTTGATAGCAGATTAGAAAATGCAGAGGAGAGAATTTCCGGGGCTGAAGATAATTTAGTTATTATAGAGAAAGAACAGAAAATGAGTCAATCCAAATCTAGGAAAAAGGAGAGAGCGCTTCAGGAGGTCCAAGATACAATTAGGAAGCCTAATTTAAGGTTAATTGGTATTGAGGAGGGTCTGGACAAACAGGTGAATGGTATTGGAAATATACTTCAGGGAATCATATCAGAGAATTTCCCAAATATCCAGAAGGGCAGACCCATCCAGATACAAGAAGCTTTTAGAACCCCAAACAGACCTGAACAGAAAAGAACATCTCACCGCCACATCGTAATCCGAACTGGATCAGTAGAAACCAAAAAAAGGATCCTAAAGGTAGCCAGGGAAAAGGGATCAGTAACCTATAAAAGCAAACAAATCAGAATAACCCCAGATTTCTCAGCAGAGACCATGCAAGCACGAAGTGACTGGAAGCATATATGTCATGCCCTTAAATCAAATAACTACCAACCAAGAATACTGTAGCCAGCTAAGCTCTCATTCATAACTGAGGGAACAAGAAAAAATTCCATTCCAGGGAAAAGCTGCAACAATATGTCGAAACAAAACCAACACTACAGAGAATTCTCAAAGATGCTCTATACATAGAAAACCAAAATAAATGCAATATAGGGAAAGAAATGGCACCTAAACAGCATACCATCTAAGGACCACAAGAACTGTCAAGACACAGGCCCTACTAAAAGCTTTTAAAAATGGTAGGAACTAATAAATATCTCTCAATCCTAACTCTCAATATCAATGGACTTAACTCTCCAATTAAACGGCATAGGCTGTCTAGTTGGATCAAAAAGCAAGAGCCATCGTTCTGCTGTCTTCAAGAGACACATCTTACCCAAAAACAATCATCTTTTGAAAGTGAGAGGTTGGAATAAACTCTATCAAGCTAACTGCCCCCATAAACAGGCTGGAGTTGCCATCCTCCTATCAGATACAATAGACTTCAAACTAAAATTAGTAAGAAAAGACAAAGAAGGTTACAACATACTACTAAAGGGATCTTTCCTCCAGGAAGACATAACGATCCTAAATATTTACACACCCAATCCCGGAGCTCCAAACTTCATCAAGCAAACTTTACTTACACTGAAACCATACATAGATCGAAATACAGTGATTGTTGGTGAGTTTAACACACCACTCTCACCTATGGACACATCAACAAGGCAAAAACTCAACAGAGAATACTTAGAACTGAACAACTATATAGACCAACTACATCTAACAGACATCTGCAGAATAGTCCACCCAGTAAGAACACAATATACGTTTTTCTCAGCAGCACATGGAACATTTTCCAAAATAGACCACATCTTAGGCCAAAAAACAAACCTGGACAGATTCAGAAACACTGAAATTTTTCCATGCACACTCTCAGACCATAAAGGCATCAAATTGGAACTGAACACACATCTGCACCAACGAAAACCCTGTAACTCATTGAGACTGAACAACATATTGTTGAATCAAAAACAATGGGTAATCGAAGAGATCAGAACAGATATCCAACTGTTTATGAAATTTAACAATAAGGAGCACACAAATATCAACTCCTTAGGGACACAACAAAGGCAGTACTCAGAGGAAAATTTATAGCGCTGAGTACCTACAACAGCAAGTTGGAAAAATGGCAAACCAACTAGTTAATGTCTCACCTTAACCTCCTGGAAAAAGAGCAACAAACCAACCCTAAACCCATTAGGAGAAAGAAAATTATTAAAATCAAAGCAGAATTAATTGATTTGGAATAAAAAAAACTGTAGAAAGAATCAACAAAACAAGGAGTTGGTTCTTTGAAAGAATTAACAAAATTGACAAGCCCTTAGCAAATCTTACCAAAAAAAGAAGAGAGCATATCGAAATAAACAAAATCGCAGATGGAAATGGTAATATCACGACAGAAATTACCAAGATCCAGAATATCATGAGGGAATACTTCTCAATCCTTTACGCCAACAAATTTGAGAATCTAGAAGAAATGGATGAATTCCTAGACAATATTAACATACCTACATTGAACCAAGAAGAGCTAACCCAACTCAACAGGCCTATTTCAAGCTCTGAAATAGAAATGGAAATTAGACAACTTCCACTTAAAAAGAGCCCAGGGCCAGAAGGATTCACAGCTAAATTCTCCAAGGTCTTCAAGGCAGAGCTCACACCAATACTCCTCAAGCTCTTCAACGAAATTGAAAATGAAGGTTCTTTACCAAACTCATTCTGTGAAGCCAGTATATCCCTCATCCCCAAACCAGACAGAGATTCATCAAAGAAAGAGAACTATAGACCCATTTCTTTGATGAACATCGATGCAAAACTTCTCAACAAAATACTGGCCAACCGTCTACAACAACTCATCAAAAAAAATTTACACTATGATCAAACTGGATTCATCACAGCGAGGCAAAGCTGGTTCAACATACACAAAGCAATTAATATAATTCAACACATCAACAGGAGCAAAGACAAAAATCATATGATTGTCTTAATAAATGCGGAAAAGGCATTTGTCAAGATCCAAAACCCCTTCATGTTAAAAGATGTGGAGAAACTAGGAATCCATGGAACATTTCTCAATGTAATAAAGGCTGTGTATGTGAAACCCACTGCCAGTATTATACTTAATGGTGTAAATCTAAAGCCATTCCCTCTAAAATCAGGAACGAGACAAGGATTCCCACTCTCTCCACTCTTTTTTAACATAGTACTAGAATTCCTACGCAGTGCAATAAGGCAAGAAGCAAGCATAAAGGGGATCCAAGTAGGGAAAGAGGAAATAAAACTATCCCTCTTTGCAGATGACATGATTCTGTACTTAAAGAATCCTACAGACTCTACTCCCAAGCTCCTTGAGCTGATTCAAAGCTTTGGAAGGGTAGCATGCCATAAAATAAACCCTCACAAATCAACTGCCTTCCTTTACGCCAACAGTAAGAGGAACGAGGCAATAATCAGGAAAGAAACTCCTTTCACAATAGCCTCAAAGAAAATAAAGTACCTAGGAATTAGCTTAACTAAGAATGTAAAGGACTGTTTAGATGAAAACTTTAAAACCCTAAAAAAGGAAATTAAAGCAGAACTAAGGAAATGGAAAAACCTCCCATGCTCCTGGATTGGAAGAATCAACATTGTGAAAATGACAATCTTGCCAAGGGCTATCTACAAATTCAATGCAATACCCATCAACATCCCAATGTCACCCTTTAAAGAAATAGAAGAGGCAATTCAAAATTTCATCTGGAATAAAAAAAGACCCCGTGTAGCAAAAACACTTCTTAGCAGAAAGAACAGCGCTGGAGGAATTTCAATTCCAAACTTTAGACTCTATTACAGAGCTATAATTCTCAAAACAGCTTGGTACTGGCACAAAAACAGGCCTGAAGTCCAATGGAATAAAACTGCGGACCCAGATATTAAACCACAGACCTATGGCCACCTAATCTTTGACAAGGGGGCCAAAAAAATAGAATGGAAGAAAGATAGCCTCTTCAACAAGTTGTGCTGGCAGAACTGGTTAAGCACATGCAGAAAACTAAAGTTGGATCCTTCTTTGTCACCTTGCACTAGAATTAACTCCAAATGGATCAAAGACCTGGAGGTAAAAGCTGACAGACTGAAAAGTTTACAGGAAGGAATAGGAGATACACTAGGCCTCCTTGGCACAGGTCGAAACTTTCTTAATAAGGACCAAGAATCACAACAAATCAGAGAAAGGCTGTATACGTGGGACTGCATTAAACTGCAGAGCTTTTGTATGGCAACGGATATAGCTAGTAAACTAATCAGGAAGCCTACAGAGTGGGAGAAGATCTTCACCAACCAAACCACGGACAAAGGCCTCATATCTAAAATATATCAACAACTCAAAAAATTAAATCACTCCAAAACTAACCTCCAAAGTAACACCCATCCCATTAAAAATAGGCCAAAGACTTAAAGAGAGTCTTCTCTGAAGAAGAAACAAAAATGGCCTATAGACACAAGAAGAAATGCTCCATATCTCTTGTCATAAAAGAAATGCAAATCAAAACAACTCTAAGATTCGACCTCAAACCAGTTAGAATGACCAGGATCAGGAAAATAATGACAACAGATGCTGGAGGCGATGTGGCCAGGAGGGATCACTACTACACTGTTGGTGGCAGTGCAAACTCGTTCAACCACTATGGAAAGCAGTGTGGCAGTGCCTCAAAAGGCTAAACATAGAACTCCCCTATGACCCAGAAATTCCAGTACTTGGCATTTACCCAACAATCCAGAAACAAGGGCATACTAAACCCACTAGCACAACAATGTTCATTGCAGCACTATTCACCATAGCAAAGATATGGAACCAACCCAGATGTCCCTCAGTTGATGAGTGGATCAGCAAGTTGTGGTATTTGTACACAATGGAATTCTATGCTGCTGTCAGAAAGAATGACATCGCCCCATTTGGTAGGAAATGGAAAGACTTAGAACAAATCATATTAAGTGAAGTAAGCCAGACTCAAAGGAACTTGGCTCAGTGGTTTCCCTCATTTGTCATAATCAGTAGAAACCTTGGGCTCTATTAGCAGAGATTGTCAATAGAGCAAAAGGCCATATATAAGGCCATATAATGTGAAGCTAATTGAAAGGACCTCCAGGATATTGAAACAAAAGCCACATAATGAATGATTGTTGTCCTTAATGTACTATGTTGTCTCTCATCTCCTTTGCTGTCCCTTGGTTATCCCATATTGGTGTAGTATCTCACTTTGTTATCTGATATATTGAATTTATTTGTATTTGCATATTTGAAATTTGATAGGGACGGGGGGAAAACCAAGACAGGTGGGGGTGTATGGTTGGAGGGAAAAGGGTACCAAGACTTGTGAAAGGGTATCAATATATGTGAATTAATGCACCTTCTATCTGGCAAATATCATCTAACCCTTTTACTGATTACAATAAAAAAATTTAAAAAAAGTCAGTTGTAATGTATGGGGAGGATGATGGGGTCAAATACATTTCTTCTTAGAAATATACCTCATCTGGTTGCCCTGGATTTTCCTGGCCTTCTTCTTAGAGAAAGGCTTGTTATACTGGATTTGTGGCTTGGCAATGATCTAGCATGTACATCTTCGAGTAAGACATCCACAACTTCCATGCCTGAGACTCGAGTTTCCTGACCTTTGGCAACAGCACAGCAACATCTTGCTTCCTCCGGAGCCACAGGCCAAGTGAGCTGGCTTGAGTTGGTTGTTAGTTACTGTGGCTTGGTTACCAGATTTCCATATTCTGTTCCATTGTGTGGGAGGCAGGGTCACCTTTCAGGGCCCAATGACCAAAGATCCTTGCTCACAGAAGACCTCACCAAAGACATACTGGAGGCTGAATCTCTCCCCCAATCTCACAATATACATGTGGATGTAGTAAACAGCACACCTTATTTGTCCAATCCCAATGTCTTCCACTAGGCCCAACTACCAGTCTGGTCTCAGGCTCAAGGAGCCTTTCTTAGGTAAGATCCAAACTTAAGGGTCAATATTGCCCTCATCCTTTACAAAACATTCGCTTCACAGTGCCTTCTCTGCCTGCATTTTGCCCCTTGTCGAATTTTTTTTGTTTTTGCTAGTCTTGGGACTTGACCTCAGAGTGTGAACATTGTTCTTGGGCTTTCTTTAGGCTTTAACTGTCCCACAAAGCCACAGCACCACTTGCAGCGTTTTCTATGTAGGTGGTAATGACGAATCAAACCTGATTCTTTTTGCGTGGTAGCCAAGGACTCTACCACTAGGTCAAACACACAGGGCATCTTGCACATATTTTTAACGTCAGTCTACTAGGATATTATTAGGTTTCTGTATCCTAACCAATTTTTTCCTGATGATTAGCTTTGCTGTCATGTGTAAAAAATGCAAGAGGGAAAAACATAGAAGAATTAGTGAAATTAAAAAAAAGCATTACACACATAGATAAGTGTTCATTCTTTGCAGGAGAAAGGATATTTTGATATGATGATGATGACTTTATAATTACTATGTCAGGCTTGAGAGTTTGTCATAGTGGTAGAGTGCTTGCCTAGCATCCATGAAGATCTGGGTTTGATTGCTAAGTATCACATAGATAGAAAATCTAGATGTGGCACTGTGGCTCAAGTGGCAGAGGGCTCGACTTGAGAAAACCCGAGGACAGTGCTCAGGCCCTGAATTCAAGCCCCAAGACTGGCAGAAAGATAAAAGGAAATAAAAATGCTTTTTACGAGCTAATTCACTCACAGCATTTGCTTCTGAAATCTTCGCTTCTGCATCTTGTGAAATACCCCTTTCCCTCAACGAAGACAAGAAAAACAGATCCATCCCATGGTCCACTGTGAGGCCACTGGTTGGGTTGAGAGCTAGTCCTGCAGCAACACATAAATTTTATTCTAATACTTTCCAAACTTTGTACTCAAATATGCTACCTACTTACCAACTTAGGTCAGTTATCCTTATGCTATACATTTTCTTCATTACTATAATATTCTTACACTCCTACGTTAATCCTCCTGTATCTCCCCTGACCTCTCTCATTCTTTTATTCTATCTCTGGACCTCTGCTCGTCTTACAACCCTTATACTGCACGGATCTACACTTGATGGCTGTTGAGCAATATTGTATATGTAGGTGGTTAATTATTCTCTAGGCTCAGAGGCACTTAAAGACAATAGAGATTGGATTGAGAGGCTTATTGTTTTGGGTATAAATCGCTTATCAGTGGTTGTATTAGACTGGTCTGTAAGTGCACAAAAAGAAAGAGTGATAATACCAATCAAAACTTGTGAACATCTAGTGTCTGCCAGCTACAGAGGTCTAGGTTGGTTATATCTGAAAAACTATAATCGTATTTAGTAGTAATCTTGCTCCCATTTTCAAATGGGCAGAACAAGAAACTCAAGAAAAATGTCAAATCAAGAAACAACATCCCCCATCCAATGTAAACAGACAATGGAACAGTCACTGGCAAACCTAGAGGAGAGTCTTCCAAGTGCTACACAAATGCAATTGATAAACATCATTAATGGAAAATGTGAAAATATAAAGAAAGAGATAATGGAGGAAGCCATAGATGAACAAGAGGAAAGCAAAAACAAGGTGATAAGTGAAAAAGAAGAAGCCATAAAGGAGGCCATAATAAAGGTTTTTCAAAGAAAGATGGATGAATTCATAGAATCCACAAATAAAAACGTGACCAAACTCCAGCAAATGTCCAAAGAAAATAAAGCTACTGAGCTAACCACTCAAAAGGAAATCAAAGAGATAAAGAAATCCATACATGATCTAAAACAGGAGATGCAAGGCATCAAAAGTGAGTAATTAGAAGCAAGGGAGATGAAAAATAAAGTAGATAGCTTTGATAGCAGGTTAAACAATGCAGAGGAGAGAATTTCCGGGGCTGAAGATAATTTAGGTATTATAGAGAAAGAACAGAAAATGAGTCAATCCAAATCTAGGAAATATGAGAGAGCGCTTCAGGAGTTCCAAGATGCAATTCAGAAGCCTAATTTAAGGCTAGTTGGTATTGAGGAGGGCGTGGAGAAAGTGGTCAATGGTATTGGAAATATACTTCAGGGAATCATCTCAGAGAATTTCCCAAATATCCAGAAGGGCAGGCCCATCCAGATAGGAGAAGCTTTTAGAACCCCAAAGAGATCTGACCAGAAAAGAACATCGCACTGCCACATTGTGATCCGAACTGGATCAATAGAAACGAAAGGAAAGATCCTAAAGGCAGCCAGGGAAAAGGGATCAGTAACCTATAAAGGCAAACCAATCAGAATAACCCCAGATTTCTCAGCAGAGACCATGCAAGCACGAAGTGACTGGAAGCATATATGTCATGCCCTTAAATCAAATAACTACCAACCAAGAATACTGTAGCCAGCTAAGCTCTCAGTCATAACTGAGGGAACTATAAAAACATTCCATTCCAGGGAAAAGCTGCAACAATATGTCGAAACAAAACCAACACTACAGAGAATTCTCAAAGATGCTCTATACATGGAAAACCAAAATAAATGCAATATAGGGAAAGAAATGGCACCAAAACAGCATACCATCTAAGGACCACAAGAACTGTCAAGAGACACAGGCCCTACTAAAAGCTTTTAAAAATGGTAGGAACTAATAAATATCTCTCAATCCTATCTCTCAATATCAATGGACTTAACTCTCCAATTAAATTGCATAGGCTGTCTAGTTGGATCAAAAAGCAAGAGCCATCGTTCTGCTGTCTTCAAGAGACACATCTTACCCCCAAACAATCATCTTTTGAAAGTGAGAGGTTGGAATAAACTCTATCAAGCTAACTGCCCCCATAAACAGGCTGGAGTTGCCATCCTCATATCAGATAAAATAGACTTCAAACTAAAATTAGTAAGAAAAGACAAAGAAGGTTACTACATACTACTAAAGGGATCTTTCCTCCAGGAAGACATAACAATCCTAAATATTTACACACCCTTTTGAAGATTCTCAAAAGATTGAAGGTTCTGCCAGTGTAAGTTAGATTCCGGCATTGATATTAAATAATGCAATGAGTAGGGATTTATATTTGAAATATCACTGTTGACAAAATCTAACACACATTTGCTTAGTATTTGCTTTTGATTTCCGAAGAAGTACAGTACAAGCTAACACTTGTGGCATATATCGACTGGGAGAAATGATTCAGAATATGTGACTCATTTGAACAGGAGTCAGTGAAAGATACAGAAGCAGGATACTCATATTGTGATAATTTGTATCTTTTGCATATTTTGTGTTTGTTATTAATTCCATTTGTAGTGTACATTTCTAGGTAAAAACTTTTAAAATATTTCCAAACAATTTGTTATTTCAACAGCAAAAAAAGACATTTATATGCCTGATAAAATTCACAGAATCCAAATTTTTCCATATTATTTTTTGTTTTTTGGTTTTTTTTTGGTGGGTCATAGATCTTGATCTCAGCCTGGGCACTATCCCTGAGCTTTTCAGCTCCAGGCTACCACCTTACCCTGGAGCCAAGCCCCACTTCCCATTTTCTAAAGGTAAATTGGAGATAAGAGTCTCAGGTCTTTTTGTGCCAGGATGGCTTTAAACCTTGATCCTCAGATCTCAGCCTCCTGAGTAGCTAGGATTATAGAAGTGAGCCACCACCCCATCATGCTCAGCTTTCTGGTTTTTTTAAACAAGCCCTATGGCTGGAACTCGGTCGGAGCACTGTCCTTCAGCTTTCCTCAAGCCTAGTGATATTCTCCTTGAGCCACAGCACTACTTCTGGTTTTTTCTGTGTATGTGGTACTGCGGAATTGAACCTTCGTCTTCATACAAGCACTCTACAACTATGCCAAACTCCCAGCCCCTCCACATTAGTTTTTATGATAGATCTTTCCATGCATCCAGGATGGCTAGAAATCCTTCTTGAGTTTCCCAAGATCGGGGAGTATAGGTTTGTCCCATCCTGTGTGGCTATATAACCATTGTTTAGGGTACAGTTCTCTCTTCATTCTACCCATCTAGAGCAATTTTCATCTTCCATGTATAATCATTAAACATTCAGCTCCTGTTCTTCTCTACTCCATTCTCTTTAACCATTGTGCTTTTTGGCTCTAAGGGTTTGTTGATACTTGGAAGCTCTGGAAGGAAAAACATACCCTAGCTCTTCCTTTATGACTGCTGTATTTTTAGTTTACTGTAATCAAGATTCATCTGTAAAATATAGTAAAATGTTCTTCCTTTTCAATGCATTGTTTTGCATATTTCTACCTTTTGATTATTATTAATAGTTGTGAATGGATTCTCCACATATTTGTTCTAGTCTCTGCTTTCTCTTCCGTTAGGTACAAATCTAGAAATAGAAGTGTTGGACCATATTTCTATGTAATTCTATATTTAGTACTTTTTTAGCACTCTCCACGCAATTTTTGATTGTTTTATATTCTTTGCAGAACTATTCCAAAGTTCTACTTCTTCTCACTACCTTCCTAGTAATAGTTAGACTTTGAAAGTTGTTTTTTTGTATGCGTGTGTGTGTGTGTGTGTTTGTGTGTGTGTATGTGGATCTTTTTGTTTAAAACTATATTTATATTAATATATTTATAGTAATGATTTCATTGTTAATATTGAACTTCTTTCTACATTTTGAACTACTATTTCTATATATTCTTTTTAGAAAATCCTCTCCAATCTCCAATTTTTTTCCCTTTTTTTTGAGGGGTAGTGGTGAAAGTCATGGGGCTTGGACCTTGGGCCGTGAGCTCTTTAGTTTAAGGCTATTGTCCTACCCTGAGTATTGCCCCTCAGTTCTTCTGCTCACAGCTCCCTACCCCTCTTCCCATTATATACAGAACAAAGGTCATCCTCAGTCTTTTTGAAAAAGTAAAACATACAGTAAATTTGTAGTATAAAACAGCAAGAAATAAATTTCTTGCCAGGTTCAGTGACTTCTACCTGTAATCCTAGCTACTCAGATATCAGGCTGATATCTAAAGATTTGGTTCAAAGCCAGCCTGGGCATTAGAAAGTCTATGAGACTCTCATCTACAGTTAACCACTAGAATATGGGAAATGGCACTGTGGCTTCATAGGTAGGGTGATAGCCTTGAGTTGAAGAGCTCAGGAAGAGTGCCCAGGACCAGAGTTCAAGCCTTACAAATCCCCCAGCCAAAAAAAAGAAAAAAAAGTTTCTTCCCCAAGTGATTATTATGCCAGCCATAGAACATTAACATTCTGGGTGTATTTCACAGTATTATTACTTGATACCCTAAGATTTTGCAATATTCTCACAGTACCAGCATATGTCATCATATAATGTAGTTCCTTTTCAATGGAATAATTCCATTTATAACCTAAATCTACTCCCCCATCTTATTTTTGTCGATACCACAATTGCTCTACCATGATATGCCACAAGCCATTAAACATTTTATGGTGGGTAATTGGAAAGGAGTGTCATGGAATTTTGTGCCAGGCTGGCTTTGAACCATGGTCCTCAGATCTCAGTATCCTGAGTAGCTAGGATGACGGGCGTGAGCCACCAACACCTGGCTTGCCTTTTTATTTTTTTGTGGGTCTTGGGACTTGAACTCTGGGCCTAGGCACCATCCCTAAGCTTTTCAGGTCAATATTTCATGTAAGTCTAAACATTTAAGTAAAGGAATACAATTCCAACAAAAAAGAATAAAATTCCAGACATGGTGTGTTTATAACTCAGTGCTAATTACTTGATGAAAATGTGCCATTCCAGAAGCTGGTGTCATTTGATGATGTAGCTGTGGATTTCAGCTGGGAGGAGTGGCAGCATCTGGACAATGCTCAGAGGACCCTGTACAGAGATGTAATGCTGGAGACCTACAGCAACCTGGTGTCCTTAGGTGAGCAAAAGTCAAATTCACTTGCAAGGCCAAGTGCCTTGTTATTTTGCAGATACGTGAATGTTTATCAAACTTTCAATACTATTTAAATGAAAGATTCCAGGCCCTGAGAAGTATCATTAATTTCTAAAGAAAACCTAAGGTAATTTTGTACTCATTCTTCAGGATACCTTCAGGATACTTTGACAACAGTTCTAAATTATGTTTCCTCTAATGGAGACGACATTCCAAACTTACACAGTAATTGTAAGTGGATAAACAATCCAGAAGAGAATATATATCATTATTGGAAATAGGATCTACAAATCACTAAACAGTGAGTTTATAATGGAAACCTGGCACTAGGTGCAATGTTTCATGCCTGTAATCTTAAAATATTCAGGAGGAAGAAATCTAAGAATTCTAATTTGAAGCCAGCAATGGCATAAAAATTGCCATGAAACTCTATAACTCCAAGTAACCCCTCAAAACTGTTAGTGGAGTGTCAAGAGTTTGACTTTGTGGTTGAGTGCTTGCCTAGCATGCATGAAGACCTATGCATGTAAGTGGAGCTGGGACTCAAACTGGTATTTTTCTAGCCTTGAGCAGACAGCTAAGTTTATGCCATACAAAATGAATCCAGAGCTGGGGAAAAGTCAACCATGGAGCCAGTGAGAAATGAGAGAAAAGATTTAATAGATAACTTGTGAGTAGGATGTCTGCGAACTTAAAGCAATGATGACACAGCATAAGCAATAATTCTCTACTGTTTCTAATTTACAGGGCCCTGTGTTCCCAAACCTGTATTAATTGACAAGCTAGAGCACTGTGCAGAACTCTGGATAGGAAATTCCTCTGACAAGAATATCACAGGTGAGTGAATGCATCTTCATATTGATGTTGGAGCCTGAGCCCCATTGGTAAGTTCATGTTGTGATGTACTGAGCAATAATATTCTTAGCTACCCTAAATCCTGTGTGGAACCTATGGAATTCTTTGTGAATGAATCAAGAATCATTTTCTTTTCCCAATCCTCTGCCTGGTCTCAGGGCCTGAGCATGGTCCTTGGGTTTTCTCAAGGCTAGCTCTCTACTTCTTGAGTCATAGCACCACTTCTGGCTTTTTCATTGTATGTAGTACCAAGGAACTGAACCAGGTCTTTGTGCATGCTAGCCCAAACCCCCGGCACCAAGAATCATAGGGTGATATGACGAATTCTATGAGGCAGTAGAGTTAAAGTTAGATTTCTCTGTAGAAATCACTGTGAAAGAAAATAAAATGAGAAAGCCATGAGCCCGTGGCTCATGCCTGTAATCCTAGCTACTTAGGAGGCTGAGATCTGAGGATCAAGGTTCAAAGACTGACCTATCACAAAAACAGCTTAGACTCTTCTCTCCAATGAACCAATAGAAAATGAGAAGTGGGGTTGAGGCTAAAGACATAGGGCAGTAGCCTTGAGCTGAAGAGCTCAGGAAGAACAGCCAGGTCTAGAATTCAAGTCCCATGACTGCAAAACAAGAAAGAAAGAAAAAAGAAAGAAAGAAAGAAAGAAAGAAAGAAAGAAAGAAAGAAAGAAAGAAAGAAAGAAAGAAGAGAGAGGGAAGAAAGAGGGAAGGAAGGAAAGGAAGAAAGGAAGAAAGAAAGAAAGAAAGAAAGAAAGAAAGAAAGAAAGAAAGAAAGAAAGAAAGAAAGAAAGAAAGTAGAAAGAGGGAAGAAAGAGGGAAGGAAGAAAGGAAGAATGAAAGAAAGAAAGAAAGAAAGAAAGAAAGAAAGAAAGAAAGAAAGAAAGCTATTTCATTTCTTTAAAACTAAGACTATAAATGATTGAGCAAACAAGGAATAAGTCAGGGCATTATTCTCTGATAAGGATAATATCTTTTTGCTGGTAGGAAGAGACTGGTATTCAGAACCAGACCTTTCCACCAGAAATTGAGCCTAGTGGTAGAGTGCTTGCCTAGCATGCACAAAGACACAGGTTTGATTCCTTATTACCACATACATAGAAAAAGCCAGAAGTAATGACTTCATTGATAGGGTTCTAGTCTTGAGAAAACCCAAGGACAGTGGTTAGGTCCTAAGTTCAAACCCAGGAATGGAAGAAAAAAACAACAACAAAGTTTCAATCAACATAAGAAAATTAACTAGACAATGAGCTGGGGATTTTCTGGTCTTCCATGGTTCTGAGGGACAGGAGTGTTAGAAAAGGAATTTTTATAAGACTTCAAATGGAAAGAAACAAATTTCAAAATTCCCACAAATACCTAAATTGAGACTTTAGTGAGAAGTTGTAACTGAAGGGATATAGGTGTAAGTCCTTACTCTCAAGAATCGTTCTTGCTTGGATCAAAGGCAAACAGACATATAAACCAAACTTGTGGCCGCTGAATCTAGAAAAAATTCGTGTTCCTCACTTAATGGTTAATAAGCAAACAGCATTGAAACTGGGTAAGGTAATCCTATCTGCTACTCAGGACCTGAGACTCTTATTTGTAGTTAACTCTGGAAAAGAGTAAGTGGGGCTGTAGCTCAAGGATAAGGGTTATAGTCTTCTGCTGAAGTGTTCAGGGACAGGGCCGAGGCCTATGAACTAAAAAAAAAAAGAAAAGAAAAGAAAAGAAAGTTTTAAAAAGATGCAAAACAGCACAGTATTTAGATTATTTCTCAAAAATAAAAGAAAGGCAGCTATTCCTCAATGTATAAACAAAACATTATTTGAAAAAAAACAGCTGCAGGTATAGTATAGGTAGTACTCAGCTTAAAACTGTAGCAATACATAGTTGGGTAATTTCAATAGATATTTCCTGTGATATAAAAGAGAACTAAAACACAGAAAAACATTATTGGTCATTGTAAAATATCATTTTCTTAATATGTTAGGGAGAAAAGCATATATTTCTCACAAATCAATTTCCACTTTTATATTTTAAAATATCTAACACTTAGGATGGGAAAGTAAAGTCATTACCTTTACAGTAAGGAATATTTGTATCTCATGTATGTTTGTGTCTTTTTTCTATGACTCATTTTAGATGTCCAGGTAATGGAAAATGTGTTCAAGACCTGCCAGGAAAGTCCACATGAATGTCTTTGTGAAGTAGCAGTTGCAAGTAGTATCGAAGTGGAGGAAAACGTGAGATTAGCAACAACTTTAAATTTGAGCTCTACACATAATCCAGAGCTGATTAGTAATAACGGCAACAACTTAGGGGTGAGGACTGAGGAGTTCATTAAGTGTCAGAACATGCTTCTGTCTCCTAAGCCTGATGAGATGCATGCTGCATATAGATCTCATATGTCTCCTGTTCTTAAAAAATCCATCGGATATTCAGAGCATTTTATTCATGATTGTGACAGTCCAAAAGATCTACAGTATCATAATTCTGTTCTCCCTGCCCAAGAAATTCTTCAGGGAGGGAGGAAAACTGCTAAATGTACTGTGTGATGAAAAATATTGTACTTAACACCGACCATCACTACACATCCGAAAATGTACACAGGAGAGACTCCTCATACATGTAGTGAATGTGAGAAATCTTTCAGTAATGAAATACGCCTTACAATACCTCAGAGCAAATATCCTGAGATATGTGATGCATACATCAAGTGTGAAAATTAATTTCTGAGAAGTCAGACCTGACGCTCCAACCTCGATCTCCAAGAGAAGACAAACCTTATGAATATGAGGAACGTAATAAAATTTCTGCCCAGAATTCAGCTCTCAGCACACATCAGAGATCTCACACAGAAGAGAAATCTTATGAATGGGATAAATGTGGGAAGACTTTTAGACTGAAATCATACCTCACTTTGCACCAGAGAAGACACACAGAAGAGAAACCTTATGAATGTAACAAATGTGAAAAGTCTTTCACCCAGAAGATACACCTTCGAGTTCATCAAATAACACACACAGGAGAGAAATCTTATAAGTGTAATGAATGTGGAAAGTCTTTCCAAGGGAAGGGAAAACTTTGTGTTCATCAGAGAATACACACAGGAGTGAAACCTTATGAATGTAACCAATGTGTAAAGTCTTTCAGACAGAAATCTTCCCTCAAATTGCATCAAAGAACACACACAGGAGAGAAACCTTATGTGTGCAACAAATGTGGAAAGACCTTCTGCCGGGGCCAACCGGCAGCAAACCAGGGTTCGCAGATTGGGATTCCTGAAATAGGGGGCAAGGACTAGGAAAAAATAGAAGAGAGACAAACAGATGGGGTTCAGGAGGGCTACAGCCCAAATCAGGAGCCACAGCTTAAGAAGCCTGTCGCCCAAGACCATAGCCCAGTTTATTTCCAGTTCTCAATCTTAAATACACATCTTTAAACTAGGGAACTGCCAGGGGCTACATTCATACAAACAGTATCAAGTCTGAAATAGGTTGAATGAGAAGCTATCAAGTCCCAAACAGGTTAAATGAGAAGCTATTGACACAGCCCAAAATCATGATAAGAGCTTACTTCCTTGTGTACTCAATTGTGCGGGTCCAAGGTCACTGACCCCACAGTCACGGTCACTGACCCCAGTCAGTCCCCAACATCTCCCCCGTCTTTATTTTAAAAGAAACACAAGTGCAATTTTTTTTACTCTTTTCTATACCCCTAATTTATCCTGTCACATTTTCCAAAAATGACTTTGGTCCCTTGGTCTAACGGGGATTGATGGGCGGAGATTCAACTTCTGTGACTTCTTCAAGCTGACTCAGGGGTGTTGTCTCTGTGCTTGACGAGGGACCTTAAGAAGCCTAGCCTGTTTTAACAAGGGGTTGCAAGGATTAGATATTAGGAACAATAATTTACTCCAAACTAGAGATCATATTTGACATTTAACAACTGCACAAACCATATTTGGCTACAATAGTGTAGCTTACATAGCACCCATTTGCAAAGGCTTTTACTTGATTGTCTGGGGAACTAAATTTCTGCAACCTTAAACAATGCTTTAGTTGTCAGATCCACAAACTTTCCTGAATTTGTGGCTGGAGTCAAATCAAACTTTACTCAGTTAGAACTTTAAACTACCACTATCACAGATGATTGACAAGTTCCTGCCCAGTTATGAGAGGCATGGAGAAGAAGTTAGAAGAAATGCTACATCTTCTATCGAAAATGGGGACAGAGCAGAGAGCCCCCCCAGAAGTAGGAAAGAAATATGACCCTCAGGCCACTATGATGTCTGATTCTAAACCTTACCCCTCACACCCACCGCCTCCAGCTGCAGCCTTATGGCCTCAATCCCTTTTTCAACCTTTAGACAAGCCTAAAGGCACTAGCAACAAGTCCCTGTTCAGGCGCCAGATGCCGGGGCCAACCGGCAGCAAACCAGGGTTCGCAGATTGGGATTCCTGAAATAGGGGGCAAGGACTAGGAAAAAATAGAAGAGAGACAAACAGATGGGGTTCAGGAGGGCTACAGCCCAAATCAGGAGCCACAGCTTAAGAAGCCTGTCGCCCAAGACCATAGCCCAGTTTATTTCCAGTTCTCAATCTTAAATACACATCTTTAAACTAGGGAACTGCCAGGGGCTACATTCATACAAACAGTATCAAGTCTGAAATAGGTTGAATGAGAAGCTATCAAGTCCCAAACAGGTTAAATGAGAAGCTATTGACACAGCCCAAAATCATGATAAGAGCTTACTTCCTTGTGTACTCAATTGTGCGGGTCCAAGGTCACTGACCCCACAGTCACGGTCACTGACCCCAGTCAGTCCCCAACAACCTTCAAGTGGAAGTCATATCTTGATGGGCATAATAGAACACACACAGGAGAGAAAACTTATGCATGTAGTGAATGCGGAAAGTCTTTCAAATGGAAGGTAAAACTCCATGTTCATCAGAGAATATACTCAGGAGAAACACCTTATGAGTGTAACATATGTGGAAAGTCCTTCACACAGAAGCCAAACCTCAACATGCATAAGACAATTCAAACAGGAGAAAAACCTTATGAATGTAACCGACGTGGAATGTCTTTCAAATGGAAGTCTTCCCTCAAATTGCATCAGAGAATACACACAGGAGAGAAACTGTACGAGTGCATCAAATGTGGTAAGACCTTCAGATGGAAGTCACATTACAGGAGGCATAACAGAATTCACACATATTAGAAACCTTAGGAATATAACCAAAGTTGAAAGTCTTTCGTGCAGTATTCACCCTTCAGGAAGCGTAAGAGAGTTCACACATATGAGAAGCCTTAGCAATGTAATAAATAGGAAAGACTTTTTAGTCTGTGGAAGAAAACTCAGCTTGTGTCACAGAACCAACACAAGATAAAACCCTTAATGAATGTAGCAAATGTTCAGTCTTTTCCCCAGAAGGCACAAGTCAAGATTTATCACTAAACACCCACAGGATAGAATCCTATGAATAAAATGAAAGGGAAATTTTTTTGAAGAACTCATAGTTGAGTTTGCATGATACCACACAGACACAGGATAAAAATCGTATGAATATAAGAATATGAAAAATCCATCATGAACGCATGACTAAGTATAAAATGCACATAGGAGAGAAAAACCTTATGAATATTACAAATGTGGAAAGTGTTTGACCTGGAAGGCATACTTCTGTGTTCATCACAAACCTGATTCCCATAGATGAAAAGAAAACTAATGAATAGAACAAATGTGCAATGACTTTTAATCAGAAGTCAGTCTTCAGTACATTTCAGAACATACACAATAGAGAAATTCTGAGTAATGAAAAACATTTAGCTATATATAGAATCTCTGTATATGGGAGCATTAGGGTAAGTCTTCTAAACAAAGTCAACCGTCAGCAAGCATTAAGAGCACTCACAGAAGAAATAATAGCATGTAAGAAAACCTTTGTCAGAAACCTCTAAAAGCTGACTGTGTGGCTTAGTGGTAGAGTGCTAACCTATCAAGGATGAAGGCCTGGGTTAGATTCCTCAATACTACGTGAAAAGAGCAAGCCAGAAGCAGCACTGTGGTTCAAATGGTAGAGTGCTAACCTTGAGCAAAAGTAGATCAGGCCCTGAGTTCAAGGCTAAGGATTGGAGAGAGAGAGAGAGAGAGAGAGAGAGAGAGAGAGAGAGAGAGAGAGAGAGAGAGAGACAGACAGAGACAGAGACAGAGACAGAGACAGACAGAGACAGAGACAGAGACAGAGAGAAAGAGAGAAAAGAGACAGAAAGAGAGAGAAACAGGAACTTCTAAATTTTACAGAGATAGAGAAGGAGACAGAAACTAATTTCTAAACTTTACAGTCTTTCTATTTCCTTACAAATTCGTCTATGTCATTCTTTCTGACAGAAGCACAGAATTCCATTGTGTAAAAATACCATATTTGATCTACTCATCAACTGACGAGCATCTGGGTTGGTTCCATACCTTTGCTATAGTAAATAGTGCTGTGATAAATGTTATTGTTCTAGTGAATTTAGTATGTCCTATCTGGACGATTGGCAAGTAGTGAAATTGCTGGATCACAGGGGAGCTCTATGTTTAGTCTTTTTGGGATAATTCCATAGTGCTTTCCATAGTGGTTGAACGAGTTTGCAATCCCACCAGCAGTGTAATAGTGATCCCTCCTGGCCACATCCCCTCCAGCATACGTTATTAGATTTCTGGATCTTGGCCATTCTAACTGGAGTGAGGAGGAAAAGGGAAAGAGGAACTGAAACTTTCTCTCCTTACAGATGACATGATTCTGTATTTAAAGAACCCTATAGACTCTACTGCGAAGCTGCTTGAGCTGATATAAAACTTTGGTAAGGTAGCAGGGTATAAAATTAACCCTCAATGTCAACTGCCTTCCCATATGCCAACAAATGAGAGGAATGAGGCAAGAATCAGGATAGCAACTCATTTTGCTATCAAAGAAAATAAATACCTAGGAATAAACTTAGAATGTAAAGCACCTTTTTGATGGAACTATAAACTCTGGAGAAGGAAATTAACGCAGAACTGAGGAAATGCAAAAACCTATGCTCCTGGTTTGGAAGAAGTAATATTGTAAAAATGGCAATTTTGATAAGGACTATCTACAAATTCAGTGCAATATTCATCAATATCCCAATGTCATTCTTTAAAGAAACAGAAGAGGAAATCCAAAATTTCACTTGGAATAATAAAAGACCCCTTATAGTCTGTCTTCTTGCATGATACATAATGTTTAATCTCACCTTCTCCACCAAAATCTCACCTTTCTCATTGAGACATAGGTGGCCCTGTTTACTAGCAGCAAAGGCTCAAACGCGCAGTTTCAGGTGTCACCACTGCTTCTGTTACTGGGTAGATCCAACTCTGTCATCGATTCTGAGGTCTGCTCTGGGAGTCTTGGTCACAAGTTGTTCTGTGGCTTCTGCTGCCAGCCTGTGCCTATTTGCTTCCTTTTCCTCCAGGAGCCTACAACAGGGAATGAAGTTCAGGCGCTGATACTCTCCTTCATATGCAGGGCAGGATGAGCCCAACCCTCCCTCATCTTCCTCTTCCAATTTTTGGGAAAAAATGTGCTGGCAGAAGTTCTCAGGTGTGGGGCATGGCTGATCCACACTTTTACTCCAGGCTGGTCAGGAGGCTGAGATCTGAGTATGGAAGTTCCAAGTCACCTAGAACAGGAAAGTCTGATAGATTCTTACTACCAAAAATAAAAACAGCTGGGAATGGAGTTTGTGCTCCAGTGGTAAAGGGCTAGTCTTGAGTACAAATGCTTAGTGCCCAGGCCCTGAGTTCAGGCTCCAGCACTGCCAACAACCTCACTTTAGTGAGATTTTAGCTTTATCCATGTAGGCACATCTCACTGGAATCTTTGCTGGTAGAGATAGTCTTCATAATTTTGTCTCAAGGTAAAGGTCCTCCTGGGGTAGTACACAAAAGGTGTCATGGAGAGAGGAGCCCCACTTGCTCCAGGTTTGAAGATGGCATAGGTCAAGCCAGCATGGAGTTGGCACATCAGTCTTTTTCCTAGCACCACCTACCAGTGAATGTCAAATGACATTGATTGTTGTGGGATTCTGTGATTGAAGTGCCCCATTAAGGGCAGTGTTAGCACATCCATACTTGGATACCAGGAATGCTGAAATCTCAAAGCTAAGATTTCTGTTGGCTACAGAAATGCTGGTGTGTCTGTGATTCACTAAAAGTTCAGGTGCAAAGATTCTGAAGCTTGATGCCATGTGTTTATTCCATTTAGTAAAATTATTTTAATGCACTGTATAAGTTAAAACATTTGATAAGAGTCAGGGGTAGTGAAAACATTGTTCTTGAATTCAGGTGTCTGGCAGGGTAATGGGGGGGGTGTTGGTGGCTGGGACTATGAAGCTGGAGCTGCTATCAAACCATGGATCATGTTCCTCTTTGTCTGGGAGAAATGACTCCAAAGATGAAATTTGAATGGTGAGGAAAAGATGATGATGTACTCAGGAAATTTCTCCTAAACAAATGCTCATGTGGAAGTGGGATGGGGGCTGGGCATGTCTGAGGCAGAGCTTAAGGGGGCTTCTCATGGCATTGAGAACGTTCCTTGCGACTTCAGGCATGCAGCAGGGTGTTTTAGATGACCATTGTGAGATGGATGGAATAAGACTGGAGACAAGATGAATGCTGGGATCCTGCAATGCTCTTGCATGAGTGGCTGGTGGCTCACCTGAAAGAACTAATTATGTCTAAGAAAGAAATCAGGAATTTGTTTTGATTAGATAATACCTGTAATCCGAGGCATATTCAGGATCCTGATCTTAGTATTGTGGTTTAAAACCAACCCAGCAAAGGGAAAAATGCATGAGACTCATACTCTCAGTTTAGAGCAAGAACAAAGATTGAAGTAGAGCTGTGGCTCAAGAGCTATAGTGCTACCTTGAGCAAAGAAAAGCTAAGAAAAAGCTCCAGTTCAAGGCCAGGAATGAAAGAAGGAAGGTAAAAAAAGAGAAGTATGTGAGGAAGGGAAATATATAAATGAAAAAGAGAAGGAACTAGAAAGTGAAAACTAGAGAATATTTAAAAGTCATCAGTCCTTCTAAGAAAAGTGTTGGAGTATGGGTTCTATATGTGGTGAACTGGAAGCCCAGCAGTGACTTGTTAACCAAAGAGTCACCATGATGAGCAAAGGATAGAAATCTGCATGAGCCTCTTAGCGGATGGAGTCACAGAAGAGAACCTCAGCTCCCATCCCATAGTTAGAAGTATATAGAGATGGGGAAGTTGGCATCACCTTGATGTCATTGTGTCCATGGAGACTGGAAGCCATGGCTCTGTGAAAGCACAATGTTCTGGTTACTGAGCTGAGAGGCTGAGGAGAGCCAAGTCCTGGCCATGAAGAAATCAGAGTGGCAGCAGAGCAACTCTGCTGCAGTGTGTGCCTGCTTGGCTGTTCTTATTCTGTGGTGGATCAGGCCAGAGCGGGTGATAGTAACTGTTTTGTGGTCACAAGCCCTTCACCAAGAGCTTCCTCTGGGATCCTCATAAGCTACAGGGTGGCTGGTGGTGGGATGTGTGTGGGGTGGAAGTGACAGAGGGATGGACGCATGGCAAGGTGGGTGAAGAGATGAGAGGAATGATGAGAGCCCAGTTCATTGGTTTCCAAGGTTAATGGGTGGGAGGTAGAGAGGCATGATGGAGGAATGATCGAGGCAGGGGAAGGTGGTGACAGATTGAGGCCATCTGTAGTGCCAGCCTGGCCATCATCTGAAGCCCATAGGCAGCTTCCTGATCCTTCACTTAGTCCTGCTCCTTGTGGAGGGAATGTCACGTGTACCCAGAGCTAGGGGTGGGGCAATGTTAGTAGCACCTGGAGAACCATTGGCCTCTACCTGGGTGAGGGGTGGTTATGGCTCCCATGCTGGGTGGCCTGATAGCTATGGAACAGAACTCTCCTTAGATACCACAGTCAGTGGCTGCTCTCCATCTAGGGTTAGGGCACCTGCTCAGCCATCAGGACACCCCATGCAGGACAGAGGCCTACAATTCAGATGGCAGCACAGGGGTGAAGATGATCTCACCGTAGCCCTAGTTACATGGCTCTCCCTGCATGCAGGAGTGGATGAGCTGGGGGAAGATGTTCTCTGTGTTTTTCCACAGCCTATCCCGGCCTCTTCTTGTGTCTGATTATACCCAGAGAGTACCAGGTTCCCTCTCATAGTCCTGGTTCTTTTTCTTTTACAGTCATGAGGCTTGAACTCAGGTCCTGGGTACTGTCCCTGAGCTCTTTTGCTCAAGGTTGATGCTCTACCATTTGAACCATAGTGCCATTTCCAGCTTTTACTTTTCAAGTGGATCTCTGATATGTCCAGTGCTGTGCCTGCAGGGAGGCACTCACCCCACAGACAGAGCCACCTCTGCCGTGACTGTGACTGCCCACAACCCTCACACCCACTCCTTGCACACCCCTCGACTCCAGTTTTAGCTCCTCTTGGACTGGGTGTCCAGCCTACCCCTTCCTACACTCACAAAGGGTCTACAATTGTCTTTCCAGGGTCCTTTCTTCTGCCAGCCAGAGTACAGACTGTGCACATCTTGACGATCACAGAGCTCAAAGCCAAAGGCTGAGATGCAGAAGGGGGTGACCCAGTAGCTGCACAGGGTCCATGGATCATCCTGTGCATCCCCCAGCCTGTGACTTCCCCCATCCCCTTGGCAGGGAAGCTCCATGCCCACATCCTGATCCCTGGTCCCCTCCAATTCCATTCTCCCTTGGATTTTGCAGACTGTCTACCATCAGGATCTAAAATTCTATTCATCACTTTATGTCCTTATCACTGATTTGCTACTTTGACAGGATCTCCCCGTGCCTGGAGAGTGGGCATGTCATGTACTCTCTGTGGAGAAGTTGCCCCAGGAGAAGAAATATGCACTTCATGTGAGTGTTGGACAGGGCAGGAGGGCTCCCTAGGATCAGAAGCCACAGGAGGGGTGCAGATGGGGGAATGCTAGGGGCCCCAGGGGACAGAGGGAGTTAGGGCACAGTTGGTTCCTTCTGCAGGGTTGACACCGCTTCACAAACCCAACAGAATGAGGTTCACATTACAGATGTCAGAGACAGTGCAGATTGCCAATGGGCGCAGGGGTCACTGTCACCCCCAGATGCTGGCTGCATGCTGGGATGCACGCAGAGATGTTTTCAAGATCAGATGATGAGGATGTTGCAGGGTGTAACCATTCTTTTCAGATGGCTCTCTAGCTCTCTTGAGCTTCATCTCTATCTTTGACTTTTTCTTGGCAGTTAACTGGAAATGAGAGTTTCATGGACTTTCCTTTCTGGACTGGCTTCAAACAGAAGCTATGCACAGTTTTCAAACCATACCCTACTGAAGAAGGGAAGCTTGATCTGGTGCTTAACTGGGTTGCACTTTGGCTCCGTTTGCTATGCCTCACGGGAGGGGGCTCATCATTTGTAGACTAAGATCTCATGACCTTCAAAGCCAAATGCTACCTGAAAGTTCAGGGTCCCAGCCTATGTGTTCGGCCGGGGTGAATACATTCTCTGTTATGCTGGGTCATCAACCCATGTTTTAAGCTGGAAGTAGGCAGTGCCACATTTGATAACAACATCTGCCAGAGATTGTCACCTCATGAAAGCAGATTCTAAATTTGTATTCCATTTCCTGTGGTGGAGAAATCCCCTCCAACTTAGACAGGCTCACATCCACCTGCAGGTCACACTCCTAATGCACCCTTGAGTGTCCTCATGGTATTGGGATCTAAGTTTGTAGGGAATGCTGGTTTAGTCCATGAATTAGCTGGACAAGTGATGACAAACGTGTTGTGGATTAATATGAGAACAATTTAAGAAGCCCTGGAGGAGCATCAACCTGACCCTCTGTGGTGCTATAAATCTGATAGGATGTTCCAGACTGAGAAACAATCACATGGCTTTGTGTTTGGCATCCAGACAAGTGAGTGCATATCTTAGCTGTCAGCCAATACAGAGGAGGACATGAATAAGTGGGTGGAAAGCATCTGTCAGACCCCTGTCTGGGGGCAGGTGGAGAGAACATAGGAAGGTAGATACCATGGCTGTGGTGGGGCCAAAAAAAGGGTAAAAGAGGCAAAGGAACCAGGTACTGGTAGCTCAAGACTGTCATCCTAGCTACTCAGGAGTTTGAGATCTGAGGATCACAATTCAAAACCAGCGCAGGACAGAAACTCCATGAGACTCTTATCTGCAATAAACTACTGAATGCAAGAAGCTCAAGCTCAGTGACAGCATCCAGGCATAGCGTTCAAAACCCAGGATTGGCAGAAAAAAGTATCAAAGGACAAGAAGCTGGCCAAAAGTTAGAGGGACTCTATCTTGACAAACAATACAATGGTAAGTTGCACTCAGAAGACTTGCACAAAATCTGGAAATGCCTGAGACCTATCTATGTATGTTTCCTGTTTGTCTAAATACATATGTTTATGCATTTATATATTAGTATAGAGAGACAGATCAATACATATGACTATACATATATACATAGCCAGACACTTATGGGTGGGTGGTATACTGTGTGAGAGTTTGTGTTTGTGTTTTTTGGATGGCTATCTCTGTTTAAGAAAGATAGAAAATATGTAAATATCTTTAAAAAAAACTTGAAAAAAATATAGAGAGACATAAGCTCTTGAGGGAATCTGAAATGACAAGATTATTCACAGGCACGTTTATCCTTATGGATTCCTCAGCAAGTTTTAATTTTTTTCATTATTTTCTTTCTTTTTTTGAACCAGTGCTAAGGATTTCTCTCAGGGACCAGGTGCTGCCAATTACTAATTTTCTCATGGCTGGTACAAGAGGAACTGAGCCACAGTTCCACTTTTGCCTTATTTATTCGTCCTTAACTGAAGATAAAGATTTCTCTCAGTGACTTTCTTTCAGGGGCTGGATTCTAACGAGGATCCCCAGACCTCAGGCTTCTCTATTGCTACAATTAACAATATGAGAACCCAGCACTGGGTTCCAATGCACAGGGCAAGAAATTGAGTGAATCTCTCAACTTAATTAGCTATAATAAGCTACAAGTGAAAGACCAATACCTTTGAGGAAAAGATATTGAGGGTTATCACACAGGCCCTATGAGTAAGCCCTAAACCCTGTACACGTGTGCATGCACACATTGGCAGATACACACACACATGCACACACACAATATTTCAGGCAATATTGTATTTTGAATTAATATCCAAAGATTGGACAACAGGATAGAAAGTAATAAAATCTGTTTTTCTTGTCTACATTGAGGGAAAGGGATAAGTCACAAGATGCAGAAGCAAAGAATTCAGAGGCAAATGCTGTGAGTGAATAACTTGTAAAAAGCACATTTCTTTTCTTTTCTTTTCTTTTGTTTTTTCTGCCATTCCTGGGGCTTGAACTCAGGGCCTGAGCACTGCTCTTGGCTTTTCCCAAGTCTAGCCCTCTGCCACTTGAGCCACATTGCCATATGGATTTTTATATCTGTGTGATATTAAGGACTCAAACCTAGATCTTCATGGATGCTAGGCAAGCACTCTACCACTGGGCCAAACTCTAAACCCCGATAAAGTATTTATAAATAGTCATCATCATATCAAAATATCCTTTCTCCTACAAAGAATGAACACTTATCTATGTCTGTAAGACTTTTTTTATGTCACCAATGCTTCTGTGATTTTCCCACTTGCATTTTTACAGATGACAGCACAGATATTCATCAGGAAGAAAAATAGATTAGGATACAGAAACCTAACAACATCCTAGTAGATTGAAGTGAAAAATATGTGCAAGATGGCCTGGGTGTTTCATCTATTTGTAGAGTGCTTGGCTACCACACAAAAAGACTCCGGTTTGATTCTGCAGTACCATATACATAGAAAACGCTGGAAGTGGTGCTGTGGCTTGGTGGGACAGCTATAGCCTAAAGAAAGCCTAAGAACAATGGTCAGGCTCTGAGGTCGAGTCCCAGGACTAGCAAAAAAAAATGTGCAAGAGGCAAAATGCAAGCTGAGAAGGCACTGTGAAGCAAAATGTCTTGTGAAGGGTAAGGGGAATAGTGACAGTTAAGTTTGGATCTTACCTAAGAAAGGCTCCTTGAGCCTGAGACCAGGCTAGCACTTATGCCTAGTTAATGACTTGGGATTTGAACAAAAAGGTGTGCTGTTTACTACATCCATATGTGAGGTGGGAAGGGAGATTCAGCCTCTAGTATGTCTTTGGGGAGGTCTTCTGTGAGCAAGGAGCTTTGGTCATTGGGCCTTGAAAGGTGACCCTACCTCCCTCACAATGGAACAGAATATGGAACCCTGGTAACCAAGCCACTGTATGTGACAACCAGCTCAAGCCAGCTCCCTTGGCCTGTGGCTCAGGAACCAGAAAGATGTTGCTGTGCTGTTGCCAAAGGTCAGGAGGCTCGGATCTCAGGCATGAGAGATATGGATGTCTCACTTGAAGAAGTAGATGCTGGATCAGGGCCAAGACAAAATTCCAGTATATCAGGCATTTCTGTAGGAAGAAAGCCAGGAAACTCCAGGGAAACTCAGATGAGGTATATTGAGAGGAAACCTATTTGAACCCATCATCCTGCCCACAAACTACAACCTTCTTGTGTGCTTTCAAGTGACTATACTGCGATTAGAGTGTGTCATTTCCAATCTACTCTATACCAATTCCTCAGTGTGAAGTGTGGTCCCATTCCTACGTTTGAAATATCCACTGTTTTGCCAATACAGTGTGATGGTAAGTCAGCTCAGACTCTGAATGAGCCTTGTAACCTATGGATCCTGGAGGAAGGCCTGTTGGAGATGCTGCTGACAAAGCTGATCCCTGCCTACCAGAAAGGTGATCTCTTTTATGTGGGAAACTTCCTGCACAATTTCAAATAGTGGAGGACAATGTAGTAGTTGCTGGAAATTCTCTTGAAAAAGTGAGTGTTCCCCCTCCAAACCCATGTTTGCTCACCCCTCCTGGCCAAGTCTTGGAATACTTGGCTCCTCCCTGAGCCTGTTTGTTTCACTGGGGAGTTCACAGGGAGCTAAGCATGATACAATTGCACAAACTACTTTATTATGACTGGGACACCATGCCATTTCATTTCCCTCACAAGCTACTGGAGTCTCAACAGTGTGCTTACTGAGAAGTTGGATTTCAGGCATGAGTAAGTGGCTCCCAACTGCAGCCCTCACCTAGGTGACATCCTAGGAAATCCCATTTCCCAGTAAGAAATGAGGTGTCAGTACTAATGGCGGAGGCCTTTGAAATACTGGAGTCAGAGGAAAAGCTGGGGGTGAATCACTTTTGAGCCATCAGGGAGGGATTGTGATAGCTTTGCCTGTTAGAACCTGAAAGCATTTACATTTTGGTGTGTGGTCCAGTGCTGCCACTTGAACCTGAACCCAGGTCTAAATGCCATCCCTTTGGTGTTCAAAAATTAGCACTGTACCATTTGAGTCATAGGTCAAGTTCTGGCTTTTTGCTGCCTAATTGAAGACAAGTGCCTTTAGACTTTTACTGACTAGACTGGCTTTCCACTGTGATCTTCAGAGCTCAGCCTGCTGGGTGGCTAAGATTACAGGAATGAGCATTTAGTTCTTTATTTAGAGCATTCACTTATTGATTCATTTAGAGCATTTACTTAGTTAATTTAAGGTGCGTTTACTTTGGACAGAAGCGTAGAGGCCTCTCTCAGAAGCTTCTGGAAGTGGGGTGTAAAAGTCATCCTGTTCTCGAGTGTCTCTTACCCCCCTCCCAGCACATAAGTGCACATCTCTGCAGGACAGCCACAGCATTAGAATCCTGCAAGAAAGGGGCTTTGGTAAAAGGCTCAGGATGGAGAGAGAAGGCTCTCACTTTCCTTGTACCGAATGTGCCCACAGCATCATGTGTTCCATCTATACGATGTGAATGGACTTCTACCCCAGTGATTTCTACGAGTTCAAGAACTGCCACACCCTGACACAACTCAAGCTCTATATGAGGCTCCACATGTCGGCTTTGGACCTGCTCTTCTAAACACAAACTTTTTGACCAGCTGGAGGAATATGCGACCAGTAAGACCAAGAAAAAGTAGAAGTCCTGGTGTGGGTGCCTCAGAACCTGTGAGTAGGAAGCCCATGTGGTCTAGATATTGGTTGGCCCTTACTTCTACAGAGCTTGGCAAAATGCCCTTTATGGGTGGTGTCAGCCAGGTAATGTCTGTCCTCTGAAAGGACTCGGGAATAAGCACTCATTAAAAAGACCCTACACCTCCTCAATGTTCAGTCCAAACTCCAGTTCTACAGGTTCCTCCATTAGATCCTCATGGAAGTTGAGTGACACTTCAACTTGCAGAGTCCACTCTGTCCACTCTGTACCTATTTCCATTCTTAGGTTTGGGTCATCGTGGAAGAGCTTATCCTGAACTCCGGATGAAAAACCCACCAATGGAGCTGGTGACTGATGGAGACTGAGAATCCTTACTGCACTCCAGAAAGCATGGGCCTTCTGTAGAAATTACCAAACAGGTTTAGAGTCCTATGGATATACCTTTTGCTCTGAACCCCATGTGTGACACAGTTGAACCTGCAGATACTATGGAGGAAGCAAAAGAGCAGCCAGATTTCCTTCCGTTTCCTTTCACACTCCACCCAGAGTCAGTCCATCTGAGTCAGAGTAACACTCCACTTATTGTGCAAGCTGAAGGGGCACACGCTGGGCTCATGGAAAATGTCCCCATGGGAAGCAGCAAGTGTACTCTCAATACTGGATTCATTGGAGGAAAATGAATCCATCCTCACAGAATATCCAGACCCATCCATCTCACTAAAGGAGACTCAATCTCCATTCGACAAACCAGAATCCATCCCCCTCTTAACTCAGGAAGGACATTCTGTTTCTCATGAGGAAGGAGACCCTTCTGAGGACTCTGAAGGAGAATTACTGTCTGAAGGCAACTTGGAGGCCAGTCTGGATTTAGAGCTTCCCTGTCCCCTTCCTAAAAAGACATCTCTTTATCTTGCTCTCATGATTCTTGTCAAGTATTCATTGTATTTACTTTGCTAACTATTAAACTCTCATTGTTAATATTATGGTGTGCAGTTCTTCAGTGCTTATTATACTGTGTTTTATTTTCCACTTATAATGTGAGACCTCAGACACATAGGTCCTGGGTGGGCCAAAAACCAGACAGGTCTGGTCCCATAGAAGACAACCTTACTGGATATACAGGGAACTATGAAATGCATGGAATCACCAGGAATCCAGGCCAGGCCTCCATGGAAAGACAAGTCAGCTACCAAAGCTTAAGGACAGAGCAGATGCCTGGAAATGTGTTTTGTCAATCGGGAGAAGTACCTAAGTAACTGTAATATTATGTGGGACTCTGTTCTGTGAGTTCAAGTCTGTTTATATATCCATTCTGCTTTGTACAAATATTTAAGAAAATTAAAACTCCACAATAGCATCAAAAATCTACTTTGGCTTTTAATGTTGCCTAGTTGTAGAGTGCTCGCCTAGTATACAAGAAGACCGTGATTCAATTCCTCGGCACTGCATACACAGAAAAAGCAGATGGGGCACTGTTGCTCAGGTGTAAGAGTGCCCCCCTTGAACAAATGTGGCCAAGGACAGTTCCTGGTCCCTCAGTTCAAGCCGTAGGACTAGCCAAACAAGAAATCATACCATTTTCCACACATTTGGAAATAAATCTGTTTTATCTAACCCTACTTCTTTTTTGCCAGTCCAGGGTGTGTGCCACCAAGCCAAACTACTGGCCCCCAACCTTACTATTTTTAATCATTTAATTTTTTTACATAATCATATTTCATGCTGTCTGTATTAATACCATAAACAGTATGCTTAGTGTAATAATGTTAAAGGTAAAACATAAGAAATTAATAACTAAAATTCCTTTTATATTTGTTTTATAGCATTACTACAATTTTATGAGAAAAATTACTTAGAATGTTTATTTTAGAGTTCAAGTAATCCATTTTGATAAATATATCAACATACATCATTTATTTGAACACATTTTAAACTATTTTTTTCAGGAATGAAAATACATATATGTTTGTTGTAAATGAAATTTATGACTTGGGGGGAAGGGAAAGAGAAAACGGGGGAGGGGGTAACAGTGTTTACAAGAAATGTACTCATTACATATGTAACAGCAATCTCTTTGTATATCACCTTGAACAACAAATTTTTTGAAAAGTACAATAAGTTTAAATGTCTACATTGGGCAGAATTTTTTTTTGCCAGTACTGGGCTTAGACTCAGGACCTGAGCACGATCCGTGTTTTTGTTTTTGTTTATTCTTAAGGCGCAAGTTCTATCACATGTGCCACAGCACCACTTTTATCTTTTTTTATCAATGTTGTGCTGAGGAATTGAACTTGGGTCTTCATTCATGCTCGGCAAGAACGCTTCCACTAGGCTTAACTTATGGCCCCAGTGGGAAAGAAGTTTTCCATAAAATATGTAGGAAATATGTACACTAAGGAAAAGCCATCAAAAATAGAAGAAAAATTATATACTTAGATAACAACATGCCAGTATTATGGCAGATCTCTGTAATTCTAGCTTCAAGAGTGGCCTATTTGGACCGGGAGTTGGCTGGCTGAAGTAAAGTGCTATCCTTGAGCAAGCCCTAGGACAGTGCTCTGGCCATGAGTTGAAGCCATAGGACATGCAAAAAATAATAATTTAATGCCCGTGACTGGTGGCTCACCCTGGTAATCCTAGCTACCCTGGAGGATCGAGGTTCAAAGACAGCCCAGGCATAAAAATCTGTGAGAATCTTATTTCCAAATAATCCAGAGAATTTAAAATGACAATGTGCCTCAAGTGGTAGAGCTCTTGCCTTGAGCTGAAGAGCTTAAGGTAAACATCCAGGCCCAGAGTTCAAGCCCCATGAGTGAAAAAAAGAAAAAGAAAAAGAAAGCCCTTATCTAAGGCTGGAGTGCACACTAGTGGTAGTTTGCTTGCCTAGTATGCACAAAGCCCTGTGTTCAATTACTCTGTACCACTTACACCAAAAAAAAGCTGGAAATGATCTCAGAAGGTTGGGTTCTGAGGATCACAGTTCAAAGCCAGGCCAGACACTAAAGTCCATGAAACTGTTACTTTCACTTAAGCACCAGAAAACCAGAAGTGACACTGTGGCTCAAGGTGTTTAAGGTTGTAGCCTTGAGCTGAAGAGCCCAGGGACACTGCCCAGGTGCACAATTAAAGTCTTACAACCAAAAGAGAGAGAGAGAGACAGAGAGAGAGAGACAGAGAGAGAGAGAGAGAGAGAGAGAGAGAGAGACAGAGAGAGAGAGACAGAGACAGAGAGAGAGACAGAGAGACAGAGAGACAGAGAGACAGAGAGACAGAGAGAGACACAGGCAGACAGACAGAGACAGACAGAGACAGAGAGACAGAGACAGAGACATCAAACAGTCAGGCACTGCTGGCTGAAGCGTGTAATTCTACCTACTATGGAGGCTGAGATTGGAGGATCTTGGTTCAAAGCCCAAAGCCAGCCTGGACACATATGTTTGTGAGACTTACATCACCAATTAACTACCAGAAACCAAAAATGGAGCTGTAATGGAAGAGCGCTAGCCGTGAGCTGAAGAGCTCAGGGACAGTCCAGGCCCAAAGTCCAAGCAACATGACGAATCAATAATAAAAAAAGAAGATAGCTAATAGTAATTAATGATGAATAATTTTGGGCTGGGAGTTTGGCCTAGTGGTAGAGTGCTTGCCTAGCATGCACGAAGACCTGGGTTCAATTCCTCAATATCACATACATAGAAAAATGCTGGAAGTGGTGCTGAGGCTGAAGTGATAGAGCCCTAGCCTTGAGAAAATATAAGGACAGTGCTCAGTCCCTGAGTTCAAGGCCAGGACTGGCCAAATCAAAAGTAGTAGAGCACTGGCATTGAATTGAAGTTCTGAGGAACAGCCAGGCACAGAGTTCAAGCACCGCAAACAACAACAACAAAATCTATGAAATGGCAGTGGTGGTTTTAAGCTAAGCAAAAATAGAGTAGAAATTGGTAAAATACATATTTGTGTGTAAGCAAAATAGCCAGACTTATGCATTAGAACAGGATAGCAACTTGAAAAAAAATTTTGTTTTCCATCTCACTAGGTCCTGTCTCTTAATTTATTCAAGTAAGTAAAATGCTGGGTTTTATAATCATTGCTCTGAATATTAGAAAATCATAATATCTCTCATTAACCAACAAAGACCAGGAACTGGGGCTTCGTTCAAATGGCAGAGTATCAGGCAAGAGAAGAAAAAATTGAAGTAAGAACTTGAAGTTCTTGATCCTGAACCTGCATAGTAACAGAGCAGCAGCCTGGTGATGGTACCTCACACCTATAATCTTAGCTACTCAGGAGGCTAAGATCTCAGAATCAAAGTTTAAAGCCAGCCAAAGTACCCAGTTAACTGCCAGAAAAACCAGAAGTGGCACTGTGGCTCACAGATTAAAGCACTAGCCTTGAGCTGAAGAGCTCAGGGACAGTGCCCAGGCCCAGAGTTCAAGCCCCACAATTGACAAAAATCAAACAAGCAAACAAAACTCACAAAGAAGCCTGCAGACCACAGTGGTTCTGCTGAGTCTCTTCTCTATGGGGATCAGGAAACATTTCACTTTTTCTGTCTCTTCCCATCTCAACATTCATACTAAAATAAGACTGTGTTGAAAGTTTCAATTTATAAAAATGTTTTTCATGAAGCACCCTGAAATATTCATCGCTTATATCTCAATTGAAGATAGTTGAGTTGGGGCTGCATTGGTAGAGTGCTAGCCTTGAGCAGAAAAGGTCAGGGATAGAGCTGAAGCACTCAGTTGAAGACCCAGTGCCAACACACAAAAGAAATTATGCACTTTATACACATTTTCTAATTTCTTAATGAATTTTTCAGTCTGTATAAATATAGGGTACATTCCTTGTTACTTAAGTAAGATTGCTCTTTTTTTTCTTTTTGCCAGTCCTACGGCTTGGACTCAGGGCCTAGACATTTTCATTGGACTCACTTGCCCAAGGTGAGTGCTCTGCCTCTTGAAACACAGCGCCACTTCTAGCTTTTATCTGAGTATACGGTACCGGTGAATAGAACCTAGGTCTTCATGCATTCTAGGTGAGCACTCTACCATTAGGCTACATTCCCAGGCAGTGAGATTTTTCTTACAGTCATTGTATGTTCACAGAGTTTGATCTCACACACTGTAGGGCCCTGGTTGGCTTTGACATGTGATCCTAAGCCCTGAGCCTCCTAAGTAGCTGAAATTAAGTTGTGAGCCAGCATGATGGCTTCCATTCTTTTTTCTACAAAAATATATGTAGTTATCTAAAATATATCTATAGCTGAAAAAAATGAATCTCTCCCAAACAAATCTTCAAAGAAACAACCATCCTATTAAAAGGTGGGCTAAAGACTTAAAAGAGTATTCTCTGAAGAAAAAATTAAAATAGGCTTTAGCCACATGAAGAAATGCTCCATATCTCTAGCAATAAGGGAAATGAAAATCAAAACAACTTTGAGATTCCACCTGACTCCAGTCAGAATGGCCATTATCAAAAAATCTAATAAGAGATACTGGTGGGGAAGTGACCAGGGGGGATCACACCTACACTGTTGGTGTGAGTGTAAACTCGTTCAACCACTAGGGAAAGCAGTGTGGTGGTTCCTCAAAAGCCTGAACATAGAGCTCCCCTATGATCCAGCAAATCCACTACTTGGCATCTACCCAATTGTCCAGAAAAAAGGACATACTAAAACCACTAGCACAATGATGCTCATTGCAGCACTATTTACCATAGCAAAGCTATGAAACCAACCCAGATGCCACTCAGTAGATGACTGAATCAAGAAGATGTGGTACTTATACACAATGGAATGCTATGCTGCCATCAGAAGGAATGACATTGCCCCATTTGTAAGGAAATGGAAAGACTTGGAAAAATTCATATTAAGTGAAGCAGCCAGACCCAAAGAAACATAAGCTCAATGGTTTCCCTCATTTGTAATAATTAGTTCACATCTAGGACTCTCCTAGCAGAGGATTACAATAACTCAAAAACCTAGGTATATAAGGTCATATAGGATGAGACTAAATGAAAGGATCTCTAGGATATGGGAACAAGAGCTATATCTTGTGTCATCGTTGCTCTTAATCTTGTGTGATTTTTGTCCTTAATCTACTATGTTATTTCTCATCTCTTATTTTGCCCTTTGGTTAATGTCAGATTGTTACTGTATCTGATTTTTTCCCTGGCTTATTGTATATATGTTAATTTGTTTATGTCAAATAGGAAAGGGAAGGGGGGAAACAAGATGATTGGGAAGGGGAGGGGAGAGGGAACTGGGGACAAAACCATGTGGAGTGGAATAAATGTGTGAGAAGTAATGCAGTCCACTACCTGTAAATGTAATCGTAACCCCTCTATACATTACCCTGAAAATAAAAAAGAGACTATAAAAATATCTGTAGAATATGAGGTTGGATGATGGAAACAACCAGATGCCCTACTACAAAAAATGTGATACACGCACACACACACACACACACACACACACACACACACACACACAAACGAACACACACACAATGGAATGATACATAGCCAACCGACAAGATGTAAAATTCAATGTTAATAAATTTTTTAAAAAAGAGGCTAGAGGTAAATACCACTAATGTACTTGCTCTAAGTGGTACAGAAATTTTCTTAATGAATCAAGGGGTTTTATTACATCTTTATGCAATTATTTTAGTTCTGAGTGTTCTACACTCAATGATACTTCTGGAAAGATGATATAGCTGACTGTGTAGATGGTATGAAGACATACTGGCCTAAACGTAGAATAAAGCATTGGTAAGTGGCTGTTAGCTGTCCAGATTCTACTGGAATATGTGGAATGAATTTATTAAGCACAATGCAGGCTCTTAGTCAGATCAGGATCAAGATTATGTGGTTCCATGAGATGAATGAGGAAAGATCAGAAAAATCTACTAAGATATCCAGATATACTTTTGAAACTAAGGTATCTGGACTCCTTTTTTTTTCTTTCTTGGTGGGGAGGTTGAACTTTGGACCTGGGCAAGGTCTCTTAGTTCTTTTTCCTCAAGGCTAATGCTGTACCAGTTTTAGCCACAATTCCACTTAGTTTTTGGGTGGATAAGTGGAGAGTAGAATCTTACAGTTTTTTTTGTTTTCATTTTTTTGCTTGCAAAGGCTTTGAATCACCTTCTCCCTGGCTAGTAGAATGACAATTAGGATCCTCCAGCGCCTGGCTAGTGATTTTTTGAAAATTGGACTTCCTTCCAAATCACGTAACTGGTTCCTAGCAAAGTTTTGAAGCCTGACTTAAATGTGACAGATTTTTGTCACTTGGAGACACTCTGTGCTGAACGTTAGAAATCTACCAGCTGAGTCACAGTGGCACTTCCAGTTTTTGTTTATGTGGTGCTGAGGAATGGAATCCAGGGTTTCATACATGCTAGGCAAGCTTCATTTTCAGCCCAAGGTTTTATGTTTTGTTTTTTCAGTGTTGTTGCTTCTAAGGTACTGTATGATGTTCTTTCATTTTCTTTGCTTTTTACCTCTTTTCTTTTTTTCCCTTTAGTTTTATTCTCTGTAGTCACTGTGTTGAATTCGGGTACCCTGTGTCTTGTACATAGGTTTATGTGATTTGGGGAATGGAGAGGGTATAATAAAATGGTAAAAAAAAAAAAAAAACAAAGGAAAAAGGGTGAACCAATTGAACAGTGATACTTGGAAGACACTAAACGGAAATGAACTGAACAATCTGGGTGGAGAGGGGGCTGAGGGTAGGAAAACAGAGAAAAAGGAGGTAGGGGATAACAATTTTCTTAAGAAATATGTTCATTACTTATGTAACCGTATGCCAACTATATATTGACTTAACAAAATAAATTAACTTAAAAATAATTTAGCCGGGTATGGTGGCTCACACTTGTAAATGTAGCTACTCAAGAGGCTGGGATCCAAGGATAGCAGTTCAAAGTCAGCCTGGGCACTGAAGTCCATGTGACTCTTATCTCCAATTAACCACCAGAAACCCAGAAGTGGCCCTATGGCTCAAGGGATAGGGCAGTAGTCTTGAGCTGAAAAGCTCATTGACAAGTCCTAGGTGCAGAATTGCAGTCCCATGACTTGAATGATGAATGATACTAGCCAGGCTCTGTGCGCTCACACTTGGAATCCTATCTACACAGAATCAGGTTTGAATCCAGCCCAAACAAATTGCATGATATTCTGATTTACAGTTCATTACCAAAAATCTGGAAGTGGAGCTGTGGATAAAGTGGTAGAACACTAGCCTGAAGCAAAAAAAAAACTTTTAAGGAGAGTTCCCAGGCTCTGGGTTCAAGTCCCAGGACTTGCATAAAACAACAAAATGTGACGCTGAGTCCTCCATCATTTGGTGTTATAGTTCAATATTCTTGATATGCGTCTTAGAAATTAAGTCCCTAGCAAATACTCTCCCCTGAAATTCTGCTTCATAGCTGATTCATAGAATTTCAGCATCATTACTATCACCTTCCCGTTAGCATAGCAGTCTACGACTGAAAATTTGAACAAAACTTTTGAGTAATCCTAATAAATCTGTGTATCATCTGCACACACATCAAATCAGCAGGAGCTATGTTCTACTATTATATAAATGTATTTAATCCCTTCTTGACTTAATGAGCCTTAAAGAGTAAAACATATCAAATAGTTATGAAACTAACAGTCACCATTCTTCTACCTAATATTGTAATATAAGTTTATAAATGCAAGGACTATTCTGAAGTGTGCAGAAGATAGCTTCTAATTATAATATTCTCATAAAGTATAGTTTTTAAGAAACATGTTGCTTGCTTTGGGAAAGCAAAGACAAGGAAAAATGATATAAGTAAGTTCCCTATTTATCAGAAGGAAAATACTATTGGGTTTAGATCAACTTCATTCATTCCGTGCTGATGAAACAAATATTTGCAATTCCTGAGGCCAATCACTTCATTGTGATGCACAATCAGCCAGCTTAGATCAATCTTCCAAAAAAGGAAAGGAACAAATGAGAAGCAATTAAGGTTTCCAAAATGAACCAGGTGGTGGTGGCAGCTCACACTTGTAATTCTATCTACTCAAGGCCTGAAATCCAAGGATCTGGATTAAGTCTGTCTGGGATGAAAATATTACTGTCTGTAACATCATCTCTGTTATCACAGCCCACCTGATACACTCTGCCCAACAGTTTCCAAACACCAAAGTCCATCTCCTATCTGAAATACTATCAAACGTACTCACATATTATTTCCTCTTTGGGAGATATTTGAAACATGTACCAGAAACATTTCCCTGGCTTCAGAGTGGAAGTGGAAATATATACTCACTAGAATCCCATCTAGTAAATTACAGTCAATCATCGTTCCTCACATGTTGTTAGTTAAATTGAACAATGAGTGTTTGGATCAGAAGCAATGTGTATGAGCATACATGTTGTAAAAGTACTGTAATCCTAGCTACTCAAGATAAGCTGAGAACTGAGGATTCCAGTTCAAAATCAGCCACGCAATAAATTCCATTAGATTTTTACCTCTAATTAACCAGCAAAAAACAGAGCGTTGAAATGTGCTTAAAATTCCACAGCCCTAAGCTTTGCATTAAAGTGCTAGGGGGTAGCATTCAGGATGCCCACTCCCTCCACTCCTTTTTAACATAGTACTAGAATTCCTAGGCAGTGCAATAAGGCAAGAAGCAAGCATAAAGGGGATCCAAGTAGGGAAAGAGGAAATAAAACTATCCCTCTTTGCCGATGACATGATTCTGTATTTAAAGAATGCTATAGACGCTACTCCCAAGCTCCTTGAGCTGATTCAAAGCTTTGGAAGGGTAGCAGGCCATAAAATCAACCCTCACAAATCAACTGCCTTACTTTACGCCAACACTGAGAGGAACGAGGCAATAATCAGGAAAGAAATTCCTTTCACAGTAGCCTCAAAGAAAATAAAGTATCTAGAAATTAGCTTAGCTAAGAATGTAAAGGACCGTTTAGATGAAAAATTTAAAACCCTAAAAAAGGAAATTAAAGCAGAACTAAGGAAATGGAAAAACCTCCCATGCTCCTGGATTGGAAGAATCAACATTGTGAAAATGACAATCTTGCCAAGGGCTATCTACAAATTCAATGTAATACCAATCAACATCCCAATGTCATTCTTTAAAGACATAGAAGAGGCAATTCAAAATTTCATATGGAATAATAAAAGACTCCGTATAGCAAAAATACTTCTTAGCAGAAAGAACAGCGCTGGAGGAATTTCAATTCCAAACTTAAGACTCTCTTACAGAGCTATAATTCTCAAAACAGCTTGGTACTGGCACAAGAACAGGCCTGAAGTCCATTGCAGTAGAAATGCGGACCCAGATATTAAACCACAGACCTATGGCCACCTAACCTTTGACCAGGGAGCCAAAAAAATAGAATGGAAGAAAGATAGCCTCTTCAACAAGTTGTGCTGGCAGAACTGGTTAAGCACCTGCAGAAAACTAAAGTTGGATCCTTCTTTGTCACCTTGCACTAGAATTAACTCCAAATGGATCAAAGACCTGGAGGTAAAAGCTGACACACTGAAAAGTTTACAGGAAGGAATAGGAGATACACTAGGCCTCCTTGGCACAGGTCTAAACTTTCTTAATAAGGACCAAGAATCACAACAAATCAGAGAAAGGCTGGATAAGTGGGACTGCATTAAACTGCAGAGCTTTTGTATGGCAACGGATATAGCTAGTAAACTAATCAGGAAGCCTACAGAGTGGGAGAAGATCTTCACCAACCAAACAACGGACAAAGGCCTCATATCTAAAATATATCAACAACTCAAAAAATTGAATCACTCCAAAACTAACCTCCAAAGTAACACCCATCCCATTAAAAATGGGCCAAAGCCTTAAAGAGAGTCTTCTCTGAAGAAGAAACAAAAATGGCCTATAGACACATGAAGAAATGCTCCACATTTCTGGTCATAAAAGAAATGCAAATCAAAACAACTCTAAGATTCCACCTCACTCCAGTTAGAATGGCCAGGATCAGGAAAAGGAATGACAACAGATGCTGGAGGGGATGTGGCCAGGAGGGATCACTACTACACTGTTGGTGGGAGTGCAAACTCGTTCAACCACTATGGAAAGCAGTGTGGCAGTGCCTCAAAGGTTAAACATAGAACTCCCCTATGACCCAGCAATTCCACTACTTGGCATTTACCCAACAATCCAGAAACAAGGGCATACTAACCCCACTAGCACAACAATGTTCATTGCAGCACTATTCACCATAGCAAAGATATGGAACCAACCCAGATGTCCCTCAGTTGATGAGTGGATCAACAAGTTGTGGTATTTGTACACAATGGAATTCTATGCTGCTGTCAGAAAGAATGGCATCGCCCCATTTGTTAGGAAATGGAAAGACTTAGAACAAATCATATTAAGTGAAGTAAGCCAGACTCAAAGGAACTTAGGCTCAGTGGTTTCCCTCATTCGTCATAATCAGTAGAAACCTTGGGCTCTACTAGCAGAGATTGTCAATAGAGCAAAAGGCCATATATAAGGCCATATAATGTGAAGCTAATTGAAAGGACCTCCAGGATATTGACACAAAAGCCATATAATGAATGATTGTTGTCCTTAATGTACTATGTTGTCTCTCATCTCGCTTGCTGTCCCTTGGTTATCCCATATTGGTATAGTATCTCACTTTGTTATCTGATCTATTGAATTTATTTGTATTTGGATATTTGAAATTTGATAGGGAAGGGGGGAAAACCAAGACGGGTGGGGCGTGTGGGGTTGGAGGGAAATGGGTACCAAGACATGTGAAAGGGTATCAATGTATGTGAATTCATGCACCTTCTATCTGGCAAATATCATATAACCCTTTTACTAATTACAATAAAAAAATGAAAAAAAAAGAAAGTTGTAGTGTGTGGGGAGGATGATGGGGTCAAATACATTTCTTCTTAGAAATTTACCTCATCTGGTTGCCCTGGATTTTCCTGGCCGTCTTCTTAGAGAAAGTTCTGTTATACTGGATTTGTGGCTTGGCAATGATCTAGCATGTACATCTTCGAGTAAGACATCCACAACTTCCATGCCTGAGACTCGAGTTTCCTGACCTTTGGCAACAGCACAGCAACATCTTTCTTCCTCCTGAGCCACAGGCCAAGTGAGCTGGCTTGAGCTGGTTGTTAGTTACAGTGGCTTGGTTACCAGGGTTCCATATTCTGTTCCATTGTGAGGGAGGCAGGGTCACCTTTCAGGGCCCAATGACCAAAGATCCTTGCTCACAAAAGACCTCACCAAAGACATACTGGAGGCTGAATCTCTCCTCCAATCTCACAATATACATGTGGATGTAGTATACAGCACACCTTATTTGTCCAATCCCAATGTCTTCCATTAGGCCCAACTACCAGTCTGGTCTCAGGCTCAAGGAGCCTTTCTTAGGTAAGATCCAAACTTAAGGGTCAATATTGCCCTCATCCTTTACAAAACATTTGCTTCACAGTGCCTTCTCTGCCTGCATTTTGCCCCTTGTGGAATTTTTTTTGTTTTTGCTAGTCTTGGTACTTGACCTCAGAGTGTGAACATTGTTCCTGGGCGTTCTTTAGGCTTTAGCTGTCCCACTGAGCCACAGCACCACTTGCAGCGTTTTCTATGTATGTGGTAATGAGGAATCAAACCTGAGGCTTACTGCTTGGTAGCCAAGGACTCTCCCACTAGGTCAAACACACAGGGCATCTTGCACATATTTTTGACGTCAATCTACTAGGATATTATTAGGTTTCTGTATCCTAATCAATTTTTTCCTGATGATTAGCTTTGCTGTCATGTGTAAAAAATGCAAGAGGGAAAAACACAGAAGAATTAGTGAAATTAAAGAAAAGCATTAGACACAGTTAAGTGTTCATTCTTTGTAGGAGAAAGGATATTTGGATATGATGATGATGATGATGATGATGATGATGATGATGATGACTTTATAATTACTATGTCAGGGTTGAGAGTTTGGCATAGTGGTAGAGTGCTTGCCTAGCATCCATGAAGATCTGGGTTTGATTGCTCAGTATCACATAGATAGAAAATCTAGATGTGGCACTGTGGCTCAAGAGGCAGAGGGCTAGACTTGAGAAAACCCGAGGACAGTGCTCAGGCCCTGAATTCAAGCCCCAAGACTGGCAGAAAGATAAAAGAAAATAAAAATGCTTTTTGCGAGCTAATTCACTCACAGCATTTGCTTCTGAAATCTTCGCTTCTACATCTTGTGAAATAGCCCTTTTCCTCAACGTAGACAAGAAAAACAGATCCATCCCATGGTCCACTGTGAGGCCACTGGTTGGGCTAAGAGCTAGTCGTGCAGCAACACATAAGTTTTATTCTAATACTTTCCAAACTTTGTACTCAAATATGCTACCTACTTACCAACTTATGTCAGTTATCCTTATGCTATAACTTTTCTTCATTACTACAATATTCTTACACTCCTACGCTAATCCTCTTGCACCTCCCCTGACCTCTCTCATTCTTTTTTTCTATCTCTGGACCTCTCCTCGTCTTTCAACCCTTATACTGCACGGATCTACACTTGATGGCTGTTGAGCAATATTGTATATGTAGGTGGTTAATTATTCTCTAGGCTCAGAGGGACTTAAAGACAATAGAGATTGGATTGAGAGGCTTATTGTTTTGGGTATAAATCGCTTATCAGTGGTTGTATTAGGCTGGTCTGTAAGTGCACAAAAAGAAAGAGTGATAATACCAATCAAAACTTGTGAACATCTAGTGTCTGCCAGCTACAGAGGTCTAGGTTGGTTATATCTGAAAAACTATAATCGTATTTAGTAGAAATCTTGCTCCCATTGTCAAATGGGCAGAACAAGAAACTCAAGAAAAATGTCAAATCAAGAAACAACATCCCCCACCCAATGTAAACAGACAATGGAACAGTCACTGGCAAACCTAGAGGAGAGTCTTCCAATTGCTACACAAATGCAATTGATAAACATCATTAATGAAAAATGTGAAAATATAAAGAAAGAGATAATGGAGGAAGGCATACCTGAACAAGAGGAAAGCAAAAACAAGGTGATAAGTGAAAAAGAAGAAGCCATAAAGGAGGCCATAATAAAGGTTTTTCAAAGAAAGATGGATGAATTCAAAGAATCCACAAATAAAAACGTGACCAAACTCCAGCAAATGTCCAAAGAAAATAAAGCTACTGAGCTAACCACTCAAAAGGAAATCAAGGAGATAAAGAAATCCATACATGATCTAAAACAAGGGAGGCAAGGCATCAAAAGTGAGCAATTAGAAGCAAGGGAGATGAAAAATAAAGTAGATAGAGATCAGAACAGATATCCAACTGTTTATGAAATTTAACAATAATTAGCACACAAATATCAACTCCTTAGGGACACAACAAAGGCAGTACTCAGAGGAAAATTTATAGCGCTGAGTGCCTACAACAGCAAGTTGGAAAAATGGCAAACCAACTAGTTAATGTCTCACCTTAACCTCCTGGAAAAAGAGCAACAAACCAACCCTAAACCCATTAGGAGAAAGCAAATTATTAAAATCAAAGCAGAATTAAATGATTTGGAATAAAAAAACTATAGAAAGAATCAACAAAACAAGGAGTTGGTTCTTGAAAGAATTAACAAAATTGACAAGCCCTTAGCAAATCTTACCAAAAAAAGAAGAGAGCATATCGAAATAAACAAAATCGCAGATGAAAATGGTAATATCACGACAGAAATTACCAAGATCCAGAATATCATGAGGGAATACTTCTCAAACCTTTACGCCAACAAATTTGAGAATCTAGAAGAAATGGATGAATTCCTAGACAATATTAACATACCCACACTGAACCAAGAAGAGCTAACCCAACTCAACAGGCCTATTTCAAGCTCTGAAATAGAAATGGAAATTAGACAACTTCCACTTAAAAAGAGCCCAGGGCCAGATGGATTCACAGCTGCATTCTATAAGGTCTTCAAAGCAGAGCTCACACCAATACTCCTCAAGCTCTTCAACGAAATTGAAAATGAAGGTTCTTTACTAAACTGATTCTGTGAAGCCAGCATATCCCTCATCCCCAAACCAGACAGAGATTCATCAAAGAAAGAGATCTATAGACCCATTTCTTTGATGAACATCGATGCAAAACTTCTCAACAAAATACTGGCCAACCGTCTACAACAACTCATCAAAAAAAATATACACTATGATCAAACTGGATTCATCACAGGGAGGCAAAGCTGGTTCAACATACACAAATCAATTAATATAATTCAGCACATCTACAGGAGCAGGGATAAAATCACATGATTGTCTCAATAGATGCGGAAAAGGCATTTGACAAGATCCAAAACCCCTTTATGTAAAAAGATGTGGAGAAACTAGGAATCCATGGAACATTTCTCAATGTAATAAAGGCTGTGTATGAGAAACCCACTGCTAGTATTATACTTAATGGTGAAAATCTAAAGCCATTCCCTCTAAAATCAGGAATGAGACAAGGATGCCCACTCTCTCCACTCCTTTTTAACATAGTACTAGAATTCCTAGGCAGTGCAATAAGGCAAGAAGCAAGCATAAAGGGGATCCAAGTAGGGAAAGAGGAAATAAAACTATCCCTCTTTGCCGATGACATGATTCTGTATTTAAAGAATCCTATAGACGCTACTCCCAAGCTCCTTGAGCTGATTCAAAGCTTTGGAAGGGTAGCAGGCCATAAAATCAACCCTCACAAATCAACTGCCTTACTTTACGCCAACACTGAGAGGAACGAGGCAATAATCAGGAAAGAAAATCCTTTCACAATAGCCTCAAAGAAAATAAAGTACCTAGCAATTAGCTTAACTAAGAATGTAAAGGACCGTTTAGATGAAAACTTTAAAACCCTAAAAAAGGAAATTAAAGCAGAACTAAGGAAATGGAAAAACCTCCCATGCTCCTGGATTGGAAGAATCAACATTGTGAAAATGACAATCTTGCCAAGGGCTATCTACAAATTCAATGTAATACCCATCAACATCCCAATGTCATTCTTTAAAGACATAGAAGAGGCAATTAAAAATTTCATATGGAATAATAAAAGACCCCGTATAGCAAAAACAATTCTTAGCAGAAAGAACAGCGCTGGAGGAATTTCAATTTCAAACTTAAGGCTCTATTACAGAGCTATAATTCTCAAAACATCTTGGTACTGGCACAAGAACAGGCCTGAAGTCCAATGGAGTAGAACTGCGGACCCAGATATTAAACCACAGACCTATGGCCACCTAATCTTTGACCAGGGAGCCAAAAAAATAGAATGGAAGAAAGATAGCCTCTTCAACAAGTTGTGCTGGCAGAACTGGTTAAACACCTGCAGAAAACTGAAGTTGGATCCTTCTTTGTCACCTTGCACTAGAATTAACTCCAAATGGATCAAAGACGTGGAGGTAAAAGCTGACAGACTGAATAGTTTACAGGAAGGAATAGGAGATACACTAGGCCTCCTTGGCACAGGTCGAAACTTTCTTAATAAGGACCAAGAATCACAACAAATCAGAGAAAGGCTGGATAAGTGGGACTGCATTAAACTGCAGAGCTTTTGTATGGCAACGGATATAGCTAGTAAACTAATCAGGAAGCCTACAGAGTGGGAGAAGATCTTCACCAACCAAACAACGGACCAAGGCCTCATCTCTAAAATATATCAACAACTCAAAAAATTGAATCACTCCAAAACTAACCTCCAAAGTAACACCCATCCCATTACAAAATGGGCCAAAGACTTAAAGAGAGTCTTCTCTGAAGAAGAAACAAAAATGGCCTATAGACACATGAGGAAATGCTCCACATTTCTGCTCATAAAAGAAATGCAAATCAAAACAACTCTAAGATTCCACCTAACTCCAGTTAGAATGGCCAGGATCAGGAAAACGAATGACAACAGATGCTGGAAGGGATGTGGTCAGGAGGGATCACTACTACACTGTTGGTGGGAGTGCAAACTCGTTCAACCACTATGGATAGCAGTGCGGCAGTGCCTCAAAACGCTAAACATACAACTCCCCTATGACCCAGTAATTCCAGTACTTGGCATTTACCCAACAATCCAGAAACAAGGGCAAACTAAACCCACTAGCACAACAATGTTCATTGCAGCACTATTCACCATAGCAAAGATATGGAACCAACCCATATGTCCCTCAGTTGATGAGTGGATCAACAAGTTGTGGTATTTGTACACAATGGAATTCTATGCTGCTGTCAGAAAGAATGACATCGCCCCATTTATTAGGAAATGGAAAGACTTAGAACAAATCATATTAAGTGAAGTAAGCCAGACTCAAAGGAATTTAGGCTCAGTGGTTTCCCTCATTCGTCATAATCAGTAGAAACCTTGGGCTCTACTAGCAGAGATTTGCAATAGAGTAAAAGGCCATATATAAGGCCATATAATGTGAAGCTAATTGAAAGGACCTCCAGGATATTGACACAAAAGCCATATAATGAATGATTGTTGTCCTTAATGTACTATGTTGTCTCTCATCTCGTTTGCTGTCCCTTGGTTATCCCATATTGGTATAGTATCTCACTTTGTTATCTGATATATTGAATTTATTTGTATTTGGATATTTGAAATTTGATAGGGAAGGGGGGAAAACCAAGACGAGTGGGGGGTGTGGGGTTGGAGGGAAATGGGTACCAAGACATGTGAAAGGTATCAATGTATGTGAATTAATGCACCTTCTATCTGGAAAATATCATCTAACCCTTTTACTAATTACAATAAAAAAATGAAAAAAAAGAAAGTTGTAGTGTGTGGGGAGGATGATGGGGTCAAATACATTTCTTCTTAGAAATTTACCTCATCTGGTTGCCCTGGATTTTCCTGGCCTTCTTCTTAGAGAAAGTTCTGTTATACTGGATTTGTGGCTTGGCAATGATCTAGCATGTACATCTTCGAGTAAGACATCCACAACTTCCATGCCTGAGACTCGAGTTTCCTGACCTTCGGCAACAGCACAGCAACATCTTGCTTCCTCATGAGCCACAGGCCAAGTGAGCTGGCTTGAGCTGGTTGTTAGTTACAGTGGCTTGGTTACCAGGGTTCCATATTCTGTTCCATTGTGAGGGAGGCAGGGTCACCTTTCAGGGCCCAATGACCAAAGATCCTTGCTCACAAAAGACCTCACCAAAGACATACTGGAGGCTGAATCTCTCCTCCAATCTCACAATATACATGTGGATGTAGTATACAGCACACCTTATTTGTCCAATCCCAATGTCTTCCACTAGGCCCAACTACCAGTCTGGCCTCAGGCTCAAGGAGCCTTTCTTAGGTAAGATCCAAACTTAAGGGTCAACATTGCCCTCATCCTTTACAAAACATTTGCTTCACAGTGCCTTCTCTGCCTGCATTTTGCCCCTTGTCGAATTTTTTTTTTGTTTTTGCTAGTCTTGGTACTTGACCTCAGAGTGTGAACATTGTTCTTGGCCTTTCTTTAGGCTTTAGCTGTCCCACCGAGCCACAGCACCACTTGCAGCGTTTTCTATGTATGTGGTAATGAGGAATCAAACCTGAGGCTTACTGCTTGGTAGCCAAGGACTCTCCCACTAGGTCAAACACACAGGGCATCTTGCACATATTTTTGACCTCAATCTACTAGGATATTATTAGGTTTCTGTATTCTAATCAATTTTTTCCTGATGATTAGCTTTGCTGTCATGTGGAAAAAATGCAAGAGGGAAAAACACAGAAGAATTAGTGAAATTAAAAAAAAGCATTAGACACAGTTAAGTGTTCATTCCTTGTACGAGAAAGGATATTTGGATATGATGATGATGATGATGACTTTATAATTACTATGTCAGGGTTGAGAGTTTGGCATAATGGTAGAGTGCTTGCCTAGCATCCATGAAGATCTGGGTTTGATTGCTCAGTATCACATAGATAGAAAATCTAGATGTGTCACTGTGGCTCAAGTGGCAGAGGGCTAGACTTGAGAAAACCCGAGGACAGTGCTCAGGCCCTGAATTCAAGCCCCAAGACTGGCAGAAAGATAAAAGAAAATAAAAATGCTTTTTGCGAGCTAATTCACTCACAGCATTTGCTTCTGAATTCTTCGCTTCTGCATCTTGTGAAATAGCCCTTTCCCTCAACGTAGACAAGAAAAACAGATCCATCCCATGGTCCACTGTGAGGCCACTGGTTGGGCTAAGAGCTAGTCGTGCAGCAACACATAAGTTTTATTCTAATACTATCCAAACTTTGTACTCAAATATGCTACCTACTTACCAACTTATGTCAGTTATCCTTGTGCTATAACTTTTCTTCATTACTACAATATTCTTACACTCCTACGTTAATCCTCTTGCACCTCTCCTGACCTCTCTCATTCTTTTTTTCTATCTCTGGACCTCTACTCGTCTTTCAACCCTTATACTGCACGGATCTACACTTGATGGCTGCTGAGCAATATTGTATAGGTAGGTGGTTAATTATTCTCTAGGCTCAGAGGAACTTAACGACAATAGAGATTGGATTGAGAGGCTTATTGTTTTGGGTATAAATCGCTTATCAGTGGTTGTATTAGACTGGTCTGTAAGTGCACAAAAAGAAAGAGTGATAATACCAATCAAAACTTGTGAACATCTAGTGTCTGCCAGCTACAGAGGTCTAGGTTGGTTATATCAGAATAACTATAATTGTATTTAGTAGTAATCTTGCTCCCATTGTCAAATGGGCAGAAGAAGAAACTCAAGAAAAGTGTCAAATCAAGAAACAACATCCCCCACCCAATGTAAACAGACAATGGAACAGTCACTGGCAAACCTAGAGGAGAGTCTTCCAATTGCTACACAAATGCAATTGATAAACATCCTTAATGGAAAATGTGAAAATATAAAGAAAGAGATAATGGAGGAAGCCATAGCTGAACAAGAGGAAAGCAAAAACAAGGTGATAAGTGAAAAAGACAAAGCCATAAAGGAGGCCATAATAAAGGTTTTTCAAAGAAAGATGGATGAATTCATAGAATCCACAAATAAAAACGTGACCAAACTCCAGCAAATGTCCAAAGAAAATAAAGCTACTGAGCTAAACACTCAAAAGGAAATCAAGGAGATAAAGAAATCCATACATGATCTAAAACAAGAGACACAAGGTATAAAAAGTGAGCAATTAGAAGCAAGGGAGATGAAAAATAAAGTAGATAGCTTTGATAGCAGGTTAGACAATTCAGAGGAGAGAATTTCCGGGGCTGAAGATAATTTAGGTATTATAAAGTACAGAAAATGAGTCAATCGAAATCTAGGAAATATGAGAGAGCGCTTCAGGAGGTCCAAGAAACAATTAGGAAGCCTCATTTAAGGCTAGTTGGTATTGAGGAGGGCGTGGAGAAAGAGGTCAATGGTATTGGAAATATACTTCAGGGAATCATCTCAGAGAATTTCCCAAATATCCAGAAGGGCAGGCCCATCCAGATACGAGAAGCTTTTAGAACCCCAAACAGACCTGACCAGAAAAGAACATCCCACCGCCACATTGTGATCCGAACTGGATCAATAGAAACGAAAGGAAAGATCCTAAAGGCAGCCAGGGAAAAGGGATCAGTAACCTATAAAGGCAAACCAATCAGAATAACCCCAGATTTCTCAGCAGAGACCATGCAAGCCCGAAGTCACTAGAAGCGTATATGTCATGCCCTTAAATCAAATAACAACCAAACAAGAATACTGTAGCCAGCTAAGCTCTCATTCAAACTGAGGGAACAATAAAACATTCCATTCCAGGGAAAAGCTGCAACAATATGTCGAAACAAAACCAACACTACAGAGAATTCTCAAAGATGCTCTATACATACAAAACCAAAATAAATGCATTATAGGGAAAGAAATGGCACCTAAACAGCATACCATCTAAGGACCACAAGAACTGTCAAGACACAGGCCCTACTAAAAGCTTTTAAAAATGGTAGGAACTAATAAATATCTCTCAATCCTAACTCTCAATATCAATGGACTTAACTCTCCAATTAAACGGCATAGGCTGTCTAGTTGGATCAAAAAGCAAGAGCCATCGTTCTGCTGTCTTCAAGAGACACATCTTACCCAAAAACAATCATCTTTTGAAAGTGAGAGGTTGAAATAAATTCTATCAAGCTAACTGCCCACATAAACAGGCTGGATTTGCCAACCTCATATCAGACAATAGACTTCAAACTAAAATTAGTAAGAAAAGACAAAGAAGGTTACTACATACTACTAAAGGGATATATCCTCCAGGAAGACATAACGATCCTAAATATTTACACACCCAATCCCAGAGCTCCAAACTTCATCAAGCAAACTTTACTTACACTGAAACCATACATAGATCGAAATACAGTGAGTGTTGGTGAGTTTAACACACCACTCTCACCTATGGACAGATCAACAAGGCAAAAACTCAACAGAGAAACCTTAGAACTGAACAACTATATAGACCAACTAGATCTAACAGACATCTGGAGAATATTCCACCCAGTAACACCACAATATACGTTTTTCTCAGCAGCACATGGAATATTTTCCAAAATAGACCACATCTTAGGCCATAAAGCAAACCTGGACAGATTCAGAAACACTGAAATTATTCCATGCACACTCTCAGACCATAAAGGCATCAAATTCGAGCTGAACACACATCTCCACCAAAGAAAACCCTGTAACTCATGGAGACTGAACAACACATTGTTGAATCAAAAACAATGGGTAATCAAAGAGATCAGAACAGATATCCAACTGTTTATGAAATTTAACAATAAGGAGCACACAAATATCAACTCCTTAGGGACACAACAAAGGCAGTACTCAGAGGAAAATTTATAGCGCTGAGTGCCTACAACAGCAAGTTGGAAAAATGGCAAACCAACTAGTTAATGTCTCACCTTAACCTCCTGGAAAAAGAGCAACAAACCAACCCTAAACCCATTAGGAGAAAGCAAATTATTAAAATCAAAGCAGAATTAAATGATTTGGAATAAAAAAACTATAGAAAGCATCAACAAAACAAGGAGTTTGTTCTTTGAAAGAATTAACAAAATTGACAACCCCTTAGCAAATCTTACCAAAAAAAGAAGAGAGCATATCAAAATAAACAAAATCGCAGAGGAAAATGGTAATATCACGACAGAAATTACCAAGATCCAGAATATCATGAGGGAATACTTCTCAAACCTTTATGCCAACAAATTTGAGAATCTAGAAGAAATGGATGAATTCCTAGACAATATTAACATACCGACACTGCAGCAAGAAAAGCTATCCCAACTCAACAGGCCTATTTCAAGCTCTGAAATAGAAATGGAAATTAGACAACTTCCACTTAAAAAGAGCCCAGGGCCAGATGGATTCACAGCTGAATTCTATAAGGTCTTCAAAGCAGAGCTCACACCAATACTCCTCAAGCTCTTCAACGAAATTGAAAATGATTCTTTACGAAACTCATTCTGTGAAGCCAGTATATCCCTCATCCCCAAACCAGACAGAGATTCATCAAAGAAAGAGTTCTATAGACCCATTTCTTTGATGAACATCGATGCAAAACTTCTCAACAAAATACTGGCCAACCGTCTACAACAACTCATCAAAAAAATTATACACTATGATCAAACTGGATTCATCACAAGGAGGCAAAGCTGGTTCAACATATACAAATCAATTTATATAATTCAACACATCAACAGGAGCAGGGATAAAATCACATGATTGTCTCAATAGATGCGGAAAAGGCATTTGGCAAGATCCAAAACCCATTTTTGTTAAAAGATGTGGAGAAACTAGGAATCCATGGAACATTTCTCAATGTAATAAAGGCTGTGTATGAGAAACCCACTGCTAGTATTATACTTAAGGGTGAAAATCTAAAGCCATTCCCTCTAAAATCAGGAATGAGACAAGGATGCCCACTCTCTCCACTCCTTTGTAACATAGTACTAGAATTCCTAGGCAGTGCAATAAGGCAAGAAGCAAGCATAAAGTGGATCTAAGTAGATAAAGAGGAAATAAAACTATCCCTCTTTGCAGATGACATGATTCTGTATTTAAAGAATCCTATAGACTCTACTCCCAAGCTCCTTGAACTGATTCAAAGCTTTGGAAGGGTAGCAGGCCATAAAATCAACCCTCACAAATCAACTGCCTTACTTTACGCCAACAGTGAGAGGAACGAGGCAATAATCAGGAAAGAAACGCCTGTCACAATAGCCTCAAAGAAAATAAAGTACCTAGGAATTAGCTTAACTAAGAATGTCAAGGACCGGTTAGATGAAAACTTTAAAGCCATAAAAAAGGAAATTAAAGCAGAACTAAGGAAATGGAAAATCCTCCCATGCTCCTGGATTGGAAGAATCAACATTGTGAAAATGACAATCTTGCCAAGGGCTATCTACAAATTCAATGCAATACCCATCAACATCCCAATGTCATTCTTTAAATAAATAAAAGAGGCAATTCCAAATATCATGTGGAATAATAAAACACCCCGTATAGCAAAAACACTTCTTAGCAGAAAGAACAGCGCTGGAGGAATTTCAATTCCAAACTTTAGACTTTATTACAGAGCTATAATTCTCAAAACAGCTTGGTACTGGCACAAGAACAGGCCTGAAGTCCAATGGAATAGAGCTGCGGACCCAGATATTAAACCACAGACCTATGGCAACCTAACCTTTGACAAGGGAGCCAAAAAAATAGAATGGAAGAAAGATAGCCTCTTCAACAAGTTGTGCTGGCAGAACTGGTTAAGCACATGCAGAAAACTAAAGTTGGATACTTCTTTGTCACCTTGCACTAGAATTAACTCCAAATGGATCAAACACCTGGAGTTAAAAGCTGACACACTGAAAAGTTTACAGGAAGGAATAGGAGATACACTAGGCCTCCTTGGCACAGGTCGAAACTTTCTTAATAAGGACCAAGAATCACAACAAATCAGAGAAAGGCTGGATTCGTGGGACTGCATTAAACTGCAGAGCTTTTGTATGGCAACGGATATAGCTAGTAAACTAATCAGGAAGCCTACAGAGTGGGAGAAGATCTTCACCAACCAAACCACGGACAAAGACCTCATATCTAAAATATATCAACAACTCAAAAAATTGAATCACTCCAAAACTAACCTCCAAAGTAACACCCATCCCATTACAAAATGGGCCAAAGACTTAAAGAGATTCTTCTCTGAAAAAGAAACAAAAATGGCCTATAGACACAAGAAGAAATGCTCAACATCTCTGGTCATAAAAGAAATGCAAATCAAAACAAGTCTAAGATTCCACCTAACTCCAGTTAGAATGACCAGGATCAGGAAAATGATGACAACAGATGCTGGAGGGGATGTGGTCAGGAGGGATCACTACTACACTGTTGGTGGGAGTGCAAACTAGTACAACCACTATGGAAAGCAGTGTGGCAGTGCCTCAAAAGGCTAAACATAGAACTCCCCTATGACCCAGCAATTCCACTACTTGGCATTTACCCAACAATCCAGAAACAAGGGCATACTAAACCCACTAGCACAACAATGTTCATTGCAGCGCTATTCACCATAGCAAAGATAGGGAACCAACCCAGATGTACCTCAGTTGATGAGTGGATCAACAAGTTGTGGTATTTGTACACAATGGAATTCTATGCTGCTGTCAGAAAGAATGACATCGCCCCATATGGTAGGAAATGGAAAGACTTAGAACAAATCATATTAAGTGAAGTAAGCCAGACTCAAAGGATCTTAGGCTCAGTGGTTTCCCTCATTCGTCATAATCAGTAGAAACCTTGGGCTCTACTAGCAGAGATTTGCAATAGAGCAAAAGGCCATATATAAGGCCATATAATGTGAAGCTAATTGAAAGGACCTCCAGGATATTGAAACAAAAGCCACATAATGAATGATTGTTGTCCTTAATGTACTATGTTCTCTCTCATCTCGTTTGCTGTCCCTTGGTTATCCCATATTGGTATAGTATCTAACTTTATCTTATATATTGAATTTAGTTGTACTTGGATATCTGAAATTTGATAGGGAAGGGGGGAAAACCAAGCTGGGTGGGGGGTGTGGATTTGGAGGGAAATGGGTACCAAGACATGTGAAACGGTATCAATGTATGTGAATTAATGCACCTTCTATCTGGCAAATATCATCTAACCCTTTTACTAATTACAATAAAAAAATGAAAAAAAAAGAAAGTTGTAGTGTGTGGGGAGGATGATGGGGTCAAATACATTTCTTCTTAGAAATTTACCTCATCTGGTTGCCCTGGATTTTCCTGGCCTTCTTCTTAGAGAAAGTTCTGTTATACTGGATTTGTGGCTTGGCAATGATCTAGCATGTACATCTTCGACTAAGACATCCACAACTTCCATGCCAGAGACTCGAGTTTCCTGACTTTGGCAACAGCACAGCAACATCTTGCTTCCTCCTGAGCCACAGGCCAAGTGAGCTGGCTTCAGCTGGTTGTTAGTTACAGTGGCTTGGTTACCAGGGTTCCATATTCTGTTCCATTGTGAGGGAGGCAGGGTCACCTTTCAGGGCCCAATGACCAAAGATCCTTGCTCACAAAAGACCTCACCAAAGACATACTGGAGGCTGAATCTCTCCTCCAATCTCACAATATACATGTGGATGTAGTAAACAGCACACCTTATTTGTCCAATCCCAATGTCTTCCACTAGGCCCAACTACCAGTCTGGTCTCAGACTCAAGGAGCCTTTCTTAGGTAAGATCCAAACTTAAGGGTCAACATTGCCCTCATCCTTTACAAAACATTTGCTTCACAGTGCCTTCTCTGCCTGCATTTTGCCCCTTGTCGAATTTTTTTTTGTTTTTGCTAGTCTTGGGACTTGACCTCAGAGTGTGAACATTGTTCTTGGACTTTCTTTAGGCTTTAGCTGTCCCACCGAGCCACAGCACCACTTGCAGCGTTTTCTATGTATGTGGTAATGAGGAATCAAACCTGAGGCTTACTGCTTGGTAGCCAAGGACTCTCCCACTAGGTCAAACACACAGGGCATCTTGCACATATTTTTGACGTCAATCTACTAGGATATTATTAGGTTTCTGTATCCTAATCAAGTTTTTTCCTGATGATTAGCTTTGCTGTCATGTGGAAAAAATGCAAGAGGGAAAAACACAGAAGAATTAGTGAAATTAAAAAAAAAGCATTAGACACAGTTAAGTGTTCATTCTTTGTAGGAGAAAGGATATTTGGATATGATGATGATGATGATGACTTTATAATTACTATGTCACGGTTGAGAGTTTGGGATAGTGGTAGAGTGCTTGCCTAGCATCCATGAAGATCTGGGTTTGATTGCTCAGTATCACATAGATAGAAAATCTAGATGTGGCACTGTGGCTCAAGTGGCAGAAGGCTAGACTTGAGAAAACCCGAGGACAGTTTCAGGCCCTGAATTCAAGCCCCAAGACTGGCAGAAAGGTAAAAGAAAATAAAAATGCTTTTTACGAGCTAATTCACTCACAGCATTTGCTTCTGAAATCTTCGCTTCTGCATCTTGTGAAATACCCCTTTCCCTCAACGTAGACAAGAAAAACAGATCCATCCCATGGTCCACTGTGAGGCCACTGGTTGGGCTAAGAGCTAGTCGTGCAGCAACACATAAGTTTTATTCTAATACTTTCCAAACTTTGTACTCAAATATGCTACCTACCTACCAACTTAGGTCAGTTATCCTTATGCTATACCTTTTCTTCATTACTACAATATTCTTACACTCCTACGTTAATACTCTTGTACCTCCCCTGATCTCTCATTCTTTTTTTCTATCTCTGGACCTCTGCTCGTCTTTCAACCCTTATACTGCACGTATCTACATTTGATGGCTGTTGAGCAATATTGTATATGTAGGTGGTTAATTATTCTCTAGGCTCAGAGGGACATAACGACAATATAGATTGGATTGTGAAGCTTATTGTTTTGGGTATAAATCGCTTATCAGTGGTTGTATTAGACTGGTCGGTAAGTGCACTAAAAGAAAGAGTTAATACCAATCAAAACTTGTGAACATCTAGTGTGTGCCAGCTACAGAGGTCTAGGTTGGTTATATCTGAAAAACTATAATCGTATTTAGTAGTAATCTTGCTCCCATTTTCAAATGGGCAGAACAAGAAACTCAAGAAAAATGTCAAATCAAGAAACAACATCCCCCACCAAATGTAAATAGACAATGGAACAGTCACTGGCAAACCTAGAGGAGAGTCTTCCAAGTGCTACATAAATGCAATTGATAAACATCATTAATGGAAAATGTGAAAATATAAAGAAAGAGATAATGGAGGAAGCCATAGCTGAACAAGAGGAAAGCAAAAACAAGGTGATAAGTGAAAAAGAAGAAGCCATAAAGGAGGCCATAATAAAGGTTTTTCAAAGAAAGATGGATGAATTCATAGAATCCACAAATAAAAACGTGACCAAACTCCAGCAAATGTCCAAAGAAAATAAAGCTACTGAGCTAACCACTCAAAAGGAAATCAAGGAGATAAAGAAATCCATACATGATCTAAAACAGGAGATGCAAGGCATCAAAAATGAGTAATTAGAAGCAAGGGAGATGAAAAATAAAGTAGATAGTTTGATAGCAGGATAGACAATGCAGAGGAGAGAATTTTCGGGGCATAAGATAATTTAGTTATTATAGAGAAAGAACAGAAAATGAGTCAATCCAAATCTAGGAAATATGAGAGAGCGCTTCAAGAGGTCCAAAATGCAATTACGAAGCCTAATTTAAGGCTAGTTGGTATTGAGGAGGGCGTGGAGAAAGAGATCAATGGTATTGGAAATATACTTCAGGGAATCATCTCAGAGAACTTCCCAAATATCCAGAAGGGCAGGCCCATCCAGATACGAGAAGCTTTTAGAACCCCAAACAGACCTGACCAGAAAAGAACATCCCACCGCCACATTGTGATCCGAACTGGATCAATAGAAACGAAAGAAAAGATCGTAAAGGCAGCCAGGGAAAAGGGATCAGTAACCTATAAAAGCAAACCAATCAGAATAACCCCAGATTTCTCAGCAGAGACCATGCTAGGACGAAGTTACTGGAAGCATATATGTCATGTCCTTAAATCAAATAACTACCAACCAAGAATACTGTAGCCAGCTAAGCTCTCATTCATAACTGAGGGAACAATAAAAACATTCCATTCCAGGGAAAAGCTGCAACAATATGTCGAAACAAAACCAACACTACAGAGAATTCTCAAAGATGCTCTATACATACAAAACCAAAATAAATGCATTATAGGGAAAGAAATGGCACCTAAACAGCATACCATCTAAGGACCACAAGAACTGTCAAGACACAGGCCCTACTAAAAGCTTTTAAAAATGGTAGGAACTAATAAATATCTCTCAATCCTAACTCTCAATATCAATGGACTTAACTCTCCAATTAAACGGCATAGGCTGTCTAGTTGGATCAAAAAGCAAGAGCCATCGTTCTGCTGTCTTCAAGAGACACATCTTACCCAAAAACCATCATCTTTTGAAAGTGAGAGGTTGGAATAAATTCTATCAAGCTAACTGCCCCCATAAACAGGCTGGAGTTGCCATCCTCATATCAGATACAATAGAATTCAAACTAAAATTAGTAAGAAAAGACAAAGAAGGTTACTACATACTACTAAATGGATCTTTCCTCCAGGAAGACATAACGATCCTAAATATTTACACACCCTTTTGAAGGTTCTCAAAAGATTGAAGATTCTGACTGTGTAAGTTAGATTTCGGCATTGATATTAAATAATGCAATGAGTAGGGATTTATATTTGAAATATCACTGTTGGCAAAATCTAACACATATTTGCTGAGTATTTGCTTTTGATTTCCCAAGAAGTTCAGTACAAGCCAACATGTGTGGCATATATCGACTGGGAGAAATTATTAAGAGTATGTGACTCATTTGAACAGGAGTCAGGAAAAGATACAGAAGCAGGATACCCATATTGTGATAATTTGTATCTTTTGCATATTTTGTGTTTGTTATTATTTCCATTTGTAGTGTACATTTCTAGGTAAAAACTTTTAAAATGTTTAGAAACAATTTGTTATTTCAACAGCAAAAAAAGACATTTATATGCCTGATAAAATTCACAGAATCCAAATTTTTCCATATTATTTTTTTTTGTGGTTCATAGATCTTGAACTCAGCCTGGGCACTATGCCTGAGCTCTTCAGCTCCAGGCTACCACCTTACACTGGAGCCAAGCCCCACTTCCCATTTTCTAAAAGTAAATTGGAGATAAGTGTCTCAGGTCTTTTTGTGCCAGGATGGCTTTAAACCTTGATCCTCAGATCTCAGCCTCCTGAGTAGCTAGGATTATAGAAGTGAGCCACCACTCCATCATGCTCAGCTTTCTGGTTTTTTTTTAAACAAGCCCTTTGGCTGGAACTCGGTCTGAGCACTGTCCTTCAGCTTTCCTCAAGCCTAGTGATCTTCTACTTGAGCCACAGCACTACTTCTGGTTTTTTCTGTGTATGTGGTACTGCGGAATTGAAACTTCGTCTTCATACAAGCACTCTACAACTATGCCAAACTCCCAGCCCCTCCACATTAGTTTTTATGATAGATCTTTCCATGCATCCAGGTTGGCTAGAAATCCTTCTTGAGTTTCCCAAGATCAGGGAGTATAGGTGTGTCCCATCCTGTGTGGCTACATAACCATTGTTTAGGGTACAGTTCTCTCTTCATTCTACCCATCTAGAGCAATTTTCATCTTCCATGTATAATCATTAAACATTCAGCTCCTGTTCCTCTCTACTCCATTCTCTGGAACCATCGTGCTTTTTGGCTCTAAGGGTTTGTTGATCCTTGGAAGCTCTGGAAGGGAAAACATACCCTAGCTCTTCCTTTATGACTGCTGTATTTTTAGTTTACTGTAATCAAGATTGATCTGTAAAATATAGTAAAATGTTCTTCCTTTTCAATGCATTGTTTTGCATATTTCTATCTTTTGATTATTATTAATAGTTGTGAATGGATTCTCCACATATTTGTTCTAGTCTCTGCTTTCTCTTCCGTTAGGTACAAATCTAGAAATAGAAGTGTTGGACCATATTTCTATGTAATTCTATATTTAGTACTTTTTTAGCACTCTCCACGCAATTTTTGATTGTTTTATATTCCTTGCAGAACTATTCCAAAGTTCTACTTCTTCTCAGTACCTTCCCAGTAATAGTTAGACTTTGAAAGTTTTTTTTTTGTATGCGTGTGTGTGTGTGTGTTTGTGTGTGTGTCTGTGGATCTTTTTGTTTAAAACTATATTTATATTAACATATTTAAAGTAAAGATTTCATTATAATTTTAATTTTTCTCATGACTGTTAATATTGAACTTCTTTCTACATTTTGAACTACTATTTCTATATATTCTTTTTAGAAAATCCTCTCCAATCTCCAATTTTTTTCCCTTTTTTTGTGGGGTAGTGGGGAAAGTCATGGGGCTTGGACCTTGGGCCGTGAGCTCTTTAGTTTAAGGCTATTGTCCTACCCTGAGTATTGCCCCTCAGTTCTTCTGCTCACAGCTCCCTACCCCTCTTCCCATTATATACAGAACAAAGGTCATCCTCAGTCTTTTTGAAAAAGTAAAACATACAGTAAATTTGTAGTATAAAACAGCAAGAAATAAATTTCTTGCCTGGTGCAGTGCCTTATACCTGTAATCCTAGCTACTCAGATATCAGGCTGATATCTAAAGATTTGGTTCAAAGCCAGCCTGGGCATTAGAAAGTCTATGAGACTCTCATCTACAGTTAACCACTAGAATATGGGAAATAGCACTGTGGCTTCATAGGTAGGGTGATAGCCTTGAGTTGAAGAGCTCAGGAACAGTGCCCAGGCCCAGAGTTCAAGCCTTACAAATCCCCCAGCCAAAAAAAAGAAAAAAAAGTTTCTTCCCCAAGTGATTATTATGCCAGCCATAGAACATTAACATTCTGGGTGTACTTCACAGTATTATTACTTGATACCCTAAGATTTTGCAATATTCTCACAGTACCAGCATATGTCATCATATAATGTAGTTCCTTTTCAATGGAATAATTCCATTTATAACCTAAATCTACTCCCCCGACTTATTTTTGTTGATACCACAATTGCTCTACCATGATATGCCACAAGCCATTAAACATTTTATGGTGGGTAATTGGAAAGGAGTCTCATGGAATTTTGTGCCAGGCTGGCTTTGAACCATGGTCCTCAGATCTCAGTCTCCTGAGTAGCTAGGATGACAGGCGTGAGCCACCAACACCTGGCTTGCCTTGTTATTTTTTTGTGGGTCTTGGGACTTGAACTCTGGGCCTAGGCACCATCCCTAAGCTTTTCAGGTCAATAGTAAGTCTAAACATTTAAGTAAAGGAATACAATTCCAACAAAAAAAAGAATACAATTCCAGACATGGTGTGTTTATAACTCAGTGCTAATTACTTGATGAAAATGTGCCATTCCAGAAGCTGGTGTCATTTGATGATGTAGCTGTGGATTTCAGCTGGGAGGAGTGGCAGCATCTGGACAATGCTCAGAGGACCCTGTACAGAGATGTAACGCTAGAGACCTACAGCAACCTGGTGTCCTTAGGTGAGCAAAAGTCAAATTCACTTGCAAGGCCAAGTGCCTTGTTATTTTGCAGATACGTGAATGTTTATCAAACTTTCAATACTATTTAAATGAAAGATTCCAGGCCCTGAGAAGTATCATTACTTTCTAAAGAAAACCTAAGATAATTTTGTACTCATTCTTCAGGATACCTTCAGGATACTTTGACAACAGTTATAAATTATGTTTCCTCTAATGGAGACGACATTCCAAACTTACACAGTAATTGTAAGTGGATAAACCATCCAGAATAGAATATATATCATTATTGGAAATAGGATCTACAAATCACTAAACAGTGAGTTTATAATGGAAACCTGGCACTAGGTGCAATGTTTCATGCCTGTAATCTTAAAATATTCAGGAGGAAGAAATCTAAGAATTCTAATTTGAAGCCAGCAATGGCATAAAAATTGCCATGAAACTCTATAACTCCAAGTAACCCCTCAAAAATGTTAGTGGAGTGTCAAGAGTTTGACTTTGTGGTTGAGTGCTTGCCTAGCATGCATGAAGACCTATGCATGTAAGTGGAGCTGGGACTCAAACTGGTATTTTTCTAGCCTTGAGCAAGACAGCTATGTTTATGCCATACAAAATGAATCCAGAGCTGGGGAAAAGTCAACCATGGAGCCAGTGAGAAATGAGAGAAAAGATTTAATAGATAACTTGTGAGTAGGATGTCTGCGAACTTAAAGCAATGATGACACAGCATAAGCAATAATTCTCTACTGTTTCTAATTTACAGGGCCCTGTGTTCCCAAACCTGTATTAATTGACAAGCTAGAGCACTGTGCAGAACTCTGGATAGGAAATTCCTCTGACAAGAATATCACAGGTGAGTGAATGCATCTTCATATTGATGTTGGAGCCTGAGCCCCATTGGTAAGTTCATGTTGTGATGTACTGATCAATAATATTCTTAGTTACCCTAAATCCTGTGTGGAACCTATGGAATTCTTTGTGAATGAATCAAGAATCATTTTCTTTTCCCAATCCTATGCCTGGTCTCAGGGACTGAGCATGGTCCTTGGGTTTTCTCAAGGCTAGCTCTCTACTTCTTGAGTCATAGCACCACTTCTGGCTTTTTCTTTGTATGTAGTACCAAGGAATTGAACCAGGTCTTTCTGCATGCTAGCCCAAACCCCCGGCACCAAGAATCATAGGGTGATATGATGAATTCTATGTGGCAGTAGAGTTAAAGTTAGATTTCTCTGTAGAAATCACTGTGAAACAAAATAAAATGAGAAAGCCATGAGCCCGTGGCTCATGCCTGTAATCCTAGCTACTTAGGAGGCTGAGATCTGAGGATCAAGGTTCAAAGATTGACCTATCACAAAAACACCTTAGACTCTTCTCTCCAATGAACCAATAGAAAATGAGAAGTGGGGTTGAGGCTAAAGACATAGGGCAGTAGCCTTGAGCTGAAGAGCTCAGGAAGAACAGCCAGGTCTAGAATTCAAGTCCCATGACTGCAAAACAAGAAAGAAAGAAAGAAAGAAAGAAAGAAAGAAAGAAAGAAAGAAAGAAAGAAAGAAAGAAAGAAAGAATGATATTTCATTTCTTTAAAACTAAGACTATAAATGATTGAGCAAACAAGGAATAAGTCAGGGCATTATTCTCTGATAAGGATAATATCTTTTTGCTGGTAGGAAGAGACTGGTATTCAGAACCAGACCTTTCCACCAGAAATTGAGCCTAGTGGTAGAGTGCTTGCCTAGCATGCACAAAGACAGAGGTTTAATTCCTTATTTCCACATACATAGAAAAAGCCAGAAGTAATGACTTCATTGGTAGGGTTCTAGTCTTGAGAAAACCCAAGGACAGTGGTTAGGTCCTAAGTTTAAACCCAGGAATGGAAGGAAAAGAAAAACAACAAAGTTTCAATCAACATAAGAAAATTAACTAGACAATGAGCTGGGGTTTTTCTGGTCTTCCATGGTTCTGAGGGACAGGAGTGTTAGAAAAGGAATTTTTATAAGACTTCAAATGGAAAGAAACAAATTTCAAAATTCCCACAAATACCTAAATTGAGACTTTAGTGAGAAGTTGTAACTGAAGGGATATAGGTGTAAGTCCTTACTCTCAAGAATCGTTCTTGCTTGGATCAAAGGCAAACAGACATATACACCAAACTTGTGGCTGCTGAATCTAGAAAAAATTCGTGTTCCTCACTTAATGGTTAATAAGCAAACAGCATTGAAACTGGCTAAGGTAATCCTATCTGCTACTCAGGACCTGAGACTCTTATCTGTAGTTAACTCTAGAAAACATGAAGTGGGGCTGTAGCTCAAGGATAGGGGTTATAGTCTTCTGCTGAAGTGTTCAGGGACAGGGCCGAGGCCTATGAACTACAAAAAAAAAGAAAAGAAAAGAAAAGAAAGTTTTAAAAAGATGCAAAACAGCACAATATTTAGATTATTTCTCAAAAATAAAAGAAAGGCAGCTATTCCTCAATGTATAAACAAAACAGTATTTGAAAAAAAAACATCTGCAGGTATATTATAGTTAGTACTCAGCTTAAAACTGTAGCAATACATAGATGGGTAATTTCAATAAATATTTCCTGTGATATAAAAAGAGAACTAAAACAGAGACAAACATTATTGGTCATTGTAAAATATCATTTTCTTAATATGTTAGGGAGAAAAGCATATATTTCTCACAAATCAATTTCCACTTTTATATTTTAAAATATCTAACACTTAGGATGGGAAAGTAAAGTCATTACCTTTACAGTAAGGAATATTTGTATCTCATGTATGTTTGTGTCTTTTTTTCTATGACTCATTTTAGATGTCCAGGTAATGGAAAATGTGTTCAAGACTTGCCAGGAAAGTCCACATGAATGTCTTTGTGAAGTAGCAGTTTCAAGTAGTATCGAAGTGGAGGAAAACGTGAGATTAGCAACAACTTTAAATTTGAGCTCTACACATAATCCAGAGCTGATTAGGAATAACGGTAACAACTTAGGGGTGAGGACTGAGGAGTTCATTAAGTGTCAGAACATGCTTCTGTCTCCTAAGCCTGATGAGATGCATGCTGCATATAGATCTCGTATGTCTCCTGTTCTTAAAAAATCCATCGGATATTCAGAGCATTTTATTCATGATTGTGACAGTCCAAAAGATCTGCAGTATCATAATTCTGTTCTCCCTGCCCAAGAAATTCTTCAGGGAGGGAGGAAAACTGCTAAATGTACTGTGTGATGAAAAATATTGTACTTAACACCGACCATCACTACACATCCGAAAATGTACACAGGAGAGACTCCTCATACATGTAGCGAATGTGAGAAATCTTTCAGTAATGAAATACGCCTTACAATACCTCAGAGCAAATATCCTGAGATATGTGATGCGTACATCAAGTGTGAAAATTAATTTCTGAGAATTCAGACCTGACGCTCCAACCTCGATCTCCAAGAAAAGACAAACCTTATGAATATGAGGAACGTAATAAAATTTCTGCCCAGAATTCACCTCTCAGCACACATCAGAGATCTCACACAGAAGAGAAATCTTATGAATGGGATAAATGTGGGAAGACTTTTAGACTGAAATCATACCTCACTTTGCACCAGAGAAGACACACAGAAGAGAAACCTTATGAATGTAACAAATGTGAAAAGTCTTTCACCCAGAAGATACACCTTCGAGTTCATCAAATAACACACACAGGAGAGAAATCTTATAAGTGTAATGAATGTGGAAAGTCTTTCCAAGGGAAGGGAAAACTTCGTGTTCATCAGAGAATACACACAGGAGTGAAACCTTATGAATGTAACCAATGTGTAAAGTCTTTCAGACAGAAATCTTCCCTCAAATTGCATCAAAGAACACACACAGGAGAGAAACCTTATGTGTGCAACAAATGTGGAAAGACCTTCAAGTGGAAGTCATATCTTGATGGGCATAATAGAACACACATAGGAGAGAAAACATATGCATGTAGTGAATGCGGAAAGTCTTTCAAATGGAAGGTAAAACTCCATGTTCATCAGAGAATATACTCAGGAGAAACACCTTATGAGTGTAACATATGTGGAAAGTCCTTCACACAGAAGCCAAACCTCAACATGCATAAGACAATTCAAACAGGAGAAAAACCTTATGAATGTAACCGATGTGGAATGTCTTTCAAATGGAAGTCTTCCCTCAAATTGCATCAGAGAACACACACAGGAGAGAAACTGTACGAGTGCATCAAATGTGGTAAGACCTTCAGATGGAAGTCACATTACAGGAGGCATAACACAATTCACACATATTAGAAACCTTAGGAATATAACCAAAGTTGAAAGTCTTTCGTGCAGAATTCACCCTTCAGGAAGCGTAAGAGAGTTCACACATATGAGGAGCCTTAGCAATGTAATAAATAGGAAAGACTTTTTAGTCTGTGGAAGAAAACTCAGCTTGTGTCACAGAACCAACACAAGATAAAACCCTTAATGAATGTAGCAAATGTTCAGTCTTTTCCCCAGAAGGCACAAGTCAAGATTTATCACTAAACACCCACAGGATAGAATCCTATGAATAAAATGAAAGGGAAATTTTTTTGAAGAACTCATAGTTGAGTTTGCATGATACCACACAGACACAGGATAAAAATCGTATGAATATAAGAATATGAAAAATCCATCATGAACGCATGACTAAGTATAAAATGCACATAGGAGAGAAAAACCTTATGAATATTACAAATGTGGAAAGTGTTTGACCTGGAAGGCATACTTCTGTGTTCATCACAAACCTGATTCCCATAGAAGAAAAGAAAACTAATGAATAGAACAAATGTGCAATGACTTTTAATCAGAAGTCAGTCTTCAGTACATTTCAGAACATACACAATAGAGAAATACTGAGTAATGAAAAACATTGAGCTATATACAGAATCTCTGTATATGGGAGCATTAAGGTAAGTCTTCTAAAGAAAGTCAACCGTCAGCAAGCATTAAGAGCACTCACAGAAGAAATAATAGCATGTAGGAAAACCTTTGTCAGAAACCTCTAAAAGCTGACTGTGTGGCTTAGTGGTAGAGTGCTAACCTATCAAGGATGAAGGCCTGTGTTAGATTCCTCAATACTACGTGAAAAGAGCAAGCCAGAAGCTATCAAAGAAAATAAAATACCTTGGAATTAACTTAGAATGTAAAGCACCTTTTTGATGGAACTATAAACCCTGGAGAAGGAAATTAACGCAGAACTGAGGAAATGCAAAAACCTATGCTCCTGGTTTGGAAGAAGTAATATTGTAAAAATGGCAATCTTGATAAGGACTATCTACAAATTCAGTGCAATATTCATCAATATCCCAATGTCATTCTTTAAAGAAACAGAAGAGGAAATCCAAAATTTCACTTGGAATAATAAAAGACCCCTTATATTCTGTCTTCTGGCATGATACATAATGTTTAATCTCACCTTCTCCACCAAAATCTCACCTTTCTCATTGAGACATAGGTGGCCCTGTTTACTAGCAGCAAAGGCTCAAACGCGCAGTTTCAGGTGTCATCACTGCCTCTGTTACTGGGTAGATCCAACTCTGTCATCGATTCTGAGGTCTGCTCTGGGAGTCTTGGTCACAAGTTGTTCTGTGGCTTCTGCTGCCAGCCTGTGCCTATTTGCTTCCTTTTCCTCCAGCGGCCTACAACAGGGAATGAAGTTCAGGCGCTGATGCTCTCCTTCATATGCAGGGCAGGATGAGCCCAACCCTCCCTCATCTTCCTCTTCCAATTTTTGGGAAAAAATGTGCTGGCAGAAGTCCGCAGGTGTGGCGCATGGCTGATAGATTCTTACTACCAAAAATAAAAACAGCTGCGAATGGAGTTTGGGCTCAAGTGGTAAAGGGCTAGTCTTGAGTACAAATGCTTAGTGCCCAGGCCCTGAGTTCAGGCTCCAGCACTGCCAACAACCTCACTTTAGTGAGATTTTAGCTTTATCCATGTAGGCACATCTCACTGGAATCTTTGCTGGTAGAGATAGTCTTCATAATTTTGTCTCAAGGTAAAGGTCCTCCTGGGGTAGTACACAAAAGGTGTCATGGAGAGAGGAGCCCCACTTGCTCCAGGTTTGAAGATGGCATAGGTCAAGCCAGCATGGAGTTGGCACATCAGTCTTTTTCCTAGCACCACCTACCAGTGAATGTGAAATGATATTGATTGTTGTGGGATTGTGTGATTGAAGTGTCCCATTAAGGGCAGTGTTAGCAATCCAAACTTGGATACCAGGAATGCTGAAATCTCAAAGCTAAGATTTCTGTTGGCTACAGAAATGCTGGTGTGTCTGTTATTCACTAAAAGTTCAGGTGCAAAGATTCTGAAGCTTGATGCCATGTGTTTATTCCATTTAGTAAAATTATTTTAATGCACTGTATGAGTTAAAACATTTGATAAGAATCAGGGGTAGTGAAAATATTGTTCTTGAATTCAGGTGTCTGGCAGGGTAATGGGGCGGTGTTGGTGGCTGGGACTATGAAGCTGGAACTGCTATCAAACCATGGATCATGTTCCTCTTTGTCTGGGAGAAATGACTCCAAAGATGAAATTTGAATGGTGAGGAAAAGATGATGATGTACTCAGGAAATTTCTCCTAAACAAATGCTCATGTGGAAGTGGGATGGGGGTTGGGCATGTCTGAGGCAGAGCTTAAGGGGGCTTCTCATGGCGTTGAGAAAGTTCCTTGCGACTTCAGGCATTCAGCAGGGTGTTTTAGATGACCATTGTGAGATGGATGGAATAAGACTGGAGACAAGATGAATGCTGGGATCCTGCAATGCTCTTGCATGAGTGGCTGGTAGCTCACCTGAAAGAACTAATTATGTCTAAAAAAGAAATCAGGAATTTGTTTTGATTAGATAATACCTGTAATCCGAGGCATATTCAGGATCCTGATCTTAGTATTGTGGTTTAAAACCAACCCAGCAAAGGGAAAAATGCATGAGACTCTTACTCCCAGTTTAGAGCAAGAACAAAGATTGAAGTAGAGCTGTGGCTCAAGAGCTAGAGTGCTACCTTGAGCAAAGAAAAGCTAAGAAAAAGCTCCAGGTCTTGAGTTCAAGGCCAGGAATGAAAGAAGGAAGGTAAAAAAAGGGAAGTATGTGAGGAAGGGAAATATATAAATGAAAGAGAGAAGGAACTAGAAATTTAAAACTAGAGAATATTTAAAAGTCATCAGTCCTTCTAAGAAAAGTGTTGGAGTATGGGTTCTATATGTGGTGAACTGGAAGCCCAGCAGTGACTTGTTAACCAAAGAGTCACCATGATGAGCAAAGGATAGAAATCTGCATGAGCCTCTTAGCGGATGGAGTCACAGAAGAGAACCTCAGCTCCCATCCCATAGTTAGAAGTATATAGAGATGGGGAAGTTGGCATCACCTTGATGTCATTGTGTCCATGGAGACTGGAAGCCATGGCTCTCTGAAAGCACAATGTTCTGGTTACTGAGCTGAGAGGCTGAGGAGAGCCACGTCCTGGCCATGAAGAAATCAGGGTGGCAGCAGAGCAACTCTGCTGCAGTGTGTGCCTGCTTGGCTGTTCTTATTCTGTGGTGGATCAGGCCAGAGCGGGTGATAGTAACTGTTTTGTGGTCACAAGCCCTTCACCAAGAGCTTCCTCTGGGATCCTCATAAGCTACAGGGTGGCTGGTGGTGGGATGTGTGTGGGGTGGAAGTGACAGAGGGATGGACGCATGGCAAGGTGGGTGAAGAGATGAGAGGAATGATGAGAGCCCAGTTCATTGGTTTCCAAGGTTAATGGGTGGGAGGTAGAGAGGCATGATGGAGGAATGATGAAGGCAGGGGAAGGTGGTGACAGAGTGAGGCCATCTGTAGTGCCAGCCTGGCCATCATCTGAAGCCCATAGGCAGCTTCCTGATCCTTCACTTAGTCCTGCCCCTTGTGGAGGGAATGTCACGTGTACCCAGAGCTAGGGGTGGGGCAATGTTAGTAGCAACTGGAGAACCATTGGCCTCTACCTGGGTGAGGGGTGGTTCTGGCTCCCATGCTGGGTGGCCTGATAGCTATGGAACAGATCTCTCCTTAGCTACCACAGTCAGTGGCTGCTCTCCATCTAGGGTTAGGGCACATGCTCAGCCATCAGGACACCCCATGCCAGGACAGAGGCCTACAATTCAGATGGCAGCACAGGGTTGAAGATGATCTCACCGTAGCCCTAGTTACATGGCTGTCCCTGCATGCAGGACAGGATGAGCTGGGGGAAGATGTTCTCTGTGTTTTTCCGCAGCCTATCCTGGCCTCTTCTTGTGTCTGATTAGACCAAGAGAGTACCAGTTTCCCTCTCATAGTCCTGGTTCTTTTTCTTTTACAGTCATGAGGCTTGAACTCATGTCCTGGGTACTGTCCCTGAGCTCTTTTGCTCAAGGTTGATGCTCTACCATTTGAACCATAGTGCCATTTCCAGCTTTTCCTTTTCATGTGGATCTCTGATATGTCCAGTGCTGTGCCTGCAGGGAGGCACTCACCCCACAGACAGAGCCACCTCTGCCGTGACTGTGACTGCACACAACCTCACACCCACTCCTTGCACACCTCTCGACTCCAGTTTTAGCTCCTCTTGGACTGGGTGTCCAGGCTACCCCTTCCTACACTCACAAAGGGTCTACAATTGTCTTCCCAGGGTCCTTTCTTCTGCCAGCCAGAGTACAGACTGTGCACATCTTGACGATCACAGAGCTCAAAGCCAAAGGCTGAGATGCAGAAGGGGGTGACCCAGTAGCTGCACAGGGCCCATGGATCATCCTGTGCATCCCCCAGCCTGTGACTTCCCCCACCCCCTTGGCAGGGAAGCTCCATGCCCACATCCTGATCCCTGGTCCCCTCCAATTCCATTCTCCCTTGGATTTTGCAGACTGTCTACCATCAGGATCTAAAATTCTATTCATCACTTTATGTCCTTATCACTGATTTGCTACTTTGACAGGATCTCCCCGTGCCTGGAGAGTGGGCATGTCATGTATTCTCTGTGGAGAAGTTGCCCCAGGAGAAGAAATATGCACTTCATGTGAGTGTTGGACAGGGCAGGAGGGCTCCCTAGGATCAGAAGCCACAGGAGGGGTGCAGATGGGGGAATGCTAGGGGCCCCAGGGGACAGAGGGAGTTAGGGCACAGTTGGTTCCTTCTGCAGGGTTGACACCGCTTCACAAACCCAACAGAATGAGGTTCACATTACAGATGTCAGAGACAGTGCAGATTGCCAATGGGCGCAGGGGTCACTGTCACCAACAGATGCTGGCGGCATGCTGGGATGCACGCAGAGATGTTTTCAAGATCAGATAATGAGGATGTTGCAGGGTGTAACCATTCTTTTCAGATGGCTCTCTAGCTCTCTTGAGCTTCATCTCTACCTTTGGCTTTTTCTTGGCAGTTAACTGGCAATGAGAGTTTCATGGACTTTGCTTTCTGGACTGGCTTCAAACAGAAGCTATGCACAGTTTTCAAACCATACCCTACTGAAGAAGGGAAGCTTGATCTGGTGCTTAACTGGGTTGCACTTTGGCTCCGTTTGCTATGCCTCACGGGAGGGGGCTCATCATTTGTAGACTAAGATCTCATGACCTTCAAAGCCAAATGCTACCTGAAAGTTCAGGGTCCCAGCCTATGTGTTCGGCCGGGGTGAATACATTCTCTGTTATGCTGGGTCATCAACCCATGTTTTAAGCTGGAAGTAGGCAGTGCCACATTTGATAACAACATCTGCCAGAGATTGTCACCTCATGAAAGCAGATTCTAACTTTGTATTCCATTTCCTGTGGTGGAGAAATCCCCTCCAACTTAGACAGGCTCACATCCACCTGCAGGTCACACTCCTAATGCACCCTTGAGTGTCCTCATGGTATTGGGATCTAAGTTTGTAGGGAATGCTGGTTTAGTCCATGAATTAGCTGGACAAGTGATGACAAACGTGTTGTGGATTAATATGAGAACAATTTAAGAAGCCCTGGAGGAGCATCAACCTGACCCTCTGTGGTGCTATAAATCTGATAGGATGTTCCAGACTGAGAAACAATCACATGGCTTTGTGTTTGGCATCCAGACAAGTGAGTGCATGTCTTAGCTGTCAGCCAATACAGAGGAGGACATGAATAAGCGGGTGGAAAGCATCTGTCAGACCCCTGTCTGGGGGCAGGTGGAGAGAATATAGGAAGGTAGATACCATGGCTGTGGTGGGGCCATAAAAAGGGTAAAAGAGGCAAAGCAACCAGGTACTGGTAGCTCAAGACTGTCATCCTAGCTACTCAGGAGTTTGACATCTGAGGATCACAATTCAAAGCCAGCCCAGGACAGAAACTCCATGAGACTCTTATCTGCAATAAACTACTGAATGCAAGAAGCTCAAGCTCACTGACAGCATCCAGGCGTAGCGTTCAAAACCCAGGACTGGCAGAAAAAAGTATCAAAGGACAAGAAGCTGGCCAAAAGTTAGAGGAACTCTATCTTGACAAACAATACAATGGTAAGTTGTACTCAGAAGACTTGCACAAAATCTGGAAATGCCTGAGACCTATCTATGTATGTTTCCTGTTTGTCTAAATACATATGTTTATGCATTTATATATTAGTATAGAGAGACAGATAAATACATATGAATATACATATATACATAGCCAGACACTTATGGGTGGGTGGTATACTGTGTGAGAGTTTGTGTTTGTGTTTTGTGGATGGCTATCTCTGTTTAAGAAAGATAGAAAATATGTAAATATCTTTAAAAAAAACTTGATAAAATATAGAGAGATATAAGCTCTTGAGGGAATCTTAAATGGCAAGGTTATTGACAGGCACCTTTATCCTTATGGATTCCTCAGCAAGTTTTAATTTTTTTCATTATTTTCTTTCTTTTTTTGAACCAGTGCTAAGGATTTCTCTCAGGGACCAGGTGCTGCCAATTACTAATTTTCTCATGGCTGGTACAAGAGGAACTGAGCCACAGTTCCACTTTTGCCTTATTTATTCGTGCTTAACTGAAGATAAAGATTTCTATCAGTGACTTTCTTTTACGGGCTGGATTCTCACGAGGATCCCCAGACCTCAGGCTTCTCTATAGCTACAATTAACAATATGAGAACCCAGCACTGGGTTCCAATGCACAGGGCAAGAAATTGAGTGAATCTCTCAACTCCAATTAGCAATAATAAGCTAGAAGTGAAAGACCAATACCTTTGAAGAAAAGATGCTGAGGGTATTCCCACAGGTCCTATGAGTAAGCCCTAAACCCTGTACACGTGTGCATGCACACATTGGCAGATACACACACACATGCACACACACAATATCTCAGGCAATATTGTATTTTGAATTAATATCCAAAGATTGGACAACAGGATAGCAAGTAATAAAATCTGTTTTTCTTGTCTACATTGAGGGAAAGGGATAAGTCACAAGATGCAGAAGCGAAGAATTCAGAGGCAAATGCTGTGAGTGAATAACTTTTAAAAAGCACATTTCTTTTCTTTTCTTTTCTTTTGTGTTTTCTGCCATTCCTGGGGCTTGAACTCAGGGCCTGAGCACTGCTCTTGGCTTTTCCCAAGTCTAGCCCTCTGCCACTTGAGCCACATTGCCATATGGATTTTTATATCTGTGTGATATTAAGGACTCAAACCTAGATCTTCATGGATGCTAGGCAAGCACTCTACCACTGGGCCAAACTCTAAACCCCGATAAAGTATTTATAAATAGTCATCATCATCATATCAAAATATCCTTTCTCCTACAAAGAATGAACACTTATCTATGTCTGTAGGACTTTTTTTATGTCACCAATGCTTCTGTGATTTTCCCACTTGCATTTTTACAGATGACAGCACAGATATTCATCAGGAAGAAAAATAGATTAGGATACAGAAACCTAACAACGTCCTGGTAGATTGAGGTGAAAAATATTTGCAAGATGGCCTGGGTGTTTCATCTATTTGTAGAGTGCTTGGCTACCACACAAAAAGACTCCGGTTTGATTCTGCAGTACCATATACATAGAAAACGCTGGAAGTGGTGCTGTGGCTTGGTGGGACAGCTACAGCCTAAAGAAAGCCTAAGAACAATGGTCAGGCTCTGAGGTCAAGTCCCAGGACTAGCAAAAAAAATGTGCAAGAGGCAAAATGCAAGCTGAGAAGGCACTGTGAAGCAAAATGTCTTGTGAAGGGTAAGGGGAATAGTGACAGTTAAGTTTGGATCTTACCTAAGAAAGGCTCCTTGAGCCTGAGACCAGGCTAGCACTTACGCCTAGTTAATGACTTGGGATTTGAACAAAAAGGTGTGCTGTTTACTACATCCATATGTGAGGTGGGAAGGGAGATTCAGCCTCCAGTATGTCTTTGGGGAGGTCTTCTCTGAGCAAGGAGCTTTGGTCATTGGGCCTTGAAAGGTGACCCTACCTCCCTCACAATGGAACAGAATATGGAACCCTGGTAACCAAGCCACTGTATGTGACAACCAGCTCAAGCCAGCTCCCTTGGCCTGTGGCTCAGGAATCAGAAAGATGTTGCTGTGCTGTTGCCAAAGGTCAGGAGGCTCGGATCTCAGGCATGAGAGATCTGAATGTCTCACTTGAAGAAGTAGATGCTGGATCAGTGCCAAGCCAAAATTCCAGTATATCAGGCATTTCTGTAGGAAGAAAGCCAGGAAACTCCAGGGCAACTCAGATGAGGTATATTGAGAGGAAACCTATTTGAACCCATCATCCTGCCCACACACTATAATCTTCTTGTGTGCTTTCAAGTGACTCTACTGAGATTAGAGTGTGTCATTTCCAATCTACTCTATTCCAATTCCTCAGTGTGAAGTGTGGTCCCATTCCTACGTTTGAAATATCCACTGTTTTGCCAACATAGTGTGATGGTAAGTCAGCTCAGACTCTGAATGAGCCTTGTAACCTATGGATCCTGGAGGAAGGCCTGTTGGAGATGCTGCTGACAAAGCTGATCCCTGCCTACCAGAAATGTGATCTCTTTTATGTGGGATATTTCCTGCACAATTTCAAGTAGTGGAGGACAATGTAGTAGTTGCTGGAAATTCTCTTGAAAAAGTGAGTGTTTCCCCTCCAAACCCATGTTTGCTCACCCCTCCTGGCCAAGTTTTGGAATACTTGGCTCCTCTCTGAGCCTGTTTGGTTCACTGGGGTGTTCACAGGGGAGCTAAGCATGATACAAGTGCACAAACTACTTTATTATGACTGGGACACCATGCCATTTCTTTTCCCTCACAAGCTACTGGAGTCTCAACAGTGTGCTTACTGAGAAGTTGGATTTCAGGCATGAGTAAGTGGCTCCCAACTGCAGCCCTCACCTAGGTGACATCCTAGGAAATCCCATTTCCCAGTAAGAAATGAGGTGTCAGTACTAATGGCGGAGACCTGTGAAATACTGGAGTCAGAGGAAAAGCTGGGGGCTGAATCACTTTTGAGCCATCAGGGAGGGATTGTGATAGCTTTGCCTGTTAGAACCTGAAAGCATTTACATTTTGGTGTGTGGTCCAGTACTGCCACTTGAACCTGAACCCAGGTCTAAATGCCATCCCTTTGGTGTTCAAAAATTAGCACTGTACCATTTGAGTCATAGGTCAAGTTCTGGCTTTTTGCTGCCTAATTGAAGACAAGTGCCTTTAGACTTTTACTGACTAGACTGGCTTTCCACTGTGATCTTCAGAGCTCAGCCTGCTGGGTGGCTAAGATTAGAGGAATGAGCATTTAGTTCTTTATTTAGAGCATTCACTTATTGATTTATTTAGAGCATTTAATTAGTTAATTTAAGGTGCGTTTACTTTGGACAGATGCAAAGAGGCCTCTCTCAGAAGCTTCTGGAAGTGGGGTGTAAAAGTCATCCTGTTCTCGAGTGTCTCTTACCCCCCTCCCAGCACATAAGTGCACATCTCTGCAGGCCAGCCACAGCATTAGAGTCCTGCAAGAAAGGGGCTTTGGTAGAAGGCTCAGGATGGAGAGAGAAGGCTCTCACTTTCCTTGTACCGAATGTGCCCACAGCATCATGTGTTCCATCTATACGATGTGAATGGACTTCTACCCCAATGATTGCTACGAATTCAAGAACTGCCACACCCAGACACAACTCAAGCTCTATATGAGGCTCCACATGACGGCTTTGGACCTGCTCTTCTAAACACAAACTTTTTGACCAGCTGGAGGAATATGCGACCAGTAAGACCAAGAAAAAGTAGAAGTCCTGGTGTGGGTGCCTCAGAGCCTGTGAGTAGGAAGCCCATGTGGTCTAGATATTGGTTGGCCCTTACTTCTACAGAGCTTGGCAAAATGCCCTTTATGGGTGGTGTCAGCCAGGTAATGTCTGTCCTCTGAAAGGACTCGGGAATAAGCCCTCATTAGAAAGACCCTACACCTCCTCAGTGTTCAGTCCAAACTCCAGTTCTACAGGTTCCTCCATTAGATCCTCATGGAAGTTGAGTGACACTTCAACTTGCAGAGTCCACTCTGTCCACTCTGTACCTATTTCCATTCTTAGGTTTGGGTCATCGTGTAAGAGCTTATCCTGAACTCCGGATGAAAAACCCACCAATGGAGCTGGTGACTGATGGAGACTGAGAATCATCACTGCACTCCAGAAAGCATGGGCCTTCTGTAGAAATTACCAAACAGGTTTAGAGTCCTGTGGATATACCTTTTGCTCTGAACCCCATGTGTGACACAGTTGAACCTGCAGATACTATGGAGGAAGAAAAAGAGCAGCCAGATTTCCTTACGTTTCCTTTCACACTCCACCCAGAGTCAGTCCATCTGAGTCAGAGTAACACTCCACTTATTGTGCAAGCTGAAGGGGCACACGCTGGGCTCATGGAAAATGTCCCCATGGGAAGCAGCAAGTGTACTCTCAATACTGGATTCATTGGAGGAAAATGAATCCATCCTCACAGAATATCCAGACCCATCCATCTCACTAAAAGAGACTCAATCTCCATTCGACAAACCAGAATCCATCCCCCTCTTAACTCAGGAAGGACATTCTGTTTCTCATAAGGAAGGAGACCCTTCTGAGGACACTGAAGTAGAATTACTGTCTGAAGGCAACTTGGAGGCCAGTCTGGATTTAGAGCTTCCCTGTCCCCTTCCGAAAAAGACATCTCTTTATTTTGCTCTCATGATTCTTGTCAAGTATTCATTGTATTTACTTTGCTATTAAACTCTCGTTGTTAATATTATGGTGTGCAGTTCTTCAGTCCTTATTATACTGTGTTTTATTTTCCACTTATAATGTGAGACCTCAGACACATAGGTCCTGGGTGGGCCAAAAACCAGACAGGTCTGGTCCCATAGAAGACAACCTTACTGGATACACAGGGAACTATGAAATGCATGGAATCACCAGGAATCCAGGCCAGGCCTCCATGGAAAGACAAGTCAGCTACCAAAGCTTAAGGACAGAGCAGATGCCTGGAAATGTGTTTTGTCAATTCAATTCCTCGACACTGCATACACAGAAAAAGCAGATGGGGCACTGTTGCTCAGGTGTAAGAGTGCCACCCTTGAACAAATGTGGCCAAGGACAGTTCCTGGTCCCTCATTTTCCAGCCGCAGGACTAGCCAAACAAGAAATCATACCATTTTCCACACATTTGGAAATAAATCTGTTTTATCTAACCCTACTTCTTTTTTGCCAGTCCAGGGTGTGTGCCACCAAGCTAAACTACTGGCCCCCAACCTTACTATTTTTAATCATTTAATTTTTTTACATAATCATATTTCATGCTGTCTGTATTAATACCATAATCAGTATGCTTAGTGTAATAATGTTAAAGGTAAAACGTAAGAAATTAATAACTAAAATTCCTTTTTTATTAGTTTTATAGCATTACTACAATTTTATGAGAAAAATTACCTCGAATGTTTATTTTAGAGTTCAAGTAATCCATTTTGATAAATATATCAACCTACATCATTTATTTGAACACATTTTAAACTATTTTTTCAGGAATGAAAATACATATATATTTGTTGTAAATGAAATTTATGACTTGGGGGGAAGGGAAAGAGAAAAGGGGGGAGAGGGTAACAGTGTTTACAAGAAATGTACTCATTACATATGTAACAGCAATCTCTTTGTATATCACCTTGAACAACAAATTTTTTGAAAAATACAATAAGTTCAAATGTCTACTTTGGACAGAATTTTTTTTGCCAGTACTGGGCTTAGACTCAGGACCTGAGCACGATCCTTGTTTTTGTTTTTGTTTATTCTTAAGGCGCAAGTTCTATCACATGTGCCACAGCACCACTTTTATCTTTTTTTATCTATGTTGTGCTGAGGAATTGAACTTGGGTCTTCATTCATGCTCGGCAAGAACGCTTCCACTAGGCTTAACTTATGGCCCCAGTGGGAAGGAAGTTTTCCATAAAATATGTAGGAAATATGTACACTAAGGAAAAGCCATCAAAAATAGAAGAAAAATTATATACTTAGATAACAACATGCCAGTATTATGGCAGATCTCTGTAATTCTAGCTTCAAGAGTGGCCTATTTTGACCGGGAGTTGGCTGGCTGAAGTAAAGTGCTATCCTTGAGCAAGCCCTAGGATAGTGCTCTGGCCATGAGTTGAAGCCATAGGACATGCAAAAAATAATAATTTAATGCCCGTGACTGGTGGCTCACCCTGGTAATCCTAGCTACCCTGGAGGATCGAGGTTCAAAGAGGGCCCAGGCATAAAAATCTGTGAGAATCTTATTTCCAAATAATCCAGAAAATTCAAAATGACAATGTGCCTCAAGTGGTAGAGCTCTTCCCTTGAGCTGAAGAGCATAAGGTAAACATCCAGGCCCAGAGGTCAAGCCCCATGAGTGAAAAAAAGAAAAAGAAAAAGAAAGCCCTTATCTAAGGCTGGAGTGCACACTAGTGGTAGTTTGCTTGCCTAGTATGCACAAAGCCCTGTGTTCAATTACTCTGTACCACTTACACCAAAAAAAAGCTGGAAATGATCTCATAAGGTTGGGTTCTGAGGATAACAGTTCAAAGCCAGGCCAGACACTAAAGTCCATGAAAATGTTACTTCCACTTAAGCACCAGAAAACCAGAAGTGACACTGTGGCTCAAGGTGTTTAAGGTTGTAGCCCAGGGACACTGCCCAGGTGCACAATTAATATCTTACCACCAAAAGAGAGAGAGAGAGAGAGAGAGAGAGAGAGAGAGAGAGAGAGAGAGAGAGAGAGACAGAGAGACAGAGAGACAGAGAGACAGACAGAGACAGAGAGACAGAGAGACAGAGAGAGACAGGCAGACAGACAGAGACAGACAGAGACAGAGAGACAGAGACAGAGACATCAAACAGTGAGGCACTGCTGGCTGACGCGTGTAATTCTAGCTACTATGGAGGCTGAGATTGGAGGATCTTCGTTCAAAGCCCAAAGACAGCCTGGACACATATGTTTGTGAGACTTACATCACCAATTAACTACCAGAAACCAAAAATGGAGCTGTAGAGGAAGAGCGCTAGCCTTGAGCTGGAGAGCTCAGGGACAGTGTCCAGGCCCAAACTCCAAGCAACATGACGAATCAATAATAAAAAAAGAAGATAGCTAATAGTAATTAATGATGAATAATTTTGGGCTGGGAGTTTGGCCTAGTGGTAGAGTGCTTGCCTAGCATGCACGAAGACCTGGGTTCAATTCCTCAATATCACATACATAGAAAAATGCTGGAAGTGGTGCTGAGGCTGAAGTGATAGAGCCCTAGCCTTGAGAAAATATAAGGACAGTGCTCAGTCCCTGAGTTCAAGCCCAGGACTGGCCAAATCAAAAGTAGTAGAGCACTGGCATTGAATTGAAGATCTGAGGAACAGCCAGGCACAGAGTTCAAGCACCGCAAACAACAACAACAAAATCTATGAAATGGCAGTGGTGGTTTTAAGCTAAGCAAAAATAGAGTAGAAATTGGTAAAATACATATTTGTGTGTAAGCAAAATAGCCAGACTTATGCATTAGAACAGGATAGCAACTTGAAAAAAAATTTTGTTTTCCATCTCACTAGGTCCTGTCTCTTAATTTATTCAAGTAAGTAAAATGCTGGGTTTTATAATCATTGCTCTGAATATTAGAAAATCATAATATCTCTCATTAACCAACAAAGACCAGGAACTGGGGCTTCGTTCAAATGGCAGAGTATCAGGCAAGAGAAGAAAAAATTGAAGTAAGAACTTGAAGTTCTTGATCCAGAACCTGCATAGTAACAGAGCAGCAGCCTGGTGATGGTACCTCACACCTATAATCTTAGCTACTCAGGAGGCTAAGATCTCAGAATCAAAGTTTAAAGCCAGCCAAAGTACCCAGTTAACTGCCAGAAAAACCAGAAGTGGCACTGTGGCTCACAGATTAAAGCACTAGCCTTGAGCTGAAGAGCTCAGGGACAGTGCCCAGGCCCAGAGTTCAAGCCCCACAATTGACAAAAATCAAACAAGCAAACAAAACTCACAAAGAAGCCTGCAGACCACAGTGGTTCTGCTCAGTCTCTTCTCTATGGGGATCAGGAAACATTTCACTTTTTCTGTCTCTTCCCATCTCAACATTCATACTAAAATAAGACTGTGTTGAAAGTTTCAATTTATAAAAATGTTTTTCATGAAGCACCCTGAAATATTCATCGCTTATATCTCAATTGAAGATAGTTGATTTGGGGCTGCATTGGTAGAGTGCTGCCTTGAGCAGAAAAGGTCAGGGATAGAGCTGAAGCACTCAGTTGAAGACCCAGTGCCAACACACAAAAGAAATTATGCACTTTATACATATTTTCTAATTTCTTAATGAATTTTTCAGTCTGTATAAATATAGGGTACATTCCTTGTTACTTAAGTAAGATTGCTCTTTTTTTTCTTTTTGCCAGTCCTACGGCTTGGACTCAGGGCCTAGACATTTTCATTGGACTCGCTTGCCCAAGGTGAGTGCTCTGCCTCTTGAAACACAGCGCCACTTCTAGCTTTTTTCTGAGTATGCGGTACCGGTGAAGAGAACCTAGGTCTTCATGCATTCTAGGTGAGCACTCTACCATTAGGCTACATTCCCAGGCTGTGAGATTCCTCCTACAGTCATTGTATGTTCACAGAGTTTGATCTCACACACTGTAGGGCCCTGGTTGGCTTTGACCTGTGATCCTAAGCCCTGAGCCTCCTAAGTAGCTGAAATTAAGTTGTGAGCCAGCATGATGGCTTCCATTCTTTTTTCTACAAAAATATATGTAGTTATCTAAAATATATCTATAGCTGAACAAAATGAATCTCTCCCAAACAAATCTTCAAAGAAATAACCATCCTATTAAAAGGTGGGCTAAAGACTTAAAAGAGTATTCTCTGAAGAAAAAATTAAAATGGGCTTTAGCCACATGAAGAAATGCTCCATATCTCTAGCAATAAGGGAAATGAAAATCAAAACAACTTTGAGATTCCACCTGACTCCAGTCAGAATGGCCATTATCAAAAAATCTAATGAGAAATACTGGTGGGGAAGTGACCAGGGGAGATCACACCTACACTGTTGGTGTGAGTGTAAACTCGTTCAACCACTAGGGAAAGCATTGTGGTGGTTCCTCAAAAGACTGAACATAGAGCTCCCCTATGATCCAGCAAATCCACTGCTTGGCATCTACCAAATTGTCCAGAAAAAAGGACATACTAAAACCACTAGCACAATGATGCTCATTGCAGCACTATTTACCATAGCAAAGCTATGAAACCAACCCAGATGCCACTCAGTAGATGACTGAATCAAGAAGATGTGGTACTTATACACAATGGAATGCTATGCTGCCATCAGAAGGAATGACATCGCCCCACTTGTAAGGAAATGGAAAGACTTGGAAAAATTCATATTAAGTGAAGCAGCCAGACCCAAAGAAACATAAGCTCAATGGTTTCCCTCATTTGTAATAATTAGTTCACATCTAGGACTCTCCTAGCAGAGGATTACAATAACTCAAAAACCTAGGTATATAAGGTCATATAGGATGAGACTAAATGAAAGGATCTCTAGGATATGGGAACAAGAGCTATATCTTGTGTCATCGTTGCTCTTAACCTTGTGTGATTTTTGTCCTTAATCTACTATGTTATTTCTCATCTCTTATTTTGCCCTTTGTTTAATGTCAGATTGTTACTGTATCTGATTTTTTCCCTGGCTTATTGTATATATGTTAATTTGTTTATGTCAAATAGGAAAGGGAAGGGGGGAAACAAGATGATTGGGAAGGGGAGGGGAGAGGGAACTGGGGACAAAAACATGTGGAGTGGAATAAATGTGTGAGAAGTAATGCAGTCCACTACCTGTAAATGTAATCGTAACCCCTCTATACATTACCCTGAAAATAAAAAGGGGCTATAAAAATATCTGTAGAATATGAGGTTGGATGATGGAAACAACCAGATGCCCTACTACAAAAAATGTGATACACGCACACACACACACACACACACACACACACACACACACACACAAATGAACACACACACAATGGAATGATACATAGCCAACCGACAAGATAAAATAATGGCATTCTCGGGGAAGTGGATGAAAAGGAAAAAAATCATATTAAGTGAAGTAAGCCAAACTCAAAGGAACATAGGCCCAAGAGTCTCCCTCATTTGTCAAATTCAGTAGAAACCTTCGGCTCTGCTACCAGAGATTTACAATAGAACAAAATCTAGAGACATCGTGACAAATAGTATGACAATAAATTTAAGGACCTCCAAGATAAAGAAACAAAACTCATATAATGAGTGATTGTTGTCCTTAATGAACTATGTGATCTCTTATCTCTTTTGCTATCCCTTGGTTATATCATATTGTTACAATAATTCACCTTGTTTTCTGATATATTTCATATGTGCCTAATTGGTTATTTGAAATTGGATAGGGAAGGGGGGAAATGAACATCAATGGGGGTAGGGGAAGAGAAATGGGGACCATATCATTACATGGGGTATCAAAGTTTGAGAAGTAATGCACCTTCTATCTGGTGAATATAATGTAACGCTTCTATAAATTACAATAAATATAAATACATAAAAAGAAGATCTGCACAGAAAAAAATAATAATGGCATTTTTGGGGTAGTGGATGAAATTAGAGTGAATCCTGTTGAGTGAGATAAGTCAAGACCAAGGAACAAAAGGTACATGGTCTCCTTAATATATGGATATTAGTTTCAAACAGTAGTAGAGCGATGATTGAATAGTTGATACCCAAAGTTCTGGACATAATTTTGGAGATATAAACATAACTACATAGACATAAAAATCTAGGATAGACTATACACTCTCTAGACATGTGTTTTATTATAGATTAATCTGTATCTATGACATACAAAGACTCAGCTTAATTTTTACTATATTCTAAAATCTATGTGCCAGTGATTGTATAACGATTCCCTTCTTGAATACTTGTTGGTTAAACATGACATTTGAAATATGATGTAAAATTCAATGTTAATAAATTTTTTAATAAAGAGGCTAGAGGTAAATACCACTAATGTACTTGCTCTAAGTGGTACAGAAATTTTCTTAATGAATCAAGGGGTTTTATTACATCTTTATGCAATTATTTTAGTTCTGAGTGTTCTACACTCAATGATACTTCTGGAAAGATGATATAGCTGACTGTGTAGATGGTATGAAGACATACTGGCCTAAACGTAGAATAAAGCATTGATAAGTGGCTGTTAGCTGTGCAGATTCTACTGGAATATGTGGAATGAATTTATTAAGCACAATGCAGGCTCTTAGTCAGATCAGGATCAAGATTATGTGGTTCCATGAGATGAATGAGGAAAGATCAGAAAAATCTACTAAGATATCCAGATATATTTTTTAAACTAAGGTATCTGGACTCCTTTTTTTTTATTTCTTCGTGGGGAGGTTGAACTTTGGACCTGGGCAAGGTCTCTTAGTTCTTTTTCCTCAAGGCTAATGCTGTACCAGTTTTAGCCACAACTCCACTTAGTTTTTGGGTGGATATGTGGAGAGTAGAATCTTACAGTTTTTTTTTGTTTTCGTTTTTTTGCTTGCAAAGGCTTTGAATCACCTTCTCCCTGGCTAGTAGAATGACAATTATGACCCTCCAGCGCCTGGCTAGTGATTTTTTGAAAATTGGACTTTATTCCAAATCACATAACTGGTTCCTAGCAAAGTTTTGAAGCCTGACTTAAATGTGACAGATTTTTGTCACTTGGAGACACTCTGTGCTGAACGTTAGAAATCTACCAGCTGAGTCTCAGTGGCACTTCCAGTTTTTTGTTTATGTGGTGCTGAGGAATGGAATCCAGGGTTTCATACATGCTAGGCCAGCTTCATTTTCAGCCCAAGGTTTTATGTTTTGTTTTTTCAGTGTTGTTGCTTCTAAGGTACTGTATGATGTTCTTTCATTTTCTTTGCTTTTTACCTCTTTTCTTCTTTTTCCCTTTAGTTTTATTCTCTGTAGTCACTGTGTTGAATTCGGCTACCCTGTGTCTTGTACATAGGTTTATGTGATTTGGGGAATGGAGAGGGTATAATAAAATGGTAAAAAAAAAAAAACAAAGGAAAAAGGGTGAACCAATTGAACAGTGATACTTGGAAGACACTAAACGGAAATGAACTGAACAATCTGGGTGGAGAGGGGGCTGAAGGTAGGAAAACAGAGAAAAATGAGGGAGGGGATAACAATTTTGTTAAGAAATATGTTCATTACTTATGTAACCGTATGCCAACTATATATTGAGTTAACAAAAAAATTAACTTAAAAAATAATTTAGCCCGGTATGGTGGCTCACAGTTGTAAATGTAGCTACTCAAGAGGCTGGGATCCAAGGATAGCAGTTCAAAGTCAGGCTGGGCACTGAAGTCCATGTGACTCTTATCTCCAATTAACCACCAGAAACCCAGAAGTGGCCCTATGGCTCAAGGGATAGGGCAGTAGTCTTGAGCTGAAAAGCTCCGGGACAAGACCCAGGTGCAGAATTGCAGTCCCATGACTTGAATGATGAATGATACTAGCCAGGCTCTGTGCGCTCACACTTGGAATCCAATCTACACAGAATCAGGTTTAAATCCAGCCCAAACAAATTGCATGATATTCTGATTTACAGTTCATTACCAAAAATCTGGAAGTGGAGCTGTGGATAAAGTGGTAGAACACTAGCCTGAAGCAAAAAAAAACATTTAAGTACAGTTCCCAGGCCCTGGGTTTAAGTCCCAGGACTTGCATAAAACAAATAAAATGTGACGCTGAGTCCTCCATCATTTGGTGTTATAGTTCAATATTCTTGATATGCGTCTTAGAAATTAAGTCCCTAGCAAATACTCTCCCCTGAAATTCTGCTTCATAGCTGATTCATAGAATTTCAGCATCATTACTATCACCTTCCAGTTAGCATAGCAGTCTACTACTGAAAATTTGAAGAAAACTTTTGAGTAATCCTAATAAATCTGTGTATCATCTGCACACACATCAAATCAGCAGGAGCTATGTTCTACTATTATATAAATGTATTTAATCCCTTCTTGACTTAATGAGCCTTAAAGAGTAAAACATATCAAATAGTTATGAAACTAACAGTCACCATTCTTCTACCTAATATTGTAATATAAGTTCATAAATGCAAGGACTATTCTGAAGTGTGCAGAAGATAGCTTCTAATTATAATATTCTCATGAAGTATAGTTTTTAAGAAACATGTTGCTTGCTTTGGGAAAGCAAAGGCAAGGAAAAATGATATAAGTAAGTTGCCTATTCATCAGAAGGAAAATACTATTGGGTTTAGATCAACTTCATTCATTCCGTGCTGATGAAACAAATATTTGCAATTCCTGAGGCCAATCACTTCATTGTGATGCACAATCAGCCAGCTTAGATCAATCTTCCAAAAAAGGAAAGGAACAAATGAGAAGCAATTAAGGTTTCCAAAATGAACCAGGTGGTGGTGGCAGCTCACACTTGTAATTCTATCTACTCAAGGCCTGAAATCCAAGGATTTGGATTAAGTCTGTCTGGGATGAAAATATTCCTGTCTGTAACATCATCTCTGTTATCACAGCCCAGCTGATACACTCTGCCCAACAGGTTCCAAACACCAAAGTCCATCTCCTATCTGAAATACTAGCAAACGTACTCACATATTATTTCCTCTTTGGGAGATAGTTGAAACATGTACCAGAAACATTTCCCTGGCTTCAGAGTGGAAGTGGAAATATATACTCACTAGAATCCCATCTAGTAAATTACAGTCAATCATCGTTCCTCACCTCTTGGTAGTTAAATTGAACAATGAGTGTTTGGATCAGAAGCAATGTGTATGAGCATACAGGTTGTAAAAGTACTGTAATCCTAGCTACTCAAGATAAGCTGAGACCTGAGGATTCCAGTTCAAAATCAGCCACGCAATACATTCCATAAGAATTTTACCTCTAATTAACCAGCAAAAAACAGAGCGTTGAATTGCGCTTAAAATGCCACAGCCCTATGCTTTGCATTAAAGTGCTAAGGGGTAGCATTCAGGATGCCCACTCCTTCAACGCCTTTTTAACATAGTACTAGAATTCCTAGGCAGTGCAATAAGGCAAGAAGCAAGCATAAAGGGGATCCAAGTAGGGAAAGAGGAAATAAAACTATCCCTCTTTGCAGATGACATGATTCTGTATTTAAAGAATCCTATAGACTCTACTCCCAAGCTCCTTGAGCTGATTCAAAGCTTTGGAAGGGTAGCAGGCCATAAAATCAACCCTCACAAATCAACTGCCTTACTTTACGCCAACACTGAGAGGAAGGAGGCAATAATCAGGAAAGAAACTCCTTTCACAATAGCCTCAAAGAAAATAAAGTACCTAGGAATTAGCTTAACTAAGAATGTAAAGGACCGTTTAGATGAAAATTTTAAAACCCTAAAAAAGGAAATTAAAGCAGAACTAAGGAAATGGAAAAACCTCCCATGCTCCTGGATTGGAAGAATCAACATTGTGAAAATGACAATCTTGCCAAGCGCTATCTACAAATTCAATGCAATACCCATCAACATCCCAATGTCATTCTTTAAAGAAATAGAAGAGGCAATTCAAAATTTCATATGGAATAATAAAAGACCCCTTATAGCAAAAACACTTTTTAGCAGAAAGAACAGCGCTGGAGGATTTCAATTCCAAACTTTAGACACTATTACAGAGCTATGATTTTCATAACAGCTTGGTACTGGCACAAGAACAGGCCTGATGTCCAATGGAATAGAACTGCGGACCCAGATATTAAACCACAGACCTATGGCCACCTAATCTTTGACAAGGGAGCCAAAAAAATAGAATGGAAGAAAGATAGCCTCTTCAAGAAGTTGTGCTGGCAGAACTGGTTAAGCACCTGCAGAAAACTAAAGTTGCATCCTTCTTTGTCACCTTGCACTAGAATTAACTCCAAATGGATCAAAGACCTGGAGGTAAAAGCAGACACACTGAAAAGTTTACAGGAAGGAATAGGAGATACACTAGGTATCCTTGGCAGAGGTCGAGACTTTCTTAATAAGGACCCACAAATCAGAGAAAGGCTGGATAAGTGGGACTGCAGAGCTTTTGTATTTCAACGGATATAGCTAGTAAACTAATCAGGAAGCCTACAGAGTAGGAGAAGATCTTCACCAACCAAACAACGGACAAAGGCCTCATATCTAAAATATATCAACAACTCAAAAAATTGAATCACTCCAAAACTAACCTCCAAAGTAACACCCATCCATTACAAAATGGGCCAAAGACTTAAAGAGAGTCTTCTCTGAAGAAGAAACAAAAATGGCCTATAGACACATGAAGAAATGCTCCACATCTCTGGTCATAAAAGAAATGCAAATCAAAACAACTCTAAGATTCCACCTCACTCCAGTTAGAATGGCCAGGATCAGGAAAACGAATGACAACAGATGCTGGAGGGGATGTGGCCAGGAGGGATCACTACTACACTGTTGGTGGGAGTGCAAACTCCTTCAACCACTATGGAAAGCAGTGTGGCAGTGCCTCAAAAGGCTAAACATAGAACTCCCCTATGACCCAGCAATTCCACTACTTGGCATTTACCCAACAATCCAGAAACAAGGGCATACTAAACCCACTAGCACAACAATGTTCATTGCAGCACTATTCACCATAGCAAAGATATGGAACCAACCCAGATGTCCCTCAGTGGATGAGTGGATCAACAAGTTGTGGTATTTGTACACAATGGAATTCTATGCTGCTGTCAGAAAGAATGACATCGCCCCATTTGTTAGGAAATGGAAAGACTTAGAAAAAATCATATTAAGTGAAGTAAGCCAGACTCAAAGGAACTTAGGCTCAGTGGTTTCACTCATTCGTCATAATCAGTAGAAACCTCGGGCTCTACTAGCAGAGATTGGCAATAGAGCAAAAGGCCATATATAAGGCCATATAATGTGAAGCTAATTGAAAGGACCTCCAGGATATTGAAACAAAAGCCATATAATGAATGATTGTTGTCCTTAAAGTAGTATGTTGTCTCTCATCTCCTTTGCTGTCCCTTGGTTATCCCATATTGGTATAGTATCTCACTTTGTTATCTGATATATTGAATTTATTTGTATTTGGATATTTGAAATTTGATAGGGAAGGGGGGAAAACCAAGACGGGTGGGGGGTGTGGGGTTGGAGGGAAATGGGTACCAACACATGTGAAAGGGTATCAATGTATGTGAATTAATGCACCTTCTATCTAGCAAATATCATCTAACGCTTTTACTAATTACAATAAAAAAATTTAAATAAAAAGAAAGTTGTAGTGTGTGGGGAGGATGATGGGGTCAAATACATTTCTTCTTAGAAATATACCTCATCTGGTTGCCCTGGATTTTCCTGGCCTTCTTCTTAGAGAAAGGCCTGTTATACTGTATTTGTGGCTTGGCAATGATCTAGCATGTACATGTTCGAGTAAAACATCCACAAATTCCGTGCCTAAGACTCGAGTTTCCTGACCTTTGGCAACAGCACAGCAACATGTTTCTTCATCCTGAGCCACAGGCCAAGTGAGCTGGCTTGAGTTCCTTGTTAGTTACAGTGGCTTGGTTACCAGGGTTCCATATTCTGTTCCATTGTGAGGGAGGCAGGGTCACCTTTCAGGGCCCAATGACCAAAGATCCTTGCTCACAGAAGACCTCACCAAAGATATACTGGAGGCTGAATCTCTCCTCCAAACTCACAATACACATGTGGATGTAGTAAACAGCACACCTTATTTGTCCAATCCCAATGTCTTCCACTAGGCCCAACTACCAGTCTGGTCTCAGGCTCAAGGAGCCTTTCTTAGGTAAGATCCAAACTTAAGGGTCAATATTGCCCTCATCCTTTACAAAACATTTGCTTCACAGTGCCTTCTCTGCCTGCATTTTGCCCCTTGTCGAATTTTTTTGTTTTTGCTAGTCTTGGGACTTGACCTCAGAGTGTGAACATTGTTCTTGGGCTTTCTTTAGGCTTTAGCTGTCCCACCGAGCCACAGCACCACTTGCAGCATTTTCTATGTATGTGGTAATGAGGAATCAAACCTGAGTCTTTTTGCGTGGTAGCCAAGGACTCTACCACTAGGTCAAACACACAGGGCATCTTGCACATATTTTTGACGTCAATCTACTAGGATATTATTAGGTTTCTGTAACCTAATAAATTTTTTCCTGATGATTAGCTTTGCTGTTATGTGTAAAAAATGCAAGAGGGAAAAACAACAGAAGAATTAGTGAAATTTAAAAAAAAAATTACACACATAGATAAGTGTTCATTCTTTGTAGGAGAAAGGATATTTTGAAATGATGATGATGACTTTATAATTACTATGTGAGGTTTTAGAGTTTGGCATAGTGGTAGAGTGATTGACTAGCATCCATGAAGATCTGGGTTTGATTGCTCAGTGTCACCTAGATAGAAAATCTAGATGTGGCACTGTGGCTCAAGTGGCAGAGGGCTAGACTTGAGAAAACCCGAGGACAGTGCTCAGGCCCTGAATTCAAGCCCAAAGACTGGCAGAAAGATAAAAGAAAATAAAAATGCTTTTTACGAGCTAATTCACTCACAGCATTTGCTTCTGAAATCTTCGCTTCTGCATCTTGTGAAATACCCCTTTCCCTCAACGTAGACAAGAAAAACAGATCCATCCCATCGTCCACTGTGAGGTCACTGGTTGGACTAAGAGCTAGTCGTGCAGCAACACATAGGTTTTAATCTAATACTTTCCAAAATATACTTAAATATGCTACCTACTTACCAACTTAGGTCAGTTATCTTTATGCTATACCTTTTCTTCATGACAATATTCTTACACTCCTACTTTAATCCTCTTGTACCTACCCTGATCTCTCTCATTCTTTTTTTCTATCTCTGGAACTCTGCTCGTCTTTCAACCCTTATACTGCACGGATCTACACTTGATTGCTGTTGAGCAATATTGTATATGTAGGTGGTTAATTATTCTCTAGGGTCAGAGGCACTTAAAGACAATAGAGGTTGGATTGAGAGGCGTATTGTTTTGGGTATAAATCGCTTATCAGTGCTTGTACTAGACTGGTCTGTAAGTGCACAAAAAGAAAGAGTGATAATACCAATCAAAACTTGTGAACATCTAGTGTCTGCCAGCTACAGAGGTCTAGGTTGGTTATATCTGAAAAACTATAATCGTATTTAGTAGTAATCTTGCTCCCATTTTCAAATGGGCAGAACAAGAAACTCAAGAAAAATGTCAAATCAAGAAACAACATCTCCCACCCAATGTAAACAGGCAATGGAACAGTCACTGGCACACCTAGAGGAGAGTTTTCCAAGTGCTACACAAATGCAATTGATAAACATCATTAATGGAAAATGTGAAAATATAAAGAAAGAGATAATGGAGGAAGCCATAGCTGAACAAGAGGAAAGCAAAAACAAGGTGATAAGTGAAAAAGAAGCCATAAAGGAGGCCGTAATAAAGGTTTTTCAAAGAAAGATGGATGAATTCACAGAATCCTCAAATAAAAACGTGACCAAACTCCAGCAAATGTCCAAAGAAAATAAAGCTACTGAGCTAACCACTCAAAAGGAAATCAAGGAGATAAAGAAATCCATACATGATCTAAAACAAGAGATGCAAGGCATCACAAATGAGCAATTAAAAGCAAGGGAGATGAAAAATAAAATAGATAGCTTTGATAGCAGGTTAGACAATGCAGAGGAGAGAATTTCCGGGGCTGAATATAATTTAGTTATTATAGAGTAAGAACAGAAAATGAGTCAATCCAAATCTAGGAAATATGAGAGAGCGCTTCAAGAGTTGCAAAATGCAATTAGGAAGCCTAATTTAAACCTTGTTGGTATTGAGGAGGGTGTGGAGAAAGAGGTCAATGGTTTTGGAAATATACTTCAGGGAATCATCTCAGAGAATTTCCCAAATATCCAGAAGGGCAGTCCCATCCAGGTACGAGAAGCTTTTAGAACCCCAAACAGACCTGACCAGAAAAAAATATCCCACCGCCACATTGTGATCCGAACTGGATCAATAGAAACGAAAGAAAAGATCCTAAAGGCAGCCAGGGAAAAGGGATCAGTAACCTATAAAGGAAAACCAATCAGAATAACCCCAGAATTCTCAGCAGAGACCATGCTAGCAGGAAGTGACTGGAATCATATATGTCATGCCCTTAAATCAAATAACTACCAACCAAGAATACTGTAGCCAGCTAAGCTCTCATTCATAACTGAGGGAACAATAAAACATTCCATTCCAGGGAAAAGCTGCAACAATATGTCGAAACAAAACCAACACTACAGATAATTCTCAAAGATGCTCTATACATAGAAAACCAAAATAAATGCAACATAGGGAAAGAAATGGCACCTAAACAGCATACCATATAAGAACCACAAGAACTGTCAAGACACAGGCCCTACTAAAAGCTTTTAAAAATGGTAGGAACTAATAAATATCTCTCAATCCTAACTCTCAATATCAATGGACTTAACTCTCCAATTAAACGGCATAGGCTGTCTAGTTGGATCAAAAAGCAAGAGCCATCGTTCTGCTGTCTTCAAGAGACACATCTTACCCCAAAACAGTCATCTTTTGAAAGTGAGAGGTTGGAATAAACTCTATGAAGCTAACTGCCCCCATAAACAGGCTGGAGTTGCCATCCTCATATCAGATACAATAGACGTCAAACTAAACTTAGTAAGAAAAGACAAAGAAGGTTACTACATACTACTAAAGGTATCTTTCCTCCAGGAAGACATAACGATCCTAAATATTTACACACCCAATCCCGGAGCTCCAAACTTCATCAAGCAAACTTTACTTACACTGAAACCATACATAGATCGAAATACAGTGATTGTTGGTGAGTTTAACACACCACTCTCACCTATGGACAGATCAACAAGGCAAAAACTCAAAAGAGAAACCTTAGAACTGAACAACTATATAGACCAACTACATCTAACAGACATCTGCAGAATATTCCACCCAGTAACAACACAATATACGTTTTCCTCAGCAGCACTTGGAACATTTTCCAAAATAGACCACATCTTAGGCCATAAAACAAACCTGGACAGATTCAGAAACACTGAAATTATTCCATGCACACTCTCAGAACATAAAGGCATCAAATTGGAACTGAACACACATCTCCACAGTCTCCTGTAACTCATGGAGACTGAACAACACATTGTTGAATCAAAAACAATGGGTAATCAAAGAGATCAGAACAGATATCCAACTGTTTATGAAATTTAACAATAAGGAGCACACAAATATCAACTCCTTAGGGACACAACAAAGGCAGTACTCAGAGAAAAATTTATAGCGATGAGTGCCTACAACAGCAAGTTGGAAAAATGGAAACCAACTAGTTAATGTCTCACCTTAACCTCCTGGAAAAAGAGCAACAAACCAACCCTAAACCCAGTAGGAGAAAGCAAATTATTAAAATCAAAGCAGAATTAAATGATTTGGAATAAAAAACACTATAGAAAGAATCAACAAAACAAGGAGTTGGTTCTTTGAAAGAATTAACAAAATTGACAAGCCCTTAGCAAATCTTACCGAAAAAAGAAGAGAGCATATCGAAATAAAAAAAATCGCAGATGAAAATGGTAATATCACGACAGAAATTACCAAGATCCAGAATATCATGAGGGAATACTTCTCAAACCTTTACGCCAACAAATTTGAGAATCTAGAAGAAATGGATGAATTCCTAGACAATATTAACATACCCACACTGAACCAAGAAGAGCTAACCCAACTCAACAGGCCTATTTCAATCTCTGAAATAGAAATGGAAATTAGACAACTTCCACTTAAAAAGAGCCCAGGGCCAGATGGATTCACAGCTGAATTCTGTAAGGTCTTCAAAGCAGAGCTCACACCAATACTCCTCAAGCTCTTCAACGAAATTGAAAATGAAAGTTCTTTACCAAACGCATTCTGTGAAGCCAGTATATCCCTCATCCCCAAACCAGACAGAGATTCATCAAAGAAAGAGAACTATAGACCCATTTCTTTGATGAATATCGATGCAAAACTTCTCAACAAAATACTGGCCAACCGTCTACAACAACTCATCAAAAAAATTATACACTATGATCAAACTGGATTCATCACAGGGAGGGAAAGCTGGTTCAACATACACAAATTAATTAATACAATTCAACACATCAACAGGAGCAAGGACAAAAATCATATGATTGTCTCAATAGATGCGGAAAAGGCATTTGACAAGATCCAAAACCCCTTTATGTGAAAAGATGGGGAGAAACTAGGAATCCATGGAACATTTCTCAATGTAATAAATGCTGTGTATGAGAAACCCACTGCTAGTATTATACTTAATGGTGAAAATCTAAAGCCATTCCCTCTAAAATCAAGAACGAGACAAGGATGCCCACTCTCTCCACTCCTTTTTAACATAGTACTAGAATTCCTAGGCAGTGCAATAAGGCAAGAAGCAACATAAAGGGGATCCAAGTAGGGAAAGAGGAAATAAAACTATCCCTCTTTGCAGATGACATGATTCTGTATTTAAAGAATCCTATAGACTCTACTCCCAAGCTCCTTGAGCTGATTCAAAGCTTTGGAAGGGTAGCAGGCCATAAAATCAACCTCACAAATCAACTGCCTTCCTTTACGCCAACAGTGAGAAGAACGAGGCAATAATCAGGAAAGAAAATCCTTTCACAATAGCCTCAAAGATAATAAAGTACCTAGGAATTAGCTTAACTAAGAATGTAAAGGACCGTTTAGATGAAAATTTTAAAACCCTAAAAAAGGAAATTAAAGCTGAATTAAGGGAATGGAAAAACCTCCCATGCTCCTGGATTGGAAGAATCAACATTGTGAAAATGACAATCTTTCCAAGGGCTATCTACAAATTCAATGCAATACCCATCAACATCCCAATGTCATTCTTTAAAGAAATAGAAGAGGCAATTCAAAATTTCATATGGAATAATAAAAGACCCCGTATAGCAAATCAATTCTTAGCAGAAAGAACAGCGCTGGAGGAATTTCAATTCCAAACTTTAGACTCTAACGGAGCTATAATTCTCAAAACAGGTTGGTACTGGCACAAGAACAGGCCTGAAATCCAATGGAGTAGAACTGCGGACCCAGATATTAATCCACAGACCTATGGCCATCTAATTTTTGACAAGGGAGCCAAAAAAATAGAATGGAAGAAAGATAGCCTCTTCAACAAGTTGTGCTGGAAGAACTGGTTAAGGACCTGCAGAAAACTAAAGTTGGATCCTTCTTTGTCACTTTGCACTAGAATTAATTCCAAATGGATCAAACACCTGGAGGTAAAAGCTGACACACTGAAAAGTTTACAGGAAGGAACAGAATATACACTAGGCCTCCTTGGCACAGGTCGAACCTTTCTTAATAAGGACCAAGAATCACAACAAATCAGAGAAAGGCTGGATAAGTGGGACTGCATTAAACTGCAGAGCTTTTGTATGGCAACGGATATAGCAAGTAAACTAATCGGGAAGCCTACAGGGTGGGAGAAGATCTTCAACAACAAAACAACGGACAAAGGCCTCATATCTAAAATATATCAACAACTCAAAAAATTGAATCACTCCAAAACTATCCTGGAAAGTAACACCCAACCCATTAAAAAATGGGCCAAAGACTTGAAGAAAGTCTTCTCTGAAGAAGAAACAAAAATGGCGTATAGACACATGAAGAAATGCTCAACATCTCTGGTCATAAAAGAAATGCAGATCAAAACAACTCTAAGATTCCACCTCACTCCAGTTAGAATGGCCAGGATCAGGAAAACGAATGACAACAGATGCTGGAGGGGATGTGGCCAGGAGGGATCACTACTACACTGTTGGTGGGAGTGCAAACTCCTTCAACCACTATGGAAAGCAGTGTGGCAGTGCCTCAAAAGGCTAAACATAGAACTCTCCTATGACCCAGCAATTCCACTACTTGGCATTTACCCAACAATCCAGAAACAAGGGCATACTAAACCCACTAGCACAACAATGTTCATTGCAGCACTATTCACCATAGCAAAGATATGGAACCAACCCAGATGTCCCTCAGTTGATGAGTGGATCAACAAGTTGTGGTAATTGTACACAATGGAATTCTATGCTGCTGTCAGAAAGAATGACATCGCCCCATTTGTTAGGAAATGGAAAGACTTAGAACAAATCATATTAAGTGAAGTAAGCCAGACTCAAAGGAACTTAGGCTCAGTGGTTTCTCTCATTCGTCATAATCAGTAGAAACCTTGGGCTCTACTAGCAGAGATTTGCAATAGAGCTAAGGGCCATAAAAGGCCATATAATGTGAAGCTAATTGAAAGGACCTCCAGGATATTGAAACAAAAGCCACATAATGAATGACTGTTGTCCTTAATGTACTATGTTGTCTCTCATCTCCTTTGCTGTCCCTTGGTTATCCCATATTGTTATAGTATCTCACTTTGTTATCTGATATATTGAATTTATTTGTATTTGGATATTTGAAATTTGATAGGGAAGGGGGGAAAACCAAGACGGGTGGGGGTGTGGGGTTGGAGGGAAATGGGTACCAAGACATGTGAAAGGGTATCAATGTATGTGAATTAATGCACCTTTTATCTAGCAAATATCTTCTAACCCTTTTAGTAATTACAATAAAAAATGAAAAAAAAAAGAAAGTTGTAGTGTGTGGGGAGGATGATGGGGTCAAATACATTTCTTTTTAGTAATTTCCCTCATCTGGTTGCCCTGGATTTTCCGGGCCTTCTTCTTAGAGAAAGTTCTGTTATACTGGATTTGTGGCTTGGCAATGATCTAGCATGTACATCTTGGAGTAAGACATCCACAACTTCCATGCCTGAGACTCGAGTTTCCTGACCTTTGGCAGCAGCACAGCAACATCTTCCTTCCTCCTGAGCCACAGGCCAAGTGAGCTGGCTTGAGCTGGTTGTTAGTTACAGTGGTTAGGTTACCAGGGTTCCATATTCTGTTCCATTGTGAGGGAGGCAGGGTCACCTTTCAGGGCCCAATGACCAAAGATCCTTGCTCACAAAAGACCTCACCAAAGACATACTGGAGGCTGAATCTCTCCTCCAATCTCACAATATACATGTGTATGTAGTAAACAGCACACCTTATTTGTCGAATCCCAATGTCTTCCACTAGGCCCAACTACCAGTCTGGTCTCAGGCTCAAGGAGCCTTTCTTAGGTAAGATCCAAACTTAAGGGTCAATATTGCCCTCATCCTTTACAAAACATTTTCTTCACAGTGCCTTCTCTGCCTGCATTTTGCCCCTTGTCGAATTATTTTTTGTTTTTGCTAGTCTTGGGACTTGACCTCAGAGTGTGAACATTGTTCTTGAGCTTTCTTTAGGCTTTAGCTGTCCCACCGAGCCACAGCACCACTTGCAGCGTTTTCTATGTATGTGGTAATGAGGAATCAAACCTGAGTCTTTTTGCGTGGTAGCCAAGGACTCTACCACTAGGTCAAACACACAGGGCATCTTGCACATATTTTTGACGTCAATCTACTAGGATATTATTAGGTTTCTGTATCCTAATCAATTTTTTCCGGATGATTAGCTTTGCTGCCATGTGTAAAAAATGCAAGAGGGAAAAACACAGAATTAGTGAAATTTAAAAAAAAGCATTACACACATAGATAAGTGTTCATTCTTTGTAGGAGAGAGGATATTTTGATATGATGATGATGATGATGACTTTATAATTACTATGTCAGGGTTGAGAGTTTGGCATAGTGGTAGAGTGCTTGCCTAGCATCCATGAAGATCTGGGTTTGATTGCTCAGTATCACATAGATAGAAAATCTAGATGTGGCACTGTGGCTCAAGTGGCAGAGGGCTAGACTTGAGAAAACCCGAGGACAGTGCTCAGGCTCTGAATTCAAACCGCAAGACTGGCAGAAAGATAAACGAAAATAAAAATGCTTTTTATGAGCTAATTCACTCACAGCATTTGCTTCTGAAATCTTTGCTTCTGCATCTTGTGAAATAGCCCTTTCCCTCAACGTAGACAAGAAAAACAGATCCATCCCATGGTCCACTGTGAGGCCACTGGGTGGGCTAAGAGCTAGTCGTGCAGCAACACATAAGTTTTATTCTAATACTTTCCAAACTTTGTACTCAAATATGCTACCTACTTACCAACTTATGTCACTTGTCCTTATGCTATACCTTTTCTTCATTACTACAATATTCTTACACTCCTACGTTAATCCTCTTGTACCTCCCCTGACCTCTCTCATTCTTTTTTTCTATCTCTGGACCTCTGCTCATCTTTCAACCCTTATACTGCACGGATCTACACTTGATGGCTGTTGAGCAATATTGTATATGTAGGTGGTTAATTATTCTCTAGGCTCAGAGGGACTTAAAGACAATAGAGATTGGATTGAGAGGCTTATTGTTTTGGGTATAAATCGCTTATCAGTGGTTGTATTAGTCTGGTCTGTAAGTGCACCAAAAGAGTGATAATACCAATCAAAACTTGTGAACATCTAGTGTCTGCCAGCTACAGAGGTCTAGGTTGGTTATATCTGAAAAACTATAATCGTATTTAGTAGTAATCTTGCTCCCATTTTCAAATGGGCAGAACAAGAAACACAAGAAAAATGTCAAATCAAGAAACAACATCCCCCACCCAATGTAAACACACAATAGAACAGTCACTGGCAAACCTAGAGGAGAGTCTTCCAAGTGCTACACAAATGCAATTAATAAACATCATTAATGGAAAATGTGAAAATATAAAGAAAGAGATAATGGAGGAAGCCATAGCTGAACAAGAGGAAAGCAAAAACAAGGTGATAAGTGAAAAAGAAGAAGCCATAAATGAGGCCATAATAAAGGTTTTTCAAAGAAAGATGGATGAATTCCATAGAATCCACAAATAAAAATGGGACCAAACTCCAGCAAATGTCCAAAGAAAATAAAGCTACTGAGCTAACCACGCAAAAGGAAATCAAGGAGATAAAGAAATCCACACATGATCTAAAAAAAGAGATGCAAGGCATCAAAAGTGAGCAATTAGAAGCAAGGGAGATGAAAAATAAAGTAGATAGCTTTGATAGCAGGTGAGACAATGCAGAGGAGAGAATTTCCGGGGCGAAAGATAATTTAGGTATTATAGAGAAAGAACAGAAAATGAGTCAATCCAAATCTAGGAAATATGAGAGAGCGCTTCAGGAGGTCCAAGATGCAATTAGGAAGCCTAATTTAAGGCTAGTTGGTATTGAGGAGGGCGTGGAGAAAGAGGTCAATGGTATTGGAAATATACTTCAGGGAATCATCTCAGAGAATTTCCCAAATATCCAGAAGGGCAGGCCCATCCAGATACGAGAAGCTTTTAGAACCCCAAACAGATCTGACGAGAAAAGAACATCGCACCGCCATATTGTGATCCGAACTGGATCAATAGAAACGAAAGAAAAGATCCTAAAGGCAGCCAGGGAAAAGGGATCAGTAACCTATAAAGGCAAACCAATCAGAATAACCCCAAATTCTCAGCAGAGACCACGCAAGCACAAAGTGACAGGAAGCATATATGTCATGCCCTTAAATCAAATAACTACCAACCAAGAATACTGTAGCCAGCTAAGCTCTCATTCATAACTGAGGGAACAATAAAAACATTCCATTCCAGGGAAAAGCTGCAACAATATGTCGAAACAAATCCAACACTACAGAGAATTCTCAAAGATGCTCTATACATAGAAAACCAAAATATATGCAATATAGGGAAAGAAATGCCACCTAAACAGCATACCATCTAAGGACCACAAGAAATGTCAAGACACAGGCCCTACTAAAAGCTTTTAAAAATGGTAGGAACTAATAAATATCTCTCAATCCTAACTCTCAATATCAATGGACTTAACTCTCCAATTAAACGGCATAGGCTGTCTAGTTGGACCAAAATCAAGAGCCATCGTTCTGCTGTCTTCAAGAGACACATCTTACCCAAAAACAATCATCTTTTGAAAGTGAGAGGTGGGAATAAACTCTATCAAGCTAACTACCCCCATAAACAGGCTGGAGTTGCCATCCTCATTTCAGATACAATAGACTTCAAACTAAAATTAGTAAGAAAAGACAAAGAAGGTTAGTACATACCACTAAAGGGATCTTTCCTCCAGGAAGACATAACGATCCTAAATATTTACACACCCTTTTGAAGATTCTCAAAAGATTGAAGATACTGCCAGTGTAAGTTAGATTCCGGCATACATATTAAATAATGCAATGAGTAGGGATTTATATTTGAAATATCACTGTTGACAAAATCTAACACACATTTGCGTAGTATTTGCTTTTGATTTCCCTAGTTCAGTACAAGCTAACATGTGTGGCATATATCGACTGGGAGAAATGATTCAGAATATGTGACTCATTTGAACAGGAGTCAGTGAAAGATACAGAAGCAGGACACCCATATTGTGATAATTTGTATGTTTTTCATACTTTGTGTTTGTTATTAATTCCAATTGTAGTGTACATTTCTAGGTAAAAACTTTTAAAATATTTCCAAACAATTTGTTATTTCAACAGCAAAAAAACATTTATATTCCTGATAAAATTCACAGAATCCAAATTTTTCCATATTATTTTTTGTTTTTTGGTTTTTTTTTTGGTGGGTCATAGATCTTGAACTCAGCCTTGGTACTATCCCTGAGCTCTTCAGCTCCAGGCTACCACCTTACCCTGGCGCCAAGCCCCACTTCCCATTTTCTAAAGGTAAATTGGAGATGAGAGTCTCAGGTCTTTTTGTGCCAGGATGGCTTTAAACCTTGATCCTCAGATCTCAGCCTCCTGAGTAGCTAGGATTATAGAAGTGAGCCACCACCCCATCATGCTCAGCTTTCTGGTTTTTTTTTAAACAAGCCCTTTGGCTGGAACTCGGTCTGAGCACTGTCCTTCCGCTTTCCTCAAGCCTAGTGATCTTCTACTTGAGCCACAGCACTACTTCTGGTTTTTTCTGTGTATGTGGTACTGCGGAATTGAAACTTCGTCTTCATACAAGCACTCTACAACTACGCCAAACTCCCAGGCCCTCCACATTAGTTTTTATAATAGATCTTTCCATGCATCCAGGATGGCTAGAAATCCTTCTTGAGTTTCCCAAGATCAGGGAGTATAGGTGTGTCCCATCCTGTGTGGCGACATAACCATTGTTTAGGTTACAGTTCTCTCTTCATTCTACCCATCTAGAGCAATTTTCATCTTCCATGTATAATCATTAAACATTCAGCTCCTGTTCCTCTCTACTCCATTCTCTGGAACCATCGTGCTTTTTGGCTCTAAGGGTTTGTTGATCCTTGGAAGCTCTGGAAGGGAAAATATACCCTAGCTCTTCCTTTATGACTGCTGTATTTTTAGTTTACTGTAATCAAGATTGATCTGTAAAATATAGTAAAATGTTCTTCCTTTTCAATGCATTGTTTTGCATATTTCTATCTTTTGATTATTATTAATAGTTGTGAATGGATTCTCCACATATTTGTTCTAGTCTCTGCTTTCTCTTCCGTTAGGTACAAATCTAGAAATAGAAGTGTTGGACCATATTTCTATGTAATTCTATATTTAGTACTTTTTTAGCACTCTCCACGCAATTTTTGATTGTTTTACATTCCTTGCAGAACTATTCCAAAGTTCTACTTCTTCTCACTACCTTCCCAGTAATAGTTAGACTTTGAAAGTTGTTTTTTTGTATGCGTGTGTGTGTTTGTGTGTGTTTGTGTGTGTGTATGTGGATCTTTTTGTTTAAAACTATATTTATATTATCATATTTAAAGTAATGATTTCATTGTAATTTTAATTTTTCTCATGACTGTTAATATTGAACTTCTTTCTACATTTTGAACTACTATTTCTAGATATTCTTTTTAGAAAATCCTCTCCAATCTCCAATTTTTTTCCCTTTTTTTGTGGGGTAGTGGGGAAAGTCATGGGGCTTGGACCTTGGGCAGTGAGCTCTTTAGTTTAAGGCTATTGTCCTACCCTGAGTATTGCCCCTCAGTTCTTCTGCTCACAGCTCCCTACCCCACTTCCCATTATATACAGAACAAAGGTCATCCTCAGTCTTTTTGAAAAAGTAAAACATACAGTAAATTTGTAGTATAAAACAGCAAGAAATAAATTACTTGCCAGGTGCAGTGACTTCTACCTGTAATCCTAGCTACTCAGATATCAGGCTGATATCTAAAGATTTGGTTCAAAGCCAGCCTGGGCATTAGAAAATCTATGAGACTCTCATCTACAGTTAACCACTAGAATATGGGAAATGGCACTGTGGCTTCATAGGTAGGGTGATAGCCTTGAGTTGAAGAGCTCAGGAACAGTGCCCAGGCCCAGACGTCAAGCCTTACAAATCCCCCAGCCAAAAAAAGAAAAAAAAGTTTCTTCCCCAAGTGATTATTATGCCAGCCATAGAACATTAACATTCTGGGTGTACTTCACAGTATTATTACTTGATACCCTAAGATTTTGCAATATTCTCACAGTACCAGCATATGTCATCATATAATGTAGTTCCTTTTCAATGGAATAATTCCATTTATAACCTAAATCTACTCCCCCGACTTATTTTTGTCGATACCACAATTGCTCTACCATGATATGCCACAAGCCATTAAACATTTTATGGTGGGTAATTGGACAGGAGTCTCATGGAATTTTGTGCCAGGCTGGCTTTGAACCATGGTCCTCAGATCTCAGTCTCCTGAGTAGCTAGGATGACAGGCGTGAGCCACCAACACCTGGCTTGCCTTTTTATTTTTTTGTGGGTCTTGGGACTTGAACTCTGGGCCTAGGCACCATCCCTAAGCTTTTCAAGTCAGTATTTCATGTAAGTCTAAACATTTAAGTAAAGGAATACAATTTCAACCAAAAAAAGAATAAAATTCCAGACATGGTGTGTTTATAACTCAGTGCTAATTACTTGATGAAAATGTGCCATTCCAGAAGCTGGTGTCATTTGATGATGTAGCTGTGGATTTCAGCTGGGAGGAGTGGCAGCATCTGGACAATGCTCAGAGGACCCTGTACAGAGATGTAACGCTAGAGACCTACAGCAACCTGGTGTCCTTAGGTGAGCAAAAGTCAAATTCACTTGCAAGGCCAAGTGCCTTGTTATTTTGCAGATACGTGAATGTTTATCAAACTTTCAATACTATTTAAATGAAAGATTCCAGGCCCTGAGAAGTATCATTACTTTCTAAAGAAAACCTAAGATAATTTTGTACTCATTCTTCAGGATACCTTCAGGATACTTTGACAACAGTTATAAATTATGTTTCCTCTAATGGAGACGACATTCCAAACTTACACAGTAATTGTAAGTGGATAAACCATCCAGAATAGAATATATATCATTATTGGAAATAGGATCTACAAATCACTAAACAGTGAGTTTATAATGGAAACCTGGCACTAGGTGCAATGTTTCATGCCTGTAATCTTAAAATATTCAGGAGGAAGAAATCTAAGAATTCTAATTTGAAGCCAGCAATGGCATAAAAATTGCCATGAAACTCTATAACTCCAAGTAACCCCTCAAAAATGTTAGTGGAGTGTCAAGAGTTTGACTTTGTGGTTGAGTGCTTGCCTAGCATGCATGAAGACCTATGCATGTAAGTGGAGCTGGGACTCAAACTGGTATTTTTCTAGCCTTGAGCAAGATAGCTAAGTTTATGCCATACAAAATGAATCCAGAGGTGGGGAAAAGTCAACCATGGAGCCAGTGAGAAATGAGAAAAAAGATTTAATAGATAACTTGTGAGTAGGATGTCGTGAACTTAAAGCAATGATGACCCAGCATAAGCAATAATTCTCTACTGTTTCTAATTTACAGGGCCCTGTGTTCCCAAACCTGTATTAATTGACAAGCTAGAGCACTGTGCAGAACTCTGGATAGGAAATTCCTCTGACAAGAATATCACAGGTGAGTGAATGCATCTTCATATTGATGTTGGAGCCTGAGCCCCATTGGTAAGTTCATGTTGTGATGTACTGATCAATAATATTCTTAGTTACCCTAAATCCTGTGTGGAACCTATGGAATTCTTTGTGAATGAATCAAGAATCATTTTCTTTTCCCAATCCTATGCCTGGTCTCAGGGACTGAGCATGGTCCTTGGGTTTTCTCAAGGCTAGCTCTCTACTTCTTGAGTCATAGCACCACTTCTGGCTTTTTCTTTGTATGTAGTACCAAGGAATTGAACCAGGTCTTTGTACATGCTAGCCCAAACCCCCGGCACCAAGAATCATAGGGTGATATGACGAATTCTATGTGGCAGTAGAGTTAAAGTTAGATTTCTCTGTAGAAATCACTGTGAAACAAAATAAAATGAGAAAGCCATGAGCCCGTGGCTCATGCCTGTAATCCTAGCTACTTAGGAGGCTGAGATCTGAGGATCAAGGTTCAAAGACTGACCTATCACAAAAACACCTTAGACTCTTCTCTCCAATGAACCAATAGAAAATGAGAAGTGGGGTTGAGGCTAAAGACATAGGGCAGTAGCCTTGAGCTGAAGAGCTCAGGAAGAACAGCCAGGTCTAGAATTCAAGTCCCATGACTGCAAAACAAGAAAGAAAGAAAGAAAGAAAGAAAGAAAGAAAGAAAGAAAGAAAGAAAGAAAGAAAGAAAGACAGAAAGAAAGAAAGAAAGAAAAAAAGAAAGAAAGAAAGTAGAAAGAGGGAAGAAAGAGGGAAGGAAGAAAGGAAGAATGAAAGAAAGAAAGAAAGAAAAAAAGAAAGAAAGAAAGCTATTTCATTTCTTTAAAACTAAGACTATAAATGATTGAGCAAACAAGGAATAAGTCAGGGCATTATTCTCTGATAAGGATAATATCTTTTTGCTGGTAGGAAGAGACTGGTATTCAGAACCAGACCTTTCCACCAGAAATTGAGCCTAGTGTTACAGTGCTTGCCTAGCATGCACAAAGACACAGGTTTGATTCCTTATTACCACATACATAGAAAAAGCCAGAAGTAATGACTTCATTGGTAGGGTTCTAGTCTTGAGAAAACCCAAGGACAGTGGTTAGGTCCTAAGTTCAAACCCAGGAATGGAAGGAAAAAAAAAACAACAAAGTTTCAATCAACATAAGAAAATTAACTAGACAATGAGCTGGAGATTTTCTGGTCTTCCATGGTTCTGAGGGACAGGAGTGTTAGAAAAGGAATTTTTATAAGACTTCAAATGGAAAGAAACAAATTTCAAAATTCCCACAAATACTTAAATTGAGACTTTAGTGAGAAGTTGTAACTGAAGGGATATAGGTGTAAGTCCTTACTCTGAAGAATCGTTCTTGCTTGGATCAAAGGCAAACACATATAAACCAAACTTGTGGCCGCTGAATCTAGAAAAAATTCGTGTTCCTCACTTAATGGTTAATAAGCAAACAGCATTGAAACTGGGTAAGGTAATTCTATCTGCTACTCAGGACCTGAAACTCTTATCTGTAGTTAACTCTAGAAAACAGGAAGTGGGGCTGTGGCTCAAGGATTGGGTTTATAGTCTTCTGCTGAAGTGTTCAGGGACAGGTCCGAGGCCTATGAACTACAAAAAAAAAAGAAGAAAAGAAAGGAAAAGAAAGGTTTAAAAAGATGCAAAACAGCACAATATTTAGATTATTTCTCAAAAATAAAAGAAAGGCAGCTATTCCTCAATGTATAAACAAAACAGTATTTGAAAAAAAAACAGCTGCAGGAATACTATAGGTAGTACTCAGCTTAAAACTGTAGCAATACATAGTTGGGTAATTTCAATAAATATTTCCTGTGATATAAAAAGAGAACTAAAACACAGAAAAACATTATTGGTCATTGTAAAATATCATTTTCTTAATACGTTAGGGAGAAAAGCATATATTTCTCACAAATCAATTTCCACTTTTATATTTTAAAATATCTAACACTTAGGATGGGAAAGTAAAGTCATTACCTTTACAGTAAGGAATATTTGTATCTCAAGTATGTTTGTGTCTTTTTTTTCTATGACTCATTTTAGATGTCCAGGTAATGGAAAATGTGTTCAAGACCTGCCAGGAAAGTCCACATGAATGTCTTTGTGAAGTAGCAGTTGCAAGTAGTATCGAAGTGGAGGAAAACGTGAGATTAGCAACAACTTTAAATTTGAGCTCTACACACAATCCAGAGCTGATTAGGAATAACGGTAACAACTTAGGGGTGAGGACTGAGGAGTTCATTAAGTGTCAGAACATGCTTCTGTCTCCTAATCCTGATGAGATGCATGCTGCATATAGATCTCGTATGTCTCCTGTTCTTAAAAAATTCATCGGATATTCAGAGCATTTTATTCATGATTGTGACAGTCCAAAAGATCTGCAGTATCATAATTCTGTTCTCCCTGCCCAAGAAATTCTTCAGGGAGGGAGAAAAACTGCTAAATGTACTGTGTGATGAAAAATATTGTACTTAACACCGACCATCACTACACATCCGAAAATGTACACAGGAGAGACTCCTCATACATGTAGTGAATGTGAGAAATCTTTCAGTAATGAAATACGCCTTACAATACCTCAGAGCAAATATCCTGAGATATGTGATGCGTACATCAAGTGTGACAATTAATTTCTGAGAAGTCAGACCTGACGCTCCAGCCTCGATCTCCAAGAGAAGACAAACCTTATGAATATGAGGAACGTAATAAAATTTCTGCCCAGAAGTCAGCTCTCAGCACACATCAGAGATCTCACACAGAAGAGAAATCTTATGAATGGGATAAATGTGGGAAGACTTTTAGACTGAAATCATACCTCACTTTGCACCAGAGAAGACACACAGAAGAGAAACCTTATGAATGTAACAAATGTGAAAAGTCTTTCACCCAGAAGATACACCTTCGAGTTCATCAAATAACACACACAGGAGAGAAATCTTATAAGTGTAATGAATGTGGAAAGTCTTTCCAAGGGAAGGGAAAACTTCGTGTTCATCAGAGAATACACACAGGAGTGAAACCTTATGAATGTAACCAATGTGTAAAGTCTTTCAGACAGAAATCTTCCCTCAAATTGCATCAAAGAACACACACAGGAGAGAAACCTTATGTGTGCAACAAATGTGGAAAGACCTTCAAGTGGAAGTCATATCTTGATGGGCATAATAGAACACACAGGAGAGAAAACTTATGCATGTAGTGAATGCGGAAAGTCTTTCAAATGGAAGGTAAAACTCCATGTTCATCAGAGAATATACTCAGGAGAAACACCTTATGAGTGTAACATATGTGGAAAGTCCTTCACACAGAAGCCAAACCTCAACATGCATAAGACAATTCAAACAGGAGAAAAACCTTATGAATGTAACCGATGTGGAATGTCTTTCAAATGGAAGTCTTCCCTCAAATTGCATCAGAGAACACACACAGGAGAGAAAATGTACGAGTGCATCAAATGTGGTAAGACCTTCAGATGGAAGTCACATTACAGGAGGCATACAGAATTCACACATATTAGAAACCTTAGGAATATAACCAAAGTTGAAAGTCTTTCGTGCAGTATTCACCCTTCAGGAAGTGTAAGAGAGTTCACACATATGAGAAGCCTTAGCAATGTAATAAATAGGAAAGACTTTTTAGTCTGTGGAAGAAAACTCAGCTTGTGTCACAGAACCAACACAAGATAAAACCATTAATGAATGTAGCAAATGTTCAGTCTTTTCCCCAGAAGGCACAAGTCAAGATTTATCACTAAACACCCACAGGATAGAATCCTATGAATAAAATGAAAGGGAAATTTTTTTGAAGAACTCATAGTTGAGTTTGCATGATACCACACAGACACAGGATAAAAATCGTATGAATATAAGAATATGAAAAATCCATCATGAACGCATGACTAAGTATAAAATGCACATAGGAGAGAAAAACCTTATGAATATTACAAATGTGGAAAGTGTTTGACCTGGAAGGCATACTTCTGTGTTCATCACAAACCTGATTCCCATAGAAGAAAAGAAAAGTAATGAATAGAACAAATGTGCAATGACTTTTAATCAGAAGTCAGTCTTCAGTACATTTCAGAACATACACAATAGAGAAATACTGAGTAATGAAAAACATTTAGCTATATATAGAATCTCTGTATATGGGAGCATTAGGGTAAGTCTTCTAAACAAAGTCAACCTTCAGCAAGCATTAAGAGCACTCACAGAAGAAATAATAGCATGTAGGAAAACCTTTGTCAGAAACCTCTAAAAGCTGACTGTGTGGCTTAGTGGTAGAGTGCTAACCTATCAGGGATGAAGGCCTGGGTTAGATTCCTCAATACTACGTGAAAAGAGCAAGCCAGAAGCAGCACTGTGGTTCAAATGGTAGAGTGCTAACCTTGAGCAAAAGAAGCTCAGGCCCTGAGTTCAAGCCTAAGGATTGGAGAGAGACAGACAGAGAGAGAGAGAGAGAGAGAGAGAGAGAGAGAGAGAGAGAGAGAGAGAGAGAGAGAGAGAGAGACAGAGACAGAGACAGAGAGAGACAGAGACAGAGAGACAGAAAGAGAGAGAGAGAGAAAAGAGAGAGAAAGAGAGAAAAACAGGAACTTCTAAATTTTACAGAGATAGAGGAGGAGAGAGAGAAGGAGACAGAAACTAATTTCTAAATTTTACAGTGTTTCTATTTCCTTACAAATTCGTCTATGTCATTCTTTCTGACAGAAGCACAGAATTTCATTGTGTAAAAATACCATATTTGATCTACTCATCAACTGTCGGGCATCTGGGTTGGTTCCATACCTTTGCTATAGTAAATAGTGCTGTGATAAATGTTATTGTTCTAGTGAATTTAGTATGTCTTATCTGGACGATTGGCAAGTAGTGAAATTGCTGGATCACAGGGGAGCTCTATGTTTAGTCTTTTTGGGATACTGCCATAGTGCTTTCCATAGTGGTTGAACGAGTTTGCAATCCCACCACAGTGTAGTAGTGATCCCTCCTGGACACATCCCCTCCAGCATACGTTATTAGATTTCTGGGTCTTGGCCATTCTAACTGGAGTGAGGAGGAATAGGGAAAGAGGAACTGAAACTTTCTCTCCTTACAGATGACATGATTCTGTATTTAAAGAACCCTATAGACTCTACTCCGAAGCTTCTTGAGCTGATATAAAACTTTGGTAAGGTAGCAGGGTATAAAATTAACCCTCAATGTCAACTGCCTTCTTATATGCCAACAAACGAGAGGAATGAGGCAAGAATCAGGATAGCAACTCATTTTGCTATCAAAGAAAATAAAATACCTTGGAATTAACTTAGAATGTAAAGCACCTTTTTGATGGAACTATAAACCCTGGAGAAGGAAATTAACGCAGAACTGAGGAAATGCAAAAACCTATGCTCCTGCTTTGGAAGAAGTAATATTGTAAAAATGGCAATTTTGATAAGGACTATCTACAAATTCAGTGCAATATTCATCAATATCCCAATGTCATTCTTTAAAGAAACAGAAGAGGAAATTCAAAATTTCACTTGGAATAATAAAAGACCCCTTATAGTCTGTCTTCTTGCATGATACATAATGTTTAATCTCACCTTCTCCACCAAAATCTCACCTTTCTCATTGAAACATAGGTGGCCCTGTTTACTAGCAGCAAAGGCTCAAACGCGCAGTTTCAGGTGTCACCACTGCCTCTGTTACTGGGTAGATCCAACTCTGTCATCGATTCTGAGGTCTGCTCTGGGAGTCTTGGTCACAAGTTGTTCTGTGGCATCTGCTGCCAGCCTGTGCCTATTTGCTTCCTTTTCCTCCAGCAGCCTACAACAGGGAATGAAGTTCAGGCGCTGATGCTCTCCTTCATATGCAGGGCAGGATGAGCCCAACCCTCCCTCATCTTCCTCTTCCAATTTTTGGCAAAAAATGTGCTGGCAGAAGTCCTCAGGTGTGGCGCATGGCTGATCCACGCTTTTAATCCAGGCTGGTCAGGAGGCTGAGATCTGAGTATGGAAGTTCCAAGTCACCTAGAACAGGAAAGTCTGATACATTCTTACTACCAAAAATAAAAACAGCTGGGAATGGAGTTTGGGCTAAAGTGGTAAAGGGCTAGTCTTGAGTACAAATGCTTAGTGCCCAGGCCCTGAGTTCAGGCTCCACCACTGCCAACAACCTCACTTTACTGAGATTTTAGCTTTATCCATGTAGGCACATCTCACTGGAATCTTTGCTGGTAGAGATAGTCTTCATAATTTTGTCTCAAGGTAAAGGTCCTCCTGGGGTAGTACACAAAAGGTGTCATGGAGAGAGGAGCCCCACTTGCTCGAGGTTTGAAGATGGCATAGGTCAAGCCAGCATGGAGTTGGCACATCAGTCTTTTTCCTAGCACCACCTACCAGTGAATGTCAAATGACATTGATTGTTGTGGGATTGTGTGATTGAAGTGCCCCATTAAGGGCAGTGTTAGCAATCCAAACTTGGATACCAGGAATGCTGAAATCTCAAAGCTAAGATTTCTGTTGGCTACAGAAATGCTGGTGTGTCTGTGATTCACTAAAAGTTCAGGTGCAAAGATTCTGAAGCTTGATGCCATGTGTTTATTCCATTTAGTAAAATTATTTTAATGCACTGTATAACTTAAAACATTTGATAAGAGTCAGGGGTAGTGAAAACATTGTCCTTGAATTAAGGTGTCTGGCAGGGTAATGGGGGGGGGGTGTTGGTGGCTTGGACTATGAAGCTGGAGCTGCTATCAAACCATGGATCATGTTCCTCTTTGTCTGGGAGAAATGACTCCAAAGATGAAATTTGAATGGTGAGGAAAAGATGATGATGTACTCAGGAAATTTCTCCTAAACAAATGCTCATGTGGAAGTGGGATGGGGGTTGGGCATGTCTGAGGCAGAGCTTAAGGGGGCTTCTCATGGCGTTGAGAACGTTCCTTGCGACTTCAGGCATGCAGCAGGGTGTTTTAGATGACCATTGTGAGATGGATGGAATAAGACTGGAGACAAGATGAATGCTGGGATCCTGAAATGCTCTTGTATGATTGGCTGGTGGCTCACCTGAAAGAACTAATTATGTCTAAAAAAGAAATCAGGAATTTGTTTTGATTAGATAATACCTGTAATCCGAGGCATATTCAGGATCCTGATCTTAGTATTGTGGTTTAAAACCAACCCAGCAAAGGGAAAAATGCATGAGACTCATACTCCCAGTTTAGAGCAAGAACAAAGATTGAAGTAGAGCTGTGGCTCACGAGCTAGAGTTCTACCTTGAGCAAAGAAAAGCTAAGAAAAAGCTCCAGGTCTTGTGTTCAAGGCCAGGAATGAAAGAAGGAAGGTAAAAAAGGGAAGTATGTGAGGAAGGGAAATATATAAATGAAAGAGAGAAGGAACTAGAAATTTAAAACTAGAGAATATTTAAAAGTCATCAGTCCTTCTAAGAAAAGTGTTGGAGTATGGGTTCTATATGTGGTGAACTGGAAGCCCAGCAGTGACTTGTTAACCAAAGAGTCACCATGATGAGCAAAGGATAGAAATCTGCATGAGCCTCTTAGCGGATGGAGTCACAGAAGAGAACCTCAGTTCCCATTCCATAGTTAGAAGTATATAGAGATGGGGAAGTTGGCATCACCTTGATGTCATTTTGTCCATAGAGACTGGAAGCCATGGCTCTCTGAAAGCACAATATTCTGGTTACTGAGCTGGGAGGCTGAGGAAAACCAAGTCCTGGCCATGAAGATATCAGGGTGGCAGCAGAGCAACTCTGCTGCAGTGTGTGCCTGCTTGGCTGTTCTTATTCTGTGGTGGATCAGGCCGGAGCGGATGATAGTAACTATTTGTGGTCACAAGCCCTTCACCAAGAGCTTCCTCTGGGATCCTCATAAGCTACAGGGTGGCTGGTGGTGGGATGTGTGTGGGGTGGAAGTGACAGAGGGATGGACGCATGGCAAGGTGGGTGAAGAGATGAGAGGAATGATGAGAGCCCAGTTCATTGGTTTCCAAGGTTAATGGGTGGGAGGTAGAGAGGCATGATGGAGGAATGATGGAGGCAGGGGAAGGTGGTGACAGAGTGAGGCCATCTGTAGTGCCAGCCTGGCCATCATCTGAAGCCCATAGGCAGCTTCCTGATCCTTCACTTAGTCCTGCTCCTTGTGGAGGGAATGTCACGTGTACCCAGAGCTAGGGGTGGGGCAATGTTAGTAGCACCTGGAGAACCATTGGCCTCTACCTGGGTGAGGGGTGGTTATGGCTCTCATGCAGGGTGGCCTGATAGCTATGGAACAGATCTCTCCTTAGCTACCACAGTCAGTGGCTGCTCTCCATCTAGGGTTAGGGCACCTGCTCAGCCATCAGGACACCCCATGCCAGAACAGAAGCCTATAAGTCAGATGGCAGCACAGGGGTGAAGATCATCTCACCGTAGCCCTAGTTACATGGCTGTCCCTGCATGCAGGACAGGATGAGCTGGGGGAAGATGTTCTCTGTGTTTTTCCACAGCCTATCCCGGCCTCTTCTTGTGTCTGATTAGACCAAGAGAGTACCAGGTTCCCTCTCATAGTCCTGGTTCTTTTTCTTTTACAGTCATGAGGCTTGAATTCAGGTCCTGGGTACTGTCCCTGAGCTCTTTTGCTCAAGGTTGATGCTCTACCATTTGAACCATAGTGCCATTTCCAGCTTTTCCTTTTCATGTGGATCTCTGATATGTCCAGTGCTGTGCCTGCAGGGAGGCACTCACCCCACAGACAGAGCCACCTCTGCCGTGACTGTGACTGCCCACAACCCTCACACCCACTCCTTGCACACCCCTCGACTCCAGTTTTAGCTCCTCTTGGACTGGGTGTCCAGCCGACCCCTTCCTACACTCACAAAGGGTCTACAATTGTCTTCCCAGGGTCCTTTCTTCTGCCAGCCAGAGTACAGACTGTGCACATCTTGACGATCACAGAGCTCAAAGCCAAAGGCTGAGATGCAGAAGGGGGTGACCCAGTAGCTGCACAGGGCCCATGGATCATCCTGTGCATCCCCCAGCCTGTGACTTCCCCCACCCCCTTGGCAGGGAAGCTCCATGCCCACATCCTTATCCCTGGTCCCCTCCAATTCCATTCTCCCTTGGATTTTGCAGACTGTCTACCATCAGGATCTAAAATTCTATTCATCACTTTATGTCCTTATCACTGATTTGCTACTTTGACAGGATCTCCCCGTGCCTGGAGAGTGGGCATGTCATGTATTCTCTGTGGAGAAGTTGCCCCAGGAGAAGAAATATGCACTTCATGTGAGTGTTAGACAGGGCAGGAGGGCTCCCTAGGATCAGAAGCCACAGGAGGGGTGCAAATGGGGGAATGCTAGGGGCCCCAGGGGACAGAGGGAGTTAGGGCACAGTTGGTTCCTTCTGCAGGGTTGACACCGCTTCACAAACCCAACAGAATGAGGTTCACATTACAGATGTCAGAGACAGTGCAGATTGCCAATGGGCGCAGGGGTCACTGTCACCCCCAGATGCTGGCTGCATGCTGGGATGCACGCAGAGATGTTTTCAAGATCAGATAATGAGGATGTTGCAAGGTGTAACCATTCTTTTCAGATGGCTCTCTAGCTCTCTTGAGCTTCATCTCTACCTTTGGCTTTTTCTTGGCAGTTAACTGGAAATGAGAATTTCATGGACTTTCCTTTCTGCACTGGCTTCAAACAGAAGCTATGCACAGTTTTCAAACCATACCCTACTGAAGAAGGGAAGCTTGATCTGGTGCTTAACTGGGTTGCACTTTGGCTCTGTTTGCTATGCCTCACGGGAGGGGGCTCATCATTTGTAGACTAAGATCTCATGACCTTCAAAGCCAAATGCTACCTGAAAGTTCAGGGTCCCAGCCTATGTGTTGGGCCGGGGTGAATACATTCTCTGTTATGCTGGGTCATCAACCCATGTTTTAAGCTGGAAGTAGGCAGTGCCACATTTGATAAGAACATCTGCCAGAGATTGTCACCTCATGAAAGCAGATTCTAAATTTGTATTCCATTTCCTGTGGTGGAGAAATCCCCTCCAACTTAGACAGGCTCACATCCACCTGCAGGTCACACTCCTAATGCACCCTTGAGTGTCCTCATGGTATTGGGATCTAAGTTTGTAGGGAATGCTGCTTTAGTCCATGAATTAGCTGGACAAGTGATGACAAACGTGTTGTGGATTAATATGAGAACAATTTAAGAAGCCCTGGAGAAGCATCAACCTGACCCTCTGTGGTGCTATAAATCTGATAGGATGTTCCAGACTGAGAAACAATCACATGGCTTTGTGTTTGGCATCCAGACAAGTGAGTGCATGTCTTAGCTGTCAGCCAATACAGAGGAGGACATGAATAAGTGGGTGGAAAGCATCTGTCAGACCCCTGTCTGGGGGCAGGTGGAGAGAACATAGGAAGGTAGATACCATGGCTGTGGTGGGGCCCAAAAAAAGGGTAAAAGGGGCAAAGGAACCAGGTACTGGTAGCTCAAGACTGTCATCCTAGCTACTCAGGAGTTTGAGATCTGAGGATCACAATTCAAAGCCAGCCCAGGACAGAAACTCCATGAGACTCTTATCTGCAATAAACTACTGAATGCAAGAAGCTCAAGCTCAGTGACAGCATCCAGGCCTAGCGTTCAAAACCCAGGACTGGCAGAAAAAACTATCAAAGGACAAGAAGCTGGCCAAAAGTTAGAGGGACTCTATCTTGACAAACAATACAATGGTAAGTTGCACTCAGAAGACTTGCACAAAATCTGGAAATGCCTGAGACCTATCTATGTATGTTTCCTGTTTGTCTAAATACATATGTTTATGCATTTATATATTAGTATAGAGAGACAGATAAATACATATGAATACACATATATACATAGCCAGACACATATGGGTGGGTGGTATACTGTGTGAGAGTTTGTGTTTGTGTTTTGTGGATGGCTATCTCTGTTTAAGAAAGATATAAAATACGTAAATATCTTTACAAAAAGTTGATAAAATATAGAGAGACATAAGCTCTTGAGGGAATCTGAAATGGCAAGGTTATTGACAGGCACGTTTATCCTTATGGATTCCTCAGCAAGTTTTAATTTTTTTCATTATTTTCTTTCTTTTTTTGAACCAGTGCTAAGGATTTCTCTCAGGGACCAGGTGCTGCCAATTACTAATTTTCTCATGGCTGGTAGAAGAGGAACTGAGCCACAATTCCACTTTTGCCTTATTTATTCGTGCTTAACTGAAGATAAAGATTTCTATCAGTGACTTTATTTTAGGGGCTGGATTCTAAGGAGGATCCCCAGACCTCAGGCTTCTCGATAGCTACAATTAACAATATGAGAACCCAGCACTGGGTTCCAATGCACAGGGCAAGAAATTGAGTGAATCTCTCAACTCCAATTAGCAATAATAAGCTAGAAGTGAAAGACCAATACCTTTGAGGAAAAGATGCTGAGGGTATTCCCACAGGCTCTATGAGTAAGCCCTAAACCCTGTACACGTGTGCATGCACACATTGGCAGATACACACACACACATGCACACACAATATCTCAGGCAATATTGTATTTTGAATTAATATCCAAAGATTGGACAACAGGATAGCAAGTAAGAAAATCTGTTTTTCTTGTCTACATTGAGGGAAAGGGATAAGTCACAAGATGCAGAAGCGAAGAATTCAGAGGCAAATGCTGTGAGTGAATAACTTGTAAAAAGCACATTTCTTTTCTTTTTTTTGTTTTTTTCTGCCATTCCTGGGGCTTGAACTCAGGGCCTGAGCACTGCTCTTGGCTTTTCCCAAGTCTAGCCCTCTGCCACTTGAGCCACATTGCCATATGGATTTTTATATCTGTGTGATATTAAGGACTCAAACCTAGATCTTCATGGATGCTAGGCAAGCACTCTACCACTGGGCCAAATTCTAAACACCGATAAAGTATTTATAAATAGTCATCATCATCATATCAAAATATCCTTTCTCCTACAAAGAATGAACACTTATCTATGTCTGTAAGACTTTTTTTATGTCACCAATGCTTCTGTGATTTTCCCACTTGCATTTTTACAGATGACAGCACAGATATTCAGCAGGAAGAAAAATAGATTAGGATACAGAAACCTAACAACGTCCTAGTAGATTGAAGTGAAAAATATGTGCAAGATGGCCTGGGTGTTTCATCTATTTGTAGAGTGCTGGGCTACCACACAAAAAGACTCCGGTTTGATTCTGCAGTATCATATACATAGAAAACGCTGGAAGTGGTGCTGTGGCTTGGTGGGACAGCTATAGCCTAAAGAAAGCCTAAGAACAATGGTCAGGCTCTGAGGTCAAGTCCCAGGACTAGCAAAAAAATGTTCAAGAGGCAAAATGCAAGCTGAGAAGGCACTGTGAAGCAAAATGTCTTGTGAAGGGTAAGGGGAATAGTGACAGTTAAGTTTGGATCTTACCTAAGAAAGGCTCCTTGAGCCTGAGACCAGGCTAGCACTTACGCCTAGTTAATGACTTGGGATTTGAACAAAAAGGTGTGCTGTTTACTGCATCCATATGTGAGGTGGGAAGGGAGATTCAGCCTCCAGTATGTCTTTGGGGAGGTCTTCTCTGAGCAAGGAGCTTTGGTCATTGGACCTTGAAAGGTGACCCTACCTCCCTCACAATGGAACAGAATATGGAACCCTGGTAACCAAGCCACTGTATGTGACAACCAGCTCAAGTCATCTCCCTTGGCCTGTGGCTCAGGAGGAAGAAAGATGTTGCTGTGCTGTTGCCAAAGGTCAGGAGGCTCGGATCTCAGGCATGAGCGATATGGATGTCTCACTTGAAGAAGTAGATGCTGGATCAGTGCCAAGCCAAAATTCCAGTATATCAGGCATTTCTCTAGGAAGAAAGCCAGGAAACTCCAGGGCAACTCAGATGAGGTATATTGAGAGGAAACCTATTTGAACCCATCATCCTGCCCACACACTACAAACTTCTTGTGTGCTTTCAAGTGACTCTACTGAGATTAGAGTGTGTCATTTCCAATCTACTCTATTCCAATTCCTCAGTGTGAAGTGTGGTCCCATTCCTACGTTTGAAATATCCACTGTTTTGCCAACATAGTGAGATGGTACGTCAGCTCAGACTCTGAATAAGCCTTGTAACCTACGGATCCTGGAGGAAGGCCTGTTGGAGATGCTGCTGACAAAGCTGATCCCTGCCTACCAGCAAGGTGATCTCTTTTATGTGGGAAACTTCCTGCACAATTTCAAATAGTGGAGGACAATGTAGTAGTTGCTGGAAATTCTCTTGAAAAAGTGAGTGTTCCCCCTCCAAACCCACGTTTGCTCACCCCTCCTGGCCAAGTCTTGGAATACTTGGCTCCTCTCTGAGCCTGTTTGGTTCACTGGGGTGTTCACAGGGGAGTTAAGCATGATACAAGTGCACAAACTACTTTATTATGACTGGGACACCATGCCATTTCATTTCCCTCACAAGCTACTGGAGTCTCAACAGTGTGCTTACTGAGAAGTTGGATTTCAGGCATGAGTATGTGGCTCCCAACTGCAGCCCTCACCTAGGTGACATCCTAGGAAATCCCATTTCCCAGTAAGAAATGAGGTGTCAGTACTAATGGCGGAGGCCTGTGAAATACTGGAGTCAGAGGAAAAGCTGGGGGCTGAATCACTTTTGAGCCATCAGGGAGGGATTGTGATAGCTTTGTCTGTTAGAACCTGAAAGCATTTACATTTTGGTGTGTGGTCCAGTGCTGCCACTTGAACCTGAACCCAGGTCTAAATGCCATCCCTTTGGTGTTCAAAAATTAGCACTGTACCATTTGAGTCATAGGTCAAGTTCTGGCTTTTTGCTGCCTAATTGAAGACAAGTGCCATTAGACTTTTACTGACTAGACTGGCTTTCCACTGTGATCTTCAGAGCTCAGCCTGCTGGGTGGCTAAGATTAGAGGAATGAGCATTTAGTTCTTTATTTAGAGCATTCACTTATTGATTTATTTAGAGCATTTACTTAGTTAATTTAAGGTGCGTTTACTTTGGACAGATGCATAGAGGCCACTCTCAGAAGCTTCTGGAAGTGGGGTGTAAAAGTCATCCTGTTCTCGAGTGTCTCTTACCCCCCTCCCAGCACATAAGTGCACATCTCTGCAGGACAGCCACAGCATTAGAGTCCTGCAAAAAAGGGGCTTTTGTAGAAGGCTCAGGATGGAGAGAGAAGGCTCTCACTTTCCTTGTACCGAATGTGCCCACAGCATCATGTGTTCCATCCATACGATGTGAATGGACTTCTACCCCAGTGATTTCTACGAGTTCAAGAACTGCCACACCCTGACACAACTCAAGCTCTATATGAGGCTCCACATGCCGGCTTTGGACCTGCTCTTCTAAACACATACTTTTTGACCAGCTGGAGGAATGTGCGACCAGTAAGACCAAGAAAAAGTAGAAGTCCTGGTGTGGGTGCCTCAGAACCTGTGAGTAGGAAGCCCATGTGGTCTAGATATTGGTTGGCCCTTACTTCTACAGAGCTTGGCAAAATGCCCTTTATGGGTGGTGTCAGCCAGGTAATGTCTGTCCTCTGAAAGGACTCGGGAATAAGCCCTCATTAGAAAGACCCTACACCTCCTCAGTGTTCAGTCCAAACTCCAGTTCTACAGGTTCCTCCATTAGATCCTCATGGAAGTTGAGTGACACTTCAACTTGCAGAGTCCACTCTGTCCACTCTGTACCTATTTCCATTCTTAGCTTTGGGTCATCGTGGAAGAGCTTATCCTGAACTCCGGATGAAAAACCCACCAATGGAGCTGGTGACTGATGGAGACTGAGAATCATCACTGCACTCCAGAAACCATGGGCCTTCTGTAGAAATTACCAAACAGGTTTAGTGTCCTGTGGATATACCTTTTGCTCTGAACCCCATGTTTGACACAGTTGAACCTGCAGATACTATGGAGGAAGAAAAAGAGCAGCCAGATTTCCTTCCATTTCCTTTCACACTCCACCCAGAGTCAGTCCATCTGAGTCAGAGTAACACTCCACTTATTGTGCAAGCTGAAGGGGCACACGCTGGGCTCATGGAAAATGTCCCCATGGGAAGCAGCAAGTGTACTCTCAATACTGGATTCATTGGAGGAAAATGAATCCATCCTCACAGAATATCCAGACCCATCCATCTCACTAAAAGAGACTAAATCTCCATTCGACAAACCAGAATCCATCCCCCTCTTAACTCAGGAAGGACATTCTGTTTCTCATGAGGAAGGAGACCCTTCTGAGGACTCTGAAGTAGAATTACTGTCTGAAGGCAACTTGGAGTCCAGTCTGGATTTAGAGCTTCCCTGTCCCCTTCCTAAAAAGACATCTCTTTATCTTGCTCTCATGATTCTTGTCAAGTATTCATTGTATTTACTTTGTTAACTATTAAACTCTCATTGTTAATATTATGGTGTGCAGTTCTTCAGTCCTTATTATACTGTGTTTTATTTTCCACTTATAATGTGAGACCTCAGCCACATAGGTCCTGGGTGTGCCAAAAACCAGACAGGTCTGGTCCCATAGAAGACAACCTTACTGGATATACAGGGAACTATGAAATGCATGGAATCACCAGGAATCCAGGCCAGGCCTCCATGGAAAGACAAGTCAGCTACCAAAGCTTAAGGACAGAGCAGATGCCTGGAAATGTGTTTTGTCAATCGGGAGAAGTGCCAGAGTAACTAATATTATGTGGGACTCTGTTCTGTGAGTTCAAGTCTGTTTATATATCCATTGTGCTTTGTACAAATATTTAAGAAAATTAAAACTCCACAATAGCATCAAAAATCTACTTTGGCTTTGAATGTGGTCTACTTGTAGAGTGCTCGCCTAGTATACAAGAAGACCTTGATTCAATTCCTCTACACTGCATACACAGAAAAAGCAGATGGGGCACTGTGGCTCAGGTGTCAGAGTGCCACCCTTGAAAAAATGTGGCCAAGGACAGTTCCTGGTCCCTCAGTTCAAGCCCCAAGACTACCCAAACAAGAAATCATACCATTTTCCACACATTTGGAAATAAATCTGTTTTATCTAACCCTACTTCTTTTTTGCCAGTCCAGGGTGTGTGCCACCAAGCCAAACTACTGGCCCCCAACCTTACTATTTTTAATCATTTAATTTTTTTAACATAATCATATTTCATGCTGTCTGTATTAATACCATAAACAGCATGCTTAGTGTAATAATGTTAATGGTAAAACATAAGAAATTAATAACTAAAATTCCTTTTTTATTATTTTTATAGCATTACTACAATTTTATGAGAAAAATTACCTAGAATGATTATTTTAGAGTTCTAGTAATCCATTTTGATAAATATATCAACCTACATCATTTATTTGAACACATTTTAAACTATTTTTTTCAGGAATGAAAATACATATATATTTGTTGTAAATGAAATTTATGACTTGGGGGGATGGGAAAGAGAAAAGGGGAAGGGGGTAACAGTGTTTACAAGAAATGTACTCATTACATATGTAACAGCAATCTCTTTGTATATCACCTTGACAACAAATTTTTTGAAAAGTACAATAAGTTTAAATGTCTACTTTGGGCAGAATTTTTTTTGCCAGTCCTGGGCTTAGACTCAGGACCTGAGCACGATCCTTGTTTTTGTTTTTGTTTATTCTTAAGGCGCAAGTTCTATCACATGTGCCACAGCACCACTTTTATCTTTTTTTATCTATGTTGTGCTGAGGAATTGAACTTGGGTCTTCATTCATGCTCGGCAAGAACTCTTCACTAGGCTTAACTTATGGCCCCAGTGGGAAGGAAGTTTTCCATAAAATATGTAGGAAATATGTACACTAAGGAAAAGCCATCAAAAGTAGAAGAAAAATTATATACTTAGATAACGACATGCCAGTATTATGGCAGATCTCTGTAATTCTAGCTTCAAGAGTGGCCTATTGGACCGGGAGTTGGCTGGCTGAAGTAAAGTGCTATCCTTGAGCAAGCCCTAGGACAGTGCTCTGGCCATGAGTTGAAGCCATAGGACATGCAAAAAATAATAATTTAATGCCCGTGACTGGTGGCTCACCCTGGTAATCCTAGCTACCCTGGAGGATCGAGGTTCAAAGATGGCCCAGGCATAAAAATCTGTGAGAATCTTATTTCCAAATAATCCAGAAAATTCAAAATGACAATGTGCCTCAAGTGGTAGAGCTCTTGCCTTGAGCTGAAGAGCTTAAGGTAAACATCCAGGCCCAGAGTTCAAGCCCCATGAGTGAAAAAGAGCAAAAGAAAAAGAAAGCCGTTATCTAAGGCTGGAGTGCACACTACTGGTAGTTTGCTTGCCTAGTATGCAAAAAGCCCTGTGTTCAATTACTCTGTACCACTTACACCAAAAAAAAAGCTGGAAATGATCTCATAAGGTTGGGTTCTGAGGATCACAGTTCAAAGCCAGGCCACACACTAAAGTCCATGAAACTGTTACTTCCGCTTGAGCACCAGAAAACCAGAAGTGACACTGTGGCTCAAGGTGTTTAAGGTTGTAGCCTTGAGCTGAAGAGCCCAGGGACACTGCCCAGGTGCACAATTAAAGTCTTACAACCAAAACAGAGTGAGAGAGAGAGAGAGAGAGAGAGAGAGAGAGAGACAGAGAGAGACAGAGAGAGAGACAGAGAGAGAGACAGAGAGAAAGAGAGAGAGAGAGACACAGAGACAGAGATAGAGAGAGAGGCAGACAGACAGGCAGAGAGACAGAGACAGACAGAGAGAGAGACAGAGACAGAGACATCAAACAGTCAGGCACTGCTGGCTGAAGCGTGTAATTCTAGCTACTATGAAGGCAGAGATTGGAGGATCTTGGTTCAAAGCCCAAAGCCAGCCTGGACACATATGTTTGTGAGACTTACATCACCAATTAACTACTAGAAACCAAAAATGGAGCTGTAGAGGAAGAGCGCTAGCCTTGAGCTGAAGAGCTCAGGGACAGTGTCCAGGCCCAAAGTCCAACCACCATGACGAATCAATAATAAAAAAAGAAGATAGCTAATAGTAATGTTGAATAATTTTGGGCTGGGAGTTTGGCCTAGTGGTAGAGTGCTTGCCTAGCATGCACGAAGACCTGGGTTCAATTCCTCAATACCACATACATAGAAAAATGCTGGAAGTGGTTCTGAGGCTGAAGTGGTAGAGCCCTAGCCTTGAGAACATATAAGGACAGTGCTCAGTCCCTGAGTTCAAGCCCAGGACTGGCCAAATCAAAAGTAGTAGAGCACTGGCATTGAACTGAAGATCTGAGGAACAGCCAGGCACAGAGTTCAAGCACCGCAAACAACAACAACAAAATCTATGAAATGGCAGTGGTGGTTTTAAGCTAAGCAAAAATAGAGTAGAAACTGGTAAAATACATATTTGTGTGTAAGCAAAATAGCCAGACTTATGCATTAGAACAGGATAGCAACTTGAAAAAAAATTTTGCTTTCCATCTCAATAGGTCCTGTCTCTTAATTTATTCAAGTAAGTAAAATGCTGGGTTTTATAATCATTGCTCTGAATATTAGAAAATCATAATATCTCTCATTAACCAACAAAGACCAGGAACTGGGGCTTCGTTCAAATGGCAGAGTATCAGGCAAGAGAAGAAAAAATTGAAGTAAGAACTTGAAGTTCTTGATCCAGAACCTGCATAGTAACAGAGCAGCAGCCTGGTGATGGTACCTCACACCTATAATCTTAGCTACTCAGGAGGCTAAGATCTCAGAATCAAAGTTTAAAGCCAGCCAAAGTACCCAGTTAACTGCCAGAAAAAATAGAAGTGGCACTGGGGCTCACAGATTAAAGCACTAGCCTTGAGCTGAAGAGCTCAGGGACAGTGCCCAGGCCCAGAGTTCAAGCCCCACAATTGACAAAAATCAAACAAGCAAACAAAACTCACAAAGAAGCCTGCAGACCACAGTGGTTCTGCTCAGTCTCTTCTCTATGGGGATCAGGAAACATTTCACTTTTTCTGTCTCTTCCCATCTCAACATTCATACTAAAATAAGACTGTGTTGAAAGTTGCAATTTTTAAAAATGTTTTTCATGAAGCACCCTGAAATATTCATCGCTTATATCTCAATTGAAGATAGTTGATTTGGGGCTGCATTGGTAGAGTGCTAGCCTTGAGCAGAAAAGGTCAGGGATAGAGCTGAAGCACTCAGTTGAAGACCCAGTGCCAACACACAAAAGAAATTATGCACTTTATACATATTTTCTAATTTCTTAATGAATTTTTCAGTCTGTATAAATATAGGGTACATTCCTTGTTACTTAAGTAAGATTGCTCTTTTTTTTCTTTTTGCCAGTCCTACGGCTTGGACTCAGGGCCTAGTCATTTTCATTGTACTCGCTTGCCCAAGGTGAGTGCTCTTCCTCTTGAGACACAGCGCCACTTCTAGCTTTTTTCTGAGTATGTGGTACCGGTGAATAGAACCTAGGTCTTCATGCATTCTAGGTGAGCACTCTACCATTAGGCTACATTCCCAGGCAGTGAGATTCCTCTTACAGTCATTGTATGTTCATAGAGTTTGATCTCACACACTGTAGGGCCCTGGTTGGCTTTGACATGTGATCCTAAGCCCTGAGCCTCCTAAGTAGCTGAAATTAAGTTGTGAGCCAGGATGATGGCTTCCATTCCCAATTGTCCAGAAAAAAGGACATACTAAAGCCACTAGCACAATGATGCTCATTGCAGCACTATTTACCATAGCAAAGATATGAAACCAACCCAGATGCCACTCAGTAGATGACTGAATCAAGAAGATGTGGTACTTATACACAATGGAATGCTATGCTGCCATCAGAAAGAATGACATCGCCCCATTTGTAAGGAAATGGAAAGACTTGGAAAAATTCATATTAAGTGAAGCAAGCCAGACCCAAAGAAACATAAGCTCAATGGTTTCCCTCATTTGTAATAATTAGTTCACATCTAGGACTCTCCTAGCAGAGGATTACAATAACTCAAAAACCTAGGTATATAAGGTCATATAGGATGAGACTAAATGAAAGGATCTCTAGGATATGGGAACAAGAGCTATATCTTGTGACATCGTTGCTCTTAATCTTGTGCGATTTTTGTCCTTAAACTACTATGTTATTTCTCATCTCTTATTTTGCCCTTTGGTTAATGTCAGATTGTTACTGTATCTGATTTTTTCCCTGGCATATTGTATATATGTTTATTTGTTTATGTCAAATAGGAAAGGGAAGGGGGAAACAAGATGATTGGGAAGGGGAGGGGAGAGGGACCTGGGGACAAAAACATGTGGAGTGGAATAAATGTGTGAGAAGTAATGCAGTCCACTACCTGTAAATGTAATCATAACCCCTCTATACATTACCCTGAAAATAAAAAAGAGACTATAAAAATATCTGTAGAAAATGAGGCTGGATGATGGAAACAACCAGATGCCCTACTACAAAAAATGTGATACACGCACACACACACACACACACACACACACACACACACACACACACACACACAAATGAACACACACACAATGGAATGATACATAGCCAACCAACAAGATAAAATAATGGCATTCTCGGGGAAGTGGATGAAAAGGAAAAAAATCATATTAAGTGAAGTAAGCCAAACTCAAAGGAACATAGGCCCAAGAGTCTCCCTCATTTGTCAAATTCAGTAGAAACCTTGGGCTCTGCTACCAGAGATTTACAATAGAACAAAATCTAGAGACATCGTGACAAATAGTATGACACTAAATGTAAGGACCTCCAAGATAAAGAAACAAAACTCATATAATGAGTGATTGTTGTCCTTAATGAACTATGTGATCTCTTATTTCTTTTGCTATCCCTTGGTTATATCATATTGTTACAATATTTCACCTTGTTTTCTGATATATTTCATATGTGCCTAATTGGTTATTTGAAATTGGATAGGGAAGGGGGGAAATGAACATGAGTGGGGGTAGGGGAAGGGAAATGGGGACCATATCATTACATGGGGTATCAAAGTTTGAGAAGTAATGCACCTTCTATCTGGTGAATATAATGTAACCATTCTATAAATTCCACTAAAATAAATACATAAAAAGAAGATCTGCACAGAAAAAAATAATAATGGCATTTTGGGGTAGTGGATGAAATTAGAGTGAATCCTGTTGAGTGAGATAAGTCAAGACCAAGGAACAAAAGGTACATGGTATCCTTAATATATGGATATTAGTTTCAAACAGTAGTAGAGCGATGATTGAATAGTTGATACCCAAAGTTCTGGACATAATTTTAGAGATATAAACATAACTACATAGACATAAAAATCTAGGATAGACTATACACTCTATAGACATGTGTTTTATTATAGATTAATCTGTATCTATGACATACAATGACTCAGCTTAATTTTTACTATATTCTAAAATCTATGTGCCAGTGATTGTATAGCAATTCCCTTCTTGAATACTTGTTGGTTAAACATGACATTTGAAATATGATGTAAAATTCAATGTTAATAAATTTTTTTAAAAAGAGGCTAGAGGTAAATACCACTAATGTACTTGCTCTAAGTGGTACAGAAATTTTCTTAATGAATCCAGGGGTTTTATTACATCTTTATGCAATTATTTTAGTTCTGAGTGTTCTACACTCAATGATACTTCTGGAAAGATGATATAGCTGACTGTGTAGATGGTATGAAGACATACTGGCCTAAACGTAGAATAAAGCATTGGTAAGTGGCTGTTAGCTGTCAAGATTCTACTGGAATATGTGGAATGAATTTATTAAGCACAATGCAGGCTCTTAGTCAGATCAGGATCAAGATTATGTGGTTCCATCAGCTGAATGAGGAAAGATCAGAAAAATCTACTAAGATATCCAGATATACTTTTAAACTAAGGTATCTGGACTCCTTTTTTTTTCTTTCTTGATGGGGAGCTTGAACTTTGGACCTGGGCAAGGTCTCTTAGTTCTTTTTCCTCAAGGCTAATGCTGTACCAGTTTTAGCCACAACTCCACTTAGTTTTTGGGTGGATAAGTGGAGAGTAGAATCTTACAGGTTTTTTTGTTTTCGTTATTTGCTTGCAAAGGCTTTGAATCACCTTCTCCCTGGCTAGCAGAATGACAATTATGACCCTCCAGCGCCTGGCTAGTGATTTTTTGAAAATTGGACTTTCTTCCAAATCACGTAACTGGTTCCTAGCAAAGTTTTGAAGCCTGACTTAAATGTGACAGATTTTTGTCACTTGGAGACACTCTGTGCTGAACGTTAGAAATCTACCAGCTGAGTCACAGTGGCACTTCCAGTTTTTTGTTTACGTGGTGCTGAGGAATGGAATCCAGGGTTTCATACATGCTAGGCAAGCTTCATTTTCAGCCCAAGGTTTTATGTTTTGTTTTTTCAGTGTTGTTGCTTCTAAGGTACTGTATGATGTTCTTTCATTTTCTTTGCTTTTTACCTCTTTTCTTCTTTTTCCCTTTAGTTTTATTCTCTGTGGTCCCTGTGTTGAATTCGGGTACCCTGTGTCTTGTACATAGGTTTATGTGATTTGGGGAATGGAGAGGGTATAATAAAATGGTAAAAAAAAAAAAACAAAGGAAAAAGGGTGAACCAATTGAACAGTGATACTTGGAAGACACTAAACGGAAATGAACTGAACAATCTGGGTGGAGAGGGGGCTGAGGGTAGGAAAACAGAGAAAAAGGAGGGAGGGGATAACAATTTTCTTAAGAAATGTGTTCATTACTTATGTAAGCGTATGCCAACTATATATTGACTTAACAAAAAAAATTAACTTAAAAAACAATGAGTGTTTGGATCAGAAGCGATGTGTATGAGCATACAGGTTGTAAAAGTGATGTAATCGTAGCTACTCAAGATAAGCTGAGACCTGAGGATTCCAGTTCAAAATCAGCCATGCAATAAATTCCATAAGATTTTTACCTCTAATTAACCAGCAAAAAACAGAGCGTTGAATTGTGCTTAAAATGCCACAGGCCTAAGCTTTGCATAAAAGAGGTAAGGGGTAGCATTCAGGATGCCCACTCTCTCCACTCCTTTTTAACATAGTACTAGAATTCCTAGGCAGTGCAATAAGGCAAGAAGCAAGCATACAGTGAGAGGAACGAGGTAATAATCAGGAAAGAAACTCCTTTCACAATAGCCTCAAAGAAAATAAAGTACCTAGGAATTAGCTTAACTAAGAATGTAAAGGACCGTTTAGATGAAAACTTTAAAACCCTAAAAAAGGAAATTAAAGCAGAACTAAGGAAATGGAAAAACCTCCCATGCTCCTGGATTGGAAGAATCAACATTGTGAAAATGACAATCTTGCCAAGGGCTATCTACAAATTCAATGCAATACCCATCAACTTCCCAATGTCATTCTTTAAAGAAATAGAAGAGGCAATTCAAAATTTCATATGGAATAATAAAAGACCCCACATAGCAAAAAGACTTCTTAGCAGAAAGAACAGCGCTGGAGGAATTTCAATTCCAAACTTTAGACTCTATTACAGAGAAATAATTCTCAAAACAGCTTGGTACTGGCACAAGAACAGGCCTGAAGTCCAATGGAGCAGAACTGCGGACCCAGATATTAAACCACAGACCTATGGCCACCTAATCTTTGACAAGGGAGCCAAAAAAATAGAATGGAAGATAGCCTCTTCAACAAGTTGTGCTGGCAGAACTGCTTAAGCACCAGCAGAAAACTAAAGTTGGATCCTTCTTTGTCACCTTGCACTAGAATTAACTCCAAATGGATCAAAGACCTGGAGGTAAAAGCTGACACACTGAAAAGTTTACAGGAAGGAATAGGAGATACACTAGGCCTCCTTGGCATAGGTCGAAACTTTCTTAATAAGGACCAAGAATCACAACAAATCAGAGAAAGGCTGGATAAGTGGGACTGCATTAAACTGCAGAGCTTTTGTATGGCAACGGATATAGCTAGTAAACTAATCAGGAAGCCTACAGAGTGGGAGAAGATCTTCACCAACCAAACAACGGACAAAGGCCTCATATCTAAAATATATCAACAACTCAAAAAATTAAATCTCTCCAAAACTAACCTCCAAAGTCACACCCATCCCATTAAAAAATGGGCCAAAGACTTAAAGAGATTCTTCTCTGAAGAAGAAACAAAAATGGCCTATAGACACATGAAGAAATGCTCCACATCTCTGGTCATAAAAGAAATGCAAATCAAAACAACTCTAAGATTCCACCTCACTCCAGTTAGAATGGCCAGGATCAGGAAAACGAATGACAACAGATGCTGGAGGGGATGTGGCCAGGAGGGATCACTACTACACTGTTGGTGGGAGTGCAAACTCGTTCAACCACTATGGAAAGCAGTGTGGCAATGCTTCAAAGGCTAAACATAGAACTCCCCTATGACCCAGCAATTCCACTACTTGGCATTTACCCAACAATCCAGAAACAAGGGCATACTAAACCCACTAGCACAACAATGTTCATTGCAGCACTATTCACCATAGCAAAGATATGGAATCAACCCAGATGTCCCTCAGTTGATGAGTGGATCAACAAGTTGTGGTATTTGTACACAATGGAATTCTATGCTGCTGTCAGAAAGAATGACATCGCCCCATTTGTTAGGAAATGGAAAGACTTAGAACAAATCATATTATGTGAAGTAAGCCAGACTCAAAGGAACTTAGGCTCCCTCATTCTTCATAATCAGTAGAAACCTTGGGCTCTACTAGCAGAGATTCGCAATAGAGCAAAAGGCCATATATAAGGCCATATAATGTGAAGCTAATTGAAAGGACCTCCAAGATATTGAAACAAAAGCCATATAATGAATGATTGTTGTCCTTAATGTACTATGTTGTCTCTCATCTCGTTTGCTGTCCCTGGTTATCCCATATTGGTATAGTATCTCACTTTATCTTATATATTGAATTTATTTGTATTTGGATATTTGAAATTTGATAGGTAAGGGGGGAAAACCAAGGCCGGTGGGGGGTGTGGGGTTCGAGGGAAATGGGTACCAAGACATGTGAAAGGGTATCAATGTATGTGAATTAATGCACCTTCTATCTGGCAAATATCATCTAACCCTTTTACTAATTACAATAAAAAATGAAAAAAAGAAAGTTGTAGTGTGTGGGGAGGATGATGGGGTCAAATATATTTCTTAGAAATAAACCTCATCTGGTTGCCCTGGATTTTCCTGGCCTTCTCCTTAGAGAAAGTTCTGTTATATTGGATTTGTGGCTTGGCAATGATCTAGCATGTACATCTTCAAATAAGACATCCACAACTTCGATGCCTGAGACTCGAGTTTCCTGACCTTTGGCAACAGCACAGCAACATCTTTCTTCCTCCTGAGCCACAGGCCAAGTGAGCTGGCTTGAGTTGGTTGTTAGTTACAGTGGCTTGGTTACCAGGGTTCCATTTTCGGTTCCATTATGAGGGAGGCAGGATCACCTTTAAGGGCCCAATGACCAAAGATCCTTGCTCACAGAAGACTTCACCAAAGACATACTGGAGGCTGAATCTCTCCTCCAATCTCACAATATACATGTGGATGTAGTAAGCAGCACAACTTATTTGTCCAATCCCAATGTCTTCCACTAGGCCCAACTACCAGTCTGGTCTCAGGCTCAAGGAGCCTTTCTTAGGTAAGATCCAAACTTAAGGGTCAATATTGCCCTCATCCTTTACAAAACATTTGCTTCACAGTGCCTTCTCTGCCTGCATTTTGCCCCTTGTCAAATTTTTTTTTGTTTTTGCTAGTCTTGGGACTTGACCTCAGAGTGTGAACATTGTTCTTGGGCTTTCTTTAGGCTTTAGCTGTCCCACCGAGCCACAGCACCACTTGCAGCGTTTTCTAAGTATGTGGTAATGAGAAATCAAACCTGAGTCTTTTTGCTTGGTAGCCAAGTACTCTACCACTAGGTGAAACACACAGGGCATCTTGCACATATTTTTGACGTCAATCTACTAGGATATTATTAGGTTTCTGTATTCTAATCAATTTTTTCCTGATGATGAGCTTTGCTGTCATGTGTAAAAAATGCAAGAGGGAAAAACACAGAAGAATTAGTGAAATTAAAAAAAAGCATTAGACAGAGTTAAGTGTTCATTCTTTGTAGGAGAAAGGATATTTGGATATGATGATGATGATGATGAATTTATAATTACTATGTCAGGGTTGAGAGTTTGGCATAGTGGTAGAGTGCTTGCCTAGTATCCATGAAGATCCGGGTTTGATTGCTCAGTTTCACATAGATAGAAAATCTAGATGTGGCACTGTGGCTCAAGTGGCAGAGGGCTAGACTTGAGAAAACCCGAGGACAGTGCTCAGGCCCTGAATTCAAGCCCCAAGACTGGCAGAAAGATAAAAGAAAATAAAAATCCTTTTTACGAGCTAATTCACTCACAGCATTTGCTTCTGAAATCTTTGCTTCTGCATCTTGTGAAATACCCCTTTCCCTCAACGTAGACAAGAAAAACAGATCCATCCCATAGTCCACTGTGAGGCCACTGGTTGGGCTAAGAGCTAGTCGTGCAGCAACACATAAGTTTTATTCTAATACTTTCCAAACTTTGTACTCAAATATGCTACCTACTTACCAACTTAGGTCATTTATCCTTATGCTATACCATTTCTTCATGACTACAATATTCTTACACTCCTACGTTAATCCTTTTGTACCTCCCCTGACCTCTCTCATTCTTTTTTTCTATCTCTGGACCTCTGCTCATCTTTCAACCCTTATACTGCACGGATCTACACTTGATGGCTGTTGAGGAATATTGTATATGTAGGTGGTTAATTATTTTCTAGGCTCAGAGGGACTTAAAGACAATACAGATTGGATTGAGAGGCTTATTGTTTTGGGTATAAATCGCTTATCTGTGGTTGCATTGGACTGGTCTGTAAGTGCACAAAAAGAAAGAGTGATAATACCAATCAAAACTTGTGAACATCTAGTGTCTGCCAGCTACAGAGATCTAGGTTGGTTATATCTGAAAAACTATAATCGTATTTAGTAGTAATCTTGCTCCCATTTTCAAATGGGCAGAACAAGAAATTCAAGAAAAATGTCAAATCAAGAAACAACATCCCTCACCCAATGTAAACAGACAATTTAACAGTCACTGGCAAACCTAGAGGAGAGTCTTCCAAGTGCTACACAAATGCAATTGATAAACATCATTAATGGAAAATGTGAAAATATAAAGAAAGAGATGATGGAGGAAGCCATAGCTGAACAAGAGGAAAGCAAAAACAAGGTGATAAGTGAAAAAGAAGAAGCCATAAAGGGGGCCATAATTAAGGTTTTTCAAAGAAAGATGGATGTATTCCATAGAATCCACAAATAAAAACGTGACCAAACTCCAGCAAATGTCCAAAGAAAATAAAGCTACTGAGCTAACCACTCAAAAGAAAATCAAGGAGATAAAGAAATCCATACATGATCTAAAAGAAGAGATGCAAGGCATCAAAAATGAGCAATTAGAAGCAAGGGAGATGAAAAATAAAGTAGATAGATTTGATAGCAGGTTAGACAATGCAGAGGAGAGAATTTCCGGGGCTGAAGATAATTTAGGTATTATAGAGAAAGAAGAGAAAATGAGTCAATCCAAATCTAGGAAATATGAGAGAGCGCTTCAGGAGGTCCAAGATACAATTAGGAAGCCTAATTTAAGGCTAGTTGGTATTGAGGAGGGTGTGGAGAAAGAGGTCAATGGTATTGGAAATATACTTCAGGGAATCATCTCAGAGAATTTCCCAAATATCCAGAAGGGCAGGCCCATCCAGATACGAGAAGCTCTTAGAACCCCAAACAGACCTGACCAGAAAAGAACATCCCACCGCCACATTGTGATCCGAACTGGATCAATAGAACCGACAGAAAAGATCCTAAAGGCAGCCAGGGAAAAGGGATCAGTAACCTATAAAGGCAAACCAATCAGAATAACCCCAGATTTCTCAGCAGAGACCATGCAAGCACGAAGTGACTGGAAGCATATATGTCATGCCCTTAAATCAAATAACTACCAACCAAGAATACTGTAGCCAGCTAAGCTCTCATTCATAACTGAGGGAACAAGAAAAAATTCCATTCCAGGGAAAAGCTGCAACAATATGTCGAAACAAAACCAACACTACAGCGAATTCTCAACGATGCTCTATACATAGAAAACCAAAATAAATGCAATATAGGGAAAGAAATGGCACCTAAACAGCATACCATCTAAGGACCACAAGAACTGTCAAGACACAGGCCCTACTAAAAGCTTTTAAAAATGGTAGGAACTAATAAATATCTCTCAATCCTAACTCTCAATATCAATGGACTTAACTCTCCAATTAACTGGCATAGGCTGTCTAGTTGGATCAAAAAACAAGAGCCATCGTTCTGCTGTCTTCAAGAGACACATCTTACCCAAAAACAATCATCTTTTGAATGTGAGAGGTTGCAATAAACTCTATCAAGCTAACTGCCCCCATAAACAGGCTGGAGTTGCCATCCTCATATCAGACAATAGACTTCAAACTAAAATTAGTAAGAAAAGACAAAGAAGGTTACTACATACTACTAAAGGGATCTTTCCTCCAGGAAGACATAAAGATCCTAAATATTTACACACCCAATCCCGGAGCTCCAAACTTCATCAAGCAAACTTTACTTACACTGAAACCATACATAGATCGAAAAAGAGTGATTGCTGGTGAGTTTAACACACCACTCTCACCTATGGACAGATCAACAAGGCAAAAACTCAACAGAGAAATCTTAGAACTGAACAACTATATAGACCAACTAGATCTAACAGACATCTGCAGAATATTCCACCCAGTAACAACACAATATACGTTTTTCTCAGCAGCACATGGAACATTTTCCAAAATAGACCATATCGTAGGCCATAAAACAAACCTGGACAGATTCAGAAACACTGAAATTATTCCATGCACACTCTCAGACCATAAAGGCATCAAATTGGAGCTGAACACACATCTCCACCAACGAAAACCCTGTATCTCATGGAAACTGAACAACACATTGTTGAATCAAAAACAATGGGTAATCGAAGAGATCAGAACAGATATCCAACTGTTTATGAAATTTAACAATAAGGAGGACACAAATATCAATTCCTTAGGGACACAACACAGGCAGTACTCAGAGGAAAATTTATAGCGCTGAGTGCCTACAAAAGCAAGTTGGAAAAATGGAAACCAACTAGTTAATGTCGCACCTTAACCTCCTGGAAAAAGAGCAACAAACCAACCCTAAACCCATTAGGAGAAAGCAAATTATTAAAATCATAGCAGAATTAAATGATTTGCAATAAAAAAACTATAGAAAGCATCAACAAAACAAGGAGTTGGTTCTTTGAAAGAATTAACAAAATTGACAAGCCCTTAGCAAATCTTACCGAAAAAAGAAGAGAGCATATCGAAATAAACAAAATCGCAGATGAAAATGGTAATATCACGACAGAAATTACCAAGATCCAGAATATCAAGAGGGAATACTTCTCAAACCTTTACGCCAACAAATTTGAGAATCTAGAAGAAATGGATGAATTCCTAGACAATATTAACATACACACACTGAACCAAGAAGAGCTAACCCAACTCAACAGGCCTATTTCAAGCTCTGAAATAGAAAAGGTAATTAGACAACTTCCACTTAAAAAGAGCCCAGGGCCAGATGGATTCACAGCAGAATTCTATAAGGTCTTCAAAGCAGAGCTCACACCAATACTCCTCAAGCTCTTCAACGAAATTGAAAATGAAGGTTCTTTACCAAACTCATTCTGTGAAGCCAGTATATCTCTCATCCCCAAACCAAACAGAGATTCATCAAAGAAAGAGAACTACAGACCCATTTCTTTGATGAACATCGATGCAAAACTTCTCAACAAAATACTGGCCAACCGTCTACAACAACTCATCAAAAAATTATACACTATGATCAAACTGGATTCATCACAGGGAGGCAAACCTGGTTCAACATACACAAATCAATTAATATAATTCAACACATCAACAGGAGCAAGGACAAAAATCACATGATTGTCTCAATAGATGCGGAAAAGGCATTTGACAAGATCCAAAACCCCTTTATGTTAAAAGATGTGGAGAAACTAGGAATCCATGGAACATTTCTCAATGTAATAAAGGCGGTGTATGAGAAACCCACTGCTAGTATTATACTTAATGGTGAAAATCTAAAGCCATTCCCTCTAAAATCAGGAACGAGACAAGGATGCCCACTCTCTCCACTCCTTTTTAACATCCTACTAGAATTCCTAGGCAGTGCAATAAGGCAAGAAGCAACATAAAGGGGATCCAAGTAGGGAAAGAGGAAATAAAACTATCCCTCTTTGCAGATGACATGATTCTGTATTTAAAGAATCCTATAGACTCTACTCCCAAGCTCCTTGAGCTGATTCACAGCTTTGGAAGGGCAGCAGGCCATAAAATCAACCCTCACAAATCAACTGCCTTCCTTTACGCCAACAGTGAGAGGAACGAGGTAATAATCAGGAAAGAAACTCGTTTCACAATAGCCTCAAAGAAAATAAAGTACCTAGGAATTAGCTTAACTAAGAATGTAAAGGACCGTTTAGATGAAAACTTTAAAACCCTAAAAAAGGAAATTAAAGCAGAACTAAGGAAATGGAAAAACCTCCCAGGCTCCTGGATTGGAAGAATCAACATTGTCAAAATGACAATCTTGCCAAGGGCTATCTACTAATTCAATGCAATAGCCATCATCATCCCAATGTCATTCTTTAAAGAAATAGAATAGGCAATTCAGAATTTCATATGGAATAATAATAGACTCCGCAGAGCAAAAACACTTCTTAGCAGAAAGAACAGCGCTGGAAGAATTTCAGTTCCAAACTTTAAACTCTATTACAAAGCAATAATTCTCAAAACAGCTTGGTACGGGCACAAGAACAGGCCTGAAGTCCAATGGAATAGAACTGCGGACCCTGATATTAAACCACAGACCTATGGCCACCTAATCTTTGACAAGGGAGCCAAAAACATAGAATGGAAGAAAGATAGCCTCTTCAACAAGTTGTGCTGGCAGAACTGGTTAAGCACATGCAGAAAAATAAATTTGGATCCTTCTTTGTCACCTTGCACTAGAATTAACTCCAAATGGATCAAAGACCTGGAGGTAAAAGCTGACACACTGAAAAGTTTACAGGAAGGAATAGGAGATACACTAGGCCTCCTTGGCACAGGTCGAAACTTTCTTAATAAGGACCAAGAATCACAACAAATCAGAGAAAGGCTGGATAAGTGGGACTGCATTAAACTGCAGAGCTTTTGTATGGCAACGGATACAGCTAGTAAACTAATCAGGAAGCCTACAGAGTAGGAGAAGATCTTCACCAACCAAACAACGGACAAAGGCCTCATATCTAAATATATCAACAACTCAAAAAATTAAATCACTCCAAAACTAACCTCCAAAGTAACACCCATCCCATTAAAAAATGGGCCAAAGACTTAAAGAGAGTCTTCTCTGAGGAAGAAACAAAAATGGCCTATAGACACATGAAGAAATGCTCCACATCTCTGGTCATAAAAGAAATGCAAATCAAAACAATTCTAAGATTCCACCTCACTCCAGTTAGAATGGCCAGGATCAGGAAAACGAATGACAACAGATGCTGGAGGGGATGTGGCCAGGAGGGATCACTACTATACTGTTGCTGGGAGTGCAAACTCGTTCAACCACTATGGAAAGTAGTGTGGCAGTGCCTCAAAAGGCTAAACATAGAACTCCCCTATGACCCAGCAATTCCACTACTTGGCATTTACCCAACAATCCAGAAACAAGGGCATACTAAACCCACTAGTACAACAATGTTCATTGCAGCGCTATTCACCATAGCAAAGATAGGGAACCAACCCAGATGTACCTCAGTTGATGAGTGGATCAACAAATTGTGGTATTTGTACACAATAGAATTCTATGCTGCTGTCAGAAAGAATGACATCGCCCCATTTGTTAGGAAATGGAAAGACTTAGAACAAATCATATTAAGTGAAGTAAGCCAGACTCAAAGGAACTTAGGTACAGTGGTTTCCCTCATTCTTCATTATCAGTAGAAACCATGGGCTCTACTAGCAGAGATTTGCAATAGAGCAAAAGGCCATATATAAGGCCATATAATGTGAAGCTAAATGAAAGGACCTCCAGGATATTGAAACAAAAGCCACATAATGAATGATTGTTGTCCTTAATGTACTATGTTGTCTCTCATCTCGTTTGCTGTCCCTTGGTTATCCCATATTGGTATAGTATCTCACTTTGTTATCTGATATATTGAATTTATTTGTATTTGGATATTTGAAATTTGATAGGGAAGGGGGGAAAACCAAGACGGGTGGGGGGTGTGGGGTTGGAGGGAAATGGGTACTAAGACATGTGAATGGGTATCAATGTATGTGAATTAATGCACCTTCTATCTGGCAAATATCATGTAACTCTTTTATTAATTACAATAAAAAATGAAAAAAAAAGAAAGTTGTAGTGTGTGGGGAGGATGATGGGGTCAAATACATTTCTTCTTAGAAATATACCTAATCTGGTTGCCCTGGATTTTCCTGGCCTTCTTCTTAGAGAAAGGCCTGTTATCCTGGATTTGTGGCTTGGCAATGATCTAGCATATACATCTTCGAGTAAGACATCCACAACTTGCATACCTGAGACTCGAGTTTCCTGACCTTTGGCAACAGCACAGCAACATCTTTCTTCCTCCTGAGCCACAGGCCAAGTGAGGTGGCTTGAGTTGGTTGTTAGTTACAGTGGCTTGGTTACCAGGGTTCCATATTCTGTTCCATTGTGAGAGAGGCAGGGTCACCTTTCAGGGCCCAATGACCAAAGATCCTTGCTCACAGAAGACCTCACCAAAGACATACTGGAGGCTGAATCTCTCCTCCAATCTCACAATATACATGTGGATGTAGTAAACAGCACACCTTATTTGTCCAATCCCAATGTCTTCCACTAGGCCCAACTAGCAGTCTGTTCTCAGGCTCAAGGAGCCTTTCTTAGGTAAGATCCAAACTTAAGGGTCAATATTGCCCTCATCCTTTACAAAACATTTGCTTCACAGTGCCTTCTCTGCCTGCATTTTGCCCCTTGTCGAATTTTGTTTTGTTTTTGCTAGTCTTGCGACTTGACCTCAGAGTGTGAACATTGTTCTTGGGCTTTCTTTAGGCTTTAGCTGTCCTACCGAGCCACAGCACCACTTGCAGGGTTTTCTATGTATGTGGTAATGAGGAATCAAACCTGAGTCTTTTTGCTTGGTAGCCAAGTACTCTACCACTAGGTGAAACACACAGGGCATCTTGCACATATTTTTGACGTCAATCTACTAGTATATTGTTAGGTTTCTGTATCCTAATCAATTTTTTCCTGATGATTAGCTTTGCTGTCATGTGTACAAAATGCAAGAGGGAAAAACACAGAAGAATTAGTGAAATTAAAAAAAAGCAGTACACACATAGACAAGTGTTCATTCTTTGTAGGGGAAAGGATATTTTGATATGATGATGATGACTTTATAATTACTATGTCAGGGTTGAGAGTTTGGCATAGTGGTATAGTGCTTTCCTAGCATCCATGAAGATCTGGGGTTGATTGCTCAGTATCACATAGATAGAAAATCTAGATGTGGCATTGTGGCTCAAGTGGCAGAGGGCTAGACTTGAGAAAACCCGAGGACAGTGCTCAGGCCCTGAATCAAGCCCCAAGCCTGGCAGAAAGATAAAAGAAAATAAAAATGCCTTTTACGAGCTAATTCACTCACAGCATTTGCTTCTGAAATCTTTGCTTCTGCATCTTGTGAAATACCCCTTTCCCTCAACGTAGACAAGAAAAACAGATCCATCCCATAGTCCACTGTGAGGCCACTGGTTGGGCTAAGAGCTAGTCGTGCAGCAACACATAAGTTTTATTCTAATACTTTCCAAACTTTGTACTCAAATATGCTACCTACTTACCAACTTAGGTCAGTTATCCTTATGCTATACCTTTTCTTCATGACTACAATATTCTTACACTCCTACGTTAATCCTTTTGTACCTCCCCTGACCTCTCTCATTCTTTTTTTCTATCTCTGGACCTCTGCTCATCTTTCAACCCTTATACTGCACGGATCTACACTTGATGGCTGTTGAGGAATATTGTATATGTAGGTGGATAATTATTCTCTAAGGTCAGAGGGACTTAAAGACAATAGAGATTGGATTGAGAGGCTTATTGTTTTGAGTATAAATCGCTTATCAGTGGTTGTATTGGACTGGTCTGTAAGAGCACAAAAAGAAAGAGTGATAATACCAATCAAAACTTGTGAACATCTAGTATCTGCCAGCTACAGAGGTCTAGGTTGGTTATATCTGAAAAACTATAATCGTATTTAGTAGTAATCTTGCTCCCATTTTCAAATGGGCAGAACAAGAAACACAAGAAAAATGTCAAATCAACAAACAACATCCCTCACCCAATGTAAACAGACAATTTAACAGTCACTGACAAACTTAGAGGAGAGTCTTCCAAGTGCTACACAAATGCAATTGATAAACATCATTAATGAAAAATGTGAAAATATAAAGAAAGAGATGATGGAGGAAGCCATAGCTGAACAAGAGGAAAGCAAAAACAAGGTGATAAGTGAAAAAGAAGAAGCCATAAAGGGGGCCATAATTAAGGTTTTTCAAAGAAAGATGGATGAATTCCATAGAATCCACAAATAAAAACGTGACCAAACTCCAGCAAATGTCCAAATAAAATAAAGCTACTGAGCTAACCACTCAAAAGGAAATCAAGGAGATAATGAAATCCATACATGATCTAAAAGAAGAGATGCAAGGCATCAAAAATGAGCAATTAGAAGCAAGGGAGATGAAAAATAAAGTAGATAGCTTTGATAGCAGGTTAGACAATGCAGAGGAGAGAATTTCCGGGGCTGAAGATAATTTAGGTATTATAGAGAAAGAAGAGAAAATGAGTCAATCCAAATCTAGGAAATATGAGAGAGCGCTTCAGGAGGTCCAAGATATAATTAGGAACCCTAATTTAAGACTAGTTGGTATTGAGGAGGGCGTGGAGAAAGAGGTCAATGGTATTGGAAATATACTTCAGGGAATCATCTCAGAGAATTTCCCAAATATCCAGAAGGGCAGGCCCATCCAGATACGAGAAGCTCTTAGAACCCCAAACAGACCTGACCAGAAAAGAACATCCCACCGCCACATTGTGATCCGAACTGGATCAATAGAAACGACAGAAAAGATCCTAAAGGCAGCCAGGGAAAAGGGATCAGTAACCTATAAAGGCATACCAATCAGAATAACCCCAGATTTCTCAGCAGAGACCATGCAAGCACGAAGTGACTGGAAGCATATATGTCATGCCCTTAAATCAAATAACTACCAACCAAGAATACTGTAGCCAGCTAAGCTCTCATTCATAACTGAGGGAACAAGAAAAAATTCCATTCCAGGGAAAAGCTGCAACAGTATGTCGAAACAAAACCAACACTGCCAGGGCCAACCGGCAGCAAACCAGGGTTCGCAGATTGGGGTTCCTGAAATAGGGGGCAAGGACTAGGAAAAATTAGAAGAGAGACAATCAGATGGGGTTCAGGAGGGCTACAGCCCAAATCAGGAGCCACAGCTTAAGAAGCCTCTCGCCCAAGACCATAGCCCCGTTTATTTCCAGTTCTCAATCTTAAATACACATCTTTAAACTAGGGAACTGCCAGGGGCTACATTCGTACAAACAGTATCAAGTCTGAAATAGGTTGAATGAGAAGCTATCAAGTCCCAAACAGGTTAAATGAGGAGCTATTGACACAGCCCAAAATCATGATAAGAGCTTACTTCCTTGTGTACTCAATTGTGCGGGTCCAAGGTCACTGACCCCACAGTCACGGTCACTGACCCCACAGTCAGTCCCCAACATCTCCCCCGTCTTTATTTTAAAAGAAACACAAGTGCAATTTTTACTCTTTTCTATACCCCTAATTATCCTGTCACATTTTCCAAAAATGACTTTGGTCCCTTGGTCTAATTCTCTTCTCCGGGAAGACACCAAATGGCGGACGACGCTGGTGCAGCGGGAGGGCCCGGAGGCCTAGGCGGCTTCCGAGGAGGCTTCGGTAGTGGCCTCCGGGGCCGAGGTCGCGGTCCTGGGAGAGGCCGGGGCGCGGCCGCGGGGCTCGCGGAGGCAAAGCCGAAGACAAGGAATGGATCCCCATCACCAAGCTGGGCCGCCTGGTTAAGGACATGAAGATCAAGCCTTTGGAGGAGATCTATCTGTTTCTCCCTTCCCAACAAGGAGTCTGAGATCATCGACTTCTTCCTGGGGGCGTCTCTCAAAGACGAGGTGTTGAAAATCATGCCCGTGCAGAAGTAGACCCGTGCTGGCCAGCGCACCAGGTTCAAGGCATTTTCCTGATTGTCTGGGGAACTAAATCTCTGCAACCTTAAACAATGCTTTAGTTGTCAGATCCACAAACTTTCCTGAATTTGTGGCTGGAGTCAAATCAAACTTTACTCAGAACTTTAAACTACCACTATTACTGATGATTGACAAGTTCCTGCCCAGTTATGGAAGGCACGGGCATTAGTAAGGCATGCTTACAAACTATTCTATGACCTCCCGGCTCTGATTAATATTGAATGGCCAAGCACGAGTGACTCTAGGATCTGACACCATCTCTGCCATCCATGCAGAGGCTTTCTGCATCTGGATGCTTCGTTGTCCCAGTAGTGTCTCTCCACACAGGGATAAACATCCCATGGGCATTTCACTTGCTTGGTTGCTGGACTTGAACTCGGGGTCTGGGTACTGTCCCTCAGCTCTCCAGCTCAAGGCTAGCACTCTGCCACTTTGAGCTCCAAAGCAACTCTGCCTCAATTAGCACTCTGCTGCCAGATTAGACACCACAGTCTCACAGGGACTTTGCTTTGCCCGGGGTTGGCTCAGAACTGCAGTTTTCAGATCAGTGAGTCCTACAAAAGGCCACGTTACTCCAATTAAAGCAACAAGGTGGTCAACACAGAAATAGTCTCTAAGCATGAGCTTACCTAGAACCTGGTAAAAGCCAAAGTTACATCTGAATAAGGATTGCTGTACTTCTCCATGGGCTAGCTGGAAGTTATTTTGGTAGTCCTGATTTTCCCTTTTTCTCTTTCTTAAAACATTTAAGACAACTTCACTTTCAAATATTATTCAGAAACCCAATTCTAATGTTCTTTAAAACGTTTACACTTTTTAAACTTAAACACTTAACATTTTAGTCTTCATTTGCATTTGAAAAACCTTTAAGGGCTCAAGGCACTCCCTTTTCTCCAGGTCTCCTTGGGCTCAAGGAACGCCCTTTGCCTTCAGGCCTCCTTTTAGAAGCAATCCAGTAACATGAAACCAAATCATACAGAGATAAACCTTTAAACATTCCTTTAAAATACTAATCACATTATCCACATTTTACCATTAGATTTCTAGTGTCAGTTTGCAAGAAAAGACAGACAAAGTTTCTGACGTTAATGAACAATGTTACATTTAAATCTCTAATACATGTCTCCAAATTTTAACTTAAGGTAATAAATCCCAAATTCCCTAATACCTCTGTGCTAAACAGGATACAATGTTTACAGTGTAAACAGCTGTATGCCTTGCAATAAAATGCAGATTTCAGGATCTAGAAAAATATTTACCTGTTTTTCTTTAAGACAATGCAATAATCCTTTGAGGCATAGTAAACATTCAAACCTAATATTTTTGTTGAAGTTTTAAGCTTAGATTTACCCAATTGTCTTTAAGTATAAATTTATCCATTGTTTTATACAGCATGCTGACAATTTAACCCTGAACATGTTCACTCACTCATACACACACATTCATACTCAAAGATCATAAAGCGCGCAAAATTAATATCGGCCGTTCAATTTCTGGAAGTTTGTGTCAAGAGAGTTTTGCCAATTTTACTCTTACAGATGAGAACCAAGTTCAAAACAAAACTTTTTGCAAGGCAACTTAGCTGGAATTTATTTTTCCAGGGCTTGTTACAACTGCAGACATGGGGGAGCGGCCATGCTAGGCCCAGAAATGTTCAAAAAAATAACAAGGATGTGTGCTTGAGTATGCACAGAAAACCCATAAGGATCCATACTAGAAATGGTACCAATTTTAAAGACAAAACTGGACAAGGAAAAACATGTAACACGAACAAGACAGAGAAACGGAGACTTTTAAATAATCAGACATTGACATATAACAAGAAAATTGGACTCAATCAGATACACTTAACACAAAAAACATGAGCTCAAATGAATGTTTTCACCAAACAGTTATTTTTAGATTTAGACATGTCTTGCTGGTGGGACTCTCAGGTATGCCTTGTTATCGACAAGAAACTCAGAAGGGGAGGGGGGGTCAAGGCGTCCCTTGACCACCCAGGCCTCTGTTTTAGGCCCACAGTGCACCTTTTCAAACAAACAAACAAAAATAAAATAAAACGCAGACATACAAGGGGGTCGGCCGACTTCTACTTACCTCTGGAGGCCTTTGCTTTTCACCTGGGCATCTTTTACAAAAAGGTTATTAAGAAGAGGGATGGTAAAGACAAAATAATGTCACATATTAAATTGTGTAGAGTCAATGAATATGTTAAAAGGTCCCTACATAATAGTAAAAGGAGGAGAAACACAGCTCATATGAATGTGTGGAACAAGTGGATCAGTAGCAGTCCCAATTGACATGCACAAATAACTCAGGTCCTTCCCACGTCGCAGGATGCACCACTGGAGGGTTGGGGGTGTAGGCCCAGTGAGTCGCTGCTTGGATGGCCACTGTCACTCTCCACGATCCGAACGCAGCGTTCAGGCAGCCAGCGGGCGTCATTTTCTCCTTGTGAAAAAACACATACATGTCCTCGACCCCAGGTTAGAACAGGATCGGGTCCATGCCAAGCACCAGTTAGGGGATCCTTCCACTTTACTAAGGCAAAAGCACGCTGCTCTCTTTTTTCCCAGAATCGCTGAGCAGCAGATAAATTATTTGAATCCAAATTCAAAAAATTTAAAACAAATAAAGCATGATTAAGTATATTCACAGGGGTAGCGGGATACGACTCTCCTTTCTGTATTTTAGCAATTTGATGTTTTAATAATCCATTAGCTCTCTCCACGATGCCTTGACCTTGAGGATTGTAAGGAATGCCTGTAATATGAGTGATATTATAGGAATGGCAGAAGGATTGAAATGCTCGGCTTGCATAGCCAGGGCCATTATCTGTTTTTATTTGCGAGGGAATCCCCATCACAGCAAAGCATCGAATGCAGTGAGAAATACAATGTTTAGTGGCTTCCCCAGCAAGGGGGGTGGCCAAGATAAAATTAGAATAAGTATCTACAGTAACATGAACATATTTTAATCGGCCAAATGATGGAACATGCGTGACATCCATCTGCCAAATGTGATTAGAAAGCAGTCCTCGTGGATTTATACCTAAATGGGGGGCTGGTGAAAAAGGGACACAGTTGGAGCAAGTCTTAACTATTTGACGTGCCGCTTCTCTAGATAATTTAAACTGTCGGCGCAAGGCTCGGCTGTTTTGATGATGGATGGCATGTGACTGCTTAGCAAGTTCAACCTGAGTTAAGTAAACTCTGGTGGCTGAGTCAGTAACTGCATTGCCCTCACTTAAAGGGCCAGGAAGATTAGTGTGAGCTCGAACAAAGCCAAAAAAACAGGGGTGGTTGCGAGAACAAAGCAAAGTTTGTACTTGGCGAAATTGGGTCTGAATATTGGAGTTAGTAGTTCCAATAAAGGGAACAGTTTCTATGACTTGAAGAGCACGAATTACATATTGACTGTCTGAGTATAAGTTAAAGGGCTCGTCTTGTAACAGGACGAGTGCTTGTAAAACAGCCTCTAATTCCACCTCTTGGGCGGAGGAAAAACTCGTAACCCAAGATTGAGTTTTCCCATTAATGGTCAAAGCAGCCTTTCCATTAGAGGATCCATCTGTAAATACCAAAGCAGCAGAAGATAAAGGCGAGGCCTGTACTATGGAAGGAAATAGAAACGTATGACACGCAGCAAATTGGAGAAGTTTGTTAGACGGGTAGTGATGCAAAATTTTCCCCGTATAATTGGCCCAAGCAATGGCCCAAGAATCACAATGGGCGAATAGCCAATCTTGTTGTTGTAGATTATATGGGACACAGATAAAATGAGGTTCCTGACCTAAATATTTACGGGAATCCACTCGGCACATATGTATCAAATTAGCTACCAATTCGTAGTAGGGGGTCAGCACTTTGCCAGGTGTTGATGGTAGATAAAGCCATAAAAGTGGGCCATCCTGCCACAATACAGCAGTTGGGGAGTGAGAAGTAGCTAAAATATAAACTCCCCATGGTTTAGAATAGTCACAATAGGTCACTTGTTGCTGGGAAATTGCCTTTTCTACAATTTGGATGGCCCTCCTGGCGTCAGGATTTAATTCGCGCAAGGATGTAGGGTTGGTATCTCCTTTTAAGAGATCAAAAAGGGGTTTTAACTCTCCTGTGGAGAGCTTTAGATAAGGCCGAAGCCAATTTATATCTCCTAAGAATTGCTGAAAATCATGAAGAGTTCTTAAGTGTGAAGTTTTTAATTGTATTTTTTGGCTTTTAAAATAGTGTGGGCCTAATATATGGCCTAGATATGTAAAAGGGGGATGTTCCTGAACCTTTTCAGCTGCTATTATAAGGCCAAAGAGGCTCAGATCTTGCTTTAGTTGTCCAAAGGCTTGTCGTACGACGATAGGGTCAGAACAAGCCAACAAGATGTCATCCATATAATGAACAATATAAACAGAAGAAAATTTTTCACGAGTGGAAGAAATGGCTCTAGCTACAAAACTTTGACATAAAGTTGGGCTATTTGCCATGCCCTGTGGGAGCACAAGCCAGTGATATCGCTTCATGGGTTCTTTAAAATTAACAGAGGGGACGCTGAAGGCAAAGCGCTTACAGTCTTGGGGCGCCAGGGGTATAGTATAGAAACAATCCTTCAAATCTATAATAATCTTATAAGTATCCTTTGGGATTGCCATGGGTGAAGGCAAGCCAGGCTGTAGGGCTCCCATCAGTTCCATGGTGGCGTTCACTTTCCTCAAATCCTGTAACAGCCTCCATTTACCTGACTTTTTCTTTATAACAAAAATTGGAGAGTTCCATGGAGAGTTAGAAGGGGCCACATGCCCCAAGTCCAGCTGTTCCTGTACCAGCTGCTGTACTGCAATGATCTTTTCTAGTGAAAGAGGCCACTGTTCAACCCATACCGGTTGTTCAGAGAGCCAATTTATGGGATCAGCATGAGGGGGAGGGCAAACGACAGCTCCCGTCAAGGGATACCCTAATCCTTGTCTCGTAGGGTGAGACTGGGGTTGGAGTGGCTCTAGCTCCCCCTGTGCTGCTCGGCCTAGTCCCCTAAAGGGGAGGAGGCCTTGATCAAGTAACTGCTTAGTGACCGCAGCACTAGGACTAAACATATACACTCCCATTTTTTCCATGATATCACGACCCCATAAATTAATTGGCAGATGATCCAAGACAAATGGCTGAAAATGACCAGATTGCCCTTCCTCATCTCTCCAAACAAGGATCGCACTGCTCTGCTGTGGGTCAGTTGCTTGCCCAACCCCCTGTAGGGAAGTCATAGAGGTTGTCAGGGGCCATTGGGCTGGCCAATGTTTTTTAGATATCACAGACACATCTGCTCCAGTGTCTAATATTGCTTTAAAGGGCTTTTCTTGTATAAATATAGTCATCTCAGGCCTCTCTTGTTTTATGCTTTGTACCCAATAGATATCAGAAGATCTAAATCCTCTCTGTCCACATGGGGAATTAGCAGTCTCCCCGGGAGGTAAAGGCACAAGTATTAATTGTGCTAATTTTTGACCGGCTGGGATCGATACCACGTGTTTCGGGGCAGAGGCCATAACTTTGATTTCTCCAGTAAAATCCTGGTCAATTTTGCCAGGTGTAATCTGTATCCCTTTAAGGGCTGAGCTACTTCGCCCTAACAGCAATCCAGCCACTCCTGGGGGAAGGGGACCGAAGACCCCCGTGGGGAGAGCTTGTGTCCCATCTCTGGGGTCAATACTGAGCAGGTGGAGGAACAGAGGTCCAATCCTGCACTGCCTGGGGTGGCACGGAGGAGGCTGGAGACTGATCTTGGGGGGTTGTTAGAAGATGCACTTGTGGCCGAGAAGAGGGAGGGACTGCCCCATGGTTTTGCGGAGCCAGGGGCTGGCCCCCTCTCCAGTTTCCCGAAAGCGGGCGGCCATTGCGATCTGTTCTTGACCTGCAATCTTTAGCCCAGTGCTTCCCTTTACCACAGCGTGGACATGTGCCAGGTGATTTTTCTCTCTTTTGCCTGGCCTGGCGTGGGCATTGCGTCATCCAATGTCCTATTTGTCCACAAGAAAAGCAACGCCCTGGGGGTCTAGCATCCCGAGAATGCCGCTGACCTCTATATTTTAGAGACTCAGTAACAGTCTTTCCTTGAGGAGCGGCGGCTAAAGTAAGGCCTTGTACATGGGAGGGTCCAATATCAGCACACAGTGAAATAAAGTCCGTGATTCCTCCCTTATTCCTATGGGGTCTGATAGCCGCCTGACAGGCGGCGTTGGCATTTTCATAGGCTATGTGTCTAACTATACTCTCCCTTGCATTCTCATCTTGTACTAGGCAGTCTGCAGTCTCCATTAATCGAGACAAAAATTCTAGATAAGGTTCATTCGGTCCCTGTTTAACTTCTACTAGATTTTTTGTACGATTGGAATTGCGTACCTTTTTCCAAGCCTCTCTCGCCGCAGCATTTATTTGTAAATAGGCCTCCTTTGCATAACCCAATTGATCTTCGGTGTTTTTATAGGTTCCCTCTCCTAACAACTGATCAACAGTGTAAGGCAGGTTCTTAGACCTATTTGTTTCAATTTTAGCCCGACACTGTGCAGTGAACTCTGTCTCCCATAATAAGTACTCTCCTGCACTAAGGCATGCTCTGGCAAGCCGCTTCCAGTCATTTGGGCATGCAATACCAGCACACGCGGCCTCCAATATTACTTGAGTAAAAGGGGCAGTTGGCCCATATTGGGAGCAGGCATTTTTTAAATCCTGTAATAGTTTAACAGGAACAGGCTGATGGTATACTTGTTCATCATGATCAACTAAACTAGGGAAGCATCGAGGCCCTGAAATACCTTCCCTCTCTCTAGCAGCCTGAGTCAGGTTTAATTGCGATGCACTGTGCCTGGTTGTAGTGCCTGTTAAAAGGGACTTGTTGCTAGGGCCTTTAGGCTTGCCTAAAGGTTGAGAAAGGGATTGAGGCCGTAAGGCTGCAGCCGGAGGCGGTGGGTGTGAGGGGTAAGGTTTAGAATCAGACACCATAGTGGCCTGAGGGTCATATCTCTTTCCTACTTCTGGGGGGGCTCTCTGCTCTGTCCCCATTTTCGATAGAAGATGTAGCATTTCTTCTAACTTCTTCTCTATCGTAGCCACCCGGCCCTCCAATGACTCATCATAACTTTCCTCCTTGGTATTCAGACCTGAATTCTGATACTCAATATCTACTGGTTGTTGTTCCCTTTGCAAGATCTCACTTAGACTCTCTTGGGCTGCGGCATATGGCTCAGCCTCAGGTTCTTCAGAAGGGTCCTTTAACTCATAAAGTTCCCTTAATTCAAGATTAAGTTCAGCATTTTCATGTAGAGGATCTATGTATTCACTTACTAAACTCCATACAGTAGCAGCCTCTATTGGGGTCTTCTCGGGGCCATATACATCATAATAATCTAGAATTCTTTTTCCTATCCGCTGCCAGGCTTTTTGGAATTCCTCCTCTATAGACCTCGGGCATGCCTCCTCGACAAACTGTAGGAAGCTCTGAAGCACCCCTTTTTCCACCCGCGTTCCGTGGGCTTCAAATAGGCCTGTTAAGATCGGTAGAAATAACCCATGGCTATTAGCTTGACCCATAATTTTTACTCCTGACTATACACTCTCTTAAGATCTTCTCTTAATAGTCCTACGATGTGTTACTCACCACAGGGAGGGGTCCTTCACCTTCGTCCCAGATTTTCAGGGTCCCACGTTGGGCGCCAGATGCCGGGGCCAACCGGCAGCAAACCAGGGTTCACAGATTGGGGTTCCTGAAATAGGGGGCAAGGACTAGGAAAAATTAGAAGAGAGACAAACAGATGGGGTTCAGGAGGGCTACAGCCCAAATCAGGAGCCACAGCTTAAGAAGCCTCTCGCCCAAGACCGTAGCCCCGTTTATTTCCAGTTCTCAATCTTCAATACACATCTTTAAACTAGGGAACTGCCAGGGGCTACATTCGTACAAACAGTATCAAGTCTGAAATAGGTTGAATGAGAAGCTATCAAGTCCCAAACAGGTTAAATGAGAAGCTATTGACACAGCCCAAAATCATGATAAGAGCTTACTTCCTTGTGTACTCAATTGTGCGGGTCCAAGGTCACTGACCCCACAGTCACGGTCACTGACCCCACAGTCAGTCCCCAACACAACACTACAGCGAATTCTCAACGATGCTCTATACATAGAAAACCAAAATAAATGCAATATAGGGAAAGAAATGGCACCTAAACAGTATACCATCTAAGGACCACAAGAACTGTCAAGACACAGGCCCTACTAAAAGCTTTTAAAAATGGTAGGAACTAATAAATATCTCTCAATCCTAACTCTCAATATCAATGGACTTAACTCTCCAATTAAACGGCATAGGCTGTCTAGTTGGATCAAAAAGCAAGAGCCATCGTTCTGCTGTCTTCAAGAGACACATCTTACCCAAAAACAATCATCTTTTGAGAGTGAGAGGTTGGAATAAACTCTATCAAGATAACTGCCCCCATAAACAGGCTGGAGTGCCATCCTCATATCAGATACAATGGACTTCAAACTAAAAATAGTAAGAAAAGACAAAGAAGGTTACTACATACTACTAAAGGGATCTCTCCTCCAGGAAGACATAACGATCCTAAATATTTACACACCCTTTTGAAGATTCTCAAAAGTTTGAAGATTCTGCCAGTGTAAGTTAGATTCCGGCATTGATATTAAATAATATAATGAGTAGGGATTTAATTTGAAATATCACTGTTGACAAAATCTAACACACATTTGCTTAGTATTTGCTTTTTATTTCCCAAGAAGTTCAGTACAAGCTAACAAGTGTGGCATATATCGACTGGGAGAAATGATTCAGAATATGTGACTCATTTGAACAGGAGTCAGTGAAAACATCCAGAAGCAGGATACCCATATTGTGATAATTTGTATCTTTTTCATATTTTGTGTTTGTTATTAATTCCATTTGTAGTGTACATTTCTAGGTAAAAACTTTTAAAATGTTTCCAAACAATTTGTTATTTCAACAGCAAAAAAAGACATTTATATGCCTGATAAAATTCAGAGAATCCAAATTTTTCCATATTATTTTTTGTTTTTTGTTTTTTTTTGGTGGGTCATAGATCTTGAACTCAGCTTGGGCACTATCCCTGAGCTCTTCAGCTCCAGGCTAACACCTTACCCTGGAGCCAAGCCCCACTTCCCATTTTCTAAAGGTAAATTGGAGATAAGAGTCTCAGGTCTTTTTGTGCCAGGATGGCTTTAAACCTTGATCCTCAGATCTCAGCCTCCTGAGTAGCTAGTATTATAGAAGTGAGCCACCACCCCATCATGCTCAGCTTTCTGGTTTTTTTAAACAAGCCCTTTGGCTGGAACTCGGTCTGAGCACTGTCCTTCAGCTTTCCTCAAGCCTAGTGATCTTCTACTTGAGCCACAGCACTACTTCTGGTTTTTTCTGTGTATGTGGTACTGCGGAATTGAACCTTCGTCTTCATACAAGCACTCTACAACTATGCCAAACTCCCAGCCCCTCCACATTAGTTTTTATGATAGATCTTTCCATGCATCTAGCCTAGAAATCCTTCTTGAGTTTCCCAAGATCAGGGAGTATAGGTGTGTCCCATCCTGTGTGGCTACATAACCATTGTTTAGGGTACAGTTCTCTCTTCATTCTATCCATCTAGAGCAATTTTCATCTTCCATGTATAATCATTAAACATTCAGCTCCTGTTCCTCTCTACTCCATTCTCTGGAACCATCGTGCTTTTTGGCTCTAAGGGTTTGTTGATCCTTGGAAGCTCTGGAAGGGAAAACATACCCTAGCTCTTCCTTTATGACTGCTGTATTTTTAGTTTACTGTAATCAAGATTCATCTGTAAAATATAGTAAAATGTTCTTCCTTTTCAATGCATTGTTTTGCATATTTCTACCTTTTGATTATTATTAATAGTTGTGAATGGATCCTCCACATATTTGTTCTAGTCTCTGCTTTCTCTTCCGTTAGGTACAAATCTAGAAATAGAAGTGTTGGACCATATTTCTATGTAATTCTATATTTAGTACTTTTTTAGCACTCTCCACGCAATTTTTGATTGTTTTATATTCCTTGCAGAACTATTCCAAAGTTCTACTTCTTCTCACTACCTTCCCAGTAATAGTTAGACTTTGAAAGTTGTTTTTTTGTATGTGTGTGTGTGTGTGTGTGTGTGTATGTGGATCTTTTTGTTTAAAACTATATTTATATGAACATATTTAAAGTAATGATTTCATTGTAATTTTAATTTTTCTCATGACTGTTAATATTGAACTTCTTTCTACATTTTGAACTATTATAACTATATTTTTTTTAGAAAATCTCCAATCTCCAATTTTTTCCCCTTTTTTTGTGGGGTAGTCGGGAAAGTAATGGGGCTTGGACCTTGGGCCATGAGCTCTTTAGTTTAAGGCTATTGTCCTACCTTGAGTATTGCCCCTCAGTTCTTCTGCTCACAGCTCCCTACCCCTCTTCCCATTATATACAGAACAAAGGTCATCCTCAGTCTTTTTGAAAAAGTAAAACATACAGTAAATTTGTAGTATAAAACACCAAGAAATAAATTTCTTGCCAGGTGCAGTGACTTATACCTGTAATCCTAGCTACTCAGATATCAGGCTGATATCTAAAGATTTGTTTCAAAGCCAGCCTGGGCATTAGAAAGTCTATGATACTCTCATCTACAGTTAACCACTAGAATATGGGAAATGGCACTGTGGCTTCATACGTAGGGTGATAGTCTTGAGTTGAAGAGCTCAGGAACAGTGCCCAGGCCCAGAGTTCAAGCCTTACAAATCCCCCAGCCAAAAAAAAGAAAAAAAAGTTTCTTCCCCAAGTGATTATTTTGCCAGACATAGAACATTAACATTCTGGGTGTACTTCACAGTATTATTACTTGATACCCTAAGATTTTGCAATATTCTCACAGTACCAGCATATGTCATCATATAATGTAGTTCCTTTTCAATGGAATAATTAAATTTATAACCTAAATCTACTCCCCCGACTTATTTTTGTTGATACCACAATTGCTCTACCATGATATGCCACAAGCCATTAAACATTTTATGGTGGGTAATTGGAAAGGAGTCTCATGGAATTTCGTGCCAGGCTGGCTTTGAACCATGGTCCTCAGATCTCAGTCTCCTGAATAGCTAGGATGACCTGCGTGAGCCACCAACACCTGGCTTGCCTTTTTATTTTTTTGTGGGTCTTGGGACTTGAACTCTGGGCCTAGGGACCATCCCTAAGCTTTTCAGGTCAATATTTCATGTAACTCTAAACATTGAAGTAAAGGAATAAAATTCCAACAAAATAAGAATAAAATTCCAGATATGGTGTGTTTATAACTCAGTGCTAATTACTTGATGAAAATGTGCCATTCCAGAAGCTGGTGTCATTTGATGATGTAGCTGTGGATTTCAGCTGGGAGGAGTGGCAGCATCTGGACAATGCTCAGAGGACCCTGTACAGAGATGTAATGCTGGAGACCTACAGCAACCTGGTGTCCTTAGGTGAGCAAAAGTCAAATTCACTTGCAAGGCCAAGTGCCTTGTTATTTTGCAGATACGTGAATGTTTATCAAACTTTCAATACTATTTAAATGAAAGATTCCAGGCCCTGAGAAGTATCATTACTTTCTAAAGAAAACCTAAGGTTATTTTGTACTCATTCTTCAGGATACCTTCAGAATACTTTGACAACACTTCTAAATTATGTTTCCTCTAATGGAGACGACATTCCAACTTACACAGTAATTGTAAGTGGATAAACCATCCAGAATAGAATATATATCATTATTGGAAATAGGATCTACAAATCACTAAACAGTGAGTTTATAATGGAAACCTGGCACTAGGTGCAATGTTGCATGCCTGTAATCTTAAAATATTCAGGAGGAAGAAATCTAAGAATTCTAATTTGAAGCCAGCAATGGCATAAAAATTGCCATGAAACTCTATAACTCCAAGTATCCCCTCAAAAATGTTAGTGGAATATCAAGAGTTTGACTTTGTGATTGAGTGCTTGCCTAGCATGCATGAAGACCTATGCATGTAAGTGGAGCTGGGACTCAAACTGGTAATTTTCTAGCCTTGAGCAAGATAGCTAAGTTTATGCCATACAAAATGAATCCAGAGCTGGGGAAAAGTCAACCATGGAGCCAGTGAGAAATGAGAAAAAAGATTTAATAGATAACTTGTGAGTAGGATGTCTGCGAACTTAAAGCAATGATAACACACCATAAGCAATAATTCTCTACTGTTTCTAATTTACAGGGCCCTGTGTTCCCAAACCTGTATTAATTGACAAGCTAGAGCACTGTGCAGAACTCTGGATAGGAAATTCCTCTGACAAGAATATCACAGGTGAGTGAATGCATCTTCATATTGATGTTGGAGCCTGAGCCCCATTGGTAAGTTCATGTTGTGATGTACTGAGCAATAATATTCTTAGTTACCCTAAATCCTGTGTGGAACCTATGGAATTCTTTGTGAATGAATCAAGAATCATTTTCTTTTCCCAACCCTATGCCTGGTCTCAGGGCGTGAGCATGGTCCTTGGGTTTTCTCAAGGCTAGCTCTCTACTTCTTGAGTCATAGCACCACTTCTGGCTTTTTCTTTGTATGTAGTACCAAGGAACTGAACCAGGTCTTTGTGCATGCTAGCCCAAACCCCCGGCACCAAGAATCATAGGGTGATATGACGAATTCTATGTGGCAGTAGAGTTAAAGTTAGATTTCTCTGTAGAAATCACTGTGAAACAAAATAAAATGAGAACGCCATGAGCCCGTGGCTCATGCCTGTAATCCTAGCTACTTAGGAGGCTGAGATCTGAGGATCAAGGTTCAAAGACTGACCTATCACAAAACACCTTAGACTCTTCTCTCCAATGAACCAATAGAATATGAGAAGTGGGGTTGAGGCTAAAGACATAGGGCAGTAGCCTTGAGCTGAAGAGCTCAGGAAGAACAGCCAGGTCTAGAATTCAAGTCCCATGACTGCAAAACAGGAAAGAAAGAAAGAAAGAAAGAAAGAAAGAAAGAAAGAAAGAAAGAAAGAAAGAAAGAAAGAAAGAAAGAAAGAAGAAAAAGGGAAGAAAGAGGGAAGGAAGGAAAGGAAGAAAGAAAGAAAGAAAGAAAGAAAGAAAGAAAGAAAGAAAGAAAGAAAGAAAGAATGATATTTCATTTCTTTAAAACTAAGACTATAAATGATTGAGCAAACAAGGAATAATTCAGGGCATTATTCTCTGATAAGGATAATATCTTTTTGCTGGTAGGAAGAGACTGGTATTCAGAACCAGACCTTTCCACCAGAAATTGAGCCTACTGGTAGAGTGCTTGCCTAGCATGCACAAAGACACAGGTTTGATTCCTTATTACCACATACATAGAAAAAGCCAGAAGTAATGACTTCATTGGTAGGGTTCTAGTCTTGAGAAAACCCAAGGACAGTGGTTAGGTCCTAAGTTCAAACCCAGGAATGGAAGGAAAAAAAAAACAACAAAGTTTCAATCAACGTAAGAAAATTAACTAGACAATGAGCTGGGGATTTTCTGGTCTTCCATGGTTCTGAGGGACAGGAGTGTTAGAAAAGGAATTTTTATAAGACTTCAAATGGAAAGAAACAAATTTCAAGATTCCCACAAATACCTAAATTGAGACTTTAGTGAGAAGTTGTAACTGAAGGGATATAGGTGTAAGTCCTTACTCTCAAGAATCGTTCTTGCTTGGATCAAAGGCAAACAGACATATAAACCAAACTTGTGGCCGCTGAATCTAGAAAAAATTCGTGTTCCTCACTTAATGGTTAATAAGCACACAGCATTGAAACTGGGTAAGGTAATCCTATCTGCTACTCAGGACCTGAGACTCTTATCTGTAGTTAACTCTAGAAAACAGAAGTGGGGCTGTAGCTCAAGGATAGGGGTTATAGTCTTCTGCTGAAGCGTTCAGGGACAGGGCCGATGCCTATGAACTACAAAAAAAAAAAGAAAAAAAAGAAAAGAAAATTTTAAAAAGATGCAAAACAGCACAATATTTAGATTATTTCTCAAAAATAAAAGAAAGGCAGCTATTCCTCAATGTATAAGCAAAACAGTATTTGAAAAAAACAGCTGCAGGTATACTATAGGTAGTACTCAGCTTAAAACTGTAGCAATACATAGTTGTGTAATTTCAATAAATATTTCCTGTGATATAAAAAGAGAACTAAAACACAGAAAAACCTTATTGGTCATTGTAAAATATCATTTTCTTAATATGTTAGGGAGAAAAGCATATATTTCTCACAAATCAATTTCCACTTTTATATTTTAAAATATCTAACACTTAGGATGGGAAATAAAGTCGTTACCTTTACAGTAAGGAATATTTGTATCTCATGTATGTTTGTGTCTTTTTTTCTATGACTCATTTTAGACGTCCAGGTAATGGAAAATGTGTTCAAGACCTGCCAGGAAAGTCCACATGAATGTCTTTGTGAAGTAGTAGTTGCAAGTAGTATCGAAGTGGAGGAAAACGTGAGATTAGCAACAACTTTAAATTTGAGCTCTACACATAATCCAGAGCTGATTAGTAATAACGGTAACAACTTAGGGGTGAGGACTGAGGAGTTCATTAAGTGTCAGTACATGCTTCTGTCTCCTAAGCCTGATGAGATGCATGCTGCATATAGATCTCGTATGTCTCCTGTTCTTAAAAAATCCATCGGATATTCAGAGCATTTTATTCATGATTGTGACGGGCCAAAAGATCTGCAGTATCATAATTCTGTTCTCCAAGCCCAAGAAATTCTTCAGGGAGGGAGGAAAACTGCTAAATGTACTGTGTGATGAAAAATATTGTGCTTAACACCGACCATCACTACACTCCCGAAAATGTACACAGGAGAGACTGCTCATACATGTAGTGAATGTGAGAAATCTTTCAGTAATGAAATACGCCTTACAATACCTCAGAGCAAATATCCTGAGATATGTGATGCGTACATCAAGTGTGAAAATTAATTACTGAGAAGTCAGACCTGACGCTCCAACCTCGATCTCCAAGAGAAGACAAACCTTATGAATATGAGGAACGTAATACAATTTCTGCCCAGAATTCGGCTCTCAGCACACATCAGAGATCTCACACAGAAGAGAAATCTTATGAAAGGGATAAATGTGGGAAGGCTTTTAGACTGAAACCATACCTCACTTTGCACCAGAGAAGACACACAGAAGAGAAACCTTATGAATGTAACAAATGTGAAAAGTCTTTCACCCAGAAGATACACCTTCGAGTTCATCAAATAACACACACAGGAGAGAAATCTTATAAGTGTAATGAATGTGGAAAGTCTTTCCAAGGGAAGGGAAAACTTCATGTTCATCAGAGAATACACACAGGAGTGAAACCTTATGAATGTAACCAATGTGTAAAGTCTTTCAGACAGAAATCTTCCCTCAAATTGCATCAAAGAACACACACAGGAGAGAGACCTTATGTGTGCAACAAATGTGGAAAGACCTTCAAGTGGAGGTCATATCTTGATGGGCATAATAGAACACACACAGGAGAGAAAACTTATGCATGTAGTGAATGCGGAAAGTCTTTCAAATGGAAGGTAAAACTCCATGTTCATCAGAGAATATACTCAGGAGAAACACCTTATGAGTGTAACATATGTGGAAAGTCCTTCACACAGAAGCCAAACCTCAACATGCATAAGACAATTCAAACAGGAGAAAAACCTTATGAATGTAACCGATGTGGAATGTCTTTCAAATGGAAGTCTTCCCTCAAATTGCATCAGAGAACACACACAGGAGAGAAAATGTACGAGTGCATCAAATGTGGTAAGACCTTCAGATGGAAGTCACATTACAGGAGGCACAACAGAATTCACACATATTAGAAACCTTAGGAATATAACCAAAGTTGAAAGTCTTTCGTGCAGTATTCACCCTTCAGGAAGCATAAGAGAGTTCACACATATGAGAAGCCTTAGCAATGTAATAAATAGGAAAGAATTTTTAGTCTGTGGAAGAAAACTCAGCTTGTGTCACAGAAACAACACAAGATCAAACCCTTAATGAATGTAGCAAATGTTCAGTCTTTTCCCCAGAAGGCACAAGTCAAGATTTATCACTAAACACCCACAGGATAGAATCCTATGAATAAAATGAAAGGGAAATTTTTTTGAAGAACTCATAGTTGAGTTTGCATGATACCACACAGACAAAGGATAAAAATCTTATGAATATAAGAATATGAAAAATCCATCATGAACGCATGACTAAGTATAAAATTCACATAGGAGAGAAAAACCTTATGAATATTACAAAGGTGGAAAGTGTTTGACCTGGAAGGCATACTTCTGTGTTCATCACAAACCTGATTCCTATAGAAGAAAAGAAAACTAATGAATAGAACAAATGTGCAATGACTTTTAATCAGAAGTCAGTCTTCAGTACATTTCAGAACATACACAATAGAGAAATTCTGAGTAAAGAAAAACATTTAGCTATATATAGAATCTCTGTATATGGGAGCATTAGGGTAAGTCTTCTAAACAAAGTCAACCTTCAGCAAGCATTAAGAGCACTCACAGCAGAAATAATAGCATGTAGGAAAACCTTGGTCAGAAACCTCTAAAAGCTGACTGTGTGGCTTAGTGGTAGAGTGCTAACCTATCAAGGACGAAGGCCTGGGTTAGATTCCTCAATACTACGTGAAAAGAGCAAGCCAGAAGCAGCACTGTGGTTCAAATGGTAGAGTGCTAACCTTGAGCAAAAGAAGCTCAGGACCTGAGTTCAAGCCTAAGGATTGGAGAGAGAGAGAGAGAGAGGGAGAGAGAGAGAGAGAGAGAGAGAGAGAGAGAGAGAGAGAGAGAGAGAGAGAGAGAGAGAGAGAGAGAGAGAGAGAGAGAGAGAGAGAGAGAGAGAGAGAGAGAGAGAGAGAGAAACAAGAACTTCTAAATTTTACAGAGATAGAGAAGGAGAGAGAGAAGGAGACAGAAACTAATTTCTAAACTTTACAATCTTTCTATTTCCTTACAAATTCGTCTATGTCATTCTTTCTGACAGAAGCACAGAATTCCATTATGTAAAAATACCATATTTGATCTACTCATCAACTGACGGGCATCTGGGTTGGTTCCATACCTTTGCTATAGTAAATAGTGCTGTGATAAATGTTATTGTTCTAGTGAATTTAGTATGTCCTATCTGGACGATTGGCAAGTAGTGAAATTGCTGGATCACATGGGAGCTCTATGTTTAGTCTTTTTGGGATACTGCCATAGTGCTTTCCATAGTGGTTGAACGAGTTTGCAATCCCACCAGCAGTGTAGTAGTGATCCCTCCTGGCCACATCCCCTCCAGCATACGTTATTAGATTTCTGGATCTTGGCCATTCTAACTGGAGTGAGGAGGAAAAGGGAAAGAGGAACTGAAACTTTCTCTCCTTACAGATGACATGATTCTGTATTTAAAGAACCCTATAGACTCCGAAGCTGCTTGAGCTGATATAAAACTTTGGTAAGGTAGCAGGGTATAAAATTAACCTTCAATGTCAACTGCCTTCCTATATGCCAATAAATGAGAGGAATGAGGCAAGAATCAGGATAGCAACTCATTTTGCTATCTGCCGGGGCCAACCGGCAGCAAACCAGGGTTTGCAGATTGGGATTCCTGAAATAGGGGACAAGGACTAGGAAAAAATAGAAGAGAGACAAACAGATGGGGTTCAGGAGGGCTACAGCCCAAATCAGGAGCCACAGCTTAAGAAGCCTGTAGCCCAAGACCGTAGCCCCGTTTATTTCCAGTTCTCAATCTTAAATACACTTCTTTAAACTAGGAAACTGCCAGGGGCTACAGTCGTACAAACAGTATCAAGTCTGAAATAGGTTGAATGAGAAGCTATCAAGTCCCAAACAGGTTAAATGAGAAGCTATTGACACAGCCCAAAATCATGATAAGAGCTTACTTCCTTGTGTACTCAATTGTGCGGGTCCAAGGTCACTGACCCCACAGTCACGGTCACTGATCCCACAGTCAGTCCCCAACATCTCCCCCGTCTTTATTTTAAAAGAAACACAAATGCAATTTTTTTACTCTTTTCTATACCCCTAATTTATCCTGTCACATTTTCCAAAAATGACTTTGGTCCCTTGGTCTAACGGGGATTGATGGGCGGAGATTCAACTTCTGTGACTTCTTCAAGCTGACTCAGGGGTGTTGTCTCTGTGCTTGACCAGGGACCTTAAGAAGCCTAGCCTGTTTTATCAAGGGGTTGCAAGGATTAGATATTAGGAACAACAATTTACTACACACTAGAGATCATATTTGACATTTAACAACTGCACAAACCATCTTTGGCTACAATAGTGTAGCTTACATAGCACCCATTTGCAAAGGCTTTTTCTTGATTGGGGAACTAAATTTCTGCAACCTTAAACAATGCATTAGTTGTCAGATCCACAAACTTTCCTGAATTTGTGGCTGGAGTCAAATCAAACTTTACTCAGTTAGAACTTTAAACTACCACTATCACAGATGATTGACAAGTTCCTGCCCAGTTATGGAAGGCACGGGCATTAGTAAGGCATGCTTACAAACTATTCTATGACCTCCCGGCTCTGATTAATATTGAATGGCCAAGCACGAGTGACTCTAGGATCTGACACCATTTCTGCCATCCACGCAGAGGCTTTCTGCATCTGGATACTTCATTGTCCCAGTAGTGTCTCTCCACACAGGGATAAACATCCCATGGGCATTTCACTTGCTTGGTTGCTGGACTTGAACTCGGGGTCTGGGTACTGTCCCTCAGCTCTCCAGCTCAAGGCTAGCACTCTGCCACTTTGAGCTCCAAAGCAACTCTGCCTCAATTAGCACTCTGCTGCCAGATTGACACCACAGTCTCACAGGGACTTTGCTTTGCCCGGGGTTGGCTCAGAACTGCAGTTTTCAGATCAGTGAGTCCTACAAAAGGCCACGTTACTCCAATTAAAGCAACAAGGTGGTCAACACAGAAATAGTCTCTAAGCATGAGCTTACCTAGAACCTGGTAAAAGCCAAAGTTACATCTGAATAAGGATTGCTGTTCTTCTCCATGGGCTAGCTGGAAGTTACTTTGGTAGTCCTGATTTTCCTTTTTTCTCTTTCTTAAAACATTTAAGACAACTTCACTTTCAAATATTATTCAGAAACCCATTTCTAATGTTCTTTAAAACGTTTACACTTTTTAACTTAAACACTTAACATTTTAGTCTTCATTTGCATTTGAAAAACCTTTAAGGGCTCAAGGCACTCCCTTTTCTCCAGGTCTCCTTGGGCTCAAGGAACGCCCTTTGCCTTCAGGCCTCCTTTTAGAAGAGGCATTTTTTTTTGCTGTTTTGATTACTGTCTAAAACTCCAACAACAGTTTAAACTCAAATAACAGTTTTTCCCTAATGCAAGAACTAGACATCAGTGCACCAAAAGTCTAAGTCTGGACTTAGTTTCCTTCCTTTTTCTAAGGTACATCCAATTGCAATCCAGTAACATGAAACCAAATCATACAGAGATAAACCTTTAAACATTCCTTTAAAATACTAATCACATTATCCACATTTTACCATTAGATTTCTAGTGTCAGTTTGCAAGAAAAGACAGACAGACAAAGTTTCTGACGTTAATGAACAATTTTACATTTAAATCTCTAATACATGTCTCCAAACTTTAACTTAAAGTAATAAATCCCAAATTCCCTAACACCTCTGTGCTAAACAGGATACAATGTTTACAATGTAAACAGCTGTATGCCTTGCAATAAAATGCAGATTTCAGGATCTAGAAAAATATTTACCAGTTTTTCTTTAAGACAACACAATAATTGTTTGAGACATTGCAAAACGTTCAAACCTAATATTTTTGTTGAAGTTTTAAGCTTAGATTACCCAATTGTCTTTGTGTTTAAGTATAAATTTATCCATTGTTTTATACAGCATGCTGACAATTTAACCTTGAACATGTTCACTCACTCATTCACACACATTCATACTCAAAGATCATAAAGCGCGCAAAATTAATATTGGCCGTTCAATTTCCGGAAGTTTGTGTCAAGAGAGTTTTGCCAATTTTACTCTTACAGATGAGAACCAGGTTCAAAACAAAACTTTTTGCAAGGCAACTTAGCTGGAATTTATTTTTCCAGGGCTTGTTACAACTGCAGACATGGGGGAGCGGCCATGCTAGGCCGAGAAATGTTCAAAAAAATAACAAGGATGTGTGCTTGAGTACGCACAGAAAAACCATACGGATCCATACTTAGAAATGGTACCAATTTTAAAGACAAAACTGGACAAGGAAAAATATGTAACACGAACAAGACAGAGAAACCGAGACTTTTAAATAATCAGACATTGACATATAACAAGAAAATTGGACTCAATCAGATACACTTAACACAAAAAACATGAGCTCAAATGAATGTTTTCACCAAACAGTTATTTTTAGATTTAGACATGTCTTGCTGGTGGGACTCTCAGGTATGCCTTGTTATTGACAAGAAACTCAGAAGGGGAGGGGGGGTCAAGGTGTCCCTTGACCACCCAGGCCTCTGTTTTAGGCCCACAGTGCACCTTTTCAAACAAACAAACAAAAATAAAATAAAATAAAATAAAATAAAATAAAACGCAGACATACAGGGGGGTCGGCCGACTTCTACTTACCTCTGGAGGCCTTTGCTTTTCACCTGGGCATCTTTTACAAAAAAGGTTATTAAGAAGAGGGATGGTAAAGACAAAATAATGTCACATATTAAATTGTGTAGAGTCAATGAATATGTTAAAAGGTCCCTACATAATAGTAAAAGGAGGAGAAACACAGCTCATATGAATGTGTGGAACAAGTGGATCAGTAGCAGTCCCAACTGACATGCACAAATAACTCAGGTCCTTCCCATGTCGCAGGATGCACCACTGGAGGGTTGGGGGTGTAGGCCCAGTGAGTCGCTGCTTTGATGGCCACTGTCACTCTCCACGATCCGAACGCAGCGTTCAGGCAGCCAGCGGGCATCATTTTCTCCTTGTGAAAAAACACATACATGCCCTCGACCCCAGGTTAGAACAGGATCGGGTCCATGCCAAGCACCAGTTAGGGGATCCTTCCACTTTACTAAGGCAAAAGCACGCTGCTCTCTTTTTTCCCAGAATCGCTGAGCAGCAGATAAATTATTTGAATCCAAATTCAAAAAATTTAAAACAAATAAAGCATGATTAAGTATATTCACAGGGGTAGTGGGATACGATTCTCCTTTCTGTATTTTAGCAATTTGATGTTTTAATAATCCATTAGCTCTCTCCACGATACCCTAATCCTTGTCTCTGTGAGTGAGACTGGGGTTGGAGAGGCTCTGGCTCCCCTGTGCTGCTTGGCCTACTCCCCTAAAGGGGAGGAGGCCTTGATCAAGTAACTGCTTAGTGACCGCAGCACTAGGACTAAACATATACACTCCCATTTTTTCCATGATATCACGACCCCATAAATTAATTGGCAGATGATCCAGGACAAATGGCTGAAAATGACCAGAGTGCCCTTCCTCATCTATCCAAGTAAGAATCGCACTGCTCTGCTGTGGGTCAGTTGCATACCCCATCCCCTGTAGGGAAGTCATAGAGGTTGTCAGGGGCCATTGGGCTGGCCAATGTTTTTTACATATCACAGACACATCTGCTCCAGTGTCTAATATTCCTTTAAAGGGCTTTTCTTGTATAAATATAGTCATCTCGGGCCTCTCTTGTTTTAAGCTTTGTACCCAATAGATATCAGAAGATCTAAATCCTCTCTGTCCACATGGGGAATTAGCAGTCTCCCCGGGAGGTAAAGGCACAAGTATTAGTTGTGCTAATTTTTGACCGGCTGGGATCGATACCACGTGTTTCGGGGCAGAGACCATAACTTTGATTTCTCCAGTAAAATCCTGGTCAATTTTGCCAGGTGTAATCTGTATCCCTTTAAGGGCTGAGCTACTTCGCCCTAACAGCAATCCAGCCACTCCCAGGGGAAGGGGGCCAAAGACCCCTGTGGGGAGAGCTTGTGTCCCCATCTCTGGGGTGAATACTGAGCAGGTGGAGGAACAGAGGTCCAATCCTGCACTGCCGGGGGTGGCATGGAGGAGGCTGGAGACTGATCTTGGGGGGTTGTTAGAAGATGCACTTGTGGCCGAGAAGAGGGAGGGACTGCCCCATGGTGTTGTGGGGCCAGGGGCTGGCCCCTTCTCCAGTTTCCCAAAAACGGGCGGCCATTGCGATTTGTTGCTGACTTGCAATCTTTAGCCCAGTGCTTCCCTTTACCACAGCGTGGACATGTGCCAGGTGATTTTTCTCTCTTTTGCCTGGCCTGGCGTGGGCATTGCGTCATCCAATGTCCTATTTGTCCACAAGAAAAGCAACGCCCTGGGGGTCTAGCATCCCGAGAATGCCGCTGACCTCTATATTTTAGAAACTCAGTAACAGTCTTTCCTTGAGGAGCGGCGGCTAAGGTAAGGCCTTGTACATGGGAGGGTCCAATATCAGCACACAGTGAAATAAAGTCCGTGATTTCTCCCTTATTCCTATGGGGTCTGATAGCCGCCTGACAGGCGGCGTTGGCATTTTCATAGGCTATATGTCTAACTATAATCCTCCTTGCGTTCTCATCTTGTACTTGGCGGTCTGCAGTCTCCATTAATCGAGACAAAAATTCTAGATAAGGTTCATTAGGTCCCTGTTTAACTTCTACTAGATTTTTTGTACGATTGGAATTGCGTAACCTTTTCCAAGCCTCTCTCGCCGCAGCATTTATTTGCAAATATGCCTCCTTTGCATAACCCAATTGATCTTCCTTGTTTTTATAGGTTCCCTCTCCTAACAACTGATCAACAGTGTAAGGCAGGTTCTTAGACCTATTTGTTTCAATTTTAGCCCGACACTGTGCAGTGAACTCTGTCTCCCATAATAAGTACACTCCTGCACTAAGGCATGCTCTGGCAAGCCGCTTCCAGTCATTTGGGCATGCAATACCAGCTCACGCGGCCTCCAATATTACTTGAGTAAAAGGGGCAGTTGGCCCATATTGGGAGCAGGCACTCTTTAAATCCTGTAACAGTTTAACAGGAACAGGTTGATGATATACTTGTTCATCATGATCAACTAAACTAGGGAAGCATCGAGGCCCTGAAATATCTTCCCTCTCTAGAGCAGCCTGAGTCAGGTTTAATTGCAATGCACTGTGCCTGGTTGTAGTGCCTGTTAAAAGGGACTTGTTGCTAGGGCCTTTAGGCTTGCCTAAAGGTTGAAAAAGGGATTGAGGCTGTAAGGCTGCAGCCGGTGGCGGTGGGTGTGAGGGGTAAGGTTTAGAATCAGACACCATAGTGGCCTGAGGGTCATCTTTCTTTCCTACTTCTGGGGGGGCTCTCTGCTCCATCCCCATTTTCGATAGAAAATGTACCATTTCTTCTAACTTCTTCTCTATCGTAGCCATCCGGCCCTCCATTGACTCATCATAACTTTCCTCCTTGATATTCAAACCTGAATTCTGATTCTCAATATCTACTGGTTGTTGTTCCCTTTTCAAGATCTCACTTAGACTCTCTTGGGCTGCGGCATATGGCTCAGCCTCAGGGTTTTCAGAAGGGTCCTTTAATTCATAAAGTTCCCTTAATTCAAGATTAAGTTCAGCATTCTCATGTTGAGGATCTATGCATTCACTTACTAAATTCCATACATCAATAGCCTCTACTGGGGTCTTTTCGGGCCATATACATTATAATATTCTTGAATTCTTTTTCCTATCCGCTGCCAGGTTTTTTGGAATTCCTCCTCTATAAACCTTGGGCATGAATCCTCGACAAACTGTAGGAAGCTCTGAAGCACCCCTTTTTCCACCCACGTTCCGTGGGCTTCAAGTAGGCCTGTTAAGATCGGTAGAAATAACCTATGGCTATTAACTTGACCCACAATTTTTCCTCCTGACTATACACTCTCTTAAGATCCTCTCTTAATAGTCCTATGATGTGTTACTCACCACAGGGAGGGGTCCTTCACCTTCGTCCCAGATTTTCAGGGTCCCTGTTCGGGCACCAGATGCCGGGGCCAACCGGCAGCAAACCAGGGTTCGCAAATTGGGATTCCTGAAATAGGGGGCAAGGACTAGGACAAAATAGAATAGAGACAAACAGATGGGGTTCAGGAGGGCTACAGCCCAAATCAGGAACCACAGCATAAGAAGCCAGTAGCCCAAGACCATAGCCCCGTTTATTTCCAGTTCTCAATCTTAAATACACTTTTTTAAACTAGGGAACTGCCAGGGGCTACATTCGTACAAACAGTATCAAGTCTGAAATAGGTTGAATGAGAAGCTATCAAGTCCCAAACAGGATAAATGAGAAGCTATTGACACAGCCCTAAATCATGATAAGAGCTTACTTCCTTGTGTACTCAATTGTGCGGGTAAAGGTCACTGACCCCACAGTCACGGTGACTGACCACACAGTCAGTCCCCAACAGCTATCAAAGAAAATAAAATACCTAGGAATTAACTTAGAATGTAAAGCACCTTTTTGATGGAACTATAAACCCTGGAGAAGGAAATTAACGCAGAACTGAGGAAATGCAAAAACCTATGCTCCTGGTTTGGAAGAAGTAATATTGTAAAAATGGCAATCTTGATAAGGACTATCTACAAATTCAGTGCAATATTCATCAATATCCCAATGTCATTCTTTAAAGAAACAGAAGAGGAAATCCAAAATTTCACTTGGAATAATAAAAGACCCCTTATAGTCTGTCTTTTTGCATGATACATAATGTTTAATCTCACCTTCTCCACCAAAATCTCACCTTTCTCATTGAGACATAGGTGGCCCTGTTTACTAGCAGCAAAGGCTCAAACGCGCAGTTTCAGGTGTCACCACTGGCTCTGTTACTGGATAGATCCAACTCTGTCATCGATTCTGAGGTCTGCTCTGGGAGTCTTGGTCAAAAGTTGTTCTGTGGCATCTGCTGCCAGCCTGTGCCTATTTGCTTCCTTTTCCTCCAGGAGCCTACAACAGGGAATGAAGTTCAGGCGCTGATGCTCTCCTTCATATGCAGGGCAGGATGAGCCCAACCCTCCCTCATCTTCCTCTTCCAATTTTTGGGAAAAAATGTGCTGGCAGAAGTTCTCAGGTGTGGGGCATGGCTGATCCACACTTTTAATCCAGGCTGGTCAGGAGGCTGAGATCTGAGTATGGAAGTTCCAAGTCACCTAGAACAGGAAAGTCTGATACATTCTTACTACCAAAAATAAAAACAGCTGGGAATGGAGTTTGGGCTAAAGTGGTAAAGGGCTAGTCTTGAGTACAAATGCTTAGTGCCCAGGCCCTGAGTTCAGGCTCCAGCATTGCCAACAACCTCACTTTAGTGAGATTTTAGCTTTATCCATGTCGCACATCTCACTGGAATCTTTGCTGGTAGAGATAGTCTTCATAATTTTGTCTCAAGGTAAAGGTCCTCTTGGGGTAGTACTTGTACAAAAGGTGTCATGGAGAGAGGAGCCCAACTTGCTCCAGGTTTGAAGATGGCATAGGTCAAGCTAGCATGGAGTTGGCACATCAGTCTTTTTCCTAGCACCACTTACCAGTGAATGTCAAATGACATTGATTGTTGTGGGTTTGTGTGATTGAAGTGCCCCATTAAGGGCAGTGTCAGTGTTAGCACATCCAAACTTGGATACCAGGAATGCTGAAATCTCAAAGCTAAGATTTCTGTTGGCTACAGAAATGCTGGTGTGTCTGTTATTCACTAAAAGTTCAGGTGCAAAGATTCTGAAGCTTGATGCCATGTGTTTATTCTATTTAGTAAAATTAGTTTAATGCACTGTATAAGTTAAAACATTTGATAAGAGTCAGGGGTAGTGAAAACATTGTTCTTGAATTCAGGTGTCTGGCAGGGTAATGGGGGGGGTGTTGGTGGCTGGGACTATGAAGCTGGAGCTGCTATCAAACCATGCATGATCATGTTCCTCTTTGTCTGGGAGAAATGACTCCAAAGATGAAATTTGAATGGTGAGGAAAAGATGTACTCAGGAAATTTCTCCTAAACAAATGCTCATGTGGAAGTGGGATGGGGGCTGGGCATATCTGAGGCAGAGCTTAAGGGGGCTTCTCATGGCGTTGAGAACGTTCCTTGCGACTTCAGGCATGCAGCAGGGTGTTTTAGATGGCCATTGTGAGATGGATGGAATAAGACTGGAAACAAGATGAATGCTGGGATCCTGCAATGCTCTTGAATGAGTGGCTGGTGGCTCACCTGAAAGAACTAATTATGTCTAAAAAAGAAATCAGGAATTTGTTTTGATTAGATAATACCTGTAATCCGAGGCATATTCAGGATCCTGATCTTAGTGTTGTGGTTTAAAACCAACCCAGCAAAGGGAAAAATGCATGAGACTCTTACTCCCAGTTTAGAGCAAGAACAAAGATTGAAGTAGAGCTGTGGCTCAAGAGCTAGAATGCTACATTGAGCAAAGAAAAGCTAAGAAAAAGCTCCAGGTCTTGAGTTCAAGGCCAGGAATGAAAGAAGGAAGGTAAAAAAAGGGAAGTATGTGAGGAAGGGAAATATATAAATGAAAGAGAGAAGGAACTAGAAATTTAAAACTAGAGAATATTTAAAAGTCATCAGTCCTTCTAAGAAAAGTGTTGGAGTATGGGTTCTATATGTGGTGAACTGGAAGCCCAGCAGTGACTTGTTAACCAAAGAGTCACCATGATGAGCAAAGGATAGAAATCTGCATGAGCCTCTTAGCGGATGGAGTCACAGAAGAGAACCTCAGCTCCCATCCCATAGTTAGAAGTATATAGAGATGGGGAAGTTGGCATCACCTTGATGTCATTGTGTCCATGGAGACTGGAAGCCATGGCTCTGTGAAAGCACAATGTTCTGGTTACTGAGCTGAGAGGCTGAGGAGAGCCAAGTCCTGGCCATGAAGAAATCAGGGTGGCAGCAGAGCAACTCTGCTGCAGTGTGTGCCTGCTTGGCTGTTCTTATTCTGTGGTGGATCAGGCCGGAGCGGGTGATAGTAACAGTTTTGTGGTCACAAGCCCTTCACCAAGAGCTTCCTCTGGGATCCTCATAAACTACAGCGTGGCTGGTGGTGGGATGTGTGTGTGGTGGAAGTGACAGAGGAATGGACGCATGGCAAGGTGGGTGAAGAGATAAGAGGAATGATAAGAGCCCAGTTCATTGGTTTCCAAGGTTAATGGGTGGGAGGTAGAGAGGCATGATGGAGGAAAGATGGAGGCAGGGGAAGGTGGTGACAGAGTGAGGCCATCTGTAGTGCCAGCCTGGCCATCATCTGAAGCCCATAGGCAGCTTCCTGATCCCTCACTTTGTCCTGCTCCTTGTGGAGGGAATGTCAAGTGTACCCAGAGCTAGGGGTGGGGCAATGTTAGTAGCACCTGGAGAACCATTGGCCTCTACCTGGGTGAGGGGTGGTTATGGCTCCCATGCTGGGTGGCCTGATAGCTGTGGAACAGATCTCTCCTTAGCTACCACAGTCAGTGGCTGGTCTCCATCTAGGGTTAGGGCACCTGCTCAGCCATCAGTACACCCCATGCCAGGACAGAGGCCTACAATTCAGATGGCAGCACAGGGGTGAAGATGATCTCACCATAGCCCTAGTTACATGGCTGTCCCTGCATGCAGGACAGGATGAGCTGGGGGAAGATGTTCTCTGTGTTTTTCCACAGCCTATCCCGGCCTCTTCTTGTGTCTGATTAGACCAAGAGAGTACCAGGTTCCCTCTCATAGTCCTGGTTCTTTATCTTTTACAGTCATGAGGCTTGAACTCAGGTTCTGGGTACTGTCCTTCAGCTCTTTTGCTCAAGGTTGATGCTCTACCATGTGAACCATAGTGCCATTTCCAGCTTTTCCTTTTCATGTGGATCTCTGATATCTCCAATGCTGTGCCTTCAGGGAGGCACTCACCCCACAGACAGAGCCACCTCTGCCGTGACTGTGACTGCCCACAACCCTCACACCCACTCCTTGCACACCCCTCGACTCCAGTTTTAGCTCCTCTTGGACTGGGTGTCCAGCCTACCCCTTCCTACACTCACAAAGGGTCTACAATTGTCTTCCCAGGGTCCTTTCTTCTGCCAGCCAGAGTACAGACTGTGCATATCTTGACGATCACAGAGCTCAAAGCCAAAGGCTGAGATGCAGAAGGGGGTGACCCAGTAGCTGCACAGGGCCCATGGATCATCCTGTGCATCCCCCAGCCTGTGACTTCCCCCACCCCGTTGGCAGGGAAGCTCCATGCCCACATCCTGATCCCTGGTCCCCTCCAATTCCATTCTCCCTTGGATTTTGCAGACTGTCTACCATCAGGATCTAAAATTCTATTCATCACTTTATGTCCTTATCACTGATTTGCTACTTTGGCAGGATCTCCCCGTGCCTGGAGAGTGGGCATGTCATGTACTCTCTGTGGAGAAGTTGCCCCAGGAGAAGAAATATGCACTTCATGTGAGTGTTGGACAGGGCAGGAGGGCTCCCTAGGATCAGAAGCCACAGGAGGGGTGCAGATGGGGGAATGCTAGGGGCCCCAGGGGACAGTGGGAGTTAGGGCACAGTGGGTTCCTTCTGCAGGGTTGACACCGCTTCACAAACCCAACAGAATGAGGTTCACATTACAGACATCAGAGACAGTGCAGATTGCCAATGGGCGCAGGGTCACTGTCACCCCCAGATGCAGGCTGCATGCTGGGATGCACGCAGAGATGTTTTCAAGATCAGATAATGGGGATGTTGCAGGGTGTAACCATTCTTTTCAGATGGCTGTCTACCTCTCTTGAGCTTCATCTCTATCTTTGGCTTTCTCTTGGCAGTTAACTGGAAATGAGAGTTTCATGGACTTTCCTTTCTGGACTGGCTTCAAACAGAAGCTATGCACAGTTTTCAAACCATACCCTACTGAAGAAGGGAAGCTTGACCTGGTGCTTAACTGGGTTGCACTTTGGCTCCGTTTGCTACGCCTCACGGGAGGGGGCTCATCATTTGTAGACTAAGATCTCATGACCTTCAAAGCCAAATGCTACCTGAAAGTTCAGGGTCCCAGCCTATGTGTTGGGCCTGGGTGAATACATTCTCTGTTATGCTGGGTCATCAACCCATGTTTTAAGCTATCTGGAATTAGGCAGTGCCACATTTGATAAGAACATCTGCCAGAGATTGTCACCTCATGAAAGCAGATTCTAAATTTGTATTCCATTTCCTGTGGTGGAGAAATCCCCTCCAAGTTAGACAGGCTCACATCCACCTGCAGGTCACACTCCTAATGCACCCTTGAGTGTCCTCATGGTATTGGGATCTAAGTTTGTAGGGAATGCTGGTTTAGGCCATGAATTAGCTGGACAAGTGATGACAAACGTGTTGTGGATTAATATGAGAACAATTTAAGAAGCCCTGGAGGAGCATCAACCTGACCCTCTGTGGTGCTATAAATCTGATAGGATGTTCCAGACTGAGAAACAATCACATGGCTTTGTGTTTGGCATCCAGACATGTGAGTGCGTGTCTTAGCTGTCAGCCAATACAGAGGAGGACATGAATAAGTGGGTGGAAAGCATCTGTCAGACCCCTGTCTGGGGGCAGGTGGAGAGAACATAGGAAGGTAGATACCATGGCTGTGGTGGGGCCAAAAAAAGGGTAAAAGAGGCAAAGGAACCAGGTACTGGTAGCTCAAGACTGTCATCCTAGCTACTCAGGAGTTTGAGATCTGAGGATCACAATTCAAAACCAGCCCAGGACGGAAACTCCATGAGACTCTTATCTGCAATAAACTACTGAATGCAAGAAGCTCAAGCTCAGTGACAGCATCCAGGCCTAGCGTTCAAAACCCAGGACTGGCAGAAAAAACTATCAAAGGACAAGAAGCTGGCCAAAAGTTAGAGGGACTCTATCTTGACAAACAATACAATGGTAAGTTGCACTCAGAAGACTTGCACAAAATCTGGAAATGCCTGAGACCTATCTATGTATGTTTCCTGTTTGTCTAAATACATATGTTTATGCATTTATATATTAGTATAGAGAGACAGATAAATACATATGACTATACATATATACATAGCCAGACACTAATGGGTGGGTGGTATACTGTGTGAGAGTTTGTGTTTGTGTTTTGTGGATGGCTATCTCTGTTTAAGAAAGATAGAAAATATGTAAATATCTTTAAAAAAAACTTGATAAAATATAGAGAGACATAAGCTCTTGAGGGAATAGGAAATGACAAGTTTATTCACAGGCACGTTTATCCTTATGGATTCCTCAGCAAGTTTTAATTTTTTTCATTATTTTCTTTCTTTTTTTGAACCAGTGCTAAGGATTTCTCTCAGGGACCAGGTGCTGCCAATTACTAATTTTTCTCATGGCTGGTACAAGAGGAACTGAGCCACAGTTCCACTTTTGCCTTATTTATTCATCCTTAACTGAAGATAAAGATTTCTATCAGTGACTTTCTCTCAGGGGCTGGATTCTAACGAGGATCCCCAGACCTCAGTCTTCTCTATAGCTACAATTAACAATATGAGAACCCAGCACTGGGTTCCAATGCACAGGGCAAGAAATTGAGTGAATCTCTCAACTCCAATTAGCTATAATAAGCTAGAAGTGAAAGACCAATACCTCTGAGGAAAAGGTGCTGAGGGTTTTGACACAGGCCCTATGAGTAAGCCCTAAACCCTGTACACATGTGTGCATGCACACATTGGCAGATACACACACACGTGCACACACACAATATCTCAGCAATATTGTATTTTGAATTAATATCCAAAGATTGGACAACAGTATAGCAAGTAAGAAAATCTGTTTTTCTTGTCTACATTGAGGGAAAGGGATAAGTCACAAGATGCAGAAGCGAAGAATTCAGAGGCAAATGCTGTGAGTGAATAACTTTTAAAAAGCACATTTCTTTTGTTTTCTTTTCTTTTGTTTTTTCTGCCATTCCTGGGGCTTGAACTCAGGGCCTGAGCACTGCTCTTGGCTTTTCCCAAGTCTAGCCCTCTGCCACTTGAGCCACATTGCCATATGGATTTTTATATCTGTGTGATATTAAGGACTCAAACCTAGATCTTCATGGATGCTAGGCAAGCACTCTACCACTGGGCCAAACTCTAAACCCCGATAAAGTATTTATAAATAGTCATCATCATCATATCAAAATATCCTTTCTCCTACAAAGAATGAACACTTATCTATGTCTGTAAGACTTTTTTTATGTCACCAATGCTTCTGTGATTTTCCCACTTGCATTTTTACAGATGACAGCACAGATATTCATCAGGAAGAAAAATAGATTAGGATACAGAAACCTAACAACGTCCTAGTAGATTGAAGTGAAAAATATGTGCAAGATGGCCTGGGTGTTTCATCTATTTGTAGAGTGCTTGGCTACCACACAAAAAGACTCCGGTTTGATTCTGCAGTACCATATACATAGAAAACGCTGGAAGTGGTGCTGTGGTTGGTGGGACAGCTATAGCCTAAAGAAAGCCTAAGAACAATGGTCAGGTTCTGAGGTCAAGTCCCAGGACTAGCAAAAAAAATGTGCAAGAGGCAAAATGCAAGCTGAGAAGGCACTGTGAAGCAAAATGTCTTGTGAAGGGTAAGGGGAATAGTGACAGTTAAGTTTGGATCTTACCTAAGAAAGGCTCCTTGAGCCTGAGACCAAGCTAGCACTTTGCTTAGTTAGTGACTTGGGATTTGAACAAAAAGGTGTGCTGTTTACTACATCCATATGTGAGTTGGGAAGGGAGATTCAGGCTCCAGAATGTCTTTGGGGAGGTCTTCTGTGAGCAAGGAGCTTTGGTCATTGGGCCTTGAAAGGTGACCCTACCTCCCTCACAATGGAACAGAATATGGAACCCTGGTAACCAAGCCACTGTATGTGACAACCAGCTCAAGCCAGCTCCCTTGGCTTGTGGCTCAGGAACCAGAAAGATGTTGCTGTGCTGTTGCCAAAGGTCAGGAGGCTCGCATCTCAGGCATGAGAGATATGGATGTCTCACTTGAAGAAGTTGATGCTGGATCAGTGCCAAGCCAAAATTCCAGTATATCAGGCATTTCTCTATTAAGAAAGCCAGGAAACTCCAGGGCAACTCAGATGACGTATATTGAGAGGAAACCTATTTGAACCCATCATCCTGCCCACACACTACAACCTTCTTGTGTGCTCTCAAGTGACTATACTGAGATTAGAGTGTGTCATTTTCAATCTACTCTATTCCAATTCCTCAGTGTGAAGTGTGGTCCCATTCCTACGTTTGAAATATCCACTGTTTTGCCAACATAGTGTGATGGTAACTCAGCTCCGACTCTGAATGAGCCTTGTAACCTATGGATCCTGGAGGAAGGCCTGTTGGAGATGCTGCTGACAAAGCTGATCCCTGCCTACCAGAAAGGTGATCTCTTTTATGTGGGAAACTTCCTGCACAATTTCAAATAGTGGAGGACAATGTAGTAGTTGCTGGAAATTCTCTTGAAAAAGTGAGTGTTCCCCCTCCCAACCCAGGTTTACTCACCCCTCCTGGCCAAGTCTTGGAATACTTGGCTCCTCTCTGAGCCTGTTTGGTTCACTGCGGTGTTCACAGGGGAGCTAAGCATGATACAAGTGCACAAACTACTTTATTATGACTGGGACACCATGCCATTTCATTTCCCTCACAAGCTACTGGAGTCTCAACAGTGTGCTTACTGAGAAGTTGAATTTCACGCATGAGTAAGTGGCTCCCAACTGCAGCCCTCACCTAGGTGACATCCTAGGAAATCCCATTTCCCAGTAAGAAATGAGGTGTCAGTTCTAATGGCGGAGGCCTGTGAAATACTGGAGTCAGAGGAAAAGCTGGGGGCTGAATCACTTTTGAGCCATCAGGGAGGGATTGTGATAGCTTTGCCTGTTAGAACCTGAAAGCATTTACATTTTGGTGTGTGGTCCAGTGCTGCCACTTGAACCTGAACCCAGGTCTAAATGCCATCCCTTTGGTGTTCAAAAATTAGCACTGTACCATTTGAGTCATAGGTCAAGTTCTGGCTTTTTGCTGCCTAATTGAAGACATGTGCCTTTAGACTTTTACTGACTAGACTGGCTTTCCACTGTGATCTTCAGACCTCAGCCTGCTGTGTGGCTAAGATTAGAGGAATGAGCATTTAGTTCTTTATTTGGAGCATTCACTTATTGATTTATTTAGAGCATTTACTTAGTTAATTTAAGGTGCGTTTATTTGGACAGATGCATAGAGGCCTCTCTCAGAAGCTTCTGGAAGTGGGGTGTAAAAGTCATCCTGTTCTCGAGTGTCTCTTACCCCCCTCCCAGCACATAAGTGCACAACTCTGCAGAACAGCCACAGCATTAGAGTGCTGCAAGAAAGGGGCTTTGGTAGAAGGATGGAGAGAGAAGGTTCTCACTTTCCTTGTACCGAATGTGCCCACAGCATCATGTGTTCCATGTGAATGGACATCTACCCCAGTGATTTCTACGAGTTCAAGAACTGCCACACCCTGACACAACTCAACCTCTATATGAGGCTCCACATGCTGGCTTTGGACCTGCTCTTCTAAACACATACTTTTTGACCAGCTGGAGGAATGTGCGACCAGTAAGACCAAGAAAAAGTAGAAGTCCTGGTGTGGGTGCCTCAGAGCCTGTGAGTAGGAAGCCCATGTGGTCTAGATATTGGTTGGCCCTTACTTCTACAGAGCTTGGCAAAATGCCCTTTATGGGTGGTTTCAGCCAGGTAATGTCTGTCCTCTGAAAGGACTCGGGAATAAGCACTCATTAGAAAGACCCTACACCTCCTCAGTGTTTAGTCCAAACTCCAGTTCTACAGGTTCCTCCGTTAGATCCTCATGGAAGTTGAGTGACACTTCAACTTGCAGAGTCCACTCTGTCCACTCTGTACCTATTTCCATTCTTAGGTTTGGGTCATCGTGGAAGAGCTTATCCTGAACTCCGGATGAAAAAACCACCAATGGAGCTGGTGACTGATGGAGACTGAGAATCATCACTGCACTCCAGAAAGCATGGGCCTTCTGTAGAAATTACCAAACAGGTTTAGAGTCCTGTGGATATACCTTTGCTCTGAACCCCATGTGTGACACAGTTGAACCTGCAGATACTATGGAGGAAGCAAAAGAGCAGCCAGATTTCCTTCCGTTTCCTTTCACACTCCACCCAGAGTCAGTCCATCTTAGTCAGAGTAACACTCCACTTATTGTGCAAGCTGAAGGGGCACACGCTGGGCTCATGGAAAATGTCCCCATGGGAAGCAGCAAGTGTACTCTCAATACTGGTTTCATTGGGGGAAAATGAATCCATCCTCACAGAATATCCAGACCCATCCATCTCACTAAAAGAAACTCAATCTCCATTCGACAAACCAGAATCCATCCCCCTCTTAACTCAGGAAGGACATTCTGTTTCTCATGAGGAAGGAGACCCTTCTGAGGACTCTGAAGTAGAATTACTGTCTGAAGGCAACTTGGAGGCCAGTCTGGATTTAGAGCTTCCCTGTCCCCTTCCTAAAAAGACATCTCTTTATCTTGCTCTCATGATTCTTGTCAAGTATTCATTGTATTTATTTTGCTAACTATTAAACTCTCATTGTTAATATTATGGTGTGCAGTTCTTCAGTCCTTATTATACTGTGTTTTATTTTCCACTTAGAATGTGAGACCTCAGACACCTAGGTCCTGGGTGGGCCAAAAACCAGACAGGTCTGGTCCCATAGAAGACAACCTTACTGGATATACAGGGAACTATGAAATGCATGGAATCACCAGGAATCCAGGCCAGGCCTCCATGGAAAGACAAGTCAGCTACCAAAGCTTAAGGACAGAGCAGATGCCTGGAAATGTGTTTTGTCAATCGGGAGAAGTGCCAGAGTAACTGTAATATTATGGGGGACTCTGTTCTGTGAGTTCAAGTCTGTTTATATATCCATTGTGCTTTGTACAAATATTTAAGAAAATTAAAACTCCACAATAGCATCAAAAATCTACTTTGGCTTTGAATGTGGCCTAGTTGTAGAGTGCTCGCCTATTATACAAGAAGACCTTGATTCAATTCCTCAGCACTGCATACACAGAAAAAGCAGATGGGGCACTGTGGCTCAGGTGTCAGAGTGCCACCCTTGAACAAATGTGGCCAAGGACAGTTCCTGGTCCCTCAGTTCAAGCCCCAAGACTAGCCAAACAAGAAATCATACCATTTTCCACACATTTGGAAATAAATTTGTTTTATCTAACCCTACTTCTTTTTTGCCAGTCCAGGGTGTGTGCCACCAAGCCAAACTACTGGCCCCCAACCTTACTATTTTGAATCATTTAATTATTTTACATAATCATATTTCATGCTGTCTGTATTAATACCATAAACAGTATGCTTAGTGTAATAATGTTAAAGGTAAAACATAAGAAATTAATAACTAAAATTCCTTTTTTATTAGTTTTATAGCATTACTACAATTTTATGAGAAAAATTAACTAGAATCTTTATTTTAGAGTTCAAGTAATCCATTTTGATAGATATATCAACCTACATCATTTATTTGAACACATTTTAAACTATTTTTTTCAGGAATGAAAATACATATATATTTCTTGTAAATGAAATTTATGACTTGGGGGGAAGGGAAAGAGAAAAGGGGGGAGGGGGTAACAGTGTTTACAAGAAATGTACTCATTACATATGTAACAGCAATCTCTTTGTATATCACCTTGACAACAGATTTTTTGAAAAGTACAATAAGTTTAAATGTCTACTTTGGGCAGAATTATTTTTGCCAGTACTGTGCTTAGACTGAGGACCTGAGCACGATCTTTGTTTTTGATTTTGTTTATTCTTAAGGCGCAAGTTCTATCACATGTGCCACAGCACCACTTTTATCTTTTTTTATCTATTTTGTGCTGAGGAATTGAACTTGGGTCTTCATTCATGCTCGGCAAGAACTCTTCCACTAGGCTTAACTTATGGCCCCAGTGGGAAGGAAGTTTTCCATAAAATATGTAGGAAATATGTCCACTAAGGAAAAGCCATCAAAAATAGAAGAAAAATTATATACTTAGATAACGACATGCCAGTATTATGGCAGATCTCTGTAATTCTAGCTTCAAGAGTGGCCTATTTGGACCGGGAGTTGGCTGGCTGAAGTAAAGTGCTATCCTTGAGCAAGCCCTAGGACAGTGCTCTGGCCATGAGTTGAAGCCATAGAACATGCAAAAAATAATAATTTAATGCCCGTGACTGGTGGCTCACCCTGGTAATCCTAGCTACCCTGGAGGATCGAGGTTCAAAGACGGCCCAGGCATAAAAATCTGTGAGAATCTTATTTCCAAATAATCCAGAAAATTCAAAATGACAATGTGCCTCTAGTGGTAGAGCTCTTGCCTTGAGCTGAAGAGCTTAAGGTAGACTTCCAGGCCCAGAGTTCAAGCCCCATGAGTGAAAAAAAGTAAAAGAAAAAGAAAGCCCTTATCTAAGGCTGGAGTGCACACTAGTGGTAGTTTGCTTGCCTAGTATGCACAAAGCCCTGTGTTCAATTACTCTGTACCACTTACACCAAAAAAAAGCTTGAAATGATCTCAGAAGGTTAGGTTCTGAGGATCACAGTTCAAAGCCAGGCCAGACACTAAAGTCCATGAAACTGTTGCTTCCAATTAAGCACCAGAAAACCAGAAGTGACACTGTGGCTCAAGGTGTTTAAGGTTGTAGCCTTGAGCTGAAGAGCCCAGGGACACTGCCCAGGTGCACAATTAAAGTCTTACAAACAAAAGACAGAGAGAGAGAGAGAGAGAGAGAGAGAGAGAGAGAGAGAGAGAGAGAGAGAGAGAGAGAGAGACAGACAGACAGGCAGGCAGACAGACAGAGACAGACAGAGACAGAGAGACAGAGACATCAAACAGTCAGGCAGTGCTGGCTGAAGCGTGTAATTCTAGCTACTATGGAGGCTGAGATTGGAGGATCTTCGTTCAAAGCCCAAAGCCAGCCTGGACACATATGTTTGTGAGATTTACATCACTAATTAACTACCAGAAACCGAAAATGGAGCTGTAGAGGAAGAGTGCTAGCCTTGAGCTGAAGAGCTCAGGGACAGTGGCCATGCCCAAAGTCCAAGCACCATGACGAATCAATAATAAAAAAAAGAAGATAGCTAATAGTAATGATGAATAATTTTGGGTTGGGAGTTTGGCCTAGTGGTAGAGTGCTTGCCTAGCATGCACGAAGACCTGGGTTCAATTCCTCAATACCACATACATAGAAAAATGCTGGAAGTGGTGCTGAGGCTGAAGTGGTAGAGCCCTAGCCTTGAGAAAATATAAGGACAGTGCTCAGTCCCTGAGTTCAAGCCCATGACTGGCCAGATCAAAAGTAGTAGAGCACTGGCATTGAACTGAAGATCTGAGGAACAGCCCAGGCACAGATTTCAAGCACCGCAAACAGCAACAACAAAATCTATGAAATGGCAGTGGTGGTTTTAAGCTAAGCAAAAATAGAGTAGAAACTGGTAAAATACATATTTGTGTGTAAGCAAAATAGCCAGACTTATGCATTAGAACAGGATAGCAACTTGAAAAAAAATTTTGCTTTCCATCTCAATAGGTCCTGTCTCTTAATTTATTCAAGTAAGTAAAATGCTGGGTTTTATAATCATTGCTCTGAATATTAGAAAATCATAATATCTCTCATTAACCAACAAAGACCAGGAACTGGGGCTTCGTTCAAATGGCCGAGTATCAGGCAAGAGAAGAAAAAATTGAAGTAAGAACTTGAAGTTCTTGATCCAGAACCTGCATAGTAACAGAGCAGCAGCCTGGTGATGGTACCTCACACCTATAATCTTAGCTACTCAGGAGGCTAAGATCTCAGAATCAAAGTTTAAAGTCAGCCAAAGTACCCAGTTAACTGCCAGAAAAACCAGAAGTGGCACTGTGGCTCACAGATTAAAGCACTAGCCTTGAGCTGAAGAGCTCAGGGACAGTGCCCAGGCCCAGAGTTCAAGCCCCACAATTGACAAAAATCAAACAAGCAAACAAAACTCACAAAGAAGCCTGCAGACCACAGTGGTTCTGCTGAGTCTCTTCTCTATGGGGATCAGGAAACATTTCACTTTTTCTGTCTCTTCCCATCTCAACATTCATACTAAAATAAGACTGTGTTGAAAGTTTCAATTTATAAAAATGTTTTTCATGAAGCACCCTGAAATATTCATCGCTTATACCTCAATTGAAGATAGTTGATTTGGGGCTGCATTGGTAGAGTGCTAGCCTTGAGCAGAAAAGGTCAGGGATAGAGCTGAAGCACTCAGTTGAAGACCCAGTGCCAACACATAAAAGAAATTATGCACTTTATACATATTTTCTAATTTCTTAATGAATTTTTCAGTCTGTATAAATATAGGGTACATTCCTTGTTACTTAAGTAAGATTACTCTTTTTTTTCTTCTTGCCAGTCCTAGGGCTTGGACTCAGGGCCTAGACATTTTCGTTGGACTCGCTTGCCCAAGGTGAGTGCTCTGCCTCTTGAGACACAGCGCCACTTCTAGCTTTTTTCTGAGTATGCGGTACCGGTGAATAGAACCTAGGTCTTCATGCATTCTAGGTGAGCACTCTACCATTAGGCTACATTCCCAGGCAGTGAGATCCCTCTTACAGTCCTTGTATGTTCGCAGAGTTTGATCTCACACACTGTAGGGCCCTGGTTGGCTTTGACCTGTGATCCTAAGCCCTGAGCCTCCTAAGCAGCTGAAATTAAGTTGTGAGCCAGCATGATGGCTTCCATTATTTTTTCTACAAAAATATATGTAGTTATCTAAAATATATCTATAGCTGAAAAAAATGAATCTCTCCCAAACAAATCTTCAAAGAAACAACCATCCTATTAAAAGGGGGCTAAAGACTTAAAAAGAGTATTCTCTGAAGAAAAAATTAAAATGGGCTTTAGACACATGAAGAAATGCTCCATATCTCTAGCAATAAGGGAAATGAAAATCAAAACAACTTTGAGATTCCACCTGCCTCCAGTCAGAATGGCCATTATCAAAAAATCTAATAAGAGATACTGGTGGGGAAGTTACCAGGGGGGATCACACCTACACTGTTGGTGTGAGTGTAAACTCGTTCAACCACTAGGGAAAGCAGTGTGGTGGTTCCTCAAAAGACTGAACATAGAGCTCCCCTATGATCCAGCAAATCCACTACTTGTCATCTACCCAATTGTCCAGAATAAAGGGCATACTAAAGCCACTAGCACAATGAGGCTCATTGCAGCACTATTTACCATAGCAAAGGTATGAAACCAACCCAGATGCCACTCAGTAGATGACTGAATCAAGAAGATGTGGTACTTTTACACAATGGAATGCTATGCTGCCATCAGAAGGAATGACATCGCCCCATTTGTAAGGAAATGGAAAGACTTGGAAAAATTCATATTAAGTGAAGCAAGCCAGACCCAAAGAAACATAAGCTCAATGGTTTCCCTCATTTGTAATAATTAGTTCACATCTAGGACTCTCCTAGCAGAGGATTACAATAACTCAAAAACCTAGGTATATAAGGTCATATAGGATGAGACTAAATGTAAGGATCTCTAATATATGGAAACAAGAGCTATATCTTGTGTCATCGTTGCTCTTAACCTTGTGTGATTTTTGTCCTTAATCTACTATGTTATTTCTCATCTCTTATTTTGCCCTTTGGTTAATGTCAGATTGTTACTGTATCTGATTTTTTCCCTGGCATATTGTATATATGTTTATTTGTTTATGTCAAATAGGAAAGGGAAGGGGGAAACAAGATGATTGGGAAGGGGAGGGGAGAGGGAACTGGGGACAAAAACATGTGGAGTGGAATAAATGTGTGAGAAGTAATGCAGTCCACTACCTGTAAATGTAATCGTAACCCCTCTATACATTACCCTGAAAATAAAAAAGAGACTATAAAAATATCTGTAGAAAATGAGGCTGGATGATGGAAACAACCAGATGCCCTACTACAAAAAATGTGATACACGCACACACACACACACAAACACACACACACACACACACACACACACACACACACACACACACAATGGAATGATACATAGCCAACCGACAAGATAAAATAATGGCATTCTCGGGGAAGTGGATGAAAAGGAAAAAAATCATATTAAGTGAAGTAAGCCAAACTCAAAGGAACATAGGCCCAAGAGTCTCCCTCATTTGTCAAATTCAGTAGAAACCTTGGGCTCTGCTACCAGAGACTTACAATAGAACAAAATCTAGAGACATCGTGACAAATAGTATGACACTAAATGTAAGGACCTCCAAGATAAAGAAACAAAACTCATATAATGAGTGATTGTTGTCCTTAATGAACTATGTGATCTCTTATCTCTTTTGCTATCCCTTGGTTATATCATATTGTTACAATATTTCACCTTGTTTTCTGACATATTTCATATGTGCCTAATTGGTTATTTGAAATTGGATAGGGAAGGGGGGAAATAAACATGAGTGGGGGTAGGGGAAGGGAAATGGGGAGCATATCATTACATGGGGTATCAAAGTTGGAGAAGTAATGCACCTTCTATCTGGTGAATATAATGTAACCCTTCTATAAATTACAATAAAAATAAATACATAAAAAGAAGATCTGCACAGAAAAAAATAATAATGGCATTTTTGGGGTAGTGGATGAAATTAGAGTGAATCCTGTTGAGTGAGATAAGTCAAGACCAAGGAACAAAAGGTACATGGTATCATTAATATATGGATATTAGTTTCAAACAGTAGTAGAGCGATGATTGAATAGGTGATACCCAAAGTTCTGGACATAATTTTGGAGATATAAACATAACTACATAGACATAAAAATCTAGGATAGACTATTCACTGTATAGACACGTGTTTTATTATAGATTAATGTGTATCTATGACATACAAAGACTCAGCTTAATTTTTACTATATTCTAAAATTTATGTGCCAGTGATTGTATAGCGATTCCCTTCTTGAATACTTGTTGGTTAAACATGACATTTGAAATATTATGTAAAATTCAATGTTAATAAATTTTTTTAAAAAAAGAGGCTAGAGGTAAATACCACTAATGTACTTGCTCTAAGTGGTACAGAAATTTTCTTAATGAATCAAGGGGTTTTATTACATCTTTATGCAATTATTTTAGTTCTGAGTGTTCTACACGCAATGATACTTCTGGAAAGATGATATAGCTGACTGTGTAGATGGTATGAAGACATACTGGCCTAAACGTAGAATAAAGCATTGGTATGTGGCTGTTAGCTGTCCAGATTCTACTGGAATATGTGGAATGAATTTATTAAGCACAATGCAGGCTCTTAGTCAGATCAGGATCAAAATTATGTGGTTCCATGAGATGAATGAGGAAAGATCAGAAAAATCTACTAAGATATCCAGATATACTTTGGAAACTAAGGTATCTGGACTCCTTTTTTTTCTTTCTTGGTGGGGAGCTTGAACTTTGGACCTGGGCAAGGTCTCTTAGTTCTTTTTCCTCAAGGCTAATGCTGTACCAGTTTTAGCCACAACTCCACTTAGTTTTTGGGTGGATAAGTGGAGACAAGAATCTTACAGTTTTTTTCTGTTTTCGTTTTTTTGCTTGCAAAGGCTTTGAATCACCTTCTCCCTGGCTAGTAGAATGACAATTATGACCCTCCAGCGCCTGGCTAGTGATTTTTTGAAAATTGGACTTTCTTCCAAATCACGTAACTGGTTCCTAGCAAAGTTTTGAAGCCTGACTTAAATGTGACAGATTTTTGTCACTTGGAGACACTCTGTGCTGAACGTTAGAAATCTACCAGCTGAGTCACAGTGGCACTTCCAGTTTTTGTTTATGTGGTGCTGAGGAATGGAATCCAGGGTTTCATACATGCTAGGCAAGCTACATTTTCAGCCCAAGGTTTTATGTTTTGTTTTTTCAGTGTGGTTGCTTCTAAGGTACTGTATGATGTTCTTTCATTTTCTTTGCTTTTTACCTCTTTTCTTCTTTTTCCCTTTAGTTTTATTCTCTGTAGTCACTGTGTTGAATTCGGGTACCCTGTGTCTTGTACATTGGTTTATGTGATTTGGGGAATGGAGAGGGTATAATAAAATGGTAAAAAAAAAAAAACAAAGGAAAAAGGGTGAACCAATTGAACAGTGATACTTGGAAGACACTCAACGGAAATGAACTGAACAATCTCGGTGGAGAGGGGGCTGAGGGTAGGAAAACAGAGAAAAATGAGGGAGGGGATAACAATTTTCTTAAGAAATGTGTTCATTACTTATGTAACCGTATGCCAACTATATATTGACTTAACAAAAAAATTAACTTACAAAATAATTTAGCAGGGTGTGGTGGCTCACACTTGTAAATGTAGCTACTCAAGAGGCTGGGATCCAAGGATAGCAGTTCAAAGTCAGCCTGGGCACTGAAGTCCATGTGACTCTTATCTCCAATTAACCACCAGAAACCCAGAAGTGGCCCTATGGCTCAAGGGACAGGGCAGTAATCTTGAGCTGCAAAGCTCAGTGACAAGACCCAGGTGTAGAATTGCAGTCCCATGACTTGAATGGTGAATGATACTAGCCAGGCTCTGTGCGCTCACACTTGGAATCCTATCTACACAGAATCAGGTTTGAATCCAGCCCAAACAAATTACATGATATTCTGATTTACAGTTCATTACCAAAAATCTGGAAGTGGAGCTGTGGATCAAGTGGTAGAACACTAGCCTGAAGCAAAAAAAAATATTTAAGGACAGTTCCCAGGCCCTGGGTTCAAGTCCCAGGACTTGCATAAAACAAACAAAATGTGACGCTGAGTCCTCCATCATTTGGTGTTATAGTTCAATATTCTTGATATGAGTCTTAGAAATTAAGTCCCTAGCAAATACTTTCCCCTGAAATTCTGCTTCATAGCTGATTCATAGAATTTCAGCATCATTACTATCACCTTCCAGTTAGCATAGAAGTCGACTACTGAAAATTTGAAGAAAACTTTTGAGTAATCCTAATAAATCTGTGTATCATCTGCACACACATCAAATCAGCAGCAGCTACGTTCTACTATTATCTAAATGTATTTAATCCCTTCTTGAGTTAATGAGCCTTAAAGATTAAAACATATGAAATAGTTATGAAACTAACAGTCCCCATTCTTCTACCTAATATTGTAATATAAGTTTATAAATGCAAGGACTATTCTCAAGTGTGTAGAAGATAGCTGCTAATTATAATATTCTCATGAAGTATATTTTTTAAGAAACATGTTGCTTGCTTTGGGAAAGCAAAGGCAAGGAAAAATGATATAGGTAAGTTCCCTATTTATCAGAAGGAAAATACTATTGGGTTTAGATCAACTTCATTCATTCCATGCTGATGAAACAAATATTTGCAATTCCTGAGGCCAATCACTTCATTGTGATGCACAATCAGCCAGCTTAGATCAATATTCCAAAAAAGGAAAGGAACAAATGAGAAGCAATTAAGGTTTCCAAAATGAACCAGGTGGTGGTGGCAGCTCACACTTGTAATTCTATCTACTCAAGGCCTGAAATCCAAGGATCTGAATTAAGTCTGTCTGAGATGAAAATATTCCTGTCTGAAACATCATCTCTGTTGTCACAGCCCAGCTGATACACTCTGCCCAACAGGTTCCAAACACCAAAGTCCATGTCCTATCTGAAATACTAGCAAACGTACTCACACATTATTTCCTCTTTGGGAGATAGTTGAAACATGTACCAGAAACATTTCCCTGGCTTCAGAGTGGAAGTGGAAATATATACTCACTAGAAGCCCATCTAGTAAATTACAGTCAATCATCTTTCCTCACATCTTGTTAGTTAAATTGAACAATGAGTGTTTGGATCAGAAGCGATGTGTATGAGCATACAGGTTGTAAAATTACGGTAATCCTAGCTACTCAAGATAAGTTGAGACCTGAGGATTCCAGTTCAAAAGCAGCCATGCAATAAATTCCATAAGATTTTTACCTCTAATTAACCAGCAAAAAAGAGAGCGTTGAATTGTGCTTAAAATGCCACAGGCCTAAGATTTGCATAAAAGTGCTAAGGGGTAGCATTCAGGATGCCCACTCTCTATACTCCTTTTTAACATAGTACTAGAATTCCTAGGCAGTGCAATAAGGCAAGAAGCAAGCATAAAGGGGATCCAAGTAGGGATAGAGGAAATAAAACTATCCCTCTTTGCAGATGACATGATTCTGTATTTAAAGAATCCTATAGACTCTACTCCCAAGCACCTTGAGCTGATTCAAAGCTTTGGAAGGGTAGCAGGCCATAAAATCAACCCTCAGAAATCAACTGCCTTCCTTTACGCCAACAGTGAGAGGAACGAGGCAATAATCAGGAAAGAAACTCCTTTCACAATAGCCTCAAAGAAAATAAAGTACTAGCAATTAGCTTAACTAAGAATGTAAAGGACCGTTTAGATGAAAACTTTAAAACCCTACAAAAGGAAATTAAAGCAGAACTAAGGAAATGGAAAAAGCTCCCATGCTCCTGGATTGGAAGAATCAACATTGTGAAAATGACAATCTTGCCAAGGGCTATCTACAAATTCAATGCAATACCCATCAACATCCCAATGTCATTCTTTCAAGAAATAGAAGAGGCAATTCAAAATTTCATATGGAATAATAAAAGACCCCGTATAGCAAAAACACTTCTTAGCAGAATGAACAGCCTGGAGGAATTGCAATTCCAAACTTGAGACTCTATTACAGAGCTATAAGTCTCAAAACAGCTTGGTACTGACACAAGAACAGGCCTGGAGTCCAATGGAATAGAACTGCGGACCCAGATATTAAACCACAGACCTATGGCCACCTAATCTTTGACAAAGGAGCCAAAAAATAGAATGGAAGAAAGATAGCCTCTTCAACAAGTTGTGCTGGCAGAACTGCTTAAGCACCAGCAGAAAACTAAAGTTGGATCCTTCTTTGTCACCTTGCACTAGAATTAACTCCAAATGGATCAAAGACCTGGAGGTAAAAGCTGACACACTGAAAAGTTTACAGGAAGGAATAGGAGATACACTAGGCCTCCTTGGCACAGGTGGAAAGTTTCTTAATAAGGACATAGAATCCCAACAAATCAGAGAAAGGCTGGATAAGTGGGACTGCATTAAACTGCAGAGCTTTTGTATGGCAACGGATATAGCTAGTGAACTAATCAGGAAGCCTACAGAGTGGGAGAAGATCTTCACCAACCAAACAACGGACAAAGGCCTCATATCTAAAATATATCAACAACTCAAAAAATTGAATCACTCCAAAACTAACCCCCAAAGTAACACCCATCCCATTGAAAAATGGGCCAAAGACTTAAATAGAGTCTTCTCTGAACAAGAAACAAAAATGGCCTATAGACACAAGAAGAAATGCTCCACATCTCTGGTCATAAAAGAAATGCAAATCAAAACAACTCTAAGATTCCACCTCACTCCAGTTAGAATGGCCAGGATCAGGAAAACGAATGACAACAGATGCTGGAGGGGATGTGGCCAGGAGGGATCACTACTACACTGTTGGTGGGAGTGCAAACTCGTTCAACCACTATGGAAAGCAGTGTGGCAGTGCCTCAGAAGGCTAAACATACAACTCCACTATGACCCAGCAATTCCACTACTTGGCATTTACCCAACAATCCAGAAACAAGGGCATACTAAACCCACTAGCACAACAATGTTCATTGCAGCACTATTCACCATAGCAAAGATATGGAACCAACCCAGATGTCCCTCAGTTGATGAGTGGATCAACAAGTTGTGGTATTTGTACACAATGGAATTCTATGCTGCTGTCAGAAAGAATGACATCGCCCCATTTGTTAGGAAATGGAAAGACTTAGAACAAATCATATTAAGTGAAGTAAGCCAGACTCAAAGGAACTTAGGCTCAGTGGTTTCCCTCATTTGTCATAATCAGTAGAAACCTTGGGCTCTACTAGCAGAGATTTGCAATAGAGCAAAAGGCCATATATAAGGCCATATAATGTGAAGCTAAATGAAAGGACCTCCAGGATATTGAAATAAAACCCATATAATGAATGATTGTTGTCCTTAATGTAGTATGTTGTCTCTCATCTCCTTTGCTGTCACTTGGTTATCCCATATTGGTATAGTATCTCACTTTGTTATCTGATATATTGAATTTATTTGTATTTGGATATTTGAAATTTGATAGGGAAGGGGGGAAAACCAAGACGGGTGGGGGGTGTGGGGTTGGAGGGAAATGGGTACCAAGACATGTGAAAGGGTATCAATGTATGTGAATTAATGCACCTTCTATCTGGCAAGTATCATGAAACCCTTTTACTAATTACAATAAAAAAATGAAAAAAAAAGTTGTAGTGTGTGGGGAGGATGATGGGGTCATATACATTTCTTCTTCGAAATTTACCTCATCTGGTTTCCCTGGATTTTCCTGGCCTTCTTCTTAGAGAAAGGCCTGTTATACTGGATTTGTGGCTTGGCAAAGATCTAGCATGTACATCTTCCATTAAGACATCCACAACTTCCATGCCTGACACTCGAGTTTCCTGACCTTTGGCAACAGCACAGCAACATCTTTCTTCCTCCAGAGCCACAGGCCAAGTGATCTGGCTTGAGCAGGTTGTTAGTTACAGTGGCTTGGTTACCAGGGTTCCATATTCTGTTCCATTGTGTGGGAGGCAGGGTCAGCTTTCAGGGCCCAATGACCAAAGATCCTTGCTCACAGAAGACCTCACCAAAGACATACTGGAGGCTGAAACTCTCCTCCAATCTCACAATATACATGTGGATGTAGTAAACAGCACACCTTATTTGTCCAATCCCAATGTCTTCCACTAGGCCCAACTACCAGTCTGGCCTCAGGCTCAAGGAGCCTTTCTTAGGTAAGATCCAATCTTAAGGGTCCATATTGCCCTAATCCTTTACAAAACATTTGCTTCACAGTGCCTTCTCTGCCTGCATTTTGCCCCTCGTCAAATTTTTTTTGTTTTTGCTAGTCTTGGGACTTGACCTCAGAGTGTGAACATTGTTCTTGGGCTTTCTTTGGGTTTTAGCTCTCCCACCGAGCCACAGCACCACTTGCAGCGTTTTCTATGTATGTGGTAATGAGGAATCAAACCTGAGTCTTTTTGCGTGGTAGCCAAGGACTCTACCACTAGGTCAAACACACAGGGCATCTTGCACATATTTTTGACGTCAGTCTACTAGGATATTATTAGGTTTCTGTATCCTAATCAATTTTTTTCTGATGATTAGCATTGCTGTCATGTGTAAAAAATGCAAGAGGGAAAAACACAGAAGAATTAGTGAAATTTAAAAAAAAAGCATTACACACATAGATAAGTGTTCATTCTTTGTAGGAGAAAGGATATTTTGATATGATGATGATGACTTTATAATTACTATGTCAGGGTTGAGAGTTTGGCATAGTGGTAGAGTGCTTGCCTAGCATCCATGAAGATCTGGGTTTGATTGCTCAGTATCACATAGATAGAAAATCTAGATGTGGCACTGTGGCTCAAGTGGCAGAGGGCTAGACTTGAGAAAACCCGAGGACAGTGCTCAGACCCTGAATTCAAGCCCCAAGACTGGCAGAAAGATAAAAGAAAATAAAAATGCTGTTTACGAGCTAATTCATTCACAGCATTTGCTTCTGAAATCTTCGCTTCTGCATCTTGTGAAATACCCCTTTCCTTCAACGTAGACAAGAAAAACAGATCCATCCCATGGTCCACTGTGAGGCCACTGGTTGGGCTAAGAGCTAGTCGTGCAGCAACACATAAGTTTTATTCTAATACTTTCCAAACTTTGTACTCAAATATGCTACCTACTTACCAACTTAGGTCAGTTATCCATATGCTATACCTTTTCTTCATTACTACAATATTCTTACACTCCTACGTTAATCCTCTTGTACCTCCCCTGATCTCTCATTCTTTTTTTCTATCTCTGGACCTCTGCTCGTCTTTCAACCTTTATACTGCACGGATCTACACTTGATGGCTGTTGAGCAATATTGTATATGTAGGTGGTTAATTATTCTCTAGGCTCAGAGGGACTTAAAGACAGTAGAGATTGGATTGAGAGGCTTATTGTTTTGGGTATAAATCGCTTATCAGTGGTTGTATTAGACTGGTCTGTAAGTGCACAAAAAGAAAGAGTGATAATACCAATCAAAACTTGTGAACATCTAGTGTCTGCCAGCTACAGAGGTCTAGGTTGGTTATATCTGAAAAACTATAATCGTATTTAGTAGTAATCTTGCTCACATTTTCAAATGGGCAGAACAAGTAACTCAAGAAAAATGTCAAATCAAGAAACAACATCCCCCACCCAATGTAAACACACAATGGAACAGTCACTGGCAAACCTAGAGGAGAGTCTTCCAAGTGCTACACAAATGCAATTGATAAACATCATTAATGGAAAATGTGAAAATATAAAGAAAGAGATAATGCAGGAAGCCATAGCTGAACAAGAGGAAAGCATAAACAAGGTGATAAATGATAAAGAAGAAGCCATAAAGGAGGCCATAATAAAGGTTTTTCAAAGAAAGATGGATGAATTCATAGAATCCACAAAAAAAATGTGACCAAACTCCAGCAAATGTCCAAAGAAAATAAAGATACAGAGCTAACCGCTCAAAAGAAAATCAAGGAGATAAAGAAATCCATACATGATCTAAAACAAGAGATGCAAGGCATCAAAATGAGCAGTTAGAAGCAAGGGAGATGAAAAATAAAGTAGATAGCTTTGATAGCAGGTTAAACAATGCAGAGGACAGAATTTCTGGGGCTGAAGATAATTTAGGTATTATAGAGAAAGAACAGAAAATGAGTCAATCCAAATCTAGGAAAATTGAGAGAGCGCTTCAGGAGGTCCAAGATACAATTAGGAAGCCTAATTTAAGGCTAGTTGGTATGAGGAGGGCGTGGAGAAAGAGGTCAATGGTATTGGAAATATACTTCAGGGAATCATCTCAGAGAATTTCCCAAATATCCAGAAGGGCAGGCCCATCCAGATACGAGAAGCTTTTAGAACCCCAAGCAGACCTGACCATAAAAGAACATCCCACCGCCACATTGTGATCCGAACTGGATCAATAGAAACGAAAGAAAAGATCCTAAAGGCAGCCAGGGAAAAGGGATCAGTAACCTACAAAGGCAAACCAATCAGAATAACCCCAGATTTCTCAGCAAAGAAAAAGCAACCACGAAGTGACTGGAAGCATATATGTCATGCCCTTAAATCAAATAACTACCAATCAAGAATACTGTAGACAGCTAAGCTCTCATTCATAACTGAGGGAACAATAAAAACATTCCATTCCAGGGAAAAGCTGCAACAATATGTCGAAACAAAACCAACACTACAGAGAATTCTCAAAGATGCTCTATACATAGAAAACCAAAATAAATGCAATATAGGGAAAGAAATGGCACCTAAACAGCATACCATCTAAGGACCACAAGAACTGTCAAGACACAGGCCCTAATAAAAGCTTTTAAAAATGGTAGGAACTAATAAATATCTGTCAATCCTAACTCTCAATATCAATGGACTTAACTCTCCAATTAAATGGCATAGGCTTTCTAGTTGGATCAAAAAGCAAGAGCCATCGTTCTGCTGTCTTCAAGAGACACATCTTACCCAAAAACAATCATCTTTTGAAAGTGAGAGGTTGGCATAAACTCTATCAAGCTAACTGCCCCCATAAACAGGCTGGAGTTGCCATCCTCATATCAGATACAATAGACTTCAAACTAAAATTAGTAAGAAAAGACAAAGAAGGTGACTACATACTACTAAAGGGATCTTTCCTCCAGGAAGACATAACGATCCTAAATATTTACACACCCTTTTGAAGATTCTCAAAAGATTGAAGATTCTGCCAGTGTGAGTTAGATTCTGGCATTGATATTAAATAATGCAATGAGTAGGGATTTATATTTGAAATATCACTGTTGACAAAATCTAACACACATTTGCTTAGTATTTGCTTTTGATTTCCCAAGAAGTTCAGTACAAGCTAACATGTGTGGCATATATCGACTGGGAGAAATGATTCAGAATATGTGACTCATTTGAACAGGAGTCAGTGAAAACATACAGAAGCAGGATACACATATTGTGATAATTTGTATCTTTTACATATTTTGTGTTATTAATTCTATTTGTAGTGTACATTTCTAGGTAAAAACTTTTAAAATGTTTCCAAACAATTTGTTATTTCAACAGCAAAAAAAGACATTCATATGCCTGATAAAATTCACAGAATCCAAATTTTTCCATATTATTTTTTGTTTTTTGGTTTTTTTTTTTGGTGGGTCATAGATCTTGAACTCAGCCTGTGCACTATCCCTGAGCTCTTCAGCTCCAGGCTACCACCTTACCCTGGAGCCCAGCCCCACTTCCCATTTTCTAAAGGTAAATTGGAAATAAGAGTCTCAGGTCTTTTTGTGCCAGGATGGCTTTAAACCTTGATCCTCAGATCTCAGCCTCCTGAGTAGCTAGGATTATAGAAGTCAGCCACCACCCCATCATGCTCAGCTTTCTGTTTTTTTTAAACAAGCCCTTTGGCTGGAACTCGGTCTGAGCACTGTCCTTCAGCTTTCCTCAAGCCTAGTGATCTTCTACTTGAGCCACAGCACTACTTCTGATTGTTTCTGTGTATGTGGTACTGCAGAATTGAACCTTCGTCTTCATACAAGCACTCTACAACTATGCCAAACTCCCAGCCCCTCCACATTAGTTTTTATGATAGATCTTTCCATGCATCTAGGATGGCTAGAAATCCTTCTTGAGTTTCCCAAGATCAGGGAGTATAGGTGTGTCCCATCCTGTGTGGCTACATAACCATTGTTTAGGGTACAGTTCTCTCTTCATTCTACCCATCTAGAGCAATTTTCATCTTCCATGTATAATCATTAAACATTCAGCTCCTGTTCCTCTCTACTCCATTCTCTGGAACCATCGTGCTTTTTGGCTCTAAGGGTTTGTTGATCCTTGGAAGCTCTGGAAGGGAAAACATACCCTAGCTCTTCCTTTATGACTGCTGTATTTTTAGTTTACTGTAATCAAGATTCATCTGTAAAATATAGTAAAATGTTCTTTCTTTTCAATGCATTGTTTTTCATGTTTCTATCTTTTGATTATTATTAATAGTTGTGAATGGATTCTCCACATATTTGTTCTAGTCTCTGCTTTCTCTTCCGTTACGTACCAATCTAGAAATAGAAGTATTGGACCATATTTCTATGTAATTCTATATTTAGTACTTTTTTTAGCACTCTCCATGCAATTTTTCATTGTTTTATATTCCTTGCAGAACTATTCCAAAGTTCTACTTCTTCTCACTACCTTCCCAGTAATAGTTAGACTTTGAAAGTTGTTTTTTTGTATGCGTGTGTGTGTGTGTTTGTGTGTGTCTAAGTGGATTGTTTTGTTTAAAACTATATTTATATTAACATATTTAAAGTAATGATTTCATTGTAATTTTAATTTTTCTCATGAACTTCTTTCCACATTTTGAACTACTATTTCTATATATTCTTTTTAGAAAATCCTCTCCAATCTCCAATTTTTTTCCCTTTTTTTGTGCGGTAGTGGGGAAAGTCATGGGGCTTGGACCTTGGGCCGTGAGCTCTTTAGTTTAAGGCTATTGTCCTACCCTGAGTATTGCCCCTCAGTTCTTCTGCTCACAACTCCCTACCCCTCTTCTCATTATATACAGAAAAAAGGTCATCCTCAGTCTTTTTGAAAAAGTAAAACATACAGTAAATTTGTAGTATAAAACAGCAAGAAATAAATTTCTTGCCAGGTGCAGTGACTTCTACCTGTAATCCTAGCTACTCAGATATCAGGCTGATATCTAAAGATTTGGTTCAAAGCCAGCCTGGGCATTAGAAAGTGTATGAGACTCTCATCTACGGTTAACCACTAGAATATGGGAAATGGCACTGTGGCTTCATAGGTAGGGTTATAGCCTTGAATTGAAGAGGTCAGGAACAGTGCCCAGGCCCAGGGTTCAAGCCTTACAAATCCCCCAGCCAAAAAAAAGAAAAAAAAGTTTCTTCCCCAAGTGATTATTATGCCAGACATAGAACATTAACATTCTGGGTGTACTTCACAATATTATTACTTGATACCCTAAGATTTTGCAATATTCTCACAGTACCAGCATATGTCATCATATAATGTAGTTCCTTTTCAATGGAATAATTCCATTTATTACCTAAATCTACTCCCCCGACTTATTTTTGTCGATACCACAATTGCTCTACCATGATATGCAACAAGCCATTAAACATTTTATGGTGGGTAATTGGAAAGGAGTCTCATGGAATTTTGTGCCAGGCTGGCTTTGAACCATGTTCCTCAGATCTCAGTCTCCTGAGTAGCTAGGATGACAGGCGTGAGCCTCCAACACCTGGCTTGCCTTTTTATTTTTTTCTGGGTCTTGGGACTTGAACTCTGGGCCTAGGCACCATCCCTAAGCTTTTCAGGTCAATATTTCATGTAAGTCTAAACATTTCAGTAAAGGAATAAAATTCCAACAAAAAAAGAATAAAATTCCAGACATGGTGTGTTTATAACTCGGTGCTAATTACTTGATGAAAATGTGCCATTCCAGAAGCTGGTGTCATTTGATGATGTAGCTGTGGATTTCAGCTGGGAGGAGTGGCAGCATCTGGACAATGCTCAGAGGACCCTGTAGAGAGATGTAATGCTGGAGACCTACAGCAACCTGGTGTCTTTAGGTGAGCAAAAGTCAAATTCACTTGCAAGGCCAAGTGCCTTGTTATTTTGCAGATACGTGAATGTTTATCAAACTTTCAATACTATTTAAATGAAAGATTCCAGGCCCTGAGAAGTATCATTACTTTCTAAAGAAAACCTAAGGTAATTTTGTACTCATTCTTCAGGATACCTTCAGGATACTTTGACAACAGTTCTAAATTATGTTTCCTCTAATGGAGACGACATTCCAAACTTACACAGTAATTGTAAGTGGATAAACAATCCAGAATACAATATATATCATTATTGGAAATAGGATCTACAAATCACTAAACAGTGAGTTTATAATGGAAACCTGGCACTAGGTGCAATGTTTCATGCCTGTGATCTTAAAATATTCAGGAGGAAGAAATCTAAGAATTCTAATTTGAAGCCAGCAATGGCATAAAAATTGCCATGAAACTGTATAACTCCAAGTAACCCCTCAAAAATGTTAGTGGAGTGTCAAGAGTTTGACTTTGTGGTTGAGTGCTTGCCTAGCATGAATGAAGACCTATGCATGTAAGTGGAGCTGGGACTCAAACTGGTATTTTTCTAGCCTTGAGCAAGACAGCTAAGTTTATGCCATACAAAATGAATCCAGAGCTGGGGAAAAGTCAACCATGGAGCCAGTGAGAAATGAGAAAAAAGATTTAATAGATAACTTGTGAGTAGGATGTCTGCGAACTTAAAGCAATGATGACACAGCATAAGCAATAATTCTCTACTGTTTCTAATTTACAGGGCCCTGTGTTCCCAAACCTGTATTAATTGACAAGCTAGAGCACTGTGCAGAACTCTGGATAGGAAATTCCTCTGACAAGAATATCACAGGTGAGTGAATGCATCTTCTTATTGATGTTGGAGCCTGAGCCCCATTGGTAAGTTCATGTTGTGATGTACTGAGCAATAATATTCTTAGTTACCCTAAATCCTGTGTGGAACCTATGGAATTGTTTGTGAATGAATCAAGAATCATTTTCTTTTCCCAATCCTATGCTTGGTCTGAGGGCCTGAGCATGGTCCTTGTGTTTTCTCAAGGCTAGCTCTCTACTTCTTGAGTCATAGCACCACTTCTGGCTTTTTCTTTGTATGTAGTACCAAGGAACTGAACCAGGTCTTTGTGCATGCTAGCCCAAACCCCCGGCACCAAGAATCATAGGGTGATATAATGAATTCTATGTGGCAGTAGAGTTAAAGTTAGATTTCTCTGTAGAAATCACTGTGAAACAAAATGAAATGAGAAAGCGATGAGCCCGTGGCTCATGCCTGTAATCCTAGCTACTTAGGAGGCTGAGATCTGAGGATCAAGATTCAAAGACTGACCTATCACAAAAACACCTTAGACTCTTCTCTCCAGTGAACCAATAGAAAATGAGAAGTGGGGTTGAGTCTAAAGACATAGGGCAGTAGCCTTGAGCTGAAGAGCTCAGGAAGAACAGCCAGGTCTAGAATTCAAGTCCCATGACTGCAAAACAAGAAAGAAAGAAAGAAAGAAAGAAAGAAAGAAAGAAAGAAAGAAAGAAAGAAAGAAAGAAAGAAAGAAAGAAAGGAAGAAAGAGGGAAGAAAGAGGGAAGGAAGAGGGAAGGAAGGAAAGGAAGAAAGAAAGAAAGAAAGAAAGAAAGAAAGAAAGAAAGAAAGAAAGAAAGAAAGAAAGAATGATATTTCATTTCTTTAAAACTAAGACTATAAATGATTGAGCAAACAAGGAATAAGTCAGGGCATTATTCTCTGATAAGGATAATATCTTTTTGCTGGTAGGAAGAGATTGGTATTCAGAACCAGACCTTTCCACCAGAAATTGAGCCTAGTGGTAGAGTGCTTGCCTAGCATGCACAAAGACACAGGTTTGATTCCTTATTACCACATACATAGAAAAAGCCAGAAGTAATGACTTCATTGGTAGGGTTCTAGTCTTGAGAAAACCCAAGGACAGTGGTTAGGTCCTAAGTTCAAACCCAGGAATGGAAGGAAAAAAAAACAACAAAGTTTCAATCAACATAAGAAAATTAACTAGACAATAAGCTGGAGATTTTCTGGTCTTCCATGGTTCTGAGGGACAGGAGTGTTAGAAAAGGAATTTTTATAAGACTTCAAATGGAAAGAAACAAATTTCAAAATTCCCACAAATACCTAAATTGAGACTTTAGTGAGAAGTTGTAACTGAAGGGATTTAGGTGTAAGTCCTTACTCTCAAGAATCGTTCTTGCTTGGATCAAAGGCAAACAGACATATAAACCAAACTTGTGGCCGGTGAATCTAGAAAAACAGCATTGAAACTGGGTAAGGTAATCATATCTGCTACTCAGGACCTGAGACTCTTATCTGTAGTTAACTCTAGAAAACAGGAAGTGGGGCTGTAGCTCAAGGATAGGGGTTATAGTCTTCTGCTGAAGTGTTCAGGGACAGGGCCGAGGCCTATGAACTACAAAAAAAAAAAGAAAAGTAAACAGAAGAAAGTTTTAAAAAGATGCAAAACAGCACAATATTTAGATTATTTCTCAAAAATAAAAGAAAGGCAGCTATTCCTCAATGTATAAACAAAACGGTATTTGAAAAAAAACAGCTGCAGGTATACTATAGGTAGTACTCAGCTTAAAACTGTAGCAATACATAGTTGTGTAATTTCAATAAATATTTCCTGTGATATAAAAAGAGAACTAAAACACAGAAAAACCTTATTGGTCATTGTAAAATATCATTTTCTTAATATGTTAGGGAGAAAAGCATATATTTCTCACAAATCAATTTCCACTTTTATATATTTTTTTAATCAAAAAGCATATTTTATTAATTATTAGCAATCAGGCTTTTATGCACTCATAGCAAATCACTAATAAAGCATGTCACATCAAACACACACATATGTTATGTGTGTATATATTACAAATATATATGGTATGTGAAATTTCAGTATTCACCATTGTGTAGAAATGATTAAATGAGTAATGGCTTGCCTGACAAAAAATATTCTAGTAAGTAGGTGTATAACACAAATATTCAGCAAAATATTAAACAAGGGCTGGGAGTTTGGCTTACTGGCAGAATGCTTGCCTAACACACACAAAGACCAGGGTTCGATTCATAGGTACCACATATATAGAAAAGCTGGAAGTGGTGCTGTGGCTCAAGTGGTAGAGCTAGCCTTGAGAAAACCCAAGGACAGTTCCCAGGCCCTAAGTTCTAGCCCCAGGACTGGCAAAAGCATTATTTAACAAAATACAATAATATTTATACAGTCAAATTTATAAGGAATGTATTATTATGAATATTTTTTCACCTCCTGGTAAATTATTGGAAAATAGGGAAAGTGCTATTTATTCAGATATATAAGCTTATTTCACTTAGCACAGTGTTTTATTGAAGTTATACATATTAGTGGAGTCATAAATTCTTCTAGAAGTGAGTAAAGTTATCCAGGTGTATGAAATCTATCACCAGAAGGATGACAATTGTATATAATTTTATGGCATATTTGAGAGAGTTTGGTGTAAGTGTTGAGGCAATGGCCTCTTAAGTGGTAGTAAGAAACAAAGAAACAGCATCTGATCTACTACCTGACATTTAGTAGCATGGAAAAAGGGGTTAAGGATATACCTACAGATGTATGTTATACCGATATTGCCACAGTTTAACAAATTTTAATGAATTTTGGCAAATAATACTAATATTACCACCCATCAATAAAGTAATAAAAATCAGTCTATGAATATTTCACCTATAGTCTGCCCTTGGTTTACTGAATGGCATTCTTCCAAAATAGGACTTAGTGTCTTCCTTTTTAAACGAATGGTTAATTGATTCCTATTCCCATTAGTGTATTGGTGGTGTTTAATGTTGATCATTAGACAAAATAGTGGTTTCTTTGCAACCCTCAAATATCTGACTGGTTTCCTGTGGTAAGGGTATCTCATTTTTTTTTTCGGGTCCAGGAGGTCTGCAGCCTAGGTAAAAACTGCAGCCTCGTTTATTGTCAACTCCAGGCTTATATCCCTTCTTGAAACCGGGGAACTTCCAGGTGTTACATTCATATGGTAAATCTCAGGTCATTTAAACAGAATAAGGCCAGAAAACACTAAGACAATAAAGCCATTGTCTGATGCAAATCAAGGTACAGTTTGATTCCACTCTGGCTCCTAACACCATGGTTTGACCCATTGATCACCCTTCCTGAGGGAATCTTCCTAAACTTCTTAACATAAATATGAAAGCCCATTCCCCAATCCTCTCAGATGATAGATGCCTGAAAGGGTTACTCGAACAATAGGCTTGGAGAGCCAGACTAGTACCATAAACTCAGAAAACGCTTTGAACCTTCCAGCTAGCTGAGGCCCTGGCCTCTACCCATTACTGCTACATAAGTCCCCCACGCCTGCCCTTATTACACTAAGCTTTATGACTCGACTCATCTCAAGTCGCTATTGTATCCCTCTTCAACTCTCCGTGAAAGTTGATCCGATCTGTTGAGGTTATTTTATGCTCTCATAACTCAGTTTCTTTTTTTTCTTTTTGCCAGTCTTTGGGCTTGAACTTAGAGTCTGGGCACTGTCCTTGGACACTTTTTTGCTCAAGGCTAGCGCCATGTCACTTGAACCACAACACTACTTCTGTTTGTGGTACCAAGGAATAGAACTCAGGGCTTCGTGCATGCTAGGCCTGCACTCTACCACTGGGCTACACTGCTGGCTCCTCAACTTAGTTTCTTAATACACCATACCTCAATTTCTGACAGTTTTGGAGGTTAGTAGATGATATGAGTGTCATCATTTTTTATTGTCTAGGCTGCCTTTGAGCCATGATCCTTAAATCTCAAACTCAGCCATCATAGGTGGGTACACAGTTTCTTGGCCATGTACATCAGGTTTCCCTTAACTTTTCCACTCATGACCAGCACACCTAACACTTGAGCCATACCACCATCTCTGGCTTTTTTTTGCATTTTTTATTGTAATTAGCAAAAGGGTTACATGATATTTGCCAGATAGAAGGTGCATTAATTCACATACATTGATAGCTTTTCACATGTCTTGGTACCCCTTTCCCTCGCCCCCACACCCCCCACCCGTCTTGATTTTCCCCCCTTCCCTATCAAATTTCAAATATCCAAATACAAATAAATTCAATATATCAGATAACAAAGTGAGATACTATACCAATATGAGATAACCAAGGGACAGCAAAGGAGATGAGAGACAACATAGTACATTAAGGACAACAATCATTCATTATATGGCTTTTGTTTCACTATCCTGGAGGTCCTTTCAATTAGTTTCACATTATATGTCCTTATGTATCAAGATTTTGCTCTATTGCAAATCTCTGCTAGTAGAGCCCAAGGTTTCTACTAATTATGAAGAATGAGGGAAACCATTGAGCCTAAGTTCCTTTGGGTCTGGCTTACTTCACTTAATATGATTTTTTCTAAGTCTTTCCATTTCCTAAGAAATGGGGCGATGTCATTCTTTCGGACAGCAGCATAGAATTCCATTGTGTACAAATACCACAACTTGTTGATCCACTCATCACCTGAGGGACATCTAGGTTGGTTCCATATCTTTGCTATGGTGAATAGTGCTGCAATGAACATGGTTGTGCTAGTGAGTTTAGTATGTCCTTGTTTCTGGGTGGTTGGGTAAATGCCAAGTAGTGGAATTGCTGGGTCATAGGGGAGTTCTATGTTTAGTCTTTTGAGGCACTGCCACACTGCTTTCCACAGTGGTTGAACGAGTTTGCACTCCCACCAACGGTGTAGTAGTGATCCCTCCTGGCCACATCCCCTCCAGCATCTGTTGTCATTCGTTTTCCTAATCCTGGCCATTCTAACTGGAGTGAGGTGGAATCTTAGAGTTGTTTTGATTTGCATTTCTTTTATGACCAGAGATGTGGAGCATTTCTTCATGTGTCTATAGGCCATTTTTGTTTCTTCTTCAGAGAAGACTCTCTTTAAGTCTTTGGCCCATTTTTTAATGTGATGGGTGTTACTTTGGAGGTTAGTTTTGGAGTGATTCAATTTTTTGAGTTGTTGATATATTTTAGATATGAGGCCTTTTCTGTTGTTTGGTTGGTGAAGATCTTCTCCCACTCTGTAGGCTTCCTGATTAGTTTACTAGCTATGTCCTTTGCCATACAAAAGCTCTGCAGTTTACTGCAGTCCCACTTATCCAGCCTTTCTCTGATTTGTTGTGATTCTTGGTCCTTATTAAGAAGTTTCGACCTGTGCCAAGGAGGCCTAGTGTATCTCCTATTTCTTCCTGTAGAGTTTTCAATGTGTCAGCTTTTACCTCCAGGTCTTTGATCCATTTGGAGTTAATTCTAGTGCAAGGTGACAAAGAAGGATCCAGCTTTATTTTTCTGCAGGTGCTTAACCAGTTCTGCCAGCACAACTTGTTGAAGAGGCTGTCTTTCTTCCATTCTATTTTTTTGGCTCCCTTGTCAAAGATTAGGTGGCCATAGGTCTGTGGTTTAATATCTGGGTCCTCAGTTCTATTCCATTGGACTTCAGGCCTGTTCTTGTTCCAGTACGAAGCTGTTTTGAGAATTATATCTCTGTAATACAGTCTAAAGTTTGGAATTGAAATTCCTCCAGCGCTGTTCTTTCTGCTAAGAAGTGTTTTTGCTATACGGGGTCTTTTATTATTCCATATGAAATTTTGAATTGCCTCTTCTATTTCTATAAAGAATGACATTGGGATGTTGATGGGTATTGCATTGAATTTGTAGATAGCCCTTGGCAAGATTGTCATTTTCACAATGTTGATTCTTCCAATCCAGGAGCATGGGAGGTTTTTCCATTTCCTTAGTTCTGCTTTAATTTCCTTTTTTAGGGTTTTAAAGTTTTCACCAAACGGTCCTTTACATTCTTAGTTAAGCTAATTCCTAGGTACTTTATTTTCTTTGAGGCTGTTGTGAAAGAATTTTCTTTCCTGATTATTGCCTCGTTCCTCTCACTGTTGGCATAAAGGAAGGCAGTTGATTTTTGAGGGTTGATTTTATAGCCTGCTACTCTTCCAAAGCTTTGAATCAGCTCAAGGAGCTTGGGAGTAGAGTCTATAGGATTCTTTAAATACACAATCATGTCATCTGCAAAGAGGGATAGTTTTATTTCCTCTTTCCCTACTTGGATCCCCTTTATGCTTGCTTCTTGCCGTATTGCACTGCCTAGGAATTCTAGTACTATGTTAAAGAGTAGTGGAGAGAGTGGGCATCCTTGTCTCGTTCCTGATTTTAGAGGGAATGGCTTTACATTTTCACCATTAAGTGTAATACTAGCAGTAGGTTTCTCATACACAGCCTTTATTACATTGAGGAATGTTCCATAGATTCCTAGTTTCTCCAGAGCTTTTAACATAAAGGGGTGTTGGATCTTGTCAAATGCCTTTTCCGTGTCTATTGAGACAATCATGTTACTTTGGTTCTTGCTCCTGTTGATGTGTTGAATTATATTAATTGATTTGCGTATGTTGAACCAGCTTTTCCTCCCTGTGATGAATCCAGTTTGATCATAGTGTATAATTTTTTTGATGAGTTGTTTAGACGGTTGGCCAGTATTTTGTTGAGAAGTTTTGCATCGATGTTCATCAAAGATATAGGTCTATAGTTCTCTTTCTTTGATGAATCTCTGTCTGGTGTGGGGATGTGGGTTATACTGGCTTCATAGAATGAGTTTGGTAAGCAACCTTCATTTTCAATTTCGTTGAAGAGCTTGAGGAGTATTGGTGTGAGCTCTGCTTTGAAGACCTTATAGAATTCAGCTGTGAATCCATGTGGCCCTGGGCTTTTCTTAGGTGGAAGTTCTCTAATTGCCATTCCTATTTCAGAGCTTGAAATAGGCCTGTTGAGTTGGCTTAGTTCTTCTTGGTTTAGCGCGGGTATGTTAATATTGGGTAGGAATTCATCCATTTCATCTAGATTCTCAAATTTGTTGGCATAAAAGTTTGAGAAGTATTCCCTCATGATATTCTGGATCTTGGTAATTTCTGTCGTGATATTACCATTTTCATCTGCGATTTTGTTTATTTTCATATGCTCTCTTCTTTTTTTGGTAAGATTTGCTAAGGGCTTGTAAATTTTGTTAATTCTTTCAAAGAACCAACTCCTTGTTTTGTTGATTCTATCTATAGGTTTTTTTATTCCAAATCATTTAATTCTGCTTTGATTTTAATAATTTGCTTTCTCCTAATGGGTTTAGGGTTGGTTTGTTGCTCTTTTTCCAGGAGGTTAAAGTGAGACATTAACTAGTTGATTTGCCATTTTTCCAACTTGCTGTTGTAGGCACTCAGCACTATAAATTTTCCTCTGAGTACTGCCTTTGTTGTGTCCCTAAGGAGTTGATATTTGTGTGCTCCTTATTGTTAAATTTCATAAACAGTTGGATATCTGTTCTGATCTCTTCGATTACCCATTGTTTTTGATTCAACAATGTGTTGTTCAGTCTCCATGAGTTACCTGGTTTTCGTTGGTGGAGATATGTGTTCAGCTCCAATTTGAGGCCTTTATGGTCTGAGAGTGTGCATGGAATAATTTCAGTGTTTCTAAATCTGTCCAGGTTTGTTTTACGGCCTAAGATGTGGTCTATTTTGGAAAATGTTCCATGTGCTGCTGAGAAAAACGTATATTGTGTTGTTGCTGGGTGGAATATTCTGCAGATGTCTGTTAGATCTAGTTGGTCTATATAGTTGTTCAGTTCTAAGGTTTCTCTGTTGAGTTTTTGCCTTGTTGATCTGTCCATAGGTGAAAGTGGTGTGTTAAAGTCCCCGACAATCACTGTATTTCGATCTATGTATGGTTTCAGTGTAAGTAAAGTTTGCTTGATGAAGTTTGGAGCTCCGGGATTGGGTGTGTAAATATTTAGGATCGTTATGTCTTCCTGGAGGAAAGATCCCTTTAGTAGTATGCAGTAACCTTCTTTGTCTTTTCTTACTAATTTTGGTTTGAAGTCTATTTTATCTGATATGAGGATGGCAACTCCAGCCTTTTTATGGGGGCCGTTAGCTTGATAGAGTTTATTCCAACCTCTCACTTTCAAAAGATGCTTGTTTTTTTGGGTAAGATGTGTCTCTTGAAGACAGCAGAACGATGGCTCTTGGTTTTTGATCCAACTAGCCAGCCTATGCCGTTTAATTGGAGAGTTGAGTCCATTGATATTGAGAGTTAGGATTAAGAGATATTTATTAGGTCCTACCATTTTTAAAAGCTTTTTTTGGGCCTGTGTCTTGACAGTTCTTGTGGTCCTTAGGTGGTATGCTGTTTAGGTGCTGTTTCTTTCCCTATATTGCATTTATTTTGGTTTTCTATGTATAGAACATCTTTCATAATTCTCTGTAGTGTTGGTTTTCTTGCAACATATTGTTGCAGCTTTTCCCTGGAATGGAATGTTTTTGTTGTTTCCTCAGTTATGAATGAGAGCTTAGCTGAGTACAGTATTCTAGGTTGGTAGTTATTTGACTTAAGGGCATGACATATATGCTTCCAGTCAGTTCTTGCTTGCATGGTCTCTGCTGAGTAATCTGAGGTTATTCTGATTGGTTTTCCTTTATAGGTTACTGAACCCGTTTCCCTGGCTGCCTTTAGGATCCTTTTTTTGGTTTCTACTGATCCAGTTCGGATTACGATGTGGCGGTGAGATGTTCTTTTCTGGTCAGGTCTGTTTGGGGTTCTAAAAGCTTCTTGTGTCTGGATGGGCCTGCCTTTCTGGATATTTGGGAAATTCTCTGAGATGATTCCCTGAAGTATATTTCCAATACCATTGACCTCTTTCTCCAGACCCTCCTCAATACCAATTAGCCTTAAATTAGGCTCCTAATTGTATCTTGGACGTCCTGAAGCGCTCTCTCATTTTTCCTAGATTTGGATTAACTCATTTTCTGTTCTTTGTCTATAATAACTAAATTATCTTCAGCCCCGGAAATTCTCTCCTCTGCATTGTCTAACCTGCTATCAAAGCTATCTACTTTATTTTTCATGTCCCTTGCTACTAATTGCTCATTTTTGATGCCTTGCATCTCTTCTTTTAGATCATGTATGGATTTCTTTATCTCCTTGATTTCCATTTGAGTAGTTAGCTCACTAGCTTTATTTTCTTTGAACATTTGCTATAGTTCGGTCACCTTTTTATTTGTGGATTCTATGAATTCATCCATCTTTCTTTGAACAGCCTTTATTATGGCCTCCTTTATGGCTTCTTCTTTTTCACTTATCACCTTGTTTATGGTTTCCTCTTGTTCAGCTATGGCTTCCTCCCTTACCTCTTTCTTTATATTTTCACATTTTTCATTAATGATGTTTATCAATTGCATTTGTACAGCACTTGGAAGACTCTCCTCTAGGTTTGCCAGTGACTGTTCCATTGGCTGTTTATATTGTGTGGGGGAGGTGGGAGGTGTTGTTTCTTGATGTGACATTTTTCTTGAGTTTCTTGTTCTGCCCATTTGAAAATGGGAGCAAGATTAATACTAGACACTATTATAGTTTTTCAGATGTAACCAACCTAGACCTCTGTAGCTGGCAGACTCTAGATGTTCATAAGTTTTGATTGGTGTTATCACTCTTTCTTTTTGTGCAGTTACCGAGTAGTCTAATTATTCACTGATAAGCGATTTATATCTAAAACAATAAGCCTCTCAATCCAATCTCTATTGTCTTTAAGTCCCTCTGAGCCTAGAGAATAATTAATCACCTAGATATACAATGTTGCTCACCAGCCATCAAGTGTAGATCCATGCAATATAAGGGTTCAAAGAGGAGCAGAGGTCCAGAGATAGAAAAATAGAATGAGAGAGGTCAGGGGGTAAGTAGGTAGCGTATTTGAGTACAAAGTTTGGAAAGTATTAGAATAAAACTTATGTGTTGCTGCGCGACTAGCTCTTAGCCCAACCAGTGGCCTCACAGTGGACCAGGGATGGATCTGCGAGCTTCCGTCTCAGCACGGTTGGCGGAAGTTTTCCTGTGCTACTTCCAGGGGCGGCCCCAAGCCAAGGGTCTGGGGATTGAGAGTTTCAGGAGCTCTGGGTAGGACCAGCAGGAGGCCCCTCTGTTCCCAGGGGCAGGGCCCAGCTGGGGACTTGGGCTCCAAGGGCGGAGCCGCGCCTTTTTGGTTCTCAGAAAGGGAGCTTGGCTGCTGGTCAGCCCTTCAGATCCCTGCTGTGTTTCCACTGCTTTGTCAGAGTCTGTGACTGGGGGGGGGGCCCTTGGTGGTGTCTTGCTCAGGATTCCCAGCTGGAGGATGCCCCGCTTGAGAATTGAGGGGAGGCTGATGCTGGCTCCTATATACCAGCACCCCCTACCCACTGTTGTAGGGCAGGGTCTCAGAGCCCTCCACTATCCAGAACCAGTGCCCTGGGTGAGGAGCCTGGTGGGCAGGTGGGAGCTGGGACAGCTCTAAAAGCTGACTGTGTGGCATAGTGGTAGAATGCTAACCTATCAAGGATGAAGGCCTGGGTTAGATTCCTCAATACTACGTGAAAAGAGCAAGCCAGAAGCAGCACTGTGGTTCAAATGGTAGAGTGCTAACCTTGAGCAAAAGTAGCTCAGGCCCTGAGTTCAAGCCTAAGGATTGGAGAGAGAGAGAGAGAGAGAGAGAGAGAGAGAGAGAGAGAGAGAGATAGAGAGAGAGAGAGAGAGAGAGAGAGAGAGAGAGAGAAAAGAGAGAGAAAGAGAGAGAAACAGGAACTTCTAAATTTTACAGATATAGAGAAGGAGAGAGAGAAGGAGACAGAAACTAATTTCTAAACTTTACAGTCTTTCTATTTCCTTACAAATTCGTCTATGTCATTCTTTCTGACAGAAGCACAGAATTCCATTGTGTAAAAATACCATATTTGATCTACTCATCAACTGACGGGCATCTGGGTTGGTTCCATACCTTTGCTATAGTAAATAGTGCTGTGATAAATGTTATTGTTCTAGTGAATTTAGTATATCCTATCTGGACGATTGGCAAGTAGTGAAATTGCTGGATCACAGGGGAGCTCTATGTTTAGTCTTTTTGGGATAATTCCATAGTGCTTTTCATAGTGGTTGAACGAGTTTGCAATCCCACCAGCAGTGTAGTAGTGATCCCTCCTGGCCACATCCCCTCCAACATACGTTATTAGATTTCTGGATCTTGGCCATTCTAACTGGAGTGAGGAGGAAAAGGGAAAGAGGAACTGAAACTTTCTCTCCTTACAGATGACATGATTCTGTATTTAAAGAACCCTATAGACTCTACTCCGAAGCTGCTTGAGCTGATATAAAACTTTGGTAAGGTAGCAGGGTATAAAATTAACCCTCAATGTCAACTGCCTTCCTATATGCCAACAAATGAGAGGAATGAGGCAAGAATCAGGATAGCAACTCATTTTGCTATCAAAGAAAATAAAATACCTAGGAATTAATTTAGAATGTAAAGCACCTTTTTGATGGAACTATAAACCCTGGAGAAGGAAATTAACGCAGAACTGAGGAAATGCAAAAACCTATGCTCTTGCTTTGGAAGTAGTAATATTGTAAAAATGGCAATCTTGATAAGGACTATCTACAAATTCAGTGCAATATTCATCAATATCCCAATGTCATTCTTTAAAGAAACAGAAGAGGAAATCCAAAATTTCACTTGGAATAATAAAAGACCCCTTATAGTCTGATTTCTTGCATGATACATAATGTTTAATCTCACCTTCTCCACCAAAATCTCACCTTTCTCATTGAGACATAGGTGGCCCTGTTTACTAGCAGCAAAGGCTCAAACGCGCAGTTTCAGGTGTCACCACTGCCTCTGTTACTGGGTAGATCCAACTCTGTCATCGATTCTGAGGTCTGCTCTGGGAGTCTTGGTCACAAGTTGTTCTGTGGCATCTGCTGCCAGCCTGTGCCTATTTGCTTCCTTTTCCTCCAGCAGCCTACAACAGGGAATGAAGTTCAGGCGCTGATGCTCTCCTTCACATGCAGGGCAGGATGAGCCCAACCCTCCCTCATCTTCCTCTTCCAATTTTTGGGAAAAAATGTGCTGGCAGAAGTCCTCAGGTGTGGGGCATGGCTGATCCACACTTTTAATCCAGGCTGGTCCGGAGGCTGAGATCTGAATATGGAAGTTCCAAGTCACCTAGAACAGGAAAGTCTGATAGATTCTTACTACCAAAAATAAAAACAGCTGGGAATGGAGTTTGGGCTCAAGTGGTAAAGGGCTAGTCTTGAGTACAAGGGCTTAGTGCCCAGGCGCTGAGTGCAGGCTCCAGCACTGCCAACAACCTCACTTTAGTGAGATTTTAGCTTTATCCATGTAGGCACATCTCACTGGAATCTTTGCTGGTAAAGACAGTCTTCATAATTTTGTCTCAAGGTGAATGTCCTCCTGAGGTAGTACACAAAAGGTGTCATGGAGAGAGGAGCCCCACTTGCTCCAGGTTTGAAGATGGCATAGGTCAAGCCAGCATGGAGTTGGCACATCAGTCTTTTTCCTAGCACCACCTACCAGTGAATGTCAAATGACGTTGATTGTTGTGGGATTGTGTGATTGAAGTGCCCCATTAAGGGCAGTGTTAGCACATCCAAACTTGGATACCAGGAATGCTGAAATCTCAAAGCTAAGATTTCTGTTGGCTACAGAAATGCTGGTGTGTCTGTTATTCACTAAAAGTTCAGGTGCAAAGATTCTGAAGCTTGATGCCATGTGTTTATTCCATTTAATTAAATTATTTTAATGCACTGTATAAGTTAAAACATTTGATAAGAGTCAGGGGTAGTGAAAACATTGTTCTTGAATTCAGGTGTCTGGCAGGGTAATGGGGGGGGGGTATTGGTGGCTGGGACTATGAAGCTGGAGCTGCTATCAAACCATGGATCATTTTCCTCTTTGTCTGGGAGAAATGACTCCAAAGATGAAATTTGAATGGTGAGGAAAAGATGATGATGTACTCAGGAAATTTCTCCTAAACAAATGCTCATGTGGAAGTGGGATGGGGGCTGGGCATATCTGAGGCAGAGCTTAAGGGGGCTTCTCATGGCATTGAGAACGTTCCTTGCGACTTCAGGCATGCAGCAGGGTGTTTTAGATGGCCATTGCGAGATGGATGGAATAAGACTGGAGACAAGATGAATGCTGGGATCCAGCAATGCTCTTGCATAAGTGGCTGGTGGCTCACCTGAAAGAACTAATTATGTCTAAAAAAGAAATCAGGAATTTGTTTTGATTAGATAATACCTGTAATCCGAGGCATATTCAGGATCCTGATCTTAGTATTGTGGTTTAAAACCAACAAAGCAAAGGGAAAATTGCATGAGACTTTTACTCCCAGTTTAGAGCAAGAACAAAGATTGAAGTAGAGCTGTGGCTCAAGAGCTAGAGTGCTACCTTGAGCAAAGAAAAGCTAAGAGAAAGCTCCAGGTCTTGAGTTCAAGGCCAGGAATGAAAGAAGGAAGGTAAAAAAAGGGAAGTATGTGAGGAAGGGAAATATATAAATGAAAGAGAGAAGGAACTAGAAATTTAAAACTAGAGAATATTTAAAAGTCATCAGTCTCTCTAAGAAAACTGTTGGAGTATGGGTTCTATATGTGGTGAACTGGAAGCCCAGCAGTGACTTGTTAACCAAAGAGTCACCATGATGAGGAAAGGATAGAAATCTGCATGAGCCTCTTAGCGGATGGAGTCACAGAAGAGAACCTCAGCTCCCATCCCATAGTTAGAAGTATATAGAGATGGGGAAGTTGGCATCACCTTGATGTCATTGTGTCCATGGAGACTGGAAGCCATGGCTCTGTGAAAGCACAATGTTCTGGTTACTGAGCTGAGAGGCTGAGGAGAGCCAAGTCCTGGCCATGAAGAAATCAGGGTGGCAGCAGAGCAACTCTGCTGCAGTGTGTGCCTGCTTGGCTGTTCTTATTCTGTGGTGGATCAGGCCGGAGCGGGTGATAGTAACTGTTTTGTGGTCACAAGCCCTTCACCAAGAGCTTCCTCTGGGATCCTCATAAGCTACAGGATGGCTGGTGGTGGGATGTGTGTGGGGTGGAAGTGACAGAGGGATGGACGCATGGCAAGGTGGGTGAAGAGATGAGAGGAATGATGAGAGCCCAGTTCATTGGTTGCCAAGGTTAATGGGTGGGAGGTAGAGAGGCATGATGGAGGAAAGATGGAGGCAGGGGAAGGTGGTGACAGAGTGAGGCCATCTGTAGTGCCAGCCTGGCCATCATCTGAAGCCCATAGGCAGCTTCCTGATCCCTCACTTTGTCCTGCTCCTTGTGGAGGGAATGTCACGTGTACCCAGAGCTAGGAGTGGGGCAATGTTAGTAGCACCTGGAGAACCATTGACCTCTACCTGGTTGAGGGGTGGTTAAGGCTCCCATGCTGGGTGGCCTGATAGCTATGGAACATATCTCTCCTTAGCTACCACAGTCAGTGGTTGCTCTCCATCTAGGGTTAGGGCACCTGCTCAGCCATCAGGACACCCCATGCCAGGACAGAGGCCTACAATTCAGATGGCAGCACAGGGGTGAAGATGATCTCACCGTAGCCCTAGTTACATGGCTGTCCCTGCATGCAGGACAGGATGATCTGGGGGAAGATGTTCTCTGTGTTTTTCCACAGCCTATCCCGGCCTCTTCTTGTGTCTGATTAGACCAAGAGAGTACCAGGTTCCCTCTCATAGTCCTGGTTCTTTTTCTTTTACAGTCATAAGGCTTGAACTCAGGTCCTGGGTACTGTCCCTGAGCTCTTTTGCTCAAGGTTGATGCTCTACCATTTAAACCATAGTGCCATTTCCAGCTTTTCCTTTTCATGTGGATCTCTGATATCTCCAGTGCTGTGCCTGCAGGGAGGCACTCACCCCACAGACAGAGAAACCTCTGCCGTGACTTTGACTGCCCACAACCCTCACACCCACTCCTTGCACATGCCTCGACTCCAGTTTTAGCTCCTCTTAGACTGGGTGTCTAACCTACCCCTTCCTACACTCACTAAGGGTCTACAATTGTCTTCCCAGGGTCCTTTCTTCTGCCAGCCAGAGTACAGACTGTGCACATCTTGACGATCACAGAGCTCAAAGACAAAGGCTGAGATGCAGAAGGGGGTGACCCAGTAGCTGCACAGGGCCCATGGATCATCCTGTGCATCCCCCAGCCTGTGACTTCCCCCACCCCCTTGGCAGGGAAGCTCCATGCCCACATCCTGATCCCTGGTCCCCTCCAATTCCATTCTCCCTTGGATTTTGCAGACTGTCTACCATCAGGATCTAAAATTCTATTCATCACTTTATGTCCTTATCACTGATTTGCTACTTTGGCAGGATCTCCCCGTACCTGGAGAGTGGGCATGTCATGTACTCTCTGTGGAGAAGGTGCCCCAGGAGAAGAAATATGCACTTCATGTGAGTATTGGACAGGGCAGGAAGGCTCCCTAGGATCAGAAGCCACAGGAGGGGTGCAGATGGGGGAATGCTAGGGGCCCCAGGGGACAGTGGGAGTTAGGGCACAGTTGGTTCCTTCTGCAGGGTTGACACCGCTTCACAAACCCAACAGAATGAGGTTCACATTACAGATGTCAGAGACAGTGCAGATTGCCAATGGGCGCAGGGGTCACTGTCACCCCCAGATGCTGGCTGCATGCTGGGATGCACGCAGAGATGTTTTCAAGATCAGATAATGAGGATGTTGCAGGGTGTAACCATTCTTTTCAGATGGCTCTCTACCTCTCTTGAGCTTCATCTCTATCTTTGGCTTTTTCTTGGCAGTTAACTGGAAATGAGAGTTTCATGGACTTTCCTTTCTGGACTGGCTTCAAACAGAAGCTATGCACAGTTTTCAAACCATACCCTACTGAAGAAGGGAAGCTTGATCTGGTGCTTAACTGGGTTGCACTTTGGCTCCGTTTGCTATGCCTCACGGGAGGGGGCTCATCATTTGTAGACTAAGATCTCATGACCTTCAAAGCCAAATGCTACCTGAAAGTTCAGGGTCCCAGCCTATGTGTTGGGCCTGGGTGAATACATTCTCTGTTATGCTGGGTCATCAACCCATGTTTTAAGCTATCTGGAATTAGGCAGTGCCACATTTAATAAGAACATCTGCCAGAGATTGTCACCTCATGAAAGTAGATTCTAAATTTGTATTCCTTTTCCTGTGGTGGAGAAATCCCCTCCAAGTTAGACAGGCTCACATCCACCTGCAGGTCACACTCCTAATGCACCCTTGAGTGTCCTCATGGTATTGGGATCTAAGTTTGTAGGGAATGCTGGTTTAGTCCATGAATTAGCTGGACAAGTGATGACAAACGTGTTATGGATTAATATGAGAACAATTTAAGAAGCCCTGGAGGAGCATCAACCTGACCCTCTGTGGTGCTATAAATCTGATAGGATGTTCCAGACTGAGAAACAATCACATGGCTTTGTGTTTGGCATCCAGACAAGTGAGTGCATGTCTTAGCTGTCAGCCAATACAGAGGAGGACATGAATAAGTGGGTGGAAAGCATCTGTCAGACCCCTGTCTGGGGGCAGATGGAGAGAACATAGGAAGGTAGATACCATGGCTGTGGTGGGGCCAAAAAAAAGGGTAAAAGAGGCAAAGGAACCAGGTACTGGTAGCTCAAGACTGTCATCCTAGCTACTCAGGAGTTTGAGATCTGAGGATCACAATTCAAAGCCAGCCCAGGACAGAAACTCCATGAGACTCTTATCTGCAATAAACTGCTGAATGCAAGAAGTTCAAGCTCAGTGACAGCATCCAGGCCTAGCGTTCAAAACCCAGGACCGGCAGAAAAAAGTATCAAAGGACAAGAAGCTGGCCAAAAGTTAGAGGGACTCTATCTTGACAAACAATACAATGGTAAGTTGCACTCAGAAGACTTGCACAAAATCTGGAAATGCCTGAGACCTATCTATGTATGTTTCCTGTTTGTCTAAATACATATGTTTATGCATTTATATATTAGTATAGAGAGACAGATCAATACATATGACTATACATATATACATAGCCAGACACTTATGGGTGGCTGGTATAGAGTGTGAGACTTTGTGTTTGTGTTTTGTGGATGGCTATCTCTGTTTAAGAAAGGTAGAAAATATGTAAATATCTTTAAAAAAACTTGATAAAATATAGAGAGACATAAGCTCTTGAGGGAATCTGAAATGACAAGATTATTCACAGGCACGTTTATCCTTATGGATTCCTCAGCAAGTTTTAGTTTTTTTCATTATTTTCTTTCTTTTTTTGAACCAGTGCTAAGGATTTCTCTCAGGGACCAGGTGCTGCCAATTACTAATTTTCTCATGGCTGATACAAGAGGAACTGAGCCACAGTTCCACTTTTGCCTTATTTATTCGTGCTTAACTGAAGATAAAGATTTCTATCAGTGACTTTCTTTCAGGGGCTGGATTCTAACGAGGATTCCCAGACCTCAGCCTTCTCTTTACCTGCAATTAACAATATGAGAACCCAGCACTGGGTTCCAATGCACAGGGCAAGAAATTGAGTGAATCTCTCAACTCCAACTAGCTATAATAAGCTAGAAGTGAAAGACCAATACCTTTGAGGAAAAGATGCTGAGGGTTATCACACAGGCCCTATGAGTAAGCCCTAAACCCTGTACACATGTGTGCATGCACACATTGGCAGATACACACACACACACACATGCACACACACAATATCTCAGGCAATATTGTATTTTGAATTAATATCCAAAGATTGGCCAACAGGATAACAAGTAATAAAATCTGTTTTTCTTGTCTACATTGAGGGAAAGGGATAAGTCACAAGATGCACAAGCGAAGAATTCAGAGGCAAATGCTGTGAGTGAATAACTTGTAAAAAGCACATTTCTTTTCTTTTCTTTTCTTTTGTTTTTTCTGCCATTCCTGGGGCTTGAACTCAGGGCCTGAGCACTGCTCTTGGCTTTTCCCAAGTCTAGCCCTCTGCCACTTGAGCCACATTGCCATATGGATTCTTATATCTGTGTGATATTAAGGACTCAAAACTAGATCTTCATGGATGCTAGGCAAGCACTCTACCACTGGGCCAAACTCTAAACCCCGATAAAGTATTTATAAATAGTCATCATCATCATATCAAAATATCCTTTCTCCTACAAAGAATGAACACTTATCTATGTCTGTAAGACTTTTTTTTATGTCACCAATGCTTCTGTGATTTTCCCACTTGGATTTTTACAGATGACAGCACAGATATTCATCAGGAAGAAAAATAGATTAGGATACAGAAACCTAACAACGTCCTAGTAGATTGAAGTGAAAAATATGTGCAAGATGGCCTGGGTGTTTCATCTATTTGTAGAGTGCTTGGCTACCACACAAAAAGACTCCGGTTTGATTCTGCAGTACCATATACATAGAAAACGCTGGAAGTGGTGCTGTGGCTTGGTGGGACAGCTATAGCCTAAAGAAAGCCTAAGAACAATGGTCAGGCTCTGAGGTCAAGTCCCAGGACTAGCAAAATAAAATGTGCAAGAGGCAAAATGCAAGCTGAGAAGGCACTGTGAAGCAAAATGTCTTGTGAAGGGTAAGGGGAATAGTGACAGTTAAGCTTGGATCTTACCTAAGAAAGGCTCCTTGAGCCTGAGAACAGGCTAGCACTTACGCATAGTTAATGACTTGTGATTTGAACAAAAAGGTGTGCTGTTTACTACATCCATATGTGAGGTGGGAAGGGAGATTCAGCCTCCAGTATGTCTTTGGGGAGGTCTTCTGTGAGCAAGGAGCTTTGGTCATTGGGCCTTGAAAGGTGACCCTACCTCCCTCACAATGGAACAGAATATGGAACCCTGGTAACTAAGCCACTGTATGTGAAAACCAGCTAAAGCCAGCTCCCTTGGCCTGTGGCTCAGGAACCAGAAAGATGTTGCTGTGCTGTTGCCAAAGGTCAGGAGGCTCGCATCTCAGGCATGAGAGTTATGGATGTCTCACGTGAAGAAGTAGATGCTGGATCAGTGCCAAGCCAAAATTCCAGTGTATCAGGCATTTCTCTAGGAGGAAAGCCAGGAAACTCCAGGGCAACTCAGATGAGGTATATTGAGAGGAAACCTATTTGAACCCATAATCCTGCCCACACACTACAACCTTCTTGTGTGCTTTCAAGTGACTATACTCAGATTAGAGTGTGTCATTTCCAATCTACTCTATTCCAATTCCTCAGTGTGAAGTGTGGTCCCATTCCTACTTTCGAAATATCCACTGTTTTACCAACATAGTGTGATGGTAAGTCAGCTCAGACTCTGAATGAGCCTTGTAACCTATGGATCCTGGAGGAAGGCCTGTTGGAGATGCTGCTGACAAATCTGATCCCTGCCTACGAGAAAGGTGATCTCTTTTATGTGGGAAACTTCCTGCACAATTTCAAATAGTGGAGGACAATGTAGTAGTTGCTGGAAATTTTCTTGAAAAAGTGAGTGTTCCCCCTCCAAACCCAAGTTTGCTCACCCCTCCTGGCCAAGTCTTGGAAAACTTGGCTCCTCTCTGAGCCTGGTTCACTGGGGTGTTCACAGGGGAGCTAAACATGATACAAGTGCACAAACTACTTTATTATGACTGGGACACCATGCCATTTATTTCCCTCACAAGCTACTGGAGTCTCAACAGTGTGCTTACTGAGAAGTTGGATTTCAGGCATGAGTAAGTGGCTCCCAACTGCAGCCCTCACCTAGGTGACATCCTAGGAAATCCCATTTCCCAGTAAGAAATGAGGTGTCAGTACCAATGGCGGAGGCCTGTGAAATACTGGAGTCAGAGGAAAAGCTGGGGGCTGAATCACTTTTGAGCCATCAGGGAGGGATTGTGATAGCTTTGCCTGTTAGAACCTGAAAGCATTTACATTTTGGTGTGTGGTCCAGTGCTGCCACTTGAACCTGAACCCAGGTCTAAATGCCATCCCTTTGGTGTTCAAAAATTAGCACTGTACCATTTGAGTCATAGGTCAAGTTCTGGCTTTTTGCTGCCTAATTGAAGACAAGTGCCTTTAGACTTTTACTGACTAGACTGGCTTTCCACTGTGATCTTCAGAGCTCAGCCTGCTGGATGGCTAAGATTAGAGGAATGAGCATTTAGTTCTTTATTTAGAGCATTCACTTATTGATTTATTTAGAGCATTTACTTAGTTAATTTAAGGTGCGTTTACTTTGGACAGATGCATAGAGGCCTCTCTCAGAAGCTTTTGGAAGTGGGGTGTAAAAGTCATCCTGTTCTCGAGTGTTTCTTATCCCCCTCCCAGCACATAAGTGCACATCTCTGCAGGACAGCCACAGCATTAGAGTCCTGCAAGAAAGGGGCTTTGGTAGAAGGCTCAGGATGGAGAGAGAATGCTCTCACTTTCCTTGTACCGAATGTGCCCACAGCATCATGTGTTCCATCTATATGATGTGAATGGACTTCTACCCCAGTGATTTCTACGAGTTCAAAAACTGCCACACCCTGACACAACTCAAGCTCTATATGAGGATCCACATGCCGGCTTTGGACCTGCTCTTCTAGACACATACTTTTTGACCAGCTCGAGGAATGTGCGACCAGTAAGACCAAGAAAAATTAGAAGTCCTGGTGTGGGTGCCTCAGAGCCTGTGAGTAGGAAGCCCATGTGGTCTAGATATTGGTTGGCCCTTACTTCTACAGAGCTTGGCAAAATGCCCTTTATGGGTGGTGTCAGCCAGGTAATGTCTGTCCTCTGAAAGGACTCAGGAATAAGCACTCATTAGAAAGACCCTACACCTCCTCAGTGTTCAGTCCAAACTCCAGTTCTACAGGTTCCTCCATTAGATACTCATGGAAGTTGAGTGACACTTCAACTTGCAGTGTCCACTCTGTCCACTCTGTACCTATTTCCATTCTTAGGTTTGGGTCATCGTGGAAGAGCTTATCCTGAATTCCGGATGAAAAACCCACCAATGGAGCTGGTGACTGATGGAGACTGAGAATCATCACTGCACTCCAGAAAGCATGGGCCTTCTGTAGAAATTACCAAACAGGTTTAGAGTCCTGTGGATATACCTTTTGCTCTGAACCCCATGTGTGACACAGTTGAACTTGCAGATACTATGGGGGAAGAAAAAGAGCAGCCAGATTTCCTTCCGTTTCCTTTCACACTCCACCCAGAGTCAGTCCATCTGAGTCAGAGTAACACTCCACTTATTGTGCAAGCTGAAGGGTCACACACTGGGCTCATGGAAAATATCCCCATGGGAAGCAGCAAGTGTACTCTCAATACTGGATTCATTGGAGGAAAATGAATCCATCCTCACAGAATATCCAGACCCATCCATCTCACTAAAAGAGACTCAATCTCCATTCGACAAACCAGAATCCATCCCCCTCTTAACTCAGGAAGGACATTCTGTTTCTCATGAGGAAGGAGACCATTCTGAGGACTCTGAAGTAGAATTACTGTCTGAAGGCAACTTGGAGTCCAGTCTGGATTTAGAGCTTCCCTGTCCCCTTCCTAAAAAGACATCTCTTTATCTTGCTCTCATGATTCTTGTCAAGTATTCATTGTATTTACTTTGCTAACTATTAAACTCTCATTGTTAATATTATGGTGTGCAGTTCTTCAGTCCTTATTATACTGTGTTTTATTTTCCACTTAGAATGTGAGACCTCAGACACCTAGGTCCTGGGTGGGCCAAAAACCAGACAGGTCTGGTCCCATAGAAGACAACCTTATTTGATATACAGGGAACTATGAAATGCATGGAATCACCAGGAATCCAGGCCAGGCCTCCATGGAAAGACAAGTCAGCTACCAAAGCTTAAGGACAGAGCAGATGCCTGGAAATGTGTTTTGTCAATCGGGAGAAGTGCCAGAGTAACTGTAATATTATGTGGGACTCTGTTCTGTGAGTTCAAGTCTGTTTATATATCCATTGTGCTTTGTACAAATATGTAAGAAAATTAAAACTCCACAATAGCATCAAAAATCTACTTTGGCTTTGAATGTGGCCTAGTTGTAGAGTGCTTGCCTAGTATACAAGAAGACCTTGATTCAATTCCTCGGCACTGCATACACAGAAAAAGCAGATGGGGCACTGTGGCTCAGGTGTCACAGTGCCACCCTTGAACAAATGTGGCCAAGGACAGTTCCTGGTCCCTCAGTTCAAGCCCCAGGACCAGCCAAACAAGAAATCACACCATTTTCCACACATTTGGAAATAAATCTGTTTTATCTAACCCTACTTCTTTTTTGCCAGTCCAGGGTGTGTGCCACCAAGCCAAACTACTGGCCCCCAACCTTACTATTTTGAATCATTTAATTTTTTTATATAATCATATTTCATGCTGTCTGTATTAATACCATAAACAGTATGCTTAGTGTAATAATGTTAAAGGTAAAACATAAGAAATTAATAACTAAAATTCCTTTTTTATTAGTTTTATAGCATTACTACAATTTTATGAGAAAAATTACCTAGAATGTTTATTTTAGAGTTCAAGTAATCCATTTTGATAAATATATCAATCTACATCATTCATTTGAACACATTTTAAACTATTTTTTTCAGGAATGAAAATACATATATATTTGTTGTAAATGAAATTTATGACTTGGGGGGAAGGGAAAGAGAAAAGGGGGGAGGGGGTAACAGTGTTTACAAGAAATGTACTCATTACATATGTAACAGCAATCTCTTTGTATATCACCTTGACAACAAATTTTTTGAAAAGTACAATAAGTTTAAATGTCTACTTTGGGCAGAATTTTTTTTTGCCAGTACTGGGCTTAGACTCAGGACCTGAGCACGATCCTTGTTTTTGTTTTTGTTTATTCTTAAGGCGCAAGTTCTATCACATGTGCCACAGCACCACTTTTATCTTTTTTTATCTATGTTGTGCTGAGGACTTGAACTTGGGTCTTCATTCATGGTCGGCAAGAACTCTTCCACTAGGCTTAACTTATGGCCCCAGTGGGAAGGAAGTTTTCCATAAAATATGTAGGAAATATGTACACTAAGGAAAAGCCATCAAAAATAGAAGAAAAATTATATACTTAGATAACGACATGCCAGTATTATGGCAGATCTCTGTAATTCTAGCTTCAAGAGTGGCCTATTTGGAACGGGAGTTGGCTGGCTGAAGTAAAGTGCTATCCTTGAGCAAGCCCTAGGACAGTGCTCTGGCCATGAGTTGAAGCCATAGGACATGCAAAAAATAATAATTTAATGCCCGTGACTGGTGGCTCACCCTGGTAACCCTAGCTACCCTGGAGGATCGAGGTTCAAAGATGGCCCAGGCATAAAAATCTGTGAGAATCTTATTTCCAAATAATCCAGAAAATTCAAAATGACAATGTGCCTCAAGTGGTAGAGCTCTTGCCTTGAGCTGAAGAGCTTAAGGTAAACATCCAGGCCCAGAGTTCAAGCCCCATGAGTGAAAAAAAGAAAAAGAAAAAGAAAGCCCTTATCTAAGGCTGGAGTGCACACTAGTGGTAGTTTGCTTGCCTAGTATGCACAAAGCCCTGTGTTCAATTACTCTGTACCACTTACACCTAAAAAAATAAGCTGGAAATGACCTCGAGAAGGTTGAGTTCTGAGGATCACAGTTCAAAGCCAGGCCAGACACTAAAGTCCATGAAACTGTTACTTCCACTTAAGCACCAGAAAACCAGAAGTGACACTGTGGCTCAAGGTGTTTCAGGTTGTAGCCTTGAGCTGAAGAGCCCAGGGACACTGCCCAGGTGCACAATTAAAGTCTTACAACCAAAAGAGAGAGAGAGAGAGAGAGAGAGAGAGAGAGAGAGAGAGAGAGAGAGAGGGAGAGAGAGAGAGACAGAGAGAGACAGAGACACAGAGAGAGAGACAGAGAGAGAGACAGACAGACAGGCAGACAGACAGAGACAGACAGAGACAGAGAGACAGAGACAGAGATATCAAACAGTCAGGCACTGCTGGCTGAAGCTTGTAATTCTAGCTACTATGGAGGCTGAGATTGGAGGATCTTGGTTCAAAGCCCAAAGCCAGCCTAGACACATATGTTTTTGAGACTTACATCACCAATTAACTACCAGAAATCAAAAATGGAGCTGTAGAGGAAGAGCACTAGCCTTGAGCTGAAGAGCTCAGGGACAGTGTCCAGGCCCAAAGTCCAAGCACCATGACGAATCGATAATAAAAAAAAGAAGATAGCTAATAGTAATGATGAATAATTTTGGGCTGGGAGTTTGGCCTAGTGGTAGAGTGCTTGCCTAGCATGCACGAAGACCTGGGTTCAATTCCTCAATACCACATACATAGAAAAATGCTGGAAGTGGTGCTGAGGCTGAAGTGGTAGAGCCCTAGCCTTGAGAAAATATAAGGACAGTGCTCAGTCCCTGAGTTCAAGCCCAGGACTGGCCAAATCAAAAGTAGTAGAGCACTGGCATTGAACAGAAGATCTGAGGAACAGCCCAGGCACAGAGTTCAAGCACCGCAAACAACAACAACAAAATCTATGAAATGGCAGTGGTGGTTTTAAGCTAAGCAAAAATAGAGTAGAAACTGGTAAAATACATATTTGTGTGTAAGCAAAATAGCCAGACTTATGCATTAGAACAGGGTAGCAACTTGAAAAAAAATTTTGTTTTCCATCTCACTAGGTCCTGTCTCTTAATTTATTCAAGTAACTAAAATGCTGGGTTTTATAATCATTGCTCTGAATATTAGAAAATCATAACATCTCTCATTAACCAACAAACACCAGGAACTGGGGCTTCGTTCAAATGGCAGAGTATCAGGCAAGAGAAGAAAAAATTGAAGTAAGAACTTGAAGTTCTTGATCCAGAACCTGCATAGTAACAGAGCAGCAGCCTGGTGATGGTACCTCACACCTATAATCTTAGCTACTCAGGAGGCTAAGATCTCAGAATCAAAGTTTAAAGCCAGCCAAAGTACCCAGTTAACTGCCAGAAAAACCAGAAGTGGCACTGTGGCTCACAGATTAAAGCACTAGCCTTGAGCTGAAGAGCTCAGGGACAGTGCCCAGGCCCGGAGTTCAAGCCCCACAATTGACAAAAATCAAACAAGCAAACAAAACTCACAAAGAAGCCTGCAGACCACAGTGGTTCTCCTGAATCTCTTCTCTATGGGGATCAGGAAACATTTCACTTTTTCTGTCTCTTCCCATCTCAACATTCATACTAAAATAAGACTGTGTTTGAAGTTTCAATTTATAAAAATGTTTTTCATGAAGCACCCTGAAATATTCATCGCTTATATCTCAATTTAAGATAGTTGATTTGGGGCTGCATTGGTAGAGTGCTAGCCTTGAGCAGAAAAGGTCAGGGATAGAGCTGAAGCACTCAGTTGATGACCTAGTGCGAACACACAAAAGAAATTATGCACTTTATACATATTTTCTAAATTCTAAATGAATTTTTCAGTCTGTATAAATATAGGGTACAATCTTAGAGTTGTTTTGATTTGCATTTCTTTTATGACCAGAGATGTTGAGCATTTCTTCATGTGTCTATAGGCCATTTTTGTTTCTTCTTCAGAGAAGACTCTCTTTAAGTCTTTGGCCCATTTTTTAATGGGATGGTTGTTACTTTGGAGGTTAGTTTTGGAGTTATTCAATTTTTTGAGTTGTTGATATATTTTAGATATGAGGCCTTTGTCCGTTGTTTGGTTGGTGAAGATCTTCTCCCACTCTGTAGGCTTCCTGATTACTTTACTAGCTATGTCCTTTGCCATACAAAAGCTCTGCAGTTTAATGCAGTCCCACTTATCCAGCCTTTCTCTTATTTGTTGTGATTCTTGGTCCTTATTAAGAAAGTTTTGACCTGTGCCAAGGAGGCCTAGTGCATCTCCTATTACTTTCTGTAGAGTTTTCAATGTCTCAGTTTTTACCTCCAGGTCTTTGATCCATTTGGAGTTAATTCTAGTGCAAGGTGACAAAGAAGGATCCAGCTTTAGTTTTCTGCAGGTGCTTAACCAGTTCTGCCAGCACAACTTGTTGAAGAGGCTGTCTTTCTTCCATTCTATTTTTTTGGCTCCCTTGTCAAAAATTAGGTGGCCATAGGTCTATGGTTTAATATCTGGGTCCTCAGTTCTATTCCATTGGTCTTCAGGCCTGTTCTTGTGCCAGTACCAAGCTGTTTTGAGAATTATAGCTCTGTAATAGAGTCTAAAGTTTGGAATTGAAATTCCTCCAGCGCTGTTCTTTCTGCCAGGAAGGGTTTTTGCTATACGGGGTCTTTTATTTTTCCATATGAAATTTTGGATTGCCTCAGCTAGAAAGGCCAGGATCAGGAAAACGAATGAGAACAGATGCTGGAGGGGATGTGACCAGGAGGGATCACTACTACACTGTTGGTGGGAGTGCAAACTCGTTCAACCACTGTGGAAAGCAGTGTGGCAGTGCCTCAAAAGGCTAAACATAGAACTCCCCTATGACCCAGCAATTCCACTACTTGGCATTTGCCCAAACACCCAGAAGCAAGGACATACTAAACCCACTAGCACAACTATGTTCATTGCAGCACTATTCACCATAGCAAAGATATGGAACCAACCTAGATGTCCCTCAGTTGATGAGTGGATCAACAAGTTGTGGTATTTGTACACAATGGAATTCTATGCTCCTGTCAGAAAGAATGACATTGCCCCATTTGTTAGGAAATGGAAAGACTTAGAAAAAATCATATTAAGTGAAGTAAGCCAGACTCAAAGGAACTTAGGCTCAATGGTATCCCTCATTCATCATAATCAGTAGAAACCTTGGGCTCTACTAGCAGAGACTTGCAATAGAGCAAAATCTTGACACATAAGGACATATAATGTGAAACTAATTGAAAGGACCTCCAGGATAGTGAAACAAAAGCCATATAATGAATGATTGTTGTCCTTAATGTACTATGTTGTCTCTCATCTCCTTTGCTGTCCCTTGGTTATCTCATATTGGTATAGTATCTCACTTTGTTATCTGATATATTGAATTTATTTGTATTTGGATATTTGAAATTTGATAGGGTACCAAGACATGTGAAAGGCTATCAATATATGTGAATTAATGCACCTTCTATCTGGCAAATATCATGTAACCCTTTTGCTAATTACAATAAAAAAATGCAAAAAAAAGGAAAGCAGAAAATGGTTCTGTCACTCTAGTGGTATAGCACAAGCCTTGAGAAAGCCCAAGGACAGTGCTCAGGCTCTGAGTTCAAACGCCAGGACTGGCACACAATAAAAAAGGATGAGTAAATGGAGTAAATCTAGTGTAAATTTGTTATGTATAATTTTCTCTTAAAATTTCTAAAAGATTTTTATTATTGTCACTGAAAAAGTACCCAGATATTTTAATTGCCTAGAGCTGTATATATATGTATATATAATGTACATTTATGCATATGTAAATATTCACACACATGTATACCACAATTTTGTCAATGAAAAATGTATGAAAAGTAAACTAAAATGAATATTTTGTTTTTAGGATTGAATGATCCATCTCATATAAATACATTTTAGTCTTTAAACAAAAAAATAAATAAATAAATAAATAAATAAATAAATAAATATAGGGTACATTCCTTGTTACTTAAGTAAGATTGCTCTTTTTTTTTCTTTTTGCCAGTCCTAGGGCTTGGACTCAGGGCCTAGACATTTTCATTGGACTCGCTTGCCCAAGGTGAGTGCTCTGCCTCTTGAGACACAGCGCCACGTCTAGCTTTTTTCTGAGTATGCGGTACCGGTGAATAGAACCTAGGTCTTCATGCATTCTAGGTGAGCACTCTACCATTAGGCTACATTCCCAGGCAGTGAGATTCCTCTTACAGTCATTGTATGTTCACAGAGTTTGATCTCACACCCTGTAGGGCCCTGGTTGGCTTTGACCTGTGATCCTAAGCCCTGAGCCTCCTAAGTAGCTGAAATTAAGTTGTGAGCCAGCATGATGGCTTCCATTCTTTTTTCTACAAAAATATATGTAGTTATCTAAAATATATCTATAGCTGAAAAAAATGAATCTCTCCCAAACAAATCTTCAAAGAAACAACCATCCTATTAAAAGGTGGGCTAAAGACTTAAAAGAGTATTCTCTGAAGAAAAAATTAAAATGGGCTTTAGACACATGAAGAAATGCTCCATATCTCTAGCAATAAGGGAAATGAAAATCAAAACAACTTTGAGATTCCACCTGACTCCAGTCAGAATGGCCATTATCAAAAAATCTAATAAGAGATACTGGTGGGGAAGTGACCAGGGGGGATCACACCAACACTGTTGGTGTGAGTGTAAACTCATTCAACCACTAGGGAAAGCAGTGTGGTGGTTCCTCTAAAGACTGAACATAGAGCTCCCCTATGATCCAGTAAATCCACTACTTGGCATCTACCCAATTGTCCAGAAAAAGGGCATACTAAAGCCACTAGCACAATGATGCTCATTGCAGCACTATTTACCATAGCAAAGCTATGAAACCAACCCAGATGCCACTCAGTAGATGACTGAATCAAGAAGATGTGGTACTTACATACAATGGAATGCTATGCTGCCATCAGAAGGAATGACATCGCCCCATTTGTAAGGAAATGGAAAGACTTGGAAAAATTCATATTAAGTGAAGCAAGCCAGACCCAAAGAAACATAAGCTCAATGGTTTCCCTCATTTGTAATAATTAGTTCACATCTAGGACTCTCCTAGCAGAGGATTACAATAACTCAAAAACCTAGGTATATAAGGTCATATAGGATGAGACTAAATGAAAGGATCTCTAGGATATGGGAACAAGAGCTATATCTTGTGTCATCGTTGCTCTTAATCTTGTGTGATTTTTGTCCTTAATCTACTATGTTACTTCTCATCTCTTATTTTGCCCTTTGGTTAATGTCAGATTGTTACTGTATCTGATTTTTTCCCTGGCATATTGTATATATGTTAATTTGTTTATGTCAAATAGGAAAGGGAAGGGGGGAAACAAGATGATTGGGAAGGGGAGGGGAGAGGGAACTGGGGACAAAAACATGTGGAGTGGAATAAATGTGTGAGAAGTAATGCAGTCCACTACCTGTAAATGTAATCGTAACCCCTCTATACATTACCCTGAAAATAAAAAAGAGACTATAAAAATATCTGTAGAAAATGAGGCTGGATGATGGAAACAACCAGATGCCCTACTGCAAAAAATGTGATACACACACACACACACACACACACACACACAATGGAATGATACATAGCCAACCGACAAGATAAAATAATGGCATTCTCGGGGAAGTGGATGAAAAGGAAAAAAATCATATTAAGTGAAGTAAGCCAAACTCAAAGGAACATAGGCCCAAGAGTCTCCCTCATTTGTCAAATTCAGTAGAAACCTTGGGCTCTGCTACCAGAGATTTACAATAGAACAAAATCTAGAGACATCGTGACAAGTAGTATGACACTAAATGTTAGGACCTCCAAGATGAAGAAACAAAACTCATATAATGAGTGATTGTTGTCCTTAATGAACTATGTGATCACTTATCTCTTTTGCTATCCCTTGGTTATATCATATTGTTACAATATTTCACCTTGTTTTCTGATATATTTCATATGTGCCTAATTGGTTATTTGAAATTGGATAGGGAAGGGGGGAAATGAACATGAGTGGGGGTACGGGAAGGGAAATGGGGACCATATCATTACATGGGTTATCAAAGTTTGAGAAGTATTGCACCTTCTATCTGGTGAATATAATGTAACCCTTCTATAAATTACAATAAAAATAAATACATAAAAAGAAGATCTGCATAGAAAAAAAAATAATGGCATTTTTGGGGTAGTGGATGAAATTAGAGTGAATCCTGTTGAGTGAGATAAGTCAAGACCAAGGAACAAAAGGTACATGGTATCCTAAATATATGGATATTAGTTTCAAACAGTAGTAGAGCGATGATTGAATAGTTGATACCCAAAGTTCTGGACATAATTTTGGAGATATAAACATAACTACATAGACATATAAATCTAGGATAGACTATACACTCTATAGACATGTGGTTTATTATAGATTAATCTGTATCTATGACATACAAAGACTCAGCTTAATTTTTACTATATTCTAAAATTTATGTGCCAGTGATTGTATAGAGATTCCCTTCTTGAATACTTGTTGGTTAAACATGACATTTGAAATATGATGTAAAATTCAATGTTAATAAATTTTTTTAAAAAAAGAGGCTAGAGGTAAATACCACTAATGTACTGGCTCTAAGTGGTACAGAAATTTTCTTAATGAATCAAGGAGTTTTATTACATCTTTATGCAATTATTTTAGTTCTGAGTGTTCTACACTCAAAGATACTTCTGGAAAGATGATATAGCGGACTGTGTAGATGGTATGAAGACATACTGGCCTAAACGTAGAATAAAGCATTGGTAAGTGGCTGTTAGCTGTCCAGATTCTACTGGAATATGTGGAATGAATTTATTAAGCACAATGCAGGCTCTTAGTCAGATCAGGATCAAGATTATGTGGTTCCATGAGATGAATGAGGAAAGATCAGAAAAATCTACTAAGATGTCCAGATATACTTTTGAAACTAAGGTATCTGGACTCCTTTTTTTTTTCTTTCTTGGTGGGGAGCTTGAACTTTGGACCTGGGCAAGGTCTCTTAGTTCTTTTTCCTCAAGGCTAATGCTGTACCAGTTTTAGCCACAACTCCACTTAGTTTTTGGGTGGATAAGTGGAGAGAAGGATCTTACAGTTTTTTTGTTTTCGTTTTTTTGCTTGCAAAGGCTTTGAATCACCTTCTCCCTGGCTAGTAGAATGACAATTATGACCCTCCAGCGCCTGGCTAGTGATTTTTTGAAAATTGGACTTTCTTCCAAATCACGTAACTGGTTCCTAGCAAAGTTTTGAAGCCTGACTTAAATGTGACAGATTTTTGTCACTTGGAGACACTCTGTGCTGAACGTTAGAAATCTACCAGCTGAGTCACAGTGGCACTTCCAGTTTTTGTTTATGTGGTGCTGAGGAATGGAATCCAGGGTTTCATACATGCTAGGCAAGCTACATGTTCAGCCCAAGGTTTTATGTTTTGTTTTTTCAGTGTGGTTGCTTCTAAGGTACTGTATCATGTTCTTTCATTTTCTTGCTTTTTACCTCTTTTCTTCTTTTTCCCTTTAGTTTTATTCTCTGTAGTCACTGTGTTGAATTCGGGTACCCTGTGTCTTGTACATAGGTTTATGTGATTTGGGGAAAGGAGAGGTTATAATAAAATGGTAAAAAAAAAAAAAAAAGGGAAAAAGGGTGAACCAATTGAACAGTGATACTTGGAAGACACTAAACGGAAATGAACTGAACAATCTGGGTGGAGAGGGGGCTGAGGGTAGGAAAACAGAGAAAAATGAGGGAGGGGATAACAATTTTCTTAAGAAATGTGTTCATTACTTATGTAACCGTATGCCAACTATATATTGACTTAACAAAAAAAATTAACTTAAAAAATAACTTACCCGGGTATGGTGGCTCACACTTGTAAATGTAGCTACTCAAGAGGCTGGGATCCAAGGATAGCAGTTCAAAGTCAGCCTGGGCACTGAAGTCCATGTGACTCTTATCTCCAATTAACCACCAGAAACCCAGAAGTGGCCCTATGGCTCAAGGGATAGGGCAGTAGTCTTGAGCTGAAAAGCTCAGTGACAAGACCCAGGTGCAGAATTGCAGTCCCATGACTTGAATGATGAATGATACTAGCCAGGCTCTGTGCGCTCACACTTGGAATCCTATCTACACAGAATCAAGTTTGAATCCAGCCCAAACAAATTGCATGATATTCTGATTTACAGTTCATTACCAAAAATCTGGAAGTGGAGCTGTGGATCAAGTGGTAGAACACTAGCCTGAAGCAAAAAAAAAAAACATTTAAGGACAGTTCCCAGGCCCTGGGTTCAAGTCCCAGGACTTGCATAAAACAAACAAAATGTGACGCTGAGTCCTCCATCATTTGGTGTTATAGTTCAATATTCTTGATATGCGTCTTAGAAATTAAGTCCCTAGAAAATACTCTCCCCTGAAATTCTGCTTCATAGCTGATTCATAGAATTTCAGCAGCATTACTATCACCTTCCAGTTAGCATAGCAGTCTACTACTGAAAATTTGAAGAAAACTTTTGAGTAATCCTAATAAATCTGTGTATCATCTGCACACACATCAAATCAGCAGCAGCTATGTTCTACTATTATCTAAATGTATTTAATCCCTTCTTGAGTTAATGAGCCTTAAAGAGTAAAACATATGTAGTAGTTATGAAACTAACAGTCACCATTCTTCTACCTAATATTGTAATATAAGTTTATAAATGCAAGGACTATTCTGAAGTGTGCAGAAGATAGCTTCTAATTATAATATTCTCATGAAGTATATTTTTTAAGAAACATGTTGCTTGCTTTGGGAAAGCAAAGGCAAGGAAAAATGATATAAGTAAGTTCCCTATTTATCAGAAGGAAAATACTATTGGGTTTAGATCAACTTCATTCATTCCGTGCTGATGAAACAAATATTTGCAATTCCTGAGGCCAATCACTTCATTGTGATGCACAACAGCCAGCTTAGATCAATCTTCCAAAAAAGGAAAGGAACAAATGAGAAGCAATTAAGGTTTCCAAAATGAACCAGGTGGTGGTGGCAGCTCACACTTGAAATTCTATCTACTCAAGGCCTGAAATCCAAGGATCTGGATTAAGTCTGTCTGGGATGAAAATATTCCTGTCTGAAACATCATCTCTGTTATCACAGCCCAGCTGATACACTCTGCCCAACAGGTTCCAAACACCAAAGTACATTTCCTATCTGAAATACTAGCAAACGTACTCACACATTATTTCCTCTTTGAGAGATAGTTGAAACATGTACCAGAAACATTTCCCTGGCTTCAGAGTGGAAGTGGAAATATATACTCACTAGAAGCCCATCTAGTAAATTACAGTCAATCATCTTTCCTCACATCTTGTTAGTTAAATTGAACAATGAGTGTTTGGATCAGAAGCGATGTGTATGAGCATACAGGTTGTAAAAGTGCTGTAATCCTCGCTACTCAAGATAAGCTGAGACCTGAGGATTCCAGTTCAAAATTAGCCATGCAATAAATTCCATAAGATTTTTACCTCTAATTAACCAGCAAAAAACAGAGCGTTGATTTGTGCTTAAAATGCCACAGGCCTAAGCTTTGTATAAAAGTGCTAAGGGGTAGCATTCAGGATCCCACTCTCTCCACTCCTTTTTAACATAATACTAGAATTCCTAGACAGTGCAATAAGGCAAGATGCTTACATTTCTCAATGAACTAAAGGCTGTGTATGAGAAACCCACTGCTAGTATTATACTTAATGGTGAAAATCTAAAGCCATTCCCTCTAAAATCAGGAACAAGACAAGGATGCCCACTCTCTCCTCTCTTTTCTAACATAGTACTAAATTTCCTAGGCAGTGCAATAAGGCAAGAAGCAAGCATAAAGGGGATCCAAGTAGTGAAAGAGGAAATAAAACTATCATTCTTTGCAGATGACATGATTATGTATTTAAAGAATCCTATAGTCTCTACTCCCAAGCTCCTTGAGCTGATTCAAAGCTTTGGAAGGGTAGCAGGCCATAAAATCATCCCTCACAAATCAACTGCCTTCCTTTATGCCAATAGTGCGAGGAACGAGGCAATAATCAGGAAAGAAACTCCTTTCACAATAGCCTCAAAGAAAATAAAGTACCTAGGAATTAGCTTAACTAAGAATGGAAAGGACCGGTTAGATGAAAACTTTAAACCCTAAAAAGGACAATAACGCAGAACTAAGGAAATGAAAAAACCTCCCATGCTCCTGGATTGGAAGAATCAACATTGTGAAAATGACAATCTTGCCAAGGCCTATCTACAAATTCAATGCAATACCCATCAACATCCCAATGTCTTTCTTTAAAGAAATAGAAGAGGCAATTCAAAATTTCATATGAAATAATAAAAGACCCCGTAAGCAAAAACACTTCTTAGCAGAAAGAACAGCGCTGGAGGAATTTCAATTCCAAACTTTAGACTCTATTACAGAGCTATAATTCTCAAAACAGCTTGTTACAGGCACAAGAACAGGCCTGAAGTCCAATGGAATAGAACTGCGGACCCAGATATTAAACCACAGACCTATGGCCACCTAATCTTTGACAAGGGAGCCAAAAAAAATAGAATGGAAGAAAGATAGCCTCTTCAACAAGTTGTGCTGGCAGAACTGGTTAAGCACCTGCAGAACACTAAAGTTGGATCCTTCTTTGTCACCTTGCACTAGAATTAACTCCAAATGGATCAAAGACCTGGAGGTAAAAGCTGACACACTGAAAAGTTTACAGGAAGGAATAGGAGATACACTAGGCCTCCTTGGCACAGGTCGAAACTTGCTTAATAAGGACCAAGAATCACAACAAATCAGAGAAAGGCTGGATAAGTGGGACTGCAGTAAACTGCAGACCTTTTGTATGGCAACGGATATAGCTAGTAAACTAATCAGGAAGCCTACAGAGTGGGAGAAGATCTTCACCAACCAAACAACGGAAAAGGCCTCATATCTAAAATATATCAACAATTACAAAAATTGAATCACTCCAAAACTAACCTCCAAAGTAACACCCATCCCATTAAAAAATGGGCCAAAGACTTAAAGAGAGTCTTCTCTGAAGAAGAAACAAAAATGGCCTATAGACACATGAAGAAATGCTCAACATCTCTGGTCATAAAAGAAATGGATATCAAAAGAACTCTAAGATTCCACCTCATTCCAGTTAGAATGGCCAGGATCAGGAAAACGAATGACAACAGATGCTGGAGGGGATGTGGCCAGGAGGGATCACTACTACACTGTTGTTGGGAGTGCAAACTCGTTCAACCACTATGGAAAGCAGTGTGGCAGTGCCTCAAAAGGCTAAACATAGAACTGCCTATGACCCAGCAATTCCAGTACTTGGCATTTACCCAACAATCCAGAAATAAGGGCATACTAAACCCACTAGCACAACAATTTTCTTTGCAGTGCTATTCACCATAGCAAAGATATGGAACCAACCCAGATGTCCCTCAGTTGATGAGTGGATCAACAAGTTGTGGTATTTGTACACAATGGAATTCTATGCTGCTGTCAGAAAGAATGACATCGCCCCATTTGTTAGGATATGGGAAGACTTAGAACAAATCATATTAAGTGAAGTAAGCCAGACTCAAAGGAACTTAGGCTCAGTGGTTTCCCTCATTCGTCATAATCAGTAGAAACCTTGGGCTCTACTAGCAGAGATTTGCAATAGAGCAAAAGGCCATATATAAGGCCATATAATGTGAAGCTAATTGAAAGGACCTCCAGGATATTGAAACAAAAGCCATATAATGAATGATTGTTGTCCTTAATGTACTATGTTGTCTCTCATCTCCTTTGCTGTCCCTTGGTTATCCCATATTGGTATAGTATCTCACTTTCTCATCTGATATATTGAATTTATTTGTATTTGGATATTTGAAATTTGATAGGGAAGGGGGGAAAACCAAGATGGGTGGGGGGTGTGGGGTTGGAGGGAAATGGGTACCAAGACATGTGAAAGGGTATCAATGTATGTGAATTAATGCACCTTCTACCTGGCAAATACCATGTAAGACTTTTACTAATTACAATAAAAAATGAATAAAAAAAGAAAGATGTAGTGTGTGGGGAGGATGATGGGGTCAAATACATTTCTTCTTAGAAATTTACCTCATCTGGTTGCCCTTGATTTTCCTGGCCTTCTTCTTAGAGAAAGGCCTGTTATACTGGATTTGTGGCTTGGCAATGATCTAGCATGTACATCTTCGAGTAAGACATCCACAACTTACATGCCTGAGACCGAGTTTCCTGACCTTTGGCAACAGCACAGCAACATCTTTCTTCCTCCTGAGCCAAAGGCCAAGTGAGCTGGCTTGAGCTGGTTGTTAGTTACAGTGGCTTTGTTACCAGCGTTCCATATTCTGTTCCATTGAGAGGGAGGCAGAGTCACCTTCCAGGGCCCAATGACCAATGATCCTTGCTCACAGAAGACCTCACCAAAGACATACTGGAGGCTGAATCTCTCCTCCAATCTCACAATATACATGTGGATGTAGTAAACAGCACACCTAATTTGTCCATTCCCAATGTCTCCCACTAGGCCCACTACCAATCTGGTCTCAGGCTCAAGGAGACTTTCTTATGTAAGATCCAAACTTAAGGGTCAATATTGCCCTCATCCTTCACAAAACATTTGCTTCACAGTGCCTTCTCTGCCTGCATTTTTCCCCTTGTCGAATTTTTTTTTGTTTTTCCTAGTATTGGGACTTGACCTCAGAGTGTGAACATTGTTCTTGGGCTTTCTTTAGGCTTTAGCTGTCCCATCGAACCACAGCACCACTTGCAGCGTTTTCTATGTATGTGGTAATGAGGAATCAAACCTGAGTCTTTTTGCGTGGTAGCCAAGGACTCTACCACTAGGTCAAACACACAGGGAATCTTGCACATATTTTTGACGTCAATCTACTAGGATATTATTAGGTTTCTGTATCCTAATCAAATTTTTCCTGATGATTAGCTTTGCTGTCATGTGTAAAAAATGCCAGAGGGAAAAACACAGAAGAATTAGTGAAATTTAAAAAAAAGCATTACACACATAGATAAGTGTTCATTCTTTATAGGAGAAAGGATATTTTGATATGATGATGATGACTTTATAATTACTATGTCAGGGGTGAGAGTTTGGCATACTGGTAGAGTGCTTGCCTAGCATCCATGAAGATCTGGGTTTGATTGCTCAGTATCACATAGATAGAATATCTAGATGTGTACTGTGGCTCAAGTGGCAGAAGGCTAGAGTTGATAAAACCCGAGGACAGTGCTCAGGAACTGAATTCAAGCCCCAAGACTGGCAGAAAAATAAAAGAAAATAAAAATGCTTTTTACGAGCTAATTCACTCACAGCATTTGCTTCTGAAATCTTCGCTTCTGCTTCTTGTGAAATACCCCTTTCCCTCAACGTAGACAAGAAAAACAGATCCATCCCATGGTCCACTGTGAGGCCACTGATTGGGCTAAGAGCTAGTCGTGCAGCAACACATAAGTTTTATTCTAATACTTTCCAAACTTTGTACTCAAATATGCTACCTACTTACCAACTTAGGTCAGTTATCCTTATGCTATACCTTTTCTTCATTACTGCAATATTCTTACACTCCTACGTTCATCCTTTTGTACCTCCCCTGACCTCTCTCATTCTTTTTTTCTATCTCTGGACCTCTGCTCGTCTTTCAACCCTTATAATGCACAGATGTATACTTGATGGCTGTTGAGCAATATTGTATATGTAGGTGGTTAATTATTCTCTAGGCTCAGAGGGACTTAAAGACAATAGAGATTGGATTGAGAGGCTTATTGTTTTGGGTATAAATCGCTTATCAATGGTTGTATTAGACTGGTCTGTAAGTGCACAAAAAGAAAGAGTGATAACACCAATCAAAATTTGTGAACATCTAGTGTCTGCCAGCTACAGAGGTCTAGGTTGGTTATATCTGAAAAACTATAATCGTATTTAGTAGTAATCTTGCTCCCATTTTCAAATGGGCAGAACAAGAAACTCAAGAAAAATGTCAAATCAAGAAACAACATCCCCCACCCAATGTAAACAGACAATGGAACAGTCACTGGCAAACCTAGAGGAGAGTCTTCCAAGTGCTACACAAATGCAATTGATAAACATCATTAATGGAAAATGTGAAAATATAAAGAAAGAGATAATGGAGGAAGCCATAGCTGAACAAGAGGAAAGCACAAACAAGGTGATAAGTGAAAAAGAAGAAGCCATAAAGGAGGCCATAATAAAGGTTTTTCAAAGAAAGATGGATGAATTCATAGAATCCACAAATAAAAACGTGACCAAACTCCAGCAAATGTCCAAAGAAAATAAAGCTACTGAGCTAAACACTCAAAAGGAAATCAAGGAGATAAAGAAATCCATACATGATCTCAAACAAGAGATGCAAGGCATCAAAAGTGAGCAATTAGAAGCAAGGGCGATGAAAAATAAAGTAGATAGCTTTGATAGCAGGTTAGACAATGCAGAGGAGAGAATTTCCGGGGCTGAAGGTAATTTAGTTATTATAGAGAAAGAACAGAAAATGAGTCAATCCAAATCTAGGAAAATTGAGAGAGCGCTTCAAGAAGTCTAAGATACAATTAGGAAGCCTAATTTAAGGCTAGTTGGTATTGAGGAGGGCATGGAGAAAGAGGTCAATGGTATTGGAAATATACTTCAGGGAATCATCTCAGAGAATTTCCCAAATATCCAGAAGGGCAGGCCCATCCAGATACGAGAAGCTTTTAGAAACCCAAACAGACCTGACCAGAAAAGAACATCCCACCGCCACATTGTGATCCGAACTGGATCAATAGAAACGAAAGGAAAGATCCTAAAGGCAGCCAGGGAAAAGGGATCAGTAACCTATAAAGGCAAACCAATCAGAATAACCCCAGATTTCTCAGCAGAGACCATGCAAGCACGAAGTGACTGGAAGCATATATGTCATGCCCTTAAATGAAATAACTACCAACCAAGAATACTGTAGCCAGCTAAGCTCTCATTCATAACTGAGGGAACAATAAAAACATTCCATTCCAGGGAAAAGCTGCAACAATATGTCGAAACAAAACCAACACTACAGAGAATTCTCAAAGATGCTCTATACATAGAAAACCAAAATAAATGCAATATAGGGAAAGAAATGGCACTTAAACAGCATACCATCTGAGGACCACAAGAACTGTCAAGACACACGCCCTACCAAAAGCTTTTAAAAATGGTAGGAACTAATAAATATCTCTCAATCCTAACTCTCAATATCAATGGACTCAACTCTCCAATTAAACGGCATAGGCTGTCTAGTTGGATCAAAAAGCAAGAGCCATCGTTCTGTTGTCTTCAAGAGACACATCTTACCCAAAAACAATCATCTTTTGAAAGTGAGAGGTTGGAATAAACTCTATCAAGCTAACTGCCCCCCATAAACAGGCTGGAGTTGCCATCCTCATATCAGATACAATAGACTTCAAACTAAAATTAGTAAGAAAAGACAAGGAAGGTTACTACATACTACTAAAGGGATCTTTCCTCCAGGAAGACATAACGATCCTAAATATTTACACACCCGATCCCGGAGCTCCAAACTTCATCAAGCAAACTTTACTTACACTGAAACCATACATAGATCGAAATACAGTGATTGTTGGTGAGTTTAACACACCACTCTCACCTATGGACAGATCAACAAGGCAAAAACTCAACAGAGAAACCTTAGAACTGAACAACTATATAGACCAACTAGATCTAACAGACATCTGCAGAATATTCCACCCAGTAACAACACAATATACGTTTTTCTCAGCAGCACATGGAACATTTTCCATAATAGACCACATCTTAGGCCATAAAACAAACCTGGACAGATTCAGAAACACTGAAATTATTCCATGCACACTCTCAGACCATAAAGGCCTCAAATTGGAGCTGAACACATATCTCCACCAACGAAAACCCTGTAACTCATGGAGACTGAACAACACATTGTTGAATCAAAAACAATGGGTAATCGAAGAGATCAGAACAGATATCCAACTGTTTATGAAATTTAACAATAAGGAGCACACAAATATCAACTCCTTAGGGACACAACAAAGGCAGTACTCAGAGGAAAATTTATAGTGCTGAGTGCCTACAACAGCAAGTTGGAAAAATGGCAAATCAACTAGTTAATGTCTCACTTTAACCTCCTGGAAAAAGAGCAACAAACCAACCCTAAACCCATTAGGAGAAAGCAAATTATTAAAATCTAAGCAGAATTAAATGATTTGGAATAAAAAAAACCTATAGATAGAATCAACAAAACAAGGAGTTGGTTCTTTGAAAGAATTAACAAAATTGACAAGCCCTTAGCAAATCTTACCAAAAAAACAAGAGAGCATATCGAAATAAACAAAATCGCAGATGAAAATGGTAATATCACGACAGAAATTACCAAGATCCAGAATATCATGAGGGAATACTTCTCAAAACTTTACGCCAACAAATTTGAGAATCTAGAAGAAATGGATGAATTCCTAGACAATATTAACATAAACACACTGAACCAAGAAGAGCTAACCCAACTCAACAGGCCTATTTCAAGCTCTGAAATAGAAATGGAAATTAGATAACTTCCACTTAAAAAGAGCCCAGGGCCAGATGGATTCACAGCTGAATTCTATAAGGTCTTCAAAGCAGAGCTCACACCAATACTCCTCAAGCTCTTCAATGAAATTGAAAATGAAGGTTGTTTACCAAACTCATTCTGTGAAGCCAGTATATCCCTCATCCCCAAACCAGACAGAGATTCATCAAAGAAAGAGAACTATAGACCCATTTCTTTGCTGAACATCAATGCAAAACTTCTCAACAAAATACTGGCCAACCGTCTACAACAACTCATCAAAAAAATTATACACTATGATCAAACTGGATTCATCACAGGGAGGCAAAGCTGGTTCAACATACACAAATCAATTAATATAATTGAACACATCAACAGGAGCAAGGACAAAAATCACATGATTGTCTCAATAGATGCGGAAAAGGCATTTGACAAGATCCAAAACCCCTTTATGTTAAAAGATGTGCAGAAACTAGGAATCCATGGAACATTTCTCAATGTAATAAAGGCTGTGTATGAGAAACCCACTGCTAGTATTATACTTAATGGTGAAAATCTAAAGCCATTCCCTCTAAAATCAGGAACGAGACAAGGATGCCCACTCTCTCCACTCCTTTTTAACATAGTACTAGAATTCCTACGCAGTGCAATAAGGCAAGAAGCAAGCCTAAAGGTGATCCAAGTAGGGAAAGAGGAAAAAAAACTATCCCTCTTTGCAGATGACATGATTATGTATTTAAAGAATCCTATAGACTCTACTCCCAAGCTCCTTGAGCTGATTCAAAGCTGTGGAAGGGTACCAGGCCATAAAATCAACCCTCACAAATCAACTGCCTTCCTTTACGCCAACAGTGAGAGGAACGAGGCAATAATCAGGAAAGAAACTCCTTTCACAATAGCCTCAAAGAAAATAAAGTACCTAGGAATTAGCTTAACTAAGAATGGAAAGGACCGTTTAGATGAAAACTTTAAAACCCTAAAAAAAGAAATTAAAGCAGAACTAAGGAAATGGAAAAACCTCCCATGCTCCTGGATTGGAAGAATCAACATTGTGAAAATGACAATCTTGCCAAGGGCTATCTACAAATTCAATGCAATACCCTTCAACATCCCAATGTCTTCTTTAAAGAAATAGAAGAGGCAATTCAAAATTTCATATGGAATAATAAAAGACCCCGTATAGCAAAAACACTTCTTAGCAGAAAGAACAGCGCTGGAGGAATTTCAATTCCAAACTTTAGACTCTATTACAGAGCTATAATTCTCAAAAGAGCTTGGTACGGGCACAAGAACAGGCCTGAAGTCCAATGGAATAGAACTGCGGACCCAGATATTAAACCACAGACCTATGGCCACCTAATCTTTGACAAGGGAGCCAAAAAAATAGAATGGAAGAAAGATAGCCTCTTCAACAAGTTGTGTTGGTAGAACTGGTTAAGCACCTGCAGAAAACTAAAGTTGGATCCTTCTTTGTCACCTTGCACTAGAATTAACTCCAAATGGATCAAAGACCTGGAGGTAAAAGCTGACACACTGAAAAGTTTACAGGAAGGAATAGGAGATACACTAGGCCTCCTTGGCACAGGTCAAAACTTGCTTAGTAAGGACCAAGAATCACAACAAATCAGAGAAAGGCTGGATAAGTGGGACTGCAGTAAACTGCAGAGCTTGTGTATGGCAATGGACATAGCTAGTAAACTAATCAGGAAGCCTACAGAGTGGGAGAAGATCTTCACCAACCAAACAACAGAAAAGGCCTCATATCTAAAATATATCAACAACACAAAAAAACTGAATCACTCCAAAACTAACCTCCAAAGTAACACCCAACCCATTAAAAAATGGGCCAAAGACTTAAAGAGAGTCTTCTCTGAAGAAGAAACAAAAATGGTCTATAGACACATGAAGAAATGCTCAACATTTCTGGTCATAAAAGAAATGCAAATCAAAACAACTCTAAGATTCCACCTCACTCCAGTTAGAATGGCCAGGATCAGGAAAACGAATCACAACAGATGCTGGAGGGGATGTGGCCAGGAGGGATCACTACTACACTGTTGGTGGGAGTGCAAACTCGTTCAACCACTATGGAAAGCAGTGTGGCAGTGCCTCAAAAGGCTAAACATAGAACTCCCCTATGACCCAGCAATTCCACTACTTGGCATTTACCCAACAATCCAGAAACAAGGGCATACTAAACCCACTAGCACAACAATGTTCATTGGAGCACTATTCACCGTAGCAAACATATGGAACCATCCCAGATGTCCCTCAGTTGATGAGTGGATCAACAAGTTGTGGTATTTGTACACAATGGAATTCTATGCTGCTGTCAGAAAGAATGGCATCGCCCCATTTGTTAGGAAATGGAAAGACTTAGAACAAATCATATTAAGTGAAGTAAGCCAGACTCAAAGGAACTTGACTCAGTGGTTTCCCTCATTCGTCATAATCAGTAGAAACCTTGGGCTCTACTAGCAGAGATTTGCAATAGAGCAAAAGGCCATATATAAGGCCATATAATGTGAAGCTAATTGAAAGGACCTCCAGGATATTGAAACAAAAGCCACATAATGAATGATTGTTGTCCTTAATGTACTATGTTGTCTCTCATCTCCTTTGCTGTCCCTTGGTTATCCCATATTGGTATAGTATCTCACTTTGTTATCTGATATATTGAATTTATTTGTATTTGGATATTTGAAATTTGATAGGGAAGGGGGGAAAACCAAGACGGGTTGGGGGGTGTGGGGTTGGAGGGAAATGGGTACCAAGACATGTGAAAGGGTATCAATGTATGTGAATTAATGCACCTTCTACCTGGCAAATATCATGTAAGACTTTTACTAATTACAATAAAAAATGAATAACAAAAGAAAGTTGTAGTGTGTGGGGAGGATGATGGGGTCAAATACATTTCTTCTTAGAAATTTACCTCATCTGGTTGCCCTTGATTTTCCTGGCCTTCTTCTTAGAGAAAGGCCTGTTATACTGGATTTGTGGCTTGGCAATGATCTAGCATGTACATCTTCGAGTAAGACATCCACAACTTTCATGCCTGAGATCGAGTTTCCTGACCTTTGGCAACAGCACAGCAACATCTTTCTTCCTCCTGAGCCAAAGGCCAAGTGAGCTGGCTTGAGCTGGTTGTTAGTTACAGTGGCTTTGTTACCAGCATTCCATATTCTGTTCCATTGAGAGGGAGGCAGGGTCACCTTTCAGGGCCCAATGACCAATGATCCTTGCTCACAGAAGACCTCACCAAAGACATACTGGAGGCTGAATCTCTCCTCCAATCTCACAATATACATGTGGATGTAGTAAACAGCACACCTTATTTGTCCATTCCCAATGTCTTCCACTAGGCCCACTACCAATCTGGTCTCAGGCTCAAGGAGACTTTCTTATGTAAGATCCAAACTTAAGGGTCAATATTGCCCTCATCCTTCACAAAACATTTGCTTCACAGTGCCTTCTCTGCCTGCATTTTTCCCCTTGTCGAATTTTTTTTTGTTTTTCCTAGTATTGGGACTTGACGTCAGAGTGTGAACATTGTTCTTGGGCTTTCTTTAGGCTTTAGCTGTCCCATCGAACCACAGCACCACTTGCAGCGTTTTCTATGTATGTGGTAATGAGGAATCAAACCTGAGTCTTTTTGCGTGGTAGCCAAGGACTCTACCACTAGGTCAAACACACAGGGCATCTTGCACATATTTTTGACGTCAATCTACTAGGATATTATTAGGTTTCTGTATCCTAATCAAATTTTTCCTGATGATTAGCTTTGCTGTCATGTGTAAAAAATGCCAGAGGGAAAAACACACAAGAATTAGTGAAATTTAAAAAAAAGCATTACACACATAGATAATTGTTCATTCTTTGTAGGAGAAAGGATATTTTGATATGATGATGATGACTTTATAATTACTATGTCAGGGTTGTGAGTTTGGCATACTGGTAGAGTGCTAGCCTAGCATCCATGAAGATCTGTGTTTGATTGCTCAGTGTCACATAGATAGAATATCTATATGTGTACTGTGGCTCAAGTGGCAGAAGGCTAGAGTTGATAAAACCCGAGGACAGTGCTCAGGAACTGAATTCAAGCCCCAAGACTGGCAGAAAGATAAAAGAAAATGAAAATGCTTTTACGATCTAATTCACTCACAGCATTGGCTTCTGAAATCTTCGCTTCTGCACCTTGGGAAATACCCCTTTCACTCAATGGAGACAGGAAAAACAGATCCATCCCATGGTCCACTGTGCGGCCACAGGAGGGCGTGGAGAAAGAGGTCAATGGTATTGGAAATATACTTCAGGGAATCATCTCAGAGAATTTCCCAAATATCCAGAAGGGCAGGCCCATCCTGATACAAACATCTTTTAGAAAACCAAACAGACCTGACCAGAAAAGAACATCCCACCACCACATTGTGATCTGAACTGGATCAACAGAAAGGAAAGAAAAGATCCTGAAGGCAGCCAGGGAAAAGGGATCAGTAACCTATAAAGGCAAACCAATCAGAATAACCCCAGATTTCTCAGCAGAGACCATGCAAGCACGAAGTGACTGGAAGCATATATGTCATGCCCTTAAATGAAATAACTACCAACCAAGAATACTGTAGCCAGCTAAGCTCTCATTCATAACTGAGGGAACAATAAAAACATTCCATTCCAGGGAAAAGCTGCAACAATATGTCGAAACAAAACCAACACTACAGAGAATTCTCAAAGATGCTCTATACATAGAAAACCAAAATAAATGCAATATAGGGAAAGAAATGGCACCTAAACAGCATACCATCTAAGGACCACAAGAACTGTCAAGACACAGGCCCTACTAAAAGCTTTTAAAAATGGTGGGAACTAATAAATATCTCTCAATCCTAACTCTCAATATCAATGGATTTAACTCTCCAATTAAACGGCATAGGCTGTCAAGTTGGATCAAAAAGCAAGAGCCATCGTTCTGCTGTCTTCAAGAGACACATCTTACCCAAAAACAATCATCTTTTGAAAGTGAGAGGTTGGAATAAACTCTATCAAGCTAACTGCCCCCATAAACAGGCTGAAGTTTCCATCCTCATATCAGATACAATAGACTTCAAACTAAAATTAGTAAGAAAAGACAAAGAAGGTGACTACATACTACTAAAGGGATCTTTCCTCCAGTAAGACATAACGATCCTAAATATTTACACACCCTTTTGAAGATTCTCAAAAGATTGAAGATTCTGCCAGTGTAAGTTAGATTCCGGCATTGATATTAAATAATGCAACAAGTAGGGATTTATATTTGAAATATCACTGTTGACAAAATCTAACACACATTTGCTTAGTATTTGCTTTTGATTTCCCAAGAAGTTCAGTACAAGCTAACATGTGTGGCATATATCGACTGGGAGAAATGATTCAGAATATGTGACTCATTTGAACAGGAGTCAGTGAAAAGATACAGAAGCAGGATACCCATATTGTGATAATTTGTATCTTTTGCATATTTTGTGTTTGTTATTAATTCCATTTATAGTGTACATTTCTAGCTAAAAACTTTTAAAATGTTTCCAAACAATTTGTTATTTCAACAGCAAAAAAAGACATTTATATGCCTGATAAAATTCACAGAATCCAAATTTTTCCATATTATTATTTTTTTTTGGTGGGTCATAGATCTTGAACTCAGCCTGGGCACTATCCCTGAGCTCTTCAGCTCCAAGCTACCACCTTACCCTGGAGCCAAGCCCCACTTCCCATTTTCTAAAGGTAAATTGGAGATAAGAGTCTCAGGTCTTTTTGTGCCAGGATGGCTTTAAACCTTGATCCTCAGATCTCAGTCTCCTGAGTAGCTAGGATTATAGAAGTGAGCCACCACCCCATCATGCTCAGCTTTCTGTTTTTTTTTAAACAAGCCCTTTGGCTGGACCTCGGTCTGAGCACTGTCCTTCAGCTTTCCTGAAGCCTACTGATCTACTTGAGCCACAGCACTCCTTCTGGTTTTTTCTGTGTATGTGGTACTGCGGAATTGAACCTTCGTCTTCATACAAGCACTCTACAACTATGCCAAACTCCCAGCCCCTCCACATTAGTTTTTATGATAGATCTGTCCATGCATCTAGGATGGCTAGAAATCCTTCTTCAGTTTCCCAAGATCAGGGAGTATAGGTGTGTCCCATCCTGTGTGGCTACATAACCATTGTTTAGGGTACAGTTCTCTCTTCATTCTACCCATCTAGAGCAATTTTCATCTTCCATGTATAATCATTAAACATTCAGCTCCTGTTCCTCTCTACTCCATTCTCTGGAACCATCGTGCTTTTTGGCTCTAAGGGTTTGTTGATCCTTGGAAGCTCTGGAAGGGAAAACATACCCTAGCTCTTCCTTTATGACTGCTGTATTTTTAGTTTACTGTAATCAAGATTCATCTGTAAAATATAGTAAAATGTTCTTCCTTTTCAATGCATTGTTTTGCATATTTCTATCTTTTGATTATTATTAATAGTTGTGAATGGATTCTCCACATATTTGTTCTAGTCTCTGCTTTCTCTTCCATTAGGTACAAATCTAGAAACAGAAGTGTTGGACCATATTTCTATGCAATTCTATATTTAGTACTTTTTTAGCACTCTCCACGCAATTTTTGATTGTTTTATATTCCTTGCAGAACTATTCCAAAGTTCTACTTCTTCTCACTACCTTCCCAGTAATAGTTAGACTTTCAAAGTTGTTTTTTTGTATGCATGTGTGTGTGTGTTTGTGTGTGTGTATGTGGATCTTTTTGTTTAAAACTATATTTATATTAACATATTTAAAGTAATGATTTCATTGTAATTTTAATTTTTCTCATGACTGTTAATATTGAACTTCTTTCTACATTTTGAACTACTATTTCTATATATTCTTTTTAGAAAATCCTCTCCAATCTCCAATTTTTTTCCCTTTTTTTGTGGGGTAGTGGGGAAAGTCATGGGGCTTGGACCTTGGGCCGTGAGCTATTTAGTTTAAGGCTATTGTCCTACCCTGAGTATTGCCCCTCAGTTCTTCTGCTCACAACTCCCTACCCCTCTTCCCATTATATACAAAACAAACGTCATCCTCAGTCCTTTTGAAAAAGTAAGACATACAGTAAATTAGTAGTATAAAACAGCAAGAAATAAATTTCTTGCCAGGTGCAGTGACTTCTACCTGTAATCCTAGCTACTCAGATATCAGGCTGATATCCTAAGATTTGGTTCAAAGCCAGCCTGGGCATTAGAAAGTCTATGAGACTCTCATCTACAGTTAACCACTAGAATATGGGAAATGGCACTGTGGCTTTATAGGTAGGGTGATAGCCTTGAGTTGAAGAGCTCAGGAACAGTGCCCAGGCCCAGAGTTCAAGCCTTACAAATCCCCCAGCCAAAAAAAAGAAAAAAAAGTTTCTTCTCCAAGTGACTATTATGCCAGACATAGAACATTAACATTCTGGGTGTACTTCACAGTATTATTACTTGATACCCTAAGATTTTGCAATATTCTCACAGTACCAGCATATGTCATCATATAATGTAGTTCTTTTTCAATGGAATAATTAAATTTATAACCTAAATCTACTCCCCCGACTTATTTTTGTTGATACCACAATTGCTCTACCATGATATGCCACAAGCCATTAAACATTTTATGGTGGGTAATTGGAAAGGAGTCTCATGGAATTTTGTGCCAGGCTGGCTTTGAACCATAGTCCTCAGATCTCAGTCTTCTGAGTAGCTAGGATGACAGGCGTGAGCCACCAACACCTGGCTTGCCTTTTTATTTTTTTGTGGGTCTTGGGACTTGAACTCTGGGCCTAGGCACCATCCCTAAGCTTTTCAGGTCAATATTTCATGTAAGTCTAAACATTTAAGTAAAGGAATAAAATTCCAACAAAAAAAAAGAATAAAATTCCAGACATGGTGTATTTATAACTCAGTGCTAATTACTTGATGAAAATGTGCCATTCCAGAAGCTGGTGTCATTTGATGATGTAGCTGTGGATTACAGCTGGGAGGAGTGGCAGCATCTGGACAATGCTCAGAGGACCCTGTACAGAGATGTAATGCTGGAGACCTACAGCACCCTGGTGTCCTTAGGTGAGCAAAAGTCAAATTCACTTGCAAGGCCAAGTGCCTTGTTATTTTGCAGATACGTGAATGTTTATCAAACTTTCAATACTATTTAAATGAAACATTCCAGGCCCCGAGAAGTATCATTACTTTCTAAAGAAAACCTAAGTTAATTTTGTACTCATTCTTCAGGATACCTTCAGGATACTTTGACAACAGTTCTAAATTATGTTTCCTCTAGTGGAGACGACATTCCAAACTTACACAGTAATTGTAAGTGGATAAACAATCCAGAATAGAATATATATCATTATTGGAAATAGGATCTACAAATCACTAAACAGTGAGTTTATAATGGAAACCTGGTACTAGGTGCAATGTTTCATGCCTGTAATCTTAAAATATTCAGGAGGAAGAAATCTAAGAATTCTAATTTGAAGCCAGCAATGGCATAAAAATTGCCATGAAACTCTGTAACTCCAAGTAACCCCTCAAAACTGTTAGTGGAGTGTCAAGAGTTTGACTTTGTGGTTGAGTGCTTGCCTAGCATGAATGAAGACCTATGCATGTAAGTGGAGGTGGGACTCAAACTGGTATTTTTCTAGCCTTGAGCAAGACAGCTAAGTTTATGCCATACAAAATGAATCCAGAGCTGGGGAAAAGTCAACCATGGAGCCAGTGAGAAATGAGAAAAAAGATTTAATAGATAACTTGTGAGTAGGATGTCTGCGAACTTAAAGCAATGATGACACAGCATAAGCAATAATTCTCTACTGTTTCTAATTTACAGGGCCCTGTGTTCCCAAACCTGTATTAATTGACAAGCTAGAGCACTGTGCAGAACTCTGGATAGGAAATTCCTCTGACAAGAATATCACAGGTGAGTGAATGCATCTTCATATTGATGTTGGAGCCTGAGCCCCATTGGTAAGTTCATGTTGTGATGTACTGAGCAATAATATTCTTAGTTACCCTAAATCCTGTGTGGAACCTATGGAATTCTTTGTGAATGAATCAAGAATCATTTTCTTTTCCCAATCCTATGCTTGGTATCAGGGCCTGAGCATGGTCCTTGTGTTTTCTCAAGGCTAGCTCTCTACTTCTTGAGTCATAGCACCACTTCTGGCTTTTTCTTTGTATATAGTACCAAGGAACTGAACCAGGTCTTTGTGCATGCTATTCCAAACCCCCGGCACCAAGAATCATAGGGTGATATAATGAATTCTATGTGGCAGTAGAGTTAAAGTTAGATTTCTCTGTAGAAATCACTGTGAAACAAAATAAAATGAGAAAGCCATTAGCCCGTGGCTCAGGCCTGTAATCCTAGCTACTTAGGAAGCTGAGATCTGAGGATCAAGGTTCAAAGACTGACCTATCACAAAAACACATTAGACTCTTCTCTCCAATGAACTAATAGAAAATGAGAAGTAGGGTTGAGGCTAAAGACATAGGGCAGTAGCCTTGAGCTGAAGAGCTGAGGAAGAACAGCCAGCTCTAAAATTCAAGTCCCATGACTGCAAAAGAAGAAAGAAAGAAAGAAAGAAAGAAAGAAAGAAAGAAAGAAAGAAGAAAGAGGGAAGAAAGGAAAGGAAGAAAGAAAGAAAGAAAGAAAGAATGATATTTCATTTCTTTAAAACTAAGACTATAAATGATTGAGCAAACAAGGAATAATTCAGGGCATTATTCTCTGATAAGGATAATATCTTTTTGCTGGTAGGAAGAGACTGGTATTCAGAACCAGACCTTTCCACCAGAAATTGAGCCTACTGGTAGAGTGCTTGCCTAGCATGCACAAAGACACAGGTTTGATTCCTTATTACCACATACATAGAAAAAGCCAGAAGTAATGACTTCATTGGTAGGGTTCTAGTCTTGAGAAAACCCAAGGACAGTAGTTAGGTCCTAAGTTCAAACCCAGGAATGGAAGGAAAAAAACAACAACAAAGTTTCAATCAACATAAGAAAATTAACTAGACAATGAGCTGGAGATTTTCTGGTCTTCCATGGTTCTGAGGGACAGGAGTGTTAGAAAAGGAATTTTTATAAGACTTCAAATGGAAAGAAACAAATTTCAAAATTCCCACAAATACCTAAATTGAGACTTTAGTGAGAAGTTGTAACTGAAGGGATATAGGTGTAAGTCCTTACTCTCAAGAATCGTTCTTGCTTGGATCAAAGGCAAACAGACATATAAACCAAACTTGTGGCCGCTGAATCTAGAAAAAATTCGTGTTCCTCACTTAATGGTTAAAAAGCAAACAGCATTGAAACTGGGTAAGGTAATCCTATCTGCTACTCAGGACCTGAGACTCTTATCGTAGCTAACTCTAGAAAACAGGAAGTGGGGCTGTAGCTCAAGGTTAGGAGTTATAGTCTTCTGCTGAAGTGTTCAGGGACAGGGCCGAGGCCTATGAACTACAACAAAAAAAAAGAAAAGAAAAGAAAAGAAAGTTTTAAAAAGATGCAAAACAGCACAATATTTAGATTATTTCTCAAAAATAAAAGAAAGGCAGCTATTCCTCAATGTACAAACAAAAGAGTATTTGAAAAAAAAACAGCTGCAGGTATATTATACGTAGTACTCAGCTTAAAACTGTAGCAATACATAGTTGGGTAATTTCAATAAATATTTCCTGTGATATAAAAAGAGAATAAAACACAGAAAAACATTATTGGTCATTGTAAAATATCATTTTCTTAATATGTTAGGGAGAAAAGCATATATTTCTCACAAATCAATTTCCACTTTATATTTTAAAATATCTAACACTTAGGATGGGAAAGTAAAGTCATTACCTTTACAGTAAGGAATATTTGTATCTCATGTATGTTTGTGTCTTTTTTTCTATGACTCATTTTAGATGTCCAGGTAATGGAAAATGTGTTCAAGACCTGCCAGGAAAGTCCACATGAATGTCTTTGTGAAGTAGCAGTTGCAAGTAGTATCGAAGTGGAGGAAAACGTGAGATTAGCAACAACTTTAAATCTGAGCTCTACACATAATCCAGAGCTGATTAGTAATAACGGTAACAACTTAGGGGTGAGGACTGAGAAGTTCATTAAGTGTCAGAACATGCTTCTGTCTCCTAAGCCTGATGAGATGCATGCTGCATATAGATCTCGTATGTCTCCTGTCTTAAAAAATCCATCGGGTATTCAGAGCATTTTATTCATGATTGTGACAGTCCAAAAGATCTGCAGTATCATAATTCTGTTCTCCCTGCCCAAGAAATTCTTCAGGGAGGGAGGAAAACTGCTAAATGTACTGTGTGATGAAAAATATTGTACATAACACCGACCATCACTACACATCTGAAAATGTACACAGGAGAGACTCCTCATACATGTAGTGAATGTGAGAAATCTTTCAGAAATGAAATACGCCTTACAATACCTCAGAGCAAATATCCTGAGATATGTGATGCGTACATCAAGTGTGAAAATTAATTTCTGAGAAGTCAGACCTGACGCTCCAACCTCGATCTCCAAGAGAAGACAAGCCTTATGAATATGAGGAACGTAATAAAATTTCTGCCCAGAATTCAGCTCTCAGCACACATCAGAGATCTCACTCAGAAGAGAAATCTTATGAATGGGATAAATGTGGGAAGACTTTTAGACTGAAATCATACCTCACTTTGCACCAGAGAAGACACACAGAAGAGAAACCTTATGAATGTAACAAATGTGAAAAGTCTTTCACCAGAAGATACACCTTCGAGTTCATCAAATAACACACACAGGACAGAAATCTTTAAGTGTAATGAATGTGGAAAGTCTTTCCAAGGGAAGGGAAAACTTCGTGTTCATCAGAGAATACACACAGGAGTGAAACCTTATGAATGTAACCAATGTGTAAAGTCTTTCAGACAGAAATCTTCCCTCAAATTGCATCAAAGAACACACACAGGAGAGAAAACTTATGTGTGCACCAAATGTGGAAAGACCTTCAAGTGGAAGTCATATCTTGATGGGCATAATAGAACACACACAGGAGAGAAAACTTATGCATGTAGTGAATGCGGAAAGTCTTTCAAATGGAAGGTAAAACTCCATGTTCATCAGAGAATATACTCAGGAGAAACACCTTATTTGTGTAACATATGTGGACAGTCCTTCACACAGAAGCCAAACCTCAACATGCATAAGACAATTCAAACAGGAGAAAAACCTTATGAATGTAACCGATGTGGAATGTCTTTCAAATGGAAGTCTTCCCTCAAATTGCATCAGAGAACACACACAGGAGAGAAACTGTACGAGTGCATCAAATGTGGTAAGACCTTCAGATGGAAGTCACATTACAGGAGGCATAACAGAATTCACACATATTAGAAACCTTAGGAATATAACCAAAGTTGAAGGTCTTTCGTGCACTCTTCACCCTTCAGGAAGCGTAAGAGAGTTCACACATATGAGAAGCCTTAGCAATGTAATAAATAGGAAAGACTTTTTAGTCTGTGGAAGAAAACTCAGCTTGTGTCACAGAACCAACACAAGATCAAACCCTTAATGAATGTAGCAAATGTTCAGTCTTTTCCCCAGAAGGCACAAGTCAAGATTTATCACTAAACACCCACAGGGTAGAATCCTATGAATAAAATGAAAGGGAAATATTTTTGAAGAACTCATAGTTGAGTTTGCATGATACCACACAGACACAGGATAAAAATCGCATGAATATAAGAATATGAAAAATCCATCATGAACGCATGACTAAGTATAAAATGCACATAGGAGAGAAAAACCTTATGAATATTACAAATGTGGAAAGTGTTTGACCTGGAAGGCATCCTTCTGTGTTCATCACAAACCTGATTCCCATAGAAGAAAAGAAAACTAATGAATAGAACAAATGTGCAATGACTTTTAATCAGAAGTCAGTCTTCAGTACATTTCAGAACATACACAATAGAGAAATTCTCAGTAATGAAAAACATTTAGGTATATATAGAATCTCTGTATATGGGAGCATTAGGGTAAGTCTTCTAAACAAAGTCAACCTTCAGCAAGCATTAAGAGCACTCACAGAAGAAATAATAGCATGTAGGAAAACCTTGGTCAGAAACCTCTAAAAGCTGACTGTGTGGCTTAGTGGTAGAGTGCTAACCTATCAAGGATGAAGGCCTGGGTTAGATTCCTCAATACTACGTGAAAAGAGCAAGCCAGAAGCAGCACTGTGGTTCAAATGGTAGAGTGCTAACCTTGAGCAAAAGTAGCTCAGGCCCTGAGTTCAAGCCTAAGGATTGGAGAGAGAGAGAGAGAGAGAGAGAGAGAGAGAGAGAGAGAGAGAGAGAGAGAGAGAACAGGAACTTCTAAATTTTACAGAGATAGAGAAGGAGAGAGAGAAGGAGACAGAAACTAATTTCTAAACTTTAGTCTTTCTATTTCCTTACAAATTCGTCTATGTCATTCTTTCTGACAGAAGCACAGAATTCCATTGTGTAAAAATACCATATTTAATCTACTCATCAACTGACGGGCATCTGGGTTGGTTCCATACCTTTGCTATAGTAAATAGTGCTGTGATAAACGTTATTGTTCTAGTGAATTTAGTATGTCCTATCTGGACGTTTGGCAAGTAGTGAAATTGCTGGATCACAGGGGAGCTCTATGTTTAGTCTTTTTGGGATACTGCCATAGTGCTTTCCATAATGGTTGAACGAGTTTGCAATCCCACCAGCAGTGTAGTAGTGATCCCTCCTGGCCACATCCCCTCCAGCATACGTTATTAGATTTCTGGATCTTGGCCATTCTAACTGGAGTGAGGAGGAAAAGGGAAAGAGGAACTGAAACTTTCTCTCCTTACAGATGACATTATTCTGTATTTAAAGAACCCTATAGACTCTACTCCGAAGCTGCTTGAGCTGATATAAAACTTGGTAAGCTATCAGGGTATAAAATTAACCCTCAATGTCAACTGCCTTCCTATATGCCAACAAATGAGAGGAATGAGGCAAGAATCAAGATAGCAACTCATTTTGCTATCAAAGAACATAAAATACCTAGGAATTAACTTAGAATGTAAAGCACCTTTTTGATGGAACTATAAACCCTGGAGAAGGAAATTAACGCAGAACTGAGGAAATGCAAAAACCTATGCTCCTGCTTTGGAAGAAGTAATATTGTAAAAATGGCAATCTTGATAAGGACTATCTACAAATCAGTGCAATATTCATCAAGATCCCAATGTCATTCTTTAAAGAAACAGAAGAGGAAATCCAAAATTTCACTTGGAATAATAAAAGACCCCTTATAGTCTGTCTTCTGGCATGATACATAATGTTTAATCTCACCTTCTCCACCAAAATCTCACCTTTCTCATTGAGACATAGGTGGCCCTGTTTACTAGCAGCAAAGGCTCAAACGCGCAGTTTCAGGTGTCACCACTGCCTCTGTTACTGGGTAGATCCAACTCTGTCATCGATTCTGAGGTCTGCTCTGGGAGTCTTGGTCACAAGTTGTTCTGTGGCATCTCCTGCCAGCCTGTGCCTATTTGCTTCCTTTTCCTCCAGCAGCCTACAACAGGGAATGAAGTTCAGGCGCTGATGCTCTCCTTCATATGCAGGGCAGGATGAGCCCAACCCTCCCTCATCTTCCTCTTCCAATTTTTGGGAAAAAATGTGCTGGCAGAAGTCCTCAGGTGTGGGGCATGGCTGATCCACACTTTTAATCCAGGCTGGTCAGGAGGCTGAGATCTGAGTATGGAAGTTCCAAGTCACCTAGAACAGGTAAGTCTGATAGATTCTTACTACCAAAAATAAAAACAGCTGGGAATTGAATTTGGGCTCAAGTGGTAAAGGGCTACTCTTGAGTACAAATGCTTAGTACCCAGGCCCTGAGTTTAGGCTCCAGCACTGCCAACAACCTCACTTTGGTGAGATTTTAGCTTTATCCATGTAGGCACATCTCACTGGATTCTTTGCTGGTAGAGATAGTCTTCATAATTTTGTCTCAAGGTAAAGGTCCTCCTGGGGTAGTACACAAAAGGTGTCATGGAGAGAGGAGCCCCACTTGCTCCAGGTTTGAAGATGGCATAGGTCAAGCCAGCATGGAGTTGGCACATCAGTCTTTTTCCAAGCACCACCTACCAGTGAATGTCAAATGACATTGATTGTTGTGGGATTGTGAGATTGAAGTGCCCCATTAAGGGCAGTGTTAGCACATCCAAACTTGGATACCAGGAATGCTGACATCTCAAAGCTAAGATTTCTGTTGGCTACAGAAATGCTGGTGTGTCTGTTATTCACTAAAAGTTCAGGTGCAAAGATTCTGAAGCTTGATGCCATGTGTTTATTCCATTTAGTAAAATTATTTTAATACACTGTATAAGTTAAAACATTTGATAAGAGTCAGGGGTAGTGAAAACATTGTTCTTGAATTCAGGTGTCTGGCAGGGTAATGGGGGGGTGTTGGTGGCTGGGACTATGAAGCTGGAGCTGTTATCAAACCATGGATAATGTTCCTCTTTGTCTGGGAGAAATGACTCCAAAGATGAAATTTGAATGGTGAGGAAAAGATGATGATGTGCTCAGGAAATTTCTCCTAAACAAATGCTCATATGGAAGTGGGATGGGGGCTGGGCATACCTGAGGCAGAGCTTAAGGGGGATTCTCATGGCGTTGAGAACGTTCCTTGCGACTTCAGGCATGCAGCAGGGTGTTTTAGATGGCCATTGTGAGATGGATGGAATAAGACTGGAGACAAGATGAATGCTGGGATCCTGCAATGCTCTTGCATGAGTGGCTGGTTCACCTGAAAGAACTAATTATGTCTAAAAAAGAAATCAAGAATTTGTTTTGATTAGATAATACCTGTAATCCGAGGCAGATTCAGGATCCTGATCTTAGTATTGTGGTTTAAAACCAACCCAGCAAAGGGAAAAATGCATGAGACTCTTACTCCCAGTTTAGAGCAAGAACAAAGATTGAAGTAGAGCTGTGGCTCAAGAGCTAGAGTGCTACCTTGAGCAAAGAAAAGCTAAGAAAAAGCTCCAGGTCTTGAGTTCAAGGCCAGGAATGAAAGAAGGAAGGTTAAAAAAGCGAAGTATGTGAGGAAGGGAAATATATAAATGAAAGAGAGAAGGAACTAGACATTTAAAACTAGAGAATATTTTAAAGTCATCAGTCCTTCTAAGAAAAGTGTTGGAGTATGGGTTCTATATGTGGTGAACTGGAAGCCCAGCAGTGACTTGTTAACCAAAGAGTCACCATGATGAGCAAAGGATAGAAATCTGCATGAGCCTCTTAGCGGATGGAGTCACAGAAGAGAACCTCAGCTCCCATCCCATAGTTAGAAGTATATAGAGATGGGGAAGTTGGCATCACCTTGATGTCATTGTGTCCATGGAGACTGGAAGCCATGGCTCTGTGAAAGCACAATGTTCTGGTTACTGAGCTGAGAGGCTGAGGAGAGCCAAGTCCTGGCCATGAAGAAATCAGGGTGGCAGCAGAGCAACTCTGCTGCAGTGTGTACCTGCTTGGCTGTTCTTATTCTGTGGTGGATCAGGCCAGAGCGGGTGATAGTAACTGTTTTGTGGTCACAAGCCCTTCACCAAGAGCTTCCTCTGGGATCCTCATAAGCTACAGGGTGGCTGGTGGTGGGATGTGTGTGGGGTGGAAGTGACAGAGGGATGGACGCATGGAAAGGTGGGTGAAGAGATGAGAGGAATGATGAGAGCCCAGTTCATTGGTTTCCGAGGTTAATGGGTGGGAGGTAGAGAGGCATGATGGAGGAAAGATGGAGGCAGGGGAAGGTGGTGACAGAGTGAGGCCATCTGTAGTGCCAGCCTGGCCATCATCTGAAGCCCATAGGCAGCTTCCTGATCCCTCACTTTGTCCTGCTCCTTGTGGAGGGAATGTCACGTGTACCCAGAACTAGGGGTGGGGCAATGTTAGTAGCACCTGGAGAACCATTGGCCTCTACCTGGGTGAGGGGTGGTTATGGCTCCCATGCTGGGTGGCCTGATAGCTATGGAACAGATCTCTCCTTAGCTACCACAGTCAGTGGCTGCTCTCCATCTAGGGTTAGGGCACCTGCTCAGCCATCAGGACACCCCATGCCAGGACAGAGGCCTACAATTCAGATGGCAGCACAGGGGTGAAGATGATCTCACCGTAGCCCTAGTTACATGGCTGTCCCTGCATGCAGGACAGGATGAGCTGGGGGAAGATGTTCTCTGTGTTTTTCCACAGCCTATCCCGGCCTCTTCTTGTGTCTGATTAGACCAAGAGAGTACCAGGTTGCCTCTCATAGTCCTGGTTCTTTTTCTTTTACAGTCATGAGGCTTGAACTCAGGTCCTGGGTACTGTCCCTGAGCTCTTGTGCTCAAGGTTGATGCTCTACCATTTGAACCATAGTGCCATTTCCAGCTTTTCCTTTTCATGTGGATCTCTGATATCTCCAGTGCTGTGCCTGCAGGGAGGCACTCACCCCACAGACAGAGCCACCTCTGCCGTGACTTTGACTGCCCACAACCCTCACACCCACTCCTTGCACACCCCTCGACTCCAGTTTTAGCTCCTCTTGGACTGGGTGTCCAGCCTACCCCTTCCTACACTCACTAAGGGTCAACAATTGTCTTCCCAGGGTCCTTTCTTCTGCCAGCCAGAGTACAGACTGTGCACATCTTGACGATCACAGAGCTCAAAGCCAAAGGCTGAGATGCAGAAGGGGGTGACCCAGTAGCTGCACAGGGCCCAAGGATCATCCTGTGCATCCCCCAGCCTGTGACTTCCCCCACCCCCTTGGCAGGGAAGCTCCATGCCCACATCCTGATCCCTGGTCCCCTCCAATTCCATTCTCCCTTGGATTTTGCAGACTGTCTACCATCAGGATCTAAAATTCTATTCATCACTTTATGTCCTTATCACTGATTTGCTACTTTGGCAAGATCTCTCTGTGCCTGGAGAGTGGGCATGTCATGTACTCTCTGTGGAGAAGTTGCCCCAGGAGAAGAAATATGCACTTCATGTGAGTGTTGGACAGGGCAGGAGGGCTCCCTAGGATCAGAAGCCACAGGAGGGGTGCAGATGGGGGAATGCTAGGGGCCCCAGGGGACAGTGGGAGTTAGGGCACAGTTGGTTCTTTCTGCAGGGTTGACACCGCTTCACAAACCCAACAGAATGAGGTTCACATTACAGATGTCAGAGACAGTGCAGATTGCCAATGGGCACAGGGGTCACTGTCACCCCCAGATGCTGGCTGCATGCTGGGATGCACGCAGAGATGTTTTCAAGATCAGATAATGAGGATGTTGCAGGGTGTAACCATTCTTTTCAGATGGCTCTCTACCTCTCTTGAGCTTCATCTCTATCTTTGGCTTTTTCTTGGCAGTTAACTGGAAATGAGAGTTTCATGGACTTTCCTTTCTGGACTGGCTTCAAACAGAAGCTATGCACAGTTTTCAAACCATACCCTACTGAAGAAGGGAAGCTTGATCTGGTGCTTAACTGGGTTGCACTTTGGCTCCGTTTGCTATGCCTCACGGGAGGGGGCTCATCATTTGTAGACTAAGATCTCATGACCTTCAAAGCCAAATGCTACCTGAAAGTTCAGGGTCCCAGCCTATGTGTTGGGCCTGGGTGAATACATTCTCTGTTATGCTGGGTCATCAACCCATGTTTTAAGCTGGAAGTAGGCAGTGCCACATTTGATAAGAACATCTGCCAGAGATTGACATCTCATGAAAGCAGATTCTAAATTTGTATTCCATTTCCTGTGGTGGAGAAATCCCCTCCAAGTTAGACAGGCTCACATCCACCTGCAGGTCAAACTCCTAATGCACCCTTGAGTGTCCTCATGGTATTGGGATCTAAGTTTGTAGGGAATGCTGGTTTAGTCCATGAATTAGCTGGACAAGTGATGACAAACGTGCTGTGGATTAATATGAGAACAATTTAAGAAGCCCTGGAGGAGCATCAACCTGACCCTCTGTGGTGCTATAAATCTGATAGGATGTTCCAGACTGAGAAACAATCACATGGCTTTGTTTTTGGCATCCAGACAAGTGAGTGCATTTCTTAGCTGTCAGCCAATACAGAGGAGGACATGAATAAGTGGGTGGAAAGCATCTGTCAGACCCCTGTCTGGGGGCAGGTGGAGAGAACATAGGAAGGTAGATACCATGGCTGTGGTGGGGCCAAAAAAAGGGTAAAAGAGGCAAAGGAACCAGGTACTGGTAGCTCAAGTCTGTCATCCTAGCTACTCAGGAGTTTGAGATCTGAGGATCACAATTCAAAGCCAGCCCAGAACAGAAACTCCATGAGACTCTTATCTGCAATAAACTACTGAATGCAAGAAGCTCAAGCTCAGTGACAGCATCCAGGCCTAGCGTTCAAAACCCAGGACTGGCAGAAAAAACTATCATAGGACAAGAAGCTGGTCAAAAGTTAGAGGGACTCTATCTTGACAAACAATACAAAGGTAAGTTGCACTCAGAAGACTTACACAAAATCTGGAAATGCCTGAGACCTATTTATGTATGTTTCCTGTTTGTCTAAATACATATGTTTATGCATTTATATATTAGTATAGAGAGACAGATCAATACATATGACTATACATATATACATAGCCAGACACTTATGGGTGGGTGGTATACTGTGTGAGAGTTTGTGTTTGTCTTTTGTGGATGGCTATCTCTGTTTAAGAAAGATAGAAAATATGTAAATATCTTTAAAAAAACTTGATAAAATATAGAGAGACATAAGCTCTTTGGTTTTTTCTGCCATTCCTGGGGCTTGAACTCAGGGCCTGAGCACTGCTCTTGGCTTTTCCCAAGTATAGTCCTCTGCCACTTGAGCCACATTGCCATATGGATTTTTATATCTGTGTGATATTAAGAACTCAAACCTAGATCATCATGGATGCTAGGCAAGCACTCTACGACTGGGCCAAACTCTAAACCCCGATAAAGTATTTATAAATAGTCATCATCATCATATCAAAATATCCCTTCTCCTACAAAGAATGAACACTTATCTATGTCTGTAAGACTTTTTTTATGTCACCAATGCTTCTGTGATTTTCCCACTTGCATTTTTACAGATGACATCACAGATATTCATCAGAAAGAAAAATAGATTAGGATACAGAAACCTAACGACGTCCTAGTAGATTGAAGTGAAAAATATGTGCAAGATGGCCTGGCTGTTTCATCAATTTGTAGAGTGCTTGGCTACCACACAAAAAGACTCCGGTTTGATTCTGCAGTACCATATACATAGAAAACGCTGGAAGTGGTGCTGTGGCTTGGTGGGACAGCTATAGCCTAAAGAAAGCCTAAGAACAATGGTCAGGCTCTGAGGTCAAGTCCCAGGACTAGCAAAAAAAATGTGCAAGAGGCAAAATGCAAGCTGAGAAGGCACTGTGAAGCAAAATGTCTTGTGAAGGGTAAGGGGAATAGTGACAGTTAAGTTTGGATCTTACCTTAGAAAGGCTCCTTGAGCCTGAGACCAGGCTAGCACTTACGCCTAGTTAGTGACTTGGGATTTGAACAAAAAGGTGTGCTGTTTACTACATCCATATGTGAGGTGGGAAGGGAGATTCAGCCTCCAGTATGTCTTTGGGGAGGTCTTCTGTGAGCAAGGAGCTTTGGTCATTGGGCCTTGAAAGGTGACCCTACCTCCCTCACAATGGATCAGAATATGGAACCCTGGTAACTAAGCCACTGTATGTGACAACCAGCTCAAGCCAGCTCCCTTGGCCTGTGGCTCAGGAACCAGAAAGATGTTACTGTGCTGTTGCCAAAGGTCAGGAGGCTCGGGTCTCAGGCATGAGAGATATGGATGTCTCACTTGAAGAAGTAGATGCTGGATCAGTGCCAAGCCAAAATTCCAGTATATCAGGCATTTCTCTAGGAAGAAAGCCAGGAAACTCCAGGGCAACTCAGATGAGGTATATTGAGAGGAAACCTATTTGAACCCATCATCCTGCCCACACACTACAACCTTCTTGTGTGCTTTCAAGTGACTATACTGAGATTAGAGTGTGTCATTTCCAATCTACTCTATTCCAATTCCTCAGTGTGAAGTGTGGTCCCATTCCTACGTTTGAAATATCCACTGTTTTGCCAACATAGTGTGATGGTAAGTCAGCTCAGACTCTGAATGAGCCTTGTAACCTATGGATCCTGGAGGAAGGCCTGTTGGAGATGCTGCTGACAAAGCTGATCGCTGCCTACCAGGAAGGTGATCTCTTTTATGTGGGAAACTTCCTGCACAATTTCAAATAGTGGAGGACAATGTACTAGTTGCTGGAAATTCTCTTGAAAAAGTGAGTGTTCCCCCACCAAACCCAGGTTTGCTCACCCCTCCTGGCCAAGTCTTGGAATACTTGGCTCCTCTCTGAGCCTGTTTGGTTCACTGCGGTGTTCACAGGGGAGCTAAGCATGATACAAGTGCACAAACTACTTTATTATGACTGGGACACCATGCCATTTCATTTCCCTCACAAGCTACTGGAGTCTCAACAGTGTGCTTACTGAGAAATTGGATTTCAGGCATGAGTAAGTGGCTCCCAACTGCAGCCCTCACCTAGGTGACATCCTAGGAAATCCCATTTCCCAGAAAGAAATGAGGTGTCAGTACTAATGGCGGAGGCCTGTGAAATACTGGAGTCAGAGGAAAAGCTGGGGGCTGAATCACTTTTGAGCCATCAGGGAGGGATTGTGATAGCTTTGCCTGTTAGAACCTGAAAGCATTTACATTTTGGTGTGTGGTCCAGTGCTGCCACTTGAACCTGAACCCAGGTCTAAATGCCATCCCTTTGGTGTTCAAAAATTAGCACTGTACCATTTGAGTCATAGGTCATGTTCTGGCGTTTTGCTGCCTAATTGAAGACAAGAACCTTTAGACTTTTACTGACTAGACTGGCTTTCCACTGTGATCTTCAGAGCTCAGCCTGCTGGGTGGCTAAGATTAGAGGAATGAGCATTTAGTTCTTTATTTGGAGCATTCACTTATTGATTTATTTAGAGCATTTACTTAGTTAATTTAAGGTGCGTTCACTTTGGACAGATGCATAGAGGCCTCTCTCAGAAGCTTCTGGAAGTGGGGTGTAAAAGTCATCCTGTTCTCGAGTGTCTCTTACCCCCCTCCCAGCACATAAGTGCACATCTCTGCAGGACAGCCACAGCCTTAGAGTCCTGCAAGAATGGGGCTTTGGTAGAAGGCTCAGGATGGAGAGAGAAGGCTCTCACTTTCCTTGTACCGAATGTGCCCACAGCATCATGTGTTCCATCTATACAATGTGAATGGACTTCTACCCCAGTGATTTCTACGAGTTCAAGAACTTCCACACCCTGACACAACTCAAGCTCTATATGAGGCTCCACATGCCGGCTTTGGACCTGCTGTTCTAAACACATACTTTTTGACCAGCTGGAGGAATGTGCGACCAGTAAGACCAAGGAAAAGTAGAAGTCCTGGTGTGGGTGCCTCAGAGCCTGTGAGTAGGAAGCCCATGTGGTCTAGATATTGGTTGGCCCTTACTTCTACAGAGCTTGGCAAAATGCCCTTTATGAGTGGTGTCAGCCAGGTAATGTCTGTCCTCTGAAAGGACTCAGGAATAAGCACTCATTAGAAAGACCCAACACCTCCTCAGAGTTCAGTCCAAACTCCAGTTCTACAGGTTCCTCCATTAGATCCTCATGGAAGTTGAGTGACACTTCAACTTGCAGAGTCCACTCTGTCCACTCTGTACCTATTTCCATTCTTAGTTTTGGGTCATCGTGGAAGAGCTTATCCTGAATTCCGGATGAAAAACCCACCAATGGAGCTGGTGACTGATGGAGACAGAGAATCATCACTGCACTCCAGAAAGCATGGGCCTTCTGTAGAAATTACCAAACAGGTTTAGAGTCCTGTGGATATACCTTTTGCTCTGAACCCCATGTGTGACACAGTTGAACCTGCAGATACTATGGAGGAAGAAAAAGAGCAGCCAGATTTCCTTCCGTTTCCTTTCACACTCCACCCAGAGTCAGTCCATCTGAGTCAGAGTAACACTCCACTTATTGTGCAAGCTGAAGGGGCACACGCTGGGCTCATGGAAAATGTCCCCATGGGAAGCAGCAAGTGTACTCTCAATACTGGATTCATTGGAGGAAAATGAATCCATCCTCACAGAACATCCAGACCCATCCATCTCACTAAAAGAGACTCAATCTCCATTCGACAAACCAGAATCCATCCCCCTCTTAACTCAGGAACGACATTCTGTTTCTCATGAGGAAGGAGACATTTCTGAGGACTCTGAAGTAGAATTACTGTCTGAAGGCAACTTGGAGGCCAGTCTGGATTTAGAGCTTCCCTGTCCCCTTCCTAAAAAGACATCTCTTTATCATGCTCTCATGATTCTTGTCAAGTATTCATTGTATTTAGTTAGCTAACTATTAATCTCTCATTGTTAATATTATGGTGTGCAGTTCTTCAGTCCTTATTATACTGTGTTTTATTTTCCACTTATAATGTGAGACCTCAGACACCAAGGTCCTGGGTGAGCCAAAAACCAGACAGGTCTGGTCCCATAGAAGACAACCTTACTGGATATACAGGGAACTATGAAATGCATGGAATCACCAGGAATCCAGGCCAGGCGTCCATGGAAAGACAAGTCAGGTACCAAAGCTTAAGGACAGAGCAGATGCCTGGAAATGTGTTTTGTCAATCGGGAGAAGTGCCAGAGTAACTGTAATATTATGTGGGACTCTGTTCTGTGAGTTCAAGTCTGTTTATATATAAATTATGCTTTGTACAAATATTTAAGAAAATTAAAACTCCACAATAGCATCAAAAGTCTACTTTGACTTTGAATGTGGCCTAGTTGTAGAGTGCTCGCCTAGTATACAAGAAGACCTTGATTCAATTCCTCGGCACTGCATACACAGAAAAAGCAGATGGGGCAATGTGGCTCAGGTGTCAGAGTGCCACCCTTGAACAAATGTGGCCAAGGACAGTTCCTGGTCCCTCAGTTCAAGCCCCAGGACTAGCCAAACAAGAAATCGTACCATTTTCCACACATTTCGAAATAAATCTGTTTTATCTAACCCTACTTCTTTTTTGCCAGTCCAGGGTGTGTGCCACCAAGCCAAACTACTGGCCCCCAACCTTACTATTTTGAATCATTTAATTTTTTTACATAATCATATTTCATGCTGTCTGTATTAATACCATAAACAGTATGCTTAGTGTAATAATTTTAAAGGTAAAACATAAGAAATTAATAATTAAAATTCCTTTTTTATTAGTTTTATACCATTACTACAATTTTATGAGAAAAATTACCTAGAATGTTTATTTTAGAGTTTAAGTAATCCATTTTGATAAATATATCAACCTACATCATTTATTCGAACACATTTTAAACTATTTTTTTCAGGAATGAAAATACATATATATTTGTTGTAAATGAAATTTATGACTTGGGGGGAAGGGAAAGAGAAAAGGGGGGAGGGGGTAACAGTGTTTACAAGAAATGTACTCATTACATATGTAACAGCAATCTCTTTGTATATCACCTTGACAACAAATTTTTTGAAAAGTACAATAAGTTTTAATGTCTACTTTGGGCAGAATTTTTTTTTTGCCACTACTGTGCTTAGACTCAGGACCTGAGCACAATCCTTCTTTTTGTTTTTGTTTATTCTTAAGGCGCAAGTTCTATCACATGTGCCACAGCACCACTTTTATCTTTTTTTATCTATGTTGTGCTGAGGAATTGAACTTGGGTCTTCATTCATGCTCGGCAAGAACTCTTCCACTAGGCTTAACTTATGGCCCCAGTGGGAAGGAAGTTTTCCATAAAATATGTAGGAAATATGTACACTAAGGAAAAGCCATCAAAAATAGAAGAAAAATTATATACTTAGATAACGACATGCCAGTATTATGGCAGATCTCTGTAATTCTAGCTTCAAGAGTGGCCTATTTGGACCGGGAGTTGGCTGGCTGAAGTAAAGTGCTATCCTTGAGCAAGCCCTAGGACAGTGCTCTGGCCATGAGTTGAAGCCATAGGACATGCAAAAAATAATAATTTAATGCCCGTAACTAGTGGCTCACCCTGGTAATCCTAGCTACCCTGGAGGATCGAGGTTCAAAGACGGCCCAGGCATAAAAATCTTTGAGAATCTTATTTCCAAATAATCCAGAAAATTCAAAATGACAATGTGCCTCAAGTGGTAGAGCTCTTGCCTTGAGCTGAAGAGCTTAAGGTCAACATCTAGGCCCAGAGTTCAAGCCCCATGAGTGGAAAAACGAAAAAGAAAAAGAAAGCCCTTATCTAAGGCTGAAGTGCACACTAGTGGTAGTTTGCTTGCCTAGTATGCACAAAGCCCTGTGTTCAATTACTCTGTACCACTTACACCAAAAAAAAAAGCTGGAAATGATCTCAGAAGGTTGGGTTCTGAGGATCACAGTTCAAAGCCAGGCCAGACACTAAAGTCCATGAAACTGTTACTTCCACTTAAGCACCAGAAAACCAGAAGTGACACTGTGGCTCAAGGTGTTTAACGTTGTAGCCTTGAGCTGAAGAGCCCAGGGACACTGCCCAGGTACACAATTAAAGTCTTACAACCAAGAGAGAGAGAGAGAGAGAGAGACAGAGAGAGAGAGAGAGAGAGAGAGAGACAGAGAGAGAGAGAGAGAGACAGACAGACAGACAGACAGACAGACAGACAGACAGGCAGACAGACAGAGACAGAGAGACAGAGACAGAGACATCAAACAGTCAGGCACTGCTGGCTGAAGCGTGTAATTCTAGCTACTATGGAGGCTGAGATTGGAGGATCTTGGTTCAAAGCCCAAAGCCAGCCTGCACACATATGTTTATGAGACTTACATCACCAATTAACTACCAGAAACCAAAAATGGAGCTGTAGAGGAAGAGCGCTAGCCTTGAGCTGAAGAGCTCAGGGACAGTGTCCAGGCCCAAAGTCCAAGCACCATGACGAATCAATAATAAAAAAAGAAGATAGCTAATAGTAATGATGAATAATTTTGGGCTGGGAGTTTGGCCTAGTGGTAGAGTGCTTGCCTAGCATGCACGAAGACCTGGGTTCAATTCCTCAATACCACATACATAGAAAAATGCTGGAAGTGGTGCTGAGGCTGAAGTGGTAGAGCCCTAGCCTTGAGAAAATATAAGGACAGTGCTCAGTCCCTGAGTTCAAGCCCAGGACTGGCCAAATCAAAAGTAGTAGAGCACTGGCATTGAACTGAAGATCTGAGGAACAGCCCAGGCACAGAGTTCTAGCACCGCAAACAACAACAACAAAATCTATGAAATGGCAGTGGTGGTTTTAAGCTAAGCAAAAATAGAGTAGAAACTGGTAAAATACATATTTGTGTGTAAGCAAAATAGCCAGACTTATGCATTAGAACAGGATAGCAACTTGAAAAAAAATTTTGGTTTCCATCTCACTAGGTCCTGTCTCTTAATTTATTCAAGTAACTAAAATGCTGGGTTTTATAATCATTGCTCTGAATATTAGAAAATCATAATATCTCTCATTAACCAACAAAGACCAGGAACTGGGGCTTCGTTCAAATGGCAGAGTATCAGGCAACAGAAGAAAAAATTGAAGTAAGAACTTGAAGTTCTTGATCCAGAACCTGCATAGTAACAGAGCAGCAGCCTGGTGATGGTACCTCACACCTATAATCTTAGCTACTCAGGAGGCTAAGATCTCAGAATCAAAGTTTAAAGCCAGCCAAAGTACCCAGTTAACTGCCAGAAAAACCAGAAGTGGCACTGTGGCTCACAGATTAAACACTAGCCTTGAGCTGAAGAGCTCAGGGACAGTGTCCAGGCCCAGAGTTCAAGCCCCACAATTGACAAAAATCAAACAAGCAAACAAAACTCACAAAGAAGCCTGCAGACCACAGTGGTTCTGCTGAGTCTCTTCTCTATGGGGATCAGGAAACATTTCACTTTTTCTGTCTCTTCCCATCTCAACATTCATACTAAAATAAGACTGTGTTGAAAGCTTCAATTTATAAAAATGTTTTTCATGAAGCACCCTGAAATATTCATCGCTAATATCTCAATTGAAGATAGTTGATTTGGGGCTGCATTGGTAGAGTGCTAGCCTTGAGCAGAAAAGGTCAGGGATAGAGCTGAAGCACTCAGTTGAAGACCCAGTGCCAACACACAAAAGAAATTATGCACTTTATACATATTTTCTAATTTCTTAATGAATTTTTCAGTCTGTGTAAATATAGGGTACATTCCTTGTTACTTAAGTAAGATTGCTCTTTTTTTTCTTTTTGCCAGTCCTAGGGCTTGGACTCAGGGCCTAGACATTTTCATTGGACTGGCTTGCCCAAGGTGAGTGCTCTCCCTCTTGAGACACAGCGCCATTTCTAGCTTTTTTCTGAGTATGCGGTACCGGTGAATAGAACCTAGGTCTTCATGCATTCTAGGTGAGCACTCTACCATTAGGCTACATTCCCAGGCAGTGAGATTCTTCTTACAGTCATTGTATGTTCACAGAGTTTGATCTCACACACTGTAGGGCCCTGGTTGGCTTTGACCTGTGATCCTAAGCCCTGAGCCTCCTAAGTAGCTGAAATTAAGTTGTGAGCCAGCATGATGGCTTCCATTCTTTTTTCTACAAAAATATATGTAGATATCTAAAATATATCTATAGCTGAAAAAAATGAATCTCTCCCAAACAAATCTTCAAAGAAACAACCATCCTATTAAAATGGGGGCTAAAGACTTAAAAGAGTATTCTCTGAAGAAAAAATTAAAATGGGCTTTAGACACATGAAGAAATGCTCCATATCTCTAGCAATAAGGGAAATGAAAATCAAAACAACTTTGAGATTCCACCTGACTCCAGTCAGAATGGCCATTATCAAAAAATCTAATAAGAGATACTGGTGGGGAAGTGACCAGGGGGGATCACACCTTCACTGTTGGTGTGAGTGTAAACTCGTTCAACCACTAGGGAAAGCAGTGTGGTGGTTCCTCTAAAGACTGAACATAGAGCTCCCCTATGATCCAGCAAATCCACTACTTGGCACCTACCCAATTGTCCAGAAAAAAGGACATACTAAAGCCACTAGCACAATGATGCTCATTGCAGCACTATTTACCATAGCAAAGATATGAAACCAACCCAGATGCCACTCAGTAGATGACTGAATCAAGAAGATGTGGTACTTATACACAATGGAATGCTATGCTGCCATCAGAAGGAATGACATCGCCCCATTTGTAAGGAAATGGAAAGACTTGGAAAAATTCATATTAAGTGAAGCAAGCCAGACCCAAAGAAACATAAGCTCAATGGTTTCCCTCATTTGTAATAATTAGTTCACATCTAGGACTCTCCTAGCAGAGGATTACAATAACTCAAAAACCTAGGTATATAAGGTCATATAGGATGAGACTAAATGAAAGGATCTCTAGGATATGGGAACAAGAGCTATATCTTGTGTCATCGTTGCTCTTAATCTTGTGTGATTTTTGTCCTTAATCTACTATGTTATTTCTCATCTCTTATTTTGCCCTTTGGTTAATGTCAGATTGTTACTGTATCTGATTTTTTCCCTGGCATATTGTATATATGTTAATTTGTTTATGTCAAATAGGAAAGGGAAGGGGGGAAACAAGATGATTGGGAAGGGGAGGGGAGAGGGAACTGGGGACAAAAACATGTGGAGTGGAATAAATGTGTGAGAAGTAATGCAGTCCACTACCTGTAAATGTAATCGTAACCCCTCTATACATTACCCTGAAAATAAAAGAGAGAGTATAAAAGTATCTGTAGAAAATGAGGCTGGATGATGGAAACAACCAGATACCCTTCTACAAAAAATGTGATACACACACACACACACACACACACACACACACACACACACACACTGGAATGATACATAGCCAACCGACAAGATAAAATAATGGCATTCTCGGGGAAGTGGATGAAAAGGAAAAAAATCATATTAAGTGAAGTAAGCCAAACTCAAAGGAACATAGGCCCAAGAGTCTCCCTCATTTGTCAAATTCAGTAGAAACCTTGGGCTCTGCTACCAGAGATTTACAATAGAACAAAATCTAGAGACATCGTGACAAATAGTATGACACTAAATGTAAGGACCTCCAAGATAAAGAAACAAAACTCATATAATGAGTGATTGTTGTCCTAAATGAACTATGTGATCTCTTATCTCTTTTGCTATCCCTTGGTTATATCATATTGTTACAATATTTCACCTTGTTTTCTGATATATTTCATATGTGCCTAATTGGTTATTTCAAATTGGATAGGGAAGGGGGGAAAGGAACATGAGTGGGGGTAGGGGAAGGGAAATGGGGACCATATCATTACATGGGGTATCAAAGTTTGAGAAGTAATGCACCTTCTATCGGGTGAATATAATGTTCTACACTCAGTGATACTTCTGGAAAGATGATATAGCTGACTGCGTAGATGGTATGAAGACATACTGGCCTAAACGTAGAATAAAGCATTGGTAAGTTAGATCAGGATCAAGATTATGTGGTTCCATGAGATGAATGAGGAAAGATCAGAAAAATCTACTAAGATATCCAGATATAATTTTGAAACTAAGGTATCTGGACTCCTTTTTTTTTCTTTCTTGGTGGGGAGCTTGAACTTTGGACCTGGGCAAGGTCTCTTAGTTCTTTTTCCTCAAGGCTAATGCCGTACCAGTTTTAGCCACAACTCCACTTAGTTTTTGGGTGGATAAGTGGAGAGAAAAATCTTACAGTTTTTTTTGTTTTCGTTTTTTGCTGGCAAAGACTTTGAATCACCTTCTCCCTGGCTAGTAGAATGACAATTATGACCCTCCAGCGACTGGCTAGTGATTTTTTGAAAATTGGACTTTCTTCCAAATCACGTAACTGGTTCCTAGCAAAGTTTTGAAGCCTGACTTAAATGTGACAGATTTTTGTCACTTGGAGACACTCTGTGCTGAACGTTAGAAATCTACCAGCTGAGTCACAGTGGCACTTCCAGTTTTTGTTTATGTGGTGCTGAGGAATGGAATCCAGGGTTTCATACATGCTAGGCAATCTACATTTTCAGCCCAAGGTTTTATGTTTTGTTTTTTCAGTGTTGTTGCTTCTAAGGTACTGTATGATGTTCTTTCATTTTCTTTGCTTTTCACCTCTTTTCTTCTTTTTCCCTTTAGTTTTATTCTCTGTAGTCACTGTGTTGAATTCGGGTACCCTGTGTCTTGTACATAGGTTTATGTGATGTGGGGAATGGAGAGGGTATAATAAAATGGTAAAAAAAAAAAAAAAACAAAGAAAAAAGGGTGAACCAATTTAACAGTGATACTTGGAAGACACTAAACGGAAATGAACTGAACAATCTGGGTGAAGAGGGGGCTGAGGGTAGGAAAACAGACAAAAATGAGGGAGGGTATAACAATTTTCTTAAGAAATGTGTTCATTACTTATGTAACCGTATGCCAACTATATATTGACTTAACAAAAAAAATTAACTTAAAAAAATAATTTAGCCCGGTATGGTGGCTCACACTTGTAAATGTAGCTACTCAAGAGGCTGGGATCCAAGGATAGCAGTTCAAAGTCAGCCTGGGCACTGAAGTCCATGTGACTCTTATCTCCAATTAACCACCAGAAACCCAGAAGTGGCCCTATGGCTCAAGGGATAGGGCAGTATTCTTGAGCTGAAAAGCTCAGTGACAAGACCCAGGTGCAGAATTGCAGTCCCATGACTTGAATGATGAATGATACTAGCCAGGCTCTGTGCGCTCACACTTGGAATCCTATCTACACAGAATCAGGTTTGAATCCAGCCCAAACAAATTGCATGATATTCTGATTTACAGTTCATTACCAAAAATCTGGAAGTGGAGCTGTGGATCAAGTGGTAGAACACTAGCCTGAAGCAAAAAAAAACATTTAAGGACAGTTCCCAGGCCCTGGGTTCAAGTCCCAGGACTTGCATAAAACAAACAAAATGTGACGCTGAGTCCTCCATCATTTGGTGTTATAGTTCAATATTCTTGATATGCGTCTTAGAAATTAAGTCCCTAGCAAATACTCTCCCCTGAAATTCTGCTTCATAGCTGATTCATAGAATTTCAGCATCATTACTATCACCTTCCAGTTATCATAGCAGTCGACTACTGAAAATTTGAAGAAAACTTTTGAGTAATCCTAATAAATCTGTGTATCATCTGCACACACATCAAATCAGCAGCAGCTATGTTCTACTATTATCTAAATGTATTTAATCCCTTCTTGAGTTAATGAGCCTTAAAGAGTAAAACATATGAAATAGTTATGAAACTAACAGTCACCATTCTTCTACCTAATATTGTAATATAAGTTTATAAATGCAAGGACTATTCTGAAGTGTGCAGAAGATAGCTTCTAATTATAATATTCTCATGAAGTATAGTTTTTAAGAAACACGTTGCTTGCTTTGGGAAAGCAAAGGCAAGGAAAAATGATATAAGTAAGTTCCCTATTTATCAGAAGGAAAATACTATTGGGTTTAGATCAACTTCATTCATTCCATGCTGATGAAACAAATATTTGCAATTCCTGAGGCCAATCACTTCATTGTGATGCACAATCAGCCAGCTTAGATCAATCTTCCAAAAAAGGAAAGGAACAAATGAGAAGCAATTAAGGTTTCCAAAATGAACCAGGTGGTGGTGGCAGCTCACACGTGCAATTCTATCTACTCAAGGCCTGAAATCCAAGGATCTGGATTAAGTCTGTCTGGGATGAAAATATTCCTGTCTGAAACATCATCTCTGTTATCACAGCCCAGCTGATACACTCTGCACAACAGGCTCCAAACACCAAAGTCCATCTCCTATCTGAAATACTAGCAAACGTACTCACACATTATTTCCTCTTTGGGAGATAGTTGAAACATGTACCAGAAACATTTCCCTGGCTTCAGAGTGGAAGTGGAAATATATACTCACTAGAAGCCCATCTAGTAAATTACAGTCAATCATCTTTCCTCACATCTTGTTAGTTAAATTGAACAATGAGTGTTTGGATCAGAAGCGATGTGTATGAGCATACAGGTTGTAAAAGTGCTGTAATCCTCGCTACTCAAGATAAGCTGAGACCTGAGGATTCCAGTTCAAAATCAGTCATGCAATAAATTCCATAAGATTTATACGTCTAATTAACATCAAAAAAGAGAGCGTTGAATTGTGCGTAAAATGCCACAGGCCTAAGCTTTGCATAAAAGTGCTAAGGGGTAGCATTCAGGATACCCACTCTCTCCACTCCTTTTTAACATAGTACTAGAATGCCTAGGCAGTGCAATAAGGCAAGAAGCAAGCATAAAGGGGATCCAAGTAGGGAAAGAGGAAATAAAACTATCCCTCTTAGTAGATGACATGATTCTGTATTTAAAGAATCCTATAGACTCTACTCCCAAGCACCTTGGGCTGATTCAAAGCTTTGGAAGGGTAGCAGGCCATAAAATCAACACTCACAAATCAACTGCCTTCCTTTATGCCAACAGTGAGAACAACTATATAGACCAACTAGATATAACAGACATCAGCAGAATATTCCACCCAGTAACAACACAATATACGTTTTTCTCAGCAGCACATGGAACATTTTCCAAAATAGACCACATCTTAGGCCATAAAACAAACCTGGACAGATTCAGAAACCCTGAAATTATTCCATGCACACTCTCAGATCATAAAGGCATCAAATTGGAACTGAACACACATCTCCACCAACGAAAACCTTACAACTCATGGAGACTGAACAACACATTTTTGAATCAAAAACAATGGATAATCGAAGAGATCAGAACAGATACCCAACTGTTTATGAAATTTAACAATAAGGAGCACACAAATATCAACTCCTTAGGGACACAACAAAGGCAGTACTCAGAGGAAAATTTATAGCGCTGAGTGGCTACAACAGCAAGTTGGAAAAATGGCAAACCAACTAGTTAATGTCTCACCTTAACCTCCTGGAAAAAGAGCAACAAAATAACCCTAAACACATTAGGAGAAAGCAAATTATTAAAATCAAAGCAGAATTAAATGATTTGGAATAAAAAATACTATACAAAGAATCAACAAAACAAGGAGTTGGTCCTTTGAAAGAATTAACAAAATTGACAAGCCTTTAGCAAATCTTACCAAAAAAACAAGAGAGCATATGAAATAACCAAAATCGCAGATGAAAATGGTAATATCATGACAGAAATAACCAAGATCCAGAATATCATGAGGGAATACTTCTCAAACCTTTACGCCAACAAATTTGAGAATCTAGAAGAAATGGATGAATTCCTAGAAAATATTAACATAAACACACTGAACCAAGAAAAGCTAACCCAACTCAACAGGCCTATTTCAAGCTCTGAAATAGAAATGGAAATTAGACAACTTCCACTTAAAAAGAGCCCAGGGCCAGATGGATTCACAGCTGAATTCTATAAGGTCTTCAAAGCAGAGCTCACACCAATACTCGTCAAGCTCTTCAACGAAATGAAAATGAAGGTTGTTTACCAAACTCATTCTGTGAAGCCAGTATATCCCTCATCCCCAAACCAGACAGAGATTCATAAAAGAAAGAGAACTATAGACCCATTTCTTTGATGAACATCGATGCAAAACTTCTCAACAAAATACTGGCCAACCGTCTACAACAACTCATCAAAAAAATTATACACTATGATCAAACTGGATTCATCACAGGGAGGCAAAGCTGGTTCAACATACACAAATCAATTAATATAATTCAACACATCAACAGGAGCAAGGACAAAAATCACATGATTGTCTCAATAGATGCGGAAAAGGCATTTGACAAGATCCAAAACGCCTTTATGTTAAAAGATGTGGAGAAACTAGGAATCCATGGAACATTTCTCAATGTAATAAAGGCTGTGTATGAGAAACCCACTGCTAGTATTATGCTTAATGATGAAAATCTAAAGCCATTCCCTCTAAAATCAGGAAGGAGACAAGGATGCCCACTCTCTCCACTCCTTTTTAACATAGTACTAGAATTCCTAGGCAGTGCAATAAGGCAAGAAGCAAGCATAAAGGGGATCCAAGTAGGGAAAGAGGATATAAAACTATCCCTCTTTGGAGATGACATGATTCTGTATTTAAAGAATCCTATAGACTCTAATCGCAAGCTCCTTGAGCTGATTCAAAGCTTTGGAAGGGTAGCAGGCCATAAAATCAACCCTCACAAATCAACTGCCTTCCTTTACGCCAACAGTGAGAGGAACGAGGCAATAATCAGGAAAGAAACTCCTTTCACAATAGCCTCAAAGAAAATAAAGTACCTAGGAATTAGCTTAACTAAGAATGGAAAGGACCGTTCAGATGAAAACTTTAAAACCCTAAAAAAGGAAATTAATGCAGAACTAAGGAAATGGAAAAACCTCCCATGCTCCTGGATTGGAAGAATCAACATTGTGAAAATGACAATCTTGCCAAGGGCTATCCACAAATTCAATGCAATACCCATTAACATCCCAATGTCATTTTTTAAAGAAATACAAGAGGCAATTCAAAATTTCATATGGAATAATAAAAGACCCCGTAAGCAAAAACACTTCTTAGCAGAAAGAACAGCGCTGGAGGAATTTCAATTCCATACTTTAGACTCTATTACAGAGCTATAATTCTCAAAACAGCTTGGTACTGGCACAAGAACAGGCCTGAAGTCCAATGGAATAGAATTGCGGACCCAGATATTAAACCACAGACCTATGGCCACCTAATCTTTGACAAGGTAGCCAAAAAAATAGAATGGAAGAAAGATAGCCTCTTCAACAAGTTGTGCTGGCAGAACTGGTTAAGCACCTGCAGAAAACTAAAGTTGGATCCTTCTTTGTCACCTTGCACTAGAATTAACTCCAAATGGATCAAAGACCTGGAGGTAAAAGCTGACACACTGAAAAGTTTACAGGAAGGAATAGGAGATACACTAGGACTCCTTGCCACAGGTCGAAACTTTCTTAATAAGGACCAAGAATCACAACAAATCAGAGAAAGGCTGGATAAGTGGGACTGCATTAAACTGCAGAGCTTTTGTATGGCAACGGATATAGCTAGTAAACGAATCAGTAGGCCTACAGAGTGGGAGAAGATCTTCACCAACCAAACAACGGACAAAGGCCTCATATCTAAAATATATCAACAACTCAAAAAATTGAATCACTCCAAAACTAACCTCCAAAGTAACACCCATCCCATTAAAAAATGGGCCAAAGACTTAAAGAGAGTCTTCGCTGAAGAAGAAACAAAAATGGCCTATAGACACATGAAGAAATGCTCCACATCTCTGGTCATAAAAGAAATGCAAATCAAAACAACTCTAAGATTCCACCTCACTCCAGTTAGAATGGCCAGGATCAGGAAAACGAATGACAACAGATGCTGTAGGGGATGTGGGCAGGAGGGATCACTACTACACTGTTGTTGGGAGTGCAAACTCGTTCAACCACTATGGAAAGCAGTGTGGCAGTGCCTCAAAAGGCTAAACATAGAACTCCCCTATGACCCAGCAATTCCACTACTTGGCATTTACCCAACAATCCAGAAACAAGGGCATACTAAACCCACTAGCACAACAATGTTCATTGCAGTGCTATTCACCATAGCAAAGATATGGAACCAACCCAGATGTCCCTCAGTTGATGAGTGGATCAACAAGTTGTGGTATTTGTACACAATGGAATTCTATGCTGCTGTCAGAAAGAATGATATCGCCCCATTTGTTAGGAAATGGAAAGACTTAGAACAAATCATATTAAGTAAAGTTAAACAGACTCAAAGGAACATAGTCTCAGTGTTTCCCTCATTCGTCATAATCAGTAGAAACCTTGGGCTCTACTAGCAGACATTTGCAATAGAGCAAAAGGCCATATATAAGGCCATGTAATGTGAAGCAAATTGAAAGGACCTCCATAATATTGAAACAAAAGCCACATAATGAATGATTGTTGTCCTTAATGTACTATGTTGTCTCTCATCTCCTCTGCTGTCCCTTGGTTATCCCATATTGGTATAGTATCTCACTTTGTTATCTGATATATTGAATTTATTTGTATTTGGATATTTGAAATTTGATAGGAAAGGGGGGAAAACCAAGACGGGTGGCGGGTGTGGGGTTGGAGGGAAATGGGTACCAAGACCTGTGAAAGGGTATCAATGTATGTGAATTAATGCACCTTCTATCTGGCAAATATGATGTAACCCTTTTACTAATTACAATAAAAAAAATTTAAAAAAAAAGAAAGTTGTAGTGTGTGGGGAGGATGATGGGGTCAAATACATTTCTTCTTAGAAATATACCTCATCTGGTTGCCCTGGATTTTTCTGGCATTCTTCTTAGAGAAAGGCCTGTTATACTGGATTTGTGGCTTGGCAATGATCTAGCATGTACATCTTCGAGTAAGACATCCACAACTTCCATGCCTGAGACTCGAGTTTCCTGACCTTTGGCAACAGCACAGCAACATCTTTCTTCCTCCTGAGCCACAGGCCAAGTGAGCTGCCTTGAGTTGGTTGTTAGTTACACTGGCTTGGTTACCAGCGTTCCATATTCTGTTCCATTGTGAGGGAGGCAGGGTCACCTTTCAGGGCCCAATGACCAAAGATCCTTGCTCACAGAAGACCTCACCAAAGACATACTGGAGGCTGAATCTCTCCTCCAATCTCACAATATACATGTGGATGTAGTAAACAGCACACCTTATTTGTCCAATCCCAATGTCTTCCACTAGGCCCAACTACCAGTCTGGTCTCAGACTCAAGGAGCCTTTCTTAGGTAAGATCCAAACTTAAGGGTCAATATTGCCCTCATCCTTTACAAAACATTTGCTTCACAGTGCCTTCTCTGCCTGCATTTTGCCCCTTGTCGAATTCTTTTTTGTTTTTGGTAGGCTTGCGACTTGACCTCAGAGTGTGAACATTGTTCTTGGGCTTTCTTTAGGCTTTAGCTGTCGCACCGAGCCACAGCACCACTTGCAGCGTTTTCTATGTATGTGGCAATGAGGAATCAAACCTGAGTCTTTTTGCGTGGTAGGCAAGGACTGTACCACTTGGTCAAACACACAGGGCATCTTGCCCATATTTTTGAAGTCAATCTATTAGGATATTATTAGGTTTCTGTATCCTAATAATTTTTCCTGATGATTAGTTTTGCTGTCATGTGTAAAATATGCAAGAGGGAAAAACACAGAAGAATTAGTGAAATTGAAAAAAAAGCATTACACACATAGATAAGTGTTCATTCTTTGTAGGAGAAAGGATATTTTGATATGATGATGATGACTTTATAATTACTATGTCAGGGTTGAGAGTTTGACATAGTGGTAGAGTGCTAGCCTAGCATCCATGAAGATTTTGGTTTGATTGCTCACTATCACATAGATAGAAAATCTAGATGTGGCACTGTGGCTCAAGTGGCAGAGGGCTACACTTGAGAAAACCCGAGGACAAGGCTCAGGCCCTGAATTCCACCCCCAAGACTGGCAGAAACATAAAAGAAAATAAAAATGCTTTTTACGAGCTAATTCACTCACAGCATTGGCTTCTGAAATCTTCGCTTCTGCATCTTGTGAAATACCACTTTCCCTCAACGTAGACAAGAAAAACAGATCCATCCCATGGTCCATTGTGAGGCCACTGGTTGGGCTAAGAGCTAGTCGTGCAGCAACACATAAGTTTTATTCTACTACTTTCCAAACTTTTACTCAAATAAGCTACCTACTTACCAACTTAGGTCAGTTATCCGTATGCTATACCTTTTCTTCATTACTACAATATTCTTACACTCCTACGTTAATCCTCTTGTACCTCCCCTGACCTCTCTCATTCTTTTTTTCTATCTCTGGACCTCTGCTCGTCTTTCAACCCTTATACTGCACGGATCTACACTTGATGGCTGTTGAGCAATATTCGGTATATAGGTGGTTAATTATTCTCTAGGCTCAGAGGGACTTAAAGACAATAGAGATTGGATTGAGAGGCTTATTGTTTTGGGTATAAATCGCTTATCAGTGGTTGTATTAGACTGGTCTGTAAGTGCACAAAAAGAAAGAGTGATAATACCAATCAAAACTTGTGAACATCTAATGTCTGCCAGCTACAGAGGTCTAGGTTGGTTATATCTGAAAAACTATAATCGTATTTAGTAGTAATCTTGATCCCATTTTCAAATGGGCAGAACAAGAAACCCAAGAAAAGTGTCAAATCAAGAAACAACATCCCCCACATAATGTAAACAGACAATGGAACAGTCACTGGAAAACCTAGAGGAGAGTCTTCCAAGTGCTACACAAATGCAATTGATAAACATCATTAATGGAAAATGTGAAAATATAAAGGAAGAGATAATGGAGGAAGCCATAGCTTAACAAGAGGAAACCATAAACAAGGTGATAAGTGAAAAAGAAGAAGCCATAAAGGAGGCCATAATAAAGGTTTTTCAAAGAAAGATGGATGAATTCATAGAATCCACAAATAAAAACGTGACCAAACTCCAGCAAATGTCCAAAGAAAATAAAGCTACTGAGCTATCCACTCAAAAGGAAATCAAGGAGATAAAGAAATCCATACATGATCTAAAACAAGAGATGCAAGGCATCAAAAGTGAGCAATTAGAAGCAAGGGCGATGAAAAATAAAGTAGATAGCTTTGATAGCAGGTTAGACAATGCAGAGGAGAGAATTTCCGGGGCTGAAGATAATTTAGTTATTATAGAGAAAGAACAGAAAACGAGTCAATCCAAATCTAGGAAAATTGAGAGAGCGCTTCAGGAGGTCCAAGATACAATTAGGAAGCCTAATTTAAGGCTAGTTGGTATTGAGGAGGGTATGGAGAAAGAGGTCAATGGTATTGGAAATATACTTCACGGAATCATCTCAGAGAATTTCCCAAAAATCCAGAAGGGCAGGCCCATCCAGATACGAGAAGCTTTTAGAACCCCAAACAGACCTGACCAGAAAAGAACATCCCACCGCCACATTGTGATCCGAACTGGATCAATAGAAACGAAAGAAAAGATCCTAAAGTCAGCCTGGGAAAAGGGATCAGTACCTGTAAAGGCAAACCAATCAGAATAACCCCAGATTTCTCAGCAGAGACCATGCAAGCACGAAGTGACTGGAAGCATATATGTCATGCCCTTAAATCAAATAACTACCAACCAAGAAAATTGTAGCCAGCTAAGCTCTCATTCATAACTGAGGGAACAATAAAAACATTCCATTCCAGGGAAAAGCTGCAACAATATGTCGAAACAAAACCAACACTACAGAGAATTCTCAAAGATGCTCTATACATAGAAAACCAAAATAAATGCAATATAGGGAAAGAAATGACAGCTAAACAGCATACCATCTAAGGACCACAAGAACTGTCAAGACACAGGCCCTACTAAAAGCTTTTAAAAATGGTAGGAACTAATAAATATCTCTCAATCCTAACTCTCAATATCAATGGACTTAACTCTCCAATTAAACGGCATAGGCTGTCTAGTTGGATCAAAAAGCAAGAGCCATCGTTCTGCTGTCTTCAAGAGACACATCTTACCCAAAAACAATCATCTTTTGAAAGTGAGAGGTTGGAATAAACTCTATCAAGCTAACTGCCCCCATAAACTGGCTGGAGTTGCCATCCATCCTCATATCAGATACAATAGACTTCAACCTTAAATTAGTAAGAACAGATAAAGAAGGTTACTACATACTACTAAAGGGATCTTTCCTCCAGGAAGACATAACGATCCTAAATATTTACACACCCAATCCCGGAGCTCCAAACTTCATCAAGCAAACTTTACTTACACTGAAACCATACATAGATCGAAATACAGTGATTGTTGGTGAGTTTAACACACCACTCTCACCTATGGACAGACCAACAAGGCAAAACTCAACAGAGAAACCTTAGAACTGAACAACTATATAGACCAACTAAATCTAACAGACATCTGCAGAATATTCCACCCAGTAACAACACAATATACGTTTTTCTCAGCAGCACATGGAACATTTTCCATAATAGACCACATCTTAGGCCATAAAACAAACCTGGACAGATTCAGAAACACTGAAATTATTCCATGCACACTCTCAGACCATAAAGGCATCAAATTGGAGCTGAACACATATCTCCACCAAGGAAAGCCCTGTAACTCATGGAGACTGAACAACACATTGTTGAATCAAAAACAATGGGTAATCGAAGAGATCAGAGCAGATATCCAACTGTTTATGAAATTTAATTATAAGGAGCACACAAATATCAACTCCTTAGGGACACAACAAAGGCAGTACTCAGAGGAAAATTTATAGTGCTGAGTGCCTATAACAGCAAGTTGGAAAAATGACAAACCAACTAGTTAATGTCTCACTTTAACCTCCTGGAAAAAGAGCAACAAACTAACCCTAAACCCATTAGGAGAAAGCAAATTATTAAAATCTAAGCAGAATTAAATGATTTGGAATAAAAAAACTATAGAAAGAATCAACAAAACAAGGGGTTGGTTCTTTGAAAGAATTAACAAAATTGACAAGCCCTTAGCAAATCTTACCAAAAAAACAAGAGAGCATATCGAAATAAACAAAATCACAGATGAAAATGGTAATATCACGACAGAAATTACCAAGATCCAGAATATCATGAGGGAATACTTCTCAAACCGTTACGCCAACAAATTTGAGAATCTAGAAGAAATGTATGAATTCCTAGACAATATTAACATACCCACACTGGAACCAGAAGAGCTAACCCAACTCAACAGGCCTATTTCAAGCTCTAAATAGAAATGGAAATTAGACAACTTCCACTTAAAAAGAGCCCAGTGCCAGATGGATTCACAGCTGAATTCTATAAGGTCTTCAAAGCAGAGCTCACACCAATACTCCTCAAGCTCTTCAACGAAATTGAAAATGAAGGTTGTTTACCAAACTCATTCTGTGAAGCCAGTATATCCCTCATCCCCAAACCAGACAGAGATTCATCAAAGAAAGAGAACTATAGACCCATTTCTTTGATGAACATCGATGCAAAACTTCTCAACAAAATACTGGCCAACCGTCTACAACAACTCATCAAAAAATTATACATTATGATCAAACTGGATTCATCACAGGGAGGCAAAGCTGGTTCAACATACACAAATCAATTAATATAATTCGACACATCAACAGGAGCAAGGACAAAAATCACATGATTGTCTCAATAGATGCGGAAAAGGCATTTGACAAGATCCAAAACGCCTTTATGTTAAAAGTTGTGGAGAAACTAGGAATCCATGGAATAATTAACAATGTAATAAAGGCTGTGTATGAGAAACCCACTGCTAGTATTATACTTAATGGTGAAAATCTAAAGCCATTCCCTCTAAAATCAGGAACGAGACAAGGATGCCCACTCTCTATACTCCTTTTTGAAATGTACTAGAATTCCTAGGCAGTGCAATAAGGCAAGAAGCAAGCATAAAGGGGATCCAAGTAGGGAAAGAGGAAATAATACTATCCCTCTTTGCAGATAACATGATACTGTATTTAAAGAATCTTATAGACTCTACTCCCAAGCTCCTTGAGCTGATTCAAAGCTTTGGAAGGGTAGCAGGCCATAAAATCAGCCCTCACAAATCAACTGCCTTCCTTTACGCCAACAGTGAGAGGAACGAGGCAATAATCAGGAAAGAAACTCCTTTCACAATAGACGCAAAGAAAAGAAAGTACCTAGCAATTAGCTTAACTAAGAATGTAAAGGACCGTTTAGATGAAAACTTTAAAACCCTAATAAAGGAAATTAAAGCAGAACTAAGGAAATGGAAAAACCTCCTATGCTCCTGGATTGGAAGAATCAACATTGTGAAAATGACAATCTTGCCAAGGGCTATCTACAAATTCAATGCAATACCCATCAACATCCCAATGTCATTCTTTAAAGAAAAAGAAGAGGCAATTCAAAATTTCATATGGAATAATAAAAGACCCCGTATAGCAAAAACACTTCTTAGCAGAAAGAACAGCGCTGGAGGAATTTCAATTCCAAACTTTAGACTCTATTACAGAGCTATAATTCTCAAAACAGCTTGGTACTGGCACAAGAACAGGCCTGAAGTCCAATGGAATAGAACTGCGGACCCAGATATTAAACCACAGACCTATGGCCACCTAATCTTTGACAAGGGAGCCAAAAAAAATAGAATGGAAGAAAGATAGCCTCTTCAACAAGTTGTGCTGACAGAACTAGTTAAGCACCTGCAGAAAACTAAAGTTAGATCCTTCTTTGTCACCTTGCACTAGAATTAACTCCAAATGGATCAAAGACCTGGAGGTAAAAGCTGACACACTGAAAAGTTTACAGGAAGGAATAGGAGATACACTAGGCCTCCTTGGCACAGGTCGAAACTTTCTTAATAAGTACCAAGAATCACAACAAATCAGAGAAAGGCTGGATAAGCGGAACAGCATTAAAATGCAGAGCTTTTGTATGGCAACGGATATAGCTAGTAAACTAATCAGGAAGCCTACAGAGTGGGAGAAGATCTTCCCCAACAAAACAACGGACAAAGGCCTCATATCTAAAATATATCAACAACTCAAAAAATTAAAGCACTCCAAAACTAACCTCCAAAGTAACACCCATCCCATTAAAAAATGGGCCAAAGACTTAAAGAGAGTCTTCTCTGAAGAAGAAACAAAAATGGCCTATAGACACATGAAGAAATGCTCCACATCTCTGGTCATAAAAGAAATGCAAATCAAAACAACTCTAAGATTCCACCTCACTCCAGTTAGAATGACCAGGATCAGGAAAACGAATGACAACAGATGCTGGAGGGGATGTGGCCAGGAGGGATCACTACTACACTGTTGGTGGGAGTGCTAACTCGTTCAACCACTATGGAAAGCAGTGTGGCAGTGCCTCACAAGGATAAACATAGAACTCCCCTATGACCCAGCAATTCCACTACTTGGCATTTACCCAACAATCCAGAAACAAGGGCATATTAAACCCACTAGCACAACAATGTTCATTGCAGCGCTATTCACCATAGCAAAGATATGGAACCAACCCAGATGTCCCTCAGTTGATGACTGGATCAACAAGTTGTGGTATTTGTACACAATGGAATTCTATGCTGCTGTCAGAAAGAATGACATCGCCCCATTTGTTAGGAAATGGAAAGACTTAGAACAAATCATATTAAGTGAAGTAAGCCAGACTCAAAGGAACTTAGGCTCAGTGGTTTCCCCCATTCGTCATAATCAGTAGAAACCTTGGGCTCTACTAGCAGAGATTTGCAATAGAGCAAAAGGCCATATATAAGGCCATGTACTGTGAAGCTAATTGAAAGGACCTCCAGGATACTAAACAAAAGCCATATAATGAATTATTGTTGTCCTAAATGTACTATGTTGTCTCTCATCTCCTTTGCTGTCCATTGGTTCTCCCATATTGGTATAGTATCTCATTTTCTTATCTGATATATTGAATTTATTTGTATTTGGATATTTGAAATTTGATAGGGAAGGGGGGAAAACCAAGACGGATGGGGGATGTGGTGTTGGAGGGAAATGGGTACCAAGACATGTGAAAGGGTATCAATGTATGTGAATTAATGCACCTTCTATCTGGCAAATATCATGTAACCCTTTTACTGATTACAATAAAAAAAATTTAAAAAAAAGAAAGTTGTAGTGTGTGGGGAGGATGATGGGGTCAAATACATTTCTTCTTAGAAATATACCTCTTCTGGTTGCCCTTGATTTTCCTGGCCTTCTTCTTAGAGAAAGGCCTGTTATAATGGATTTGTGGCTTGGCAATGATCTAGCATGTACATCTTCGAGTAAGACATCCACAACTTACATGCCTGAGGCTCCAGTTTCCTGACCTTTGGCAACAGCACAGCAACATCTTTCTTCCTCCTGAGCCACAGGCCAAGTGAGCTGGCTTGAGTTGGTTGTTAGTTACAGTGGCTTGGTTACCAGGGTTCCATATTCTGTTCCATTGTGAGGGAGGCAGGGTCACCTTTCAGGGCCCAATGACCAAAGATACTTGCCCAGAGAAGACCTCACCAAAGACATACTGGAGGCTGAATCTCTCCTCCAATCTCACAATATACATGTGGATGTAGTAAACAGCACACCTTATTTGTCTAATCCCAATGTCTTCCACTAGGCCCAACTACCAGTCTGGTCTCAGACTCAAGGAGCCTTTCTTAGGTAAGATCCAAACTTAAGGGTCAATATTGCCCTCATCCTTTACAAAACATTTGCTTCACAGTGCCTTCTCTGCCTGCATTTTGCCCCTTGTCGAAATTTTTTGGTTTTGCTAGTCTTGGGACTTGACCTCAGAATGTGAACATTGTTCTTGGGCTTTCTTTAGGCTTTAGCTGTCTCACCGAGCCACAGCACCACTTGCAGCGTTTTCTATGTATGTGGCAATGAGGAATCAAACCTGAGTCTTTTTGCGTGGTAGCCAAGGACTCTACCACTAGGTCAAGCACACAGGGCATCTTGCACATATTTTTGACGTCAATCTACTAGGATATTATTAGGTTTCTGTATCCTAATCAATTTTTTCCTGGTGATTAGCTTTCTTGTCATGTGTAAAAAATGCAAAAGGGAAAAACACAGAAGAATTAGTGAAATTTTAAAAAAAAGCATTACACACATAGATAGGTGTTCATTCTTTGTAGCAGAAAGGATATTTTGATATGATGATGATGACTTTATAATTACTATGTCAGGGTTGAGAGTTTGGCATAGTGGTAGAGTGCTTGCCTAGCATCTATGAAGATCTGGGTTTGATTGCTCAGTATCACATAGATAGAAAATCTAGATGTGGCACTGTGGCTCAAGTGGCAGAGGGCTACACTTGAGAAAACCCGAGGACAGTGCTCAGGCCCTGAATTCAAGCCCCAAGACTGGCAGAAAGATAAAAGAAATAAAAATGCCTTTTACGAGCTAATTCACTCACAGCATTTGCTTCTGAAATCTTCGCTTCTGCATCTTGTGAAATACCCCTTTCCCTCAACGTAGACAAGAAAAACAGATCCATCCCATGGTCCACTGTGAGGCCACTGGTTGGGCTAAGAGCTAGTCGTGCAGCAACACATAAGTTTTATTCTAATACTTTCAAACTTTGTACCCAAATATGCGACCTACTTACCAACTTAGGTCAGTTATCCTTATGCTATACCTTTTCTTCATGACTACAATATCTTACACTCCTACGTTAATCCTCTTGTACCTCCCCTGACCTCTCTCATTCTTTTTTTCTATCTCTGGACCTCTGCTCGTCTTTCAACCCTTATACTGCACGGATCTACACTTAAGGGCTGTTGAGCAATATTGTATATGTAGGTGGTTAATTATTCTCTAGGCTCAGAATGACTTAAAGTCAATAGAGATTGGATTGAGAGGCTTATTGTTTTGGGTATAAATTGCTTATCAGTTGGTTGTATTAGACTGGTCTGTTGTGTAGCCCCTTGTGCCCTACATCTTGACCTTTGCCTTGCCCCATGTGCCTTGCCTCTTGGAACCAGCCTGGCCCCTTGTGCCTTGCCTCTTGCAGCCAACCTTTACCCTTGTGCCTTGCTTCTTCTGCCCTGCCTTGCCCCTTCTACCTTGCCTCTTCCGCCCTGCCTGGCCCCTAGCACCTTGTCTCTTGTGCCCTGCCTGGCGCCTTGCACCTAGCCTCTTGTACATGCATTCCACCTTGCTCTTTGAATCTTGCGCCCTGCCTTACTCCTTGCTCCATGCCTCCTCTTGTGACCTGCTTTGCCACTTCGACCTTGCCTCTTGTGCCCTGCCTTGCTTGTTGCGCTATGCCTCTTTGGAACTGCTTTGCCCCTTGGGCCTTGCCTCCCTCTCCCTGCCTGGACCCTCTCTCCATGCCTATGGACCCCTGCCTGGCCCCTTGCACCTTGCCTTTTCTGCCCTGCCTTCCCCTTGAGCCTAGCCTCTCATTTCTTGACTTGCCCCTTGAATCTTGCTCCTGTTCCCTGCCTTGGCCCTTGCTCCTTGCCTCTTCTGCTCTGTCATCTGCTTGCCCGTTGCCACTTGCACCCTGCCTTGCACCTTATGCCTTGATTCTTGCGCCCTGCCTAGTCCCTTTGCCTTAGTATCCTACGCCTTGCCTTGCCCCTTTCGCCTTGCCTCTTGAACCCTGACTGACCAATTATGCCTTGCCTCTAGCACCCCATTGCACCTTGCCTCTTTAGCCTTGTCTTACCCCTTGTGCCTTGCCTCTTTCACCCTGCCCCCCTTTAGTGCCTTGTCTCTTTTTCCATGCTTAGCCCCTTGGCCTTGCATCTTGCCTCTTGCACCTTGCCTTGCCCCTTACACCTTACCTCTTACGACCTGCCTTGCCCCATGCGCCTTGCCTCCTGCGCCTTGCCTTGCCCCTTATGCCTTGCCACTGGTTTCCTGCCTTGCCCCTTGTGCCTTGACTCAAGCCTCATGCCTGGCCCCTTGCAACTTTCCTCTTGCACCCTGCCTTGCCCCCTTTGCTCCTTGCCTCTTGTGCCCTGCATAGTCCCTTGCACTTTGCCTCTTGTACCATGCCTTTCTGCTTGTGCCTTGCCTTTTGTGCCCTGTCTTGCCCCTTGTGCCTTGCCTTTTGTGCCTTGCCTCGCCCCTTGCCCCTTTCCTTTGCCCCATGCCTTGCCCCTTATGGTGTGCTTCTTGTGCCTTGACTTGTCACTTGTGCCTTGCCTATTATGTGCTGCGTGGCCCCTGCACCTTGCCTCTTGCGTCCAGCCTGGCCCCTTGCACCTTGCCTCTTGCACCTTGCCTTGCTCCTTGGGCCTTGCATTTTGTGCCCTGCTTTCCCCCTTGCACCTTGCCTGTTTCTCCCTGCGTTGCCCCCTTATATCTTGCCTATTCTGTCTAGCCCAGCCCCTTGCCTATTGCATGCTGTGTATCCCCTTGAGCCTTGCTTCTTTTGCCCAGCCTGTCCCCTTACACCTTGCTACTTCTGCCCTGCCTTGGTTGCTGCGTATGGCCTATTGCTCTCTGTCTTGCCTCTTGCACAATGTGTCTTGAACCCTGATTTGCCCCTTGCACATTACCCCTTGGGCCCTGCCTTGCCCCTTTGTTCCTAGCCTCTCGCACCCTTCCTTGCCCATTCCACCTTGCCTCCTACGCCTTGCCTTGGCCTTTGCGCCTTGCCTTTTGCACCTTGCCTTCCACCTTGTGCCTTGCCTCTTGCACCATTCATTGCACCTTGTGCCTTGCCTCTTCTACCTTGCCTTGCCCTTTGCCCCTTGTCTATTGCGCGCTGCGTGGCCCCTTGCACCTTGCCTGTGTGCCCAGACTGGCACCCTGTGCCTTGCCAGTTCCACCCTGTCTTGGCCCTTTCTCCTTGTCTCTTGCACCCTGTCTTTCCCCTTGCACCTTGCCTCCTGCAGCCTGCATTGGCACTTGTGCCTTGTCTATTGTGCCTTGCCATGCCCCTTGTGCCTCTCCTCTTGCACCCTGCCACTTGCACCCTGCCTTGCCCCTTGCGCCTTGTATCTTGAGGCTTGCCTTGCTCCATGCGCCTTGCCTCTCAAGTCCTGCCTTACCAATTGTGATTTGCCTCTTGCACCTTGCCTGGCCCCTATCTTGCCCATTGGCTTTGCCTCTTATGCTCTGCCTTGCCCCTTACTCTTTGATTCTAGAGCCTTGCCTTGCCCCTTATTCTTGCATCTAGAGCCTTGACTTACTCCTGAATATTTCCTAAGGCTCCCTGCCTTGTGCAATTTGCCTTGCCTATTGTACCTTGCCTCTTGTGCCCTGGCTTCCCCTTGTGACTTGCCTCTTGTGCCCTGTCTTGCCTCTTGCTCCCTGCCTCCTGCGCCCCGCCTTACCACTTGGCTTTAGCCCTTGCGCTCTGCTTTGCCCCATGCACCTTGCCCCTAGAACTTTGCCTTGCCCCATGTGTCTTGCCTCTTGCGACCTACCTTGTCTCTTGCATTTCTCTTACAACCTTCCTTGCCACTTGTGCATTGTTTATTGCGCCCTGTCTTGCAACTTGTGCCTTGCCTCTTCCAACCCGCCTTGCACATTTTGCGTCACATCTTCTGCCCTGCCTTGCCCCTTTCACCTGGCTTCTTGCAACCTGCCTTGCCCCTTGTGCCTTGACTCTTGCACCCTACCTGACCCATTGTGCCTTGCCTCCTGCACGCTGCCTCGCTGCCTCGACCTTTGCGCCTTGTCTCTTCCTCCCTGTCTTGACCCATGTGCAAGCCCACCCACTTCAGATGGGCGGAGGCCTTGTGACTTTGGCATAATAGGCTTATTTTCATTTCTCCACCCCAAACTTCCAGAGCCTTTTCTCAGTGCTAGAGAGGGATGGAGAGTTCTGTGCAGAAGATTCCCTGTGCAGTTGGAGGGTTTGGGTGCTCATATCATGAATGAGTAAAATATTAAATACAGGTTTGTACAGTTCCCTTTGGTCAGTGATCAGGAAGGGTCTTTCTGAGTGGTGGTGTTGTAGACTGGCTGCTCTGCCTTGCTGTCCTGCCATGGAGTGGGTTGGATTAGGCGGTTTAGATGTACTAAATGAAACTAAGGACTGACTTGTAACCTGATAGAAGTGGGCCCGGATGACAGAGCCACAGTCTCTGATCAACCTAAAAATCCCACTGAAATTTAACACAGAGAAGGCTGGAACTCAGTGGTTTGAATTTGTTCCCTCCTGCCTACCTCTCCATCCTACCTCAGCCCTTCTTGTGAAGGCAAGGTGGGCATGGATAAGATAAGAAAGAGGGGTGGGGCCGGGAGTTTGGCCTAGTGGTTAAAGTGCTTGCCTAGCATGCATGAAGACCCGGGTTTGATTCCTCGGTACCACATACATAGATAAAAGCCAGAAGTGGTGCTGAGGCTCAAGTGGTAGAGCTCTAGCCTTGAGAAAGTCCAAGGACAGTGCTCAGGCCCTGAGCTCAAGCCCATGACTGGCAAAAAAAAAGAAAGAGGGGTGTACAAAGGCCTGAGGAGACAGGAAGGTGATTATAGAGAGTAGCTGCCTAACTACTGTGTAACTTGCAGACCAGCCACTGGAGTCTAACACCTGTAGTCTGCATTGCTCAGAAGGCTGACAGCTAAGGGTGAAGGGGATAAACAAACCCATTTTACCCAAAAAATGTGGAGCTCTGTTTCTAGCAATAGGGCCAGCTTTGAGTACAAAAACTCAGAGACAGTACCCAGGCTGGGAGTTCAAGCCCCAGGAAAAGCAAAGACAGACAGACAGACAGACAGACAGACAGACAGACACACACACACACACACACACACACACACACACACACACACAATGAAACTTATGTAGCCAAGAAAAATTCAGTGAGCTCCTATAATTTGTCACACATGAGATATCCACAGTGCCTAAGAAAACAGGACAGACAGGCACAATCCCCACCTTGGGGGAATCTGGAGAGAGAGGCTTGGCACCAATAGACTTCTGTGTTCACCCTCTGTCTTCCTACCCAAACCGCCTGGCTGTGAAATGTCAAATTCTTTCAAAAGCAAGTGTGGCCTTGCTCTCTTTGCCTTCCATTTCCCACCTGCCCACTGTCTGAATAAAAATGAGACCTGCTAGCCCACCACTTGCCCTTCCTTTCCAATCTCAGATGGTAGTAACTAGGGTTGAAGCCAGATTCCTTTTGCAAATAGCCTCAAAAAATAAAGTACCACGGAATTACTTTAATTAAAATGGAAAGGACCTGTTCCATGAAGAAATTAAAATCCTGAAAAAGAAAATTAAGGGAGAACTGAGGAAATAGAAAAACCTCCCATGCTCCTGGATTGCAAGAATGAGCATCGTGAAAATTTCAATCTTGAAAAGGACTATCAATATACCAATGTCATTTGTTAAAGAAACAGAAGAGGCAAACCAAAATTACATATGGAATAATAAAAGACACTGTTTAGATAAACAATTCTTAACAGATAGAACAGAGAAGGAGGAATTTCAATACCGACTTTAGACTATTATACAGCTACACTGACAAAAACTGCTTGGAACTGGCAAAAAAAAAAAAACAGGCCTGGGGCCGGGAGTTTGGCCTAGTGGTTAAAGTGCTTGCCTAGCATGCACGAAGACCTGGGTTCGATTCCTTGATACCACATATATAGAAAAAAGCTGGAAGTGGTGCTGAGGCTCAAGTGGTAGAGCTCTAGCCTTGAGAAAGTCCAAGGACAGTGCTCAGGCCCTGAGCTCAAGCCCAGGACTGGCAAAGAAAAACAGGCCTGAAGACCAATGGAATAGAACTGAGGACCCAGATATTAACCCACAGACCTATGGCCAGCTCATCTTTGCTAAGGGAGCTAAAAGAAATAGATAAGAAAAAAGACAGCCTCTTCAACAAGTGGAGATGGCAGAACTGGTTAAGTACCTGCAGAGATGTAAAGTTGGATCTTTCTTTGTCACCCTGCACCAAGATTAGTAACTCCAAATGTATCAAAGACCTTGAGGTAAAAACAGATACACTTAAAACTTTACAAGAATAGGAGATACACTAGATCTCTTTGGCACAAGTCCAAACTTTCTTAACAAGGACCCTGAATCACAACAAAGCAGACAAAATCTGGCAAAATGTGTGTGCATGAATGTGTAGAAATTCTGTGTTGAAATGGACATAGCTCTAAAATTAACCTACAGATTGAGAGAAGACCTTCAGCAACCATATAACGGACAAAGGCCTCATCTCTAAAGCATATCAACAGCTAAAATAAGTTGAATCACTCCAAAACTAATCTCCAAAGAAACAACCATCCCATGAAAAGATGGACCAAAGACTTAAAGAGAGTCTTCTCTGAAGAGGAAATAAGAACGACCTAGGGACAAAGGAAGAAATGCTCGATATCTCTTGCCAGAAAAGAACTGCAAATCAAAACAACTCTAAGATTCCACCTCACTCTGGTTAGAATGGCCATGATCAAGGAATCTAATAACAACAGGGATCTCTCACCATGGCAGCCCCAAAGATTTCCTAGAGTAATGATCTATCTCTCCAGGTGGGACTTGCTTGGGCAGTGATGGCACACCCCAACAGGCCTGCAGCTAGGAGTGGGCAGGATTGTTTCCTCAGCTTGTTGCGCTGCTTTTCCCAGCCTGGCCCACCACACACATGGGCTACTCACCGACTCTCACCCACAACATTGTCCCAAAGCTTCTTACCTTAACAGCTTCGAGATTCGTCTGCACGCATCTGTTTTCTCACAGGAGGTCTCAGTTCTGGCTCTCGATCTGTTGCAGCTGGGTCCCAATTCTGCCTCATACTCTCGGCTTCCACTTGGAATTCCCGGCGCTCTTCCTGCGTGTTTACTGCCCTGCAACAGAATTCCCAAAGGCCCAGTAAGTACTTATTTGCTGAGTGCTGTTGTCTCATGACTTAATTCCTAGCTACTCATGAGCCTGAGATCTGAGTATCAGATCTCAAGATGGGCAGAAAAGTCCGCAAGACATTGATCACCAATTAACCAGCAGAAAATTCAAAAGTGGAGCTGTAGCTCAGTTGTAGAGGTCTAGGCTTGAGAAAAACTGCTCACAAACACTGCCCAAGTCTTGACTTCAAGCCACATTACTGACACTGAAACACAAACACACACACACACACACACACACACACACACACACATTAAGAAGTATTTTCTGCTAGTCCTGGGAACTCAGGGCCTACACATAATTCTTTAGCTTTATTGAAGAAGCTTGTGTTCTACCATTCAAATCAAAGCTCCCCTTCACCTTTTTGTGGTAGAGGTAAGTGTCTCACAGACTTTCCTTCCTGGATGGGCCTTCTTGATCCTCAGATCTCATGTACTGTGTGGCTATGATTACAGATGTGAAACACAGGTGCAGATGGTTTGTGCATGTAGCAATGTGTGCTGGACATCACATGTGCCACAGTGGGTGTCATGGGGAGCATCTCTTTACCAAGCCATCCTTACTTCTATTTGTGCATTAAAGATAAAATCTAGACAGGTTGAGACACTTGTCTGTTGGTCACATGAGACATCAGAAGAAAAACTCAGACCTAACTTGGAAATGTCCAGCTACAAAACCGCCAGGAACTAATGTGTGGGCTGGCACGAGACACTTTCATAGCCCTCCTGCCAACATGGATGAACTGTCCGTGCCATTGGATGTGGCCCATCAAGCTTTCGACAAGTGGTTCGAGACTGAGAAAATGAAATTTTCAGGGACAGACCCTTTAAGGTAAGACCTGTATTTACACTAACTCAGAAAAGGCCTGAAGCCTGCACTAGAGGCTCGCAGGACAGCAGGGCAGAGACTCATAGCCCTGGAAAATGTAATGTGGAGGCAGGAGGCAAGACCTCTGAGCTCTTCAGAGTGTCAAGCAGACAGCGCCGTGGCCCCTCCTGCTCTGGACAATCCCACCCACTTCTGATGGGAGAAGGTCTTGTGAATTTGGCACAAAGGCCTGATGTTCATTTCTCCCCCTTAACTTTTAGAGACTTTTCTCAGGGCTAGAGAGGGATGGAAAGTACAGTGCAGATTTCTCGTGCAGCTGGAGGGGTTGGGTGCTCATATCTCGAATGAGTAAAACATTAAGTACAGGCTCATACAGTTCCATTTTCTCAGTGATGAGGAAATCCCTGGGTCCTGCTTATGCTGTAGTTTTACCTATCTGAGTTGTTCCTTTGACTGAAGGGTCTTTCTGGGGAGTGGAATTGTAGGCTGACTTCTTTGCCCAGCTGTCCTGCCATGAAGTGGGATGAATTAGTTGGTTTAGGTGTTCTAAATGAAATTAAAGATTGACCTGTAACCTGAGATAAGTGGGCCTGGATGACAGAGCTAATGTCTGTGTTCAACCTAAAATCCCACTGAAATTCCACACAGAGAAGGCTGGCACTCAGTGGTCCAATTTGTCTCCCTACTGCCTACCTCTCCATCCTACGCCAGCCCTTCTTGTGAAGGCAGGGTGGCCATGGATAAGGAAGAGGGGTGTACAAAGGCCTCAGGAGACAAGACTGTGAGGATAGAGAGAAGCGACCTAACTGCTGTTTAATTTGCAGACCAGGCACTTGGGTCTCACGCCTGTAGTCTGCATTGCTCAGGAGGCTGACAGCTAAGGGTGAAGGGCCAAAATGATCCCACTTTACCAAAAAACAATGGAGCTCTGTTTCTAGCAATAGAGCCAGCTTTGAGGAAAAAAGCTCAGTGACAGTACGCAGGCCCTGATTGCAAGCCCCAGGACAGGCAAACACACACACACACACACACACACACACACACACACACACACACACACACACACGAGATGTAATCTATGTAGCCAGGAAAAATTCACTGCACTCCTACTTTATATCACTCATGAGACATCCACAGTGCCTAAGGAAACAGGCCAGACAAGCGCAATCCCCACCTTGGGGTAATCTGGAGCAGCGTGAGGCTTGGTACCAGTAGGAGGCACTCTTGTGTATCCACCCCCTGTCTCCCTAACCAAACTGCCTTGCTGTGAAATGTCAAATTCTTTCAAAAGCTGTATAATGAATGATTGTTATCCTTAATGTACTATGTTATCTCTCATCTCTTTTGCTGTCCCTTGGTTATCTCATATTGTTACAGTATCTCACTTTGTTATCTGATATATTGGATATATTTCTATTTGGTTATATGAAATTGAATAGAGAAGGGGGGAAAACAAGATGAGTGGAGGTGGGGATGAGGGAAATTGGGACCAAGACATGTGAAAGGGTATCAATGTATGTGAATTAATGCACCTTCTATCTGGCAAATATTGTGCAACCCTTCTATTAATTACAATAAAAATATATGAAAAAAATCTTTCAACAGGAAGCCTGGCCTTGCTCTCCTTGCCTTCCATTTCCCACCTTCCCCTGTCTGAATAAAAATGAGACCTACTAGCCCACCACTTGCCCTTCCATTCCAATCTCAGACAGTAGCGACTAGGGTCACTGCCAAACTTCTGTTGACTTTTCTCAATGCAAGTAGGGATGGAGGTTTCAGTGCAGAAGATTCCCTGTGCCACTGGAGTGGCTGGGTTCTCACATCAGAAATGGGTACAACATTAAATATTTATTCCTGACCATTATATAAGCTTCTACAGTTCCCTTTTCTCAGATCAGGAAATCTCTGGGTCTTGCTTATGCCTCTGGTTTCAATTATCTGAGTTATTCCTTTGACAGAAGGATTTTTCTGCGGGGTGTGCTTGTAGGCTGGCTCCTCTGCCCAGCTGTCCTGCCCTGGAGTGGGTTGGGTTAGGCGGTTTAGATTTCCTAAAGGGAATTGAGGCCTGACCAGTGACCCGGGACAAGTGGGGCTGGATGACAGAGCCACAGTCTGTGTTCAACCTAAAAATCCCACTGAAATTCCAAAGAGTTGGCTGGTATTTGGTGGATCGATATTGTTTCCCTCCTGCCTATGTCTCCCTCCTAGCCCAGCCATATTTATGAGGGCAGGGTGGGCCTGGATAAGGAAGAGTGGTGTACAAAGGCCTGAGGAGACAGGGAAGTGTGGATAGAGTGGAGCTGCCTACCTGCTGTGAAATTTGCAGACCAGGCACTGGAGGCTCACAACTCTAGAATGCACTGCTCAGGAGGCTGAGAGCTAAGGGTGAAGGAGCAAAACCAACCCTAGCAAACAATCCTACAAGGCACTTTACCAAAAAGCAGGGGAGGTATGTCTCCATCAATTTAGCCAGCTTTGAGTACAAAAGCTCAGGGACAGTAAACAGGCCCAGAGTTCAATCCCAGGACAGGCAGAGAGACAAAGACACAGACACAGACAAAGACCCATTCGTGATATAATCACACAACCCCTCCAGCTGCACAGGGAATCTTCTGCACTGAACTCTCCATCCCTCTCTAGCACTGAGAAAAGGCTCTGAAAGTTTGGGGTGGAGAAATGATCATCAGCCCCTTTTGCCAAAGTCACAAGTCCTCCCCCCATTTGAAATAGGTCGGCTTGCCCAGAGCAGCAGGGACAGGGCGCTGCCTGCTTGCTACTCTGAAGAGCTCTGAGGTCTTGCCTCCAGCCTCCACATAACATTTGCCGGGGCTATGAGCCTCTGCCCTGCTGGCCTGTGAGCCTTCCAGGGCAGACTTCAGGCCTTTCCTAGGTTACTGTAAATCCAGCTCAGACCATAGATGGTCTGGCCCTGTGATTTTTCATTTTTTCAATCTCAAACCACTTGTCTAAAGCTTGGTGGGCCACAGCCAGTGGCAAGTGTAGCTCATTCAGGTTGGCAGGAGGGCCACAAAAGTGTCCTGTGCCAGTGTACACATAAGCTCCCGGTGGTTTTGCAGCTGGACATTTCCAAGATAGGTCTAACTTTTTCTTCTGATGTCTCATGTGACCAATAGACAAGTGTCTCAACCTGTCTAAATTTTATCTTTCATGCACAAATAGAAGTGCTTTGCCCCTTGCGCCTTGCCTCTTGCTCCATGCCTTGCCCCTTGCGCGTGGCCTCTTGCGCCTTACCTTGCCCCTTGCCCCTTGCCTCTTGTACCCTGCCTTGCCTCTTGCAATTTACTTGCCCGCTTGCGCCTTGCTTCCTGTGGCCTACCTGGCCCCTTGCACCTTACTTTTCCTACCTGCCTTGCCCCTTGTGCCTTGCGTCCTTCGCGCTTCCTACCCCTTGATCATTGCCTATTGCACCCTGCCTGGCTCCTTGCACCTTGGCTCTTGCACATTGCCTGGTCCCTTGATCCTTGCCTCTTGTGCCCTGCATTGCCCCTGCGCCTTGCCTCTTGCGCCCTGCCTTCACAGTTGCCCCTTGCATCTTGCGATCTGCCTGGCTCCTTGGCCTTGCCTCTTGCACCCTGCCTTGCTTTTCCTACCTGCCTTCGCACTTGTGCCTTGCATCCTGAGCCTTGCCTTGCCCAATGCACCTTGCCTCTTGTGCCATGCCTTGCCCCTTGCATCTTGCCTCTTGTGCCTAGCCTTGCTCCTTGAGCTTTGCCTTTTTTGTCCTGCCTTGCCCCTAGTGCCTTGCCTCTTGTGCTCTGCCTTGGCCGTTGCAGCTTGCCTCTATCGTCTTGCTTGCCCCTTGTGCTTTGCCTCTAGTGCATTCCTTTGCCCATTGCCCCTAGCCTGTTGCACCCTGCCTTGTCCCTTGTGCATTACCTCTCCAGCCTAGCCCTGTCCTTTGCTCCTTGCCTATTGGGTGCTGCATGACCCCTTGCGCCTTGCCTTTTGCACCCAGCCTGGCCCCTTGTGTCGTGCCTCTTGCACCCTGCCTTGCCCCTTGCTCCTTGCCTCTCATGCTCTGCCTGGCCCTTTAGCCTTGCCTCTTGAGCACTACCTGGCTCCTTGAGCCTTGCATCTTGCACCCTTCATTGCCGTTTGTGCCTTGTGTCTTATGCCCTGCCTTCCCCTTGTGCTTTGCCTCTTGCACCTTGCCTTGCTCCTTGGGCCTTGCCTTTTTTGCCCTGCCTTGACCATTTTTCTTGCCTCTTGTGCCCTGCCTTGACCATTTTTCTTGCCTCTTGCACCCTGCCTTGCTCCTTGCCCCTTGCCTCTTACACCCTGCCTGCCTGGTCCCTTTTGCCTTACTTCCTCTGCATATTCCTGACCCTTGCGCATTGCCTCTTGCGCCAAGCCTGGCCACTTTTGCCTTGCCTCTTGCACCTTGCCTTGCCCCCTGGGCCTTGCCTTTATGCACTGCCATACCCCTTGCACATTGCCTCTTTTACCCCACATTGCCCCTTGTACCTTGCCTCTTCAGCCTAGCCCTGCCCCGTGCCGCTTTCCTACTGCACCTTGCCTTGCCCCTTTGCTTCTAGCCTCTTGCATCCTGCCTTGCCCCTTGTGCCTTGGCTATTGTGCTTTGCCATGCCCCTTGTGCCTTGCCTCTCATTCCCTGCCTTGCCCCTAGCGCCTTGCTCTCCCGCTCCTTGCCTTGACCCATTAGCCTTGCCACTTGCGCCCTTCCTCTTGTTCCTAGCCCCTTGCACCCTGCCTTGCCCCTTGCACCTTGCTTCTTGTGCCCTGCCTTAACTCTTGTGCCTTGCCTCTTGCACCCTGTCTTGCCCCTAGTGCCTTGCCTCTTGCACCCTTTCTTGCCCCTGCACCTTGCCTCTTGTGTCCTGCCTTTCCCATTGCCTTTGCCTCTTGTGCCCTGCCTTGCCCCTTGCCTTTGTCTCTTGCACCCTGCCTTGCCCCTTGCACCTTGCATCTTGATCCTTGACATGTCCCATGCACCTTGTCTCTTGCGCCCTGCCTTGCCCCTTGCTCCTTTCCTCTAGCGCCCTTCCTTGCCATATGGGCCTTGCCTCTTGCGCCCTGCCTTGACCGTTGCACATTGCCTAATATGCCCCCAATTGTTTATGGTGCCTTGCCTCTTGCACCCTTCCTTGCCAATGTGCCTTCCCTCTTGTGCCCTGCCTTGACCATTGTGCATTGCCTCGTGCACCCTAGGTGGCCCCTTGCGCCTTGCCTCCTGTGCACAGCCTGACACTTTGGCCTTGCCTCTTCCATACTGCCTTGATCCTTGCACCTTTCCTCCTCCGCCCTTTCTAGCCCCTTGCGCCTTGCCTCTTGTGCCCTACCTGGCTCCTTGTGCCTTGCCTCTTGCGCCCTCCCTGGCCCCTTGAACCTTGCCTCTTGCGCCCTGCCTTCCCCATGCACCTTGCCTTTTGTGACCTGCCTTTCCCTTTCGCCTTGCCTATTACACCCTGCCTTGCCCCTTGTGCTTTGCCTCTTGTACACTGCTTTGCTTACTGTGCCTTGTATCTTGCTCCCAGGCTTGCCCCGGTGCCTTGCATCTTGAGCCTTGCCATGCCCCATATGCCTTGACTCTTGCCCCTTGCCTAGCCCCTTGTGCCTTGCCTCTTGGGCCCTGCCGTGCCCTTACCACCTTGCCACTTCCACCCTGTCTTGCCACATGTGTCATGCTTCCTTTGCCTTGCCTAACCCCTTAGCGCCTTTCCTCCTGGGACTTTTGTGTCCTCTTCTGCGTTGCATTTTGTGCCATGCCTTGTCCCTTGGCCTTGCCACTTGAGCCTTTCATTGCCCCTTGCCCCTTGCCTCTTGTGCCTTGCCTTCCCATAGTGCCTTGCCTCTTGTGCAGTGTCTTGCCCTTGCACCTTGCCTCTGGCGCTCTGCCTTGCCCCTTGTGCCTTGCCTCTTCAGCCCTGCCTTCCCCTTGCACCTTGTTTCTGGTGCCCTGCCTTGCCCCTTGGCCTTGCGCCTTGCACCAAAAGCCTTCACTTGCCCCATGCTCCTTGCCTCTGGCTCCCTGCCTGGCCCCTTGTGCCATGCATCTTGGGCGTTGCCTTGCCCTTGCGTTTTCCCTCATAGTCCTTGCCTCTCTCCTTGTGCATTTCCTCTTGTGCCCTGCTTTGCTCCTTGCGCATTTCCACTTGTGCATTGTCTGGCCCCTTGCATTTTGACATTTGTGCCTTGCCTTGTCCCTTGGACCTTCCCTCTTGAACCCTGCCTTGGCCCTTGTTCTTGCCTCTTGCACCTGCCTTGCCCTTCACCTTGCATCTTGCACTTTGCCTTTACCCTTGCGCCTTGCCTCTTGAGCCTGACTTGCCCCTTGTGCCTAGCCCCTTGTGCCCTGCCTTGGCCCTTGTACCTTGCCTATTTTGCCTTTCCTGGACCATTGCACATTGGGTCTTGTGCATTGCCATGCCCCTTGTCCCTTGCCTCTTGTGCCCTGCCTTGCCCCTTGTAACTTGCCTCGGTACCCTGCCTTGCCCCTTTCTCCTTGCCTCTCGCCTTGCCTGCCTTTTTGCGCCATGCCTCTTGCACCCTGACTCTTGTGCTCAGCCATTCCCCTTGCACTTGCCACTTTCTCCCTGCCTTTCCCCTTGCAAATTGTCCCTCCCACACTGCTTTGCCCATTGCGCCTTGCATCTTAAGCCTTGATTTGCCACATGCACTATGCCTCTTGTGCCCTGCCTTGCCCCTTATGCCTTGCCTCTTGTGCCCTGCCTATCCCCTTGCACCTTACCTCTTTTGCCTTGCCTGCCCACTTGCACCTTGGCTCTTGTGCCCTTCCTTGCCCATTGAGCCTTGCCTTTTTTCCCTAGCCATGCCCATTGTGCCTTTCCTATTGTGCCCAGTGTGGCCCGTTGGGCCTTGCCTCTTGTGTCCTTCCTGGCCCCTTGCCCCTTGCCATTTCCGCCCTGCCTTGCCCATTGCACATTGCCTCTTCCACACTTCCTTGCCTCTTGTGCCCTCCCTTACCCATTAGCCATGCCCCTTGCCCATTGCCTCTTGCTCCCTGTAGCTCAGTGGTAGAGGATTAGGCTTGTGAAAAACTGCTCACGGACACTGCCCAAGCCTTGACTTCAAGTCCCATGACTGACACTGAAAACACACACACACACACACACACACACACACACACACACACACTTTAAAAAATATCCCAATGTCATTCTTCAAAGAAATAGAAGAGGCAATCCAAAATTTCATATGGAATAATAAAATACCCCCTATAGCAAAAACACTTCTTAGCAGAAAGAACAGCACTGGAGGAATTTCAGTACCAAACTTTAGACTCTATTACAGAGCTATAATTATCAAAACAGCTTGGTACTGGCACAAGACCAATGGAATAGAACTGAGGACCCAGATATTAAACCACAGGCCTATGGCCACTTAATCTTTGCTAAGGGAGCCAAAAAATAGAATGGAAGAAAGACAGCCTCTTCAACAAGTGGTGCTGTCAGAACTGGTTAAGCACCAGCAGAAAACTAAAGTTGGATCCTTCTTTGTCACCCTGCACTAGAATTAACTCCAAAAGGATCAAAGACCTGGAGATAAAAGCTGACACCTAAAAACTTTACAAGAAGGAATAGGGGATACACTAGGCCTCCTTGGCACAGGTCGAAATTTTCTTAATAAGGACCAAGAAACACAACAAATCAGAGAAAGGCTCGATAAGTGGGACTGTATTAAACTGCAGAGCTTTTGTATGGCAGAGGACAAAGGTAGTAAGTTCATTAGGAAGCCTACATAATGGGAGAAGATCGTCACTAACAATGCAACAGACAAAGGCCTCATATCTAAAATATTTCAACAGCTCAAAAAATCGAATCACTTCAAAACTAATCTCCAAAGTAAGAACCATCCCATTAAATGATAGGCCAAAGACTTAAAGAGAGACTTCTCTGAAGAAGAAATAAAAATGTCCTACACTCACATGAAGAAATACTCGACATCTCTGGTCATAAAAGGAATGCAAATCAAAACAACCCTAAGATTCCACCTCACTCCAGTTAGATGGCCAGGATCAAGAAAACTAGTAACTAAAGAGGCTGGAGGGGATGTGGCCAGGAGGGATCACTACTACACTGTTGGTGGGAGTGCAAATTCGTTCAACCACTATGGAAAGCAGTAGGGCAGTTCCTCAATAGACTAAGCATAGATCTCCTCTAGACCCAGCAATTCCACTACTTGGCATTTACCCAATCGTTCAGAAACATGGAAAGACTAAATCCACTTGCACAACAATGTTCATTGCAGCAATATTTGCCATAGCAAAGATACAGAACCAACCCAGATGCCCATCGGTTGATGAGTGGATCAACAAGATGTGGTATTTACACACAATGGAATTCTATGCTGCTGTCAGAAAGATCAACATCACCCCATTTGTAAGGAAATGGAAAGACTTAGGAAAAAAATCATATTAAGTGAAGTAAGCCAGACTCAAAGGAACATAGGCCCAATAGTCTCCCTTATTTGTCATAATCAGTAGGAACTTTGGCCTCTCCTAGTAGAGATTTACAATAGAACAAAATATAGAGACATAAGGCCAAATAGTATTACACTAAATGTAATGACCTCCAGGATAAGGAAACAAAAGCTATCTAATGAGTGATGGTTGTCCATAATGTACTATGTTATCTCTCATCTCTTTTGCCATCCCTTGGTTATCTCATATTGTTACAATATTTCACCTTGTTATCTGATATATTTTATATGTGCTTAATTGGTATTTGAAATTGGATGAGGAAGGGGGAAATCAAGATGAGCGGGGAAAAGAGGAGAGGGAAATGGGGACCATGTCTTGAGAAATGGTATCAATGTTTTTGAAGTTATACACCTTCTATCTGGTGAATATAATGTAACACTTCTATTAATTATAATAAAAATATTTTTTGCCAGTCCTGGGCTTGAGCTCATGGCGTGAGCACTGTCCTTGGACTTTCTCAGGGCTAGAGCTCTACCACTTGAGCCTCAGCAACACTTCCGGCCTTTTTCTATGTATGTGGTACCGAGGAATCGAACCCGGGTCTTCATGCATGCTAGGCAAGCACTTTAACCACTAGGCCAAACTTCCAGCCCTAAAAATATTATTAAAAAGAAAAAAAAACAATGAAAAAAGAAGAGGAAATCAAAACGTCTTTAAAGTTCCACCTCACTTTGTTTAGAGGCTCATATCCCCAGCAGGTCTGCTATGGATGCTGGAGGCCAGTTCTCTGAGATCTTCAGAGTAGTGAGCAGACACGCCCTGCCCCCTCCTGCGCAGGACAAGCCCACCCATTTCAGAGGAGGGAGGTCTTGTGACTTTGGCACAAGGGGGCTGATTTTCATTTCTCCTCCCCAAACTTCTTTTGCCTTTTCTCAGTGTTGGGAGCAATGAATGGTTCTGTGCAGAAGAGTCTCTAACACCTGGGGTGGTTGAGTGCTCACATCAAAAATGAGTACAATGTTAAGTATTTATTCCTGTCCATTTTACAGACTCCTACAGTTTTCTTTGCTCAGAGAACAGGAAATCACTGGGTCTTGCTTATGCCTCTGGTTTTACCAGTCTCAGCTGTTTCTTTGACTGAAGGAAATTATTGGGGTTTGGGCTTGTAGGCTGGTTCCTCTGCCCAGCTATCTTGCCATGGAGTGGGTTGGATAGGCGGTTTAGATGTCCTAAAGGGAATTAAGGCCTGACCAGTGAATCAGGACAAGTGGGACGGGATGAAGAGCTACAGTCTGTGTTGAACCTAAAAAAATCCCACTGAAATTCCACTCAGAGTAGGCTGGTACTTGGTGGATCAAATTTGTCTCCCTCCTCCCTACCATTCCATCCTACCCCAGACCTTCTTGTGAAGGCAGTGTGGGACTGAATAAGGAAGAGGGGTGTACAGATGCCTGAGGAGACAGGCTGGTGAGCATAGAGAAGAGCTTCCTACCTGTGAAATTTGCATACCAGGCACTTGAGGCTCATACCTCTAGTCTGCACTGCACATGTGGTTAAGGGCTAAGAGTGAAGAACAAGCAACCCAGTAAGACAAACTCGCCGCCCCAAAGCGGCCCACTGCACCCGAGAACGCGGACACAACACGGGGAAGGAGATGGATGGGGTCCCGAGCGGGGATGCTGAAGCTGACCGGCCAGCTCCCAGGTGCACACCGCCGTACCCGTGGCAGCACCCATCCCCGCCCGGCCCCCACCCACCCCACCATCATCACACAACACCCCCCCCCCCGAGTTTCTCTGCCCGGGATTGATAGGCGATCAGCGCTTGCCGGCCGGCTCGGAGCTCCACGGACAGCTGGCGCGGAGAGAAAAGGCCGCGCTCCCTCCCCTCCCCCGCGCCCTGAGAGGCACGGCAGAGGTAGATCGAGGACAAAGCAGCGGCGGCGGCGGCCCGGGACGGCCGGGGCCCCCTCTGCAACCCCCTGACCAAGGCCACTGGAGCCCCCGGAGACCTACACTGAGATCCCGCCGCCCGTGAAGCCGACAGTGAAACCGTGGCAGGCCGGCGGGCGGGCGGGCGGGCCGGCCTCGCCATCACGCAGCAGCGGCCCGGGGACGGGTGAAGCTGGCCGGCCAGCCCCGAAACAGAAGACGGACGGGCACCTCCACCACCCGTGCCCGCCCCCCCCTCCAACATCGCCGCTTCCACCCTTTGCCCCGTTCACGCCGGCCTGCCCACCTGCCCCACCCACCCCACCCCACCCCACCTGAAAACTCCTACACGCCAAGAGGAGAACCCGGGTAGGGAGGGAGCAGAACAGAGAGACCGGGTCCGAGAGCCCGTCTTCCCAGAGAAAACAGGGGTCTTCGTGGATGATGAAGGAGCAAACGGTGCATGAGCCTCGGGGGAAGGAAGGGGTGGGGGGGCTGGGAGGGGTGGAGAGCGGCCTGGGGAAAAACCCACCCAGTACTAAAAGTACTGCCTTTGCTGTGACTGGCATGATTGGTGACTGACGGAGTGAGTGAGTGAGTGGACCCACTCTTCTCTCCCTATTGGATGTTCACCGTGGTTTCCCTGACCTGTGCTGCGAGTGAGTTGGTGGGTGGGTGGGTGATGCACCTGCTCTCTTTTGGTCAGAAGGTGGAACTCCTCTGAACACTGAAGGCAGTGCAGATACACGAGACCTGGGATCCAAACAAATTCCATGACATGGACACCTGGCATGCATGGCATGGTGGTGTGGTTTCTTTGAGATTTAGACTTTTCCCTTTCTTTCTTTCTTTCTTTCTTTCTTTCTTTCTTTCTTTCGTTCATCTGTCTACTGTGTGTCTGTGTGTCTGTGTGTCCGTCTGTCTCTGTCTCTGCCTCCCTCTCCAGTCCTCTCTCTCCCTCTTCCACCCTGAGTAGGTGCAGTGACACACATGAGACACTGGACCCCCAGCTCCAAGAGAGTTTCATTTTCAACAACCCAGCAGAATTGACAGCCGGTGGGTCACTCCATATTCTCCAGATGAGCCTCTTCACCAGAACTTCCTCAACACGGCGGAATCACTGTCCGCCATGACAGGCAGTCTCCGCTAGGTGGCGCCCCAGGACAAGGGGAAACAGCCGACCCAACATCGATCAAGCCCCCGCCCCCCCCCTTCCGGGCACCCGAGAACAAAACTCCTCACCCACCCAGGGTGGGGAAGAGGTCTTTGTGCAAGCACTCTAGCAGTGGGCCACACTCCTGGCCTCCGTACTACACAGAAATGGATGTATTGTATTTATCTTCCTATTTATTTCGCCAGTCTGGGGCTTGAACTCAGGGCCGGCCTGCCTGCCGGCCTGCCTGCCGGCCTGCCTGCCGACCTGCCTGCCTGCCTGGGCGCTGTCCTTAGACACTTGTGGCTCAACACCACACTCCCAGCCCATACTAACAATATTTATATTTATTTTATGTATTTATTTATTCATTTATTTATTTTAAAGACAATTGACGGTACACATTTTATTTACAGTGTTGTACGCTGTCTTAATAAAGGGACCGCTTCTCTACTTGAGCCATTTTTAACCAAAGCAAAATAACCTAAGTAATACAAAGGGTTAAAATACAGCATCGAGGTACAAAAACAGACATACTCATTCTAGTTAGGAATGTAATCAGGATGTTACATTTTTTTAGAAGCCACCGTTATGTTTAGGAAATCACATAAACATAGATCACTGATTTGAATAAAATGCATACACTTGAAGCAAAGCTTTGTAGTGACCAAACACAAAAAAGTTACCAAAGAATGCACAAAATTAATGTTTATTCCACCTTTGTGTCCTATTCCTGGGTCCTTCGCCAATGTGACATGAGGAAAAAACAAACGCAAAACAGATGAAACACTGAAGTCAGAATCGGTAATGTGATCAAGTAGGGAAACAGATACATTAAAATCTAGCGGCCGTCAGCAAGAGTACAGCAAAGATCATGCTGTAAAAAGAAACAAAGAAAACTGCTAGAAAACTGTAGGCATCCTATTCTTTCAAACCAGCAAAATACGCTCCTGCATAACAGAATTTTTTTTCCCATAAAGGTATAGAAATGCAAGTTCTTTTTTAATATTGTGGATGGGCAAATGTGTGTGTCATGGTCATTTTACTAGGCTTTTACAGAGTGAGCCAGGAACACATGTATAGATCCTGGGGATGACGTGTACTGTCATTCTTTGATGGGTATAGTGGACACTCTAGCAAAAGTTAAAAAAAAAATGAATACAGAAGTACAAGACAAAGGCGAATGAGACTTCCCTTATTTTTTTTTTTTGCCAGTCCTGGGCTTGAGCTCAGGGTCTGAGCACAGTCCTTGGACTTTCTCAAGGCTAGAGCTCTACCCCTTGAGCCTCAGCACCACTTCTGGCTTTTTTCTATATATGTGGTACCAAGGAATCGAATCCGGGTCTTCTTGCATGCTAGGCAAGCACTTTAACCACTAGGCCAAACTCCCGGCCCCAGAGACTTCTCTTATATCTTAGTCACATTTAGATGGAATCAAATTTAAATGCAGTCCACTCTGCTTCGATGAGGCTTTGGTTCAGCTCCCAGTCTCCATTGCCTGACGCAGTCTCCTATGAGAACGCTCCGAAGGTGTCTTCTTAAACCACAAACCTATTTTTAGTGGTGGAGCCGCTCTTAGTAGCTGTCGGTTTTTTCTTAAATTCCCCCCCCCCCAGTCCTGGGGCTTGAAGTTTAGGCCTGAGCATCCTCCATGGGCTCTTTCCTCAAGGCTAGCAGTCTGCCACTTGAGCCATAGCACCACTTCCATCTCGTCTATGTACTTGGCACTGAGGAATCAAACCTGGGTCTCCGTGCATGCTAGACAAGCACTCACTCTACCGCTCTAGGTCAAACTCCCAGCCCCCTGACCAATTTTTAAAAGTTAAAAAAAAAATGCGATGCTAACGATGATGACACCTTGGCAGAAAACGCTGGAAGTGGTTCTGTGGCTCAATTGGCAGAATACTAGCCGAAGAAAGGTCCAAGGACCGAGCGCCCAGGCCCTAACTTCAGGTCTGAGGACCTGGGGTGGCGGGGAGGGAGGGGGATCTCGGCCCTGGGAATGAACTGGCAAAATACGAACTGAGTACTAACTCGCTAAACTACATCGATAGCATCTGCCCAAAAAGCCAGATGGAAGTGGATTTGTGGCTCCAATAGTAGAACTTCAGTCTCAGGTGAAAAAGCTCAAGGACAGCAATCCAGGCCCCAGGCAGGACCAATCATCCATCATCCTCCATGATCATCATCATCATCTGTGATCCTGAAATCTCTCGCCTGGGAAATGGAAGCAGGCCCTGGCCCTGGCCCTGGCCCTGGCCCTGGCCTGGCCTGAGCTTGGGAAAATGAAGAGGAGACCAGACTCCTGACTTCCTCCCCTCTCTCCTCTCTCCCCAGGGAGGTCAGCCAAGTGGGGGGTCAGCCGCACGGGGCATTTCGTACTCACACACCCGGCCTCACCCAAGGGTACAGGGCAGAGCCCAGTCCTGCCAAGACATGCCCACGCCCTCCCCCAATTCTGTCTGTGGACTGGGGCGGCACTCACTCCGCCACAGGCAGGGGGCGGGTGGTAGCAGTCTGACCAGTCCAGCTAGTAGGAGACAAGCCAGCCAGCCCATCGCTGGCCCAGGAAAGCAGGGAAGTGGCCGGCAGCAGAAAAAAAATACTCCCAAAGCTGCCTTTTCCTGCCCAAGGATCAGGCCAAGCACACGAGAGGCTGTGTTTGTGAAGACAGAGTAAAGAGTGAGCCATTTCCCCGCGCGTGCGTGCGCGTGTGCAGTGTGTGTCGCTGGCCCAGGAAAGCAGGGAAGTGGCCGGCAGCAGAAAAAAAAATACTCCCAAAGCTGCCTTTTCCTGCCCAAGGATCAGGCCAAGCACACGAGAGGCTGTGTTTGTCAAGACAGAGTGAAGTGTGAGCCATTTCCCCTCGCGGTGTGCGGTGTGTGTCTGCGGGGGGTGGGGGGGGGGAAGACGCCGGGTGGGTGGGGGTGGGGGGGGGGTGAAGGCAAGCCACTCAGCTAGTCAGCTCCTCCCCAGAAAAGCTCGGACTGCGGACTGTGCTTTGTCTTGTAAATGTTGTCATGGCAACGGCCTGACATTCCTGTTAGGCTTCACCCTGCGGGTGGGGGTGGGGCCTGGGGAAGAGAAACCACCAAAGGGAAATAAAAAAAAAAAATCAAATACTACAGAGAACCAAACAAACAACAAGACAAACAGCTAGCAGGCCCGGAATTCCACGACCGCTACCTTCAGGAAAATCGTTTCAAGGAAGTAGGATCGATGAGACCGGGAGTTTGGCCTAGTGGGAGAGGGCTTGCTTAGCAAACGGGAAGACCCGGCTTCCATTCCTCAGTGAAGTCAGAAACGAATGCTGCAGCTGTTGCTGCTGTGGTTGACGACGTGGTAGAGCTCTGGCCTGGAGAAAGCCCAGGCCCTGAGTTTCAGTTCGGGAGGCACGGGAAAGTACCGCTAGGCATTCACAGACAAGACAGCCCGGGTGCACACCTGCCAAACGCAGGGCTCCAGTGAAGGCAATCCCACCAGGAAGGAGGCAGTCTCAGAGGCCTGGTTGGAGGGTAGGCCTCAGCCTAAAAATGACCTCGATACTGTGTTTTTCATGTTTCCCCTTCGGGGCCCTCTGTCTGTCTGTCTGTCTGTCTGTCTCTGTCTGTCTCTCTGTCTCTGTCTCTCTGTCTGTCTGTCTGTCTGTCTGTCTGTCTGTCTGTCTCTGTCTGTCTGTCTGTCTGTCTGTCTGTCTCTCTCTCTCTCTCTCTCTCTCTCTCTCTCTCCCCCCCCTCCCTCCCTCCCTACCTCCCTCCCTCCTTCTCTCTCCCTCCCTCCATCCCCCTCTTCTTTTTCTGTACTTTGAACCGGAGAGTTATTGAGCACCTAAAATTCTGTATTTTACTTAGATCTGGTGACTTGGTGGAGACAGAAGAAAACCAGTTTTCTTAGGAAACATGGATAAGGGGAGGGAGGAAAAGGAGGTAGGGTTTCTCTCCTTTCTCTGTCTTTTTTTTTTTTTGGCCAGTCCTGGGGCTTGTACTCAGGGCCTGAGCACTGTCTTTGGGCTTCTTTCTCAAGGCTAGAGCTCTACCACTTGACCCAGAGCACCACACACTTCTGGGTTTTTTTGATTGTTATTATTTTGCCCCCTATGGATGTGGTTGGTACCAAGGAATGGAACCCCCGGGCCTTTGCGCATGCTAAGCCAGCACTCTTCCACTAGGCCAAACTCCTGTCCCCTCATTTCTGTATTTGTTTGCTGGTTTTGGCCAGTCCTGGGGCTTGAACTCGGGGCCTAGGCACTATCCCAGAGCCTCACTGCCCCTTGTGGCTTTTCCTGCCTATGTGTGAGTGACTGAGCAATGGAAGTCCGTGAAGAACTGACCCGCACTCAGTTTTCCCTGGAGCTTACAGATGCCAGGGAAACCTTGCAGCAGCAGCAGCAGCAGACTGTCTGACTCCAGCATAGCCAATGTACCCGAGCTTGCCCACCTGTAAACATGCCACCACCACGGGGGCCCAGACTTTGGAAAGCCCACCCCACCACCCCGCCCGACCTTCCCTTGTGGACGTTTTCTCGGTTTTGTTTTGGGTTTGGGGTGGGGGGGTTTTCTTCAACTCTTTCATTCACCCCCGCCTGCCTCCTTGCTCAGACCTCCCTCACCAACCCCACTCCTGAACCCCCTTCCACACGGTCTCCAAGCCTGCGGGAAGGCTGTGTCCCCCCCCCCCCGCAGGCTGCTGCTGCGCTATCTATCCCAGTAAACAGTGGAAGATCATCCGGCCTGTTTCCTTCTTTCTCCCCCAGTTTTTCCTAACACTGACTGAGTGTTTCAGGTAGGCTAGGCAGGCACTGTCCCATGAAACCGCATTCCCGGCCCCACCATGATTGTTTCTGGTGCGCGTGCAAGTCACAAGACCATCCCCACCCACCAACCCCCCCCCCAAAAAAAAAAACAAAAAAATTAAGTCGAGACGCATCTCCTGTGAGTAGAGAAGAAAGACCAACTTGCCGGGCACGGTGGCCACTCAGGAGGCTGAGGTCTGTCTGAGGACCAAGGTTCAGAGCCAGCCTGGGTACCACAGGACGACCCGACCCGAGAGACACTTAGCTCCCCCAAATACACTCTAGGAAACGGGAAGTGGGGCTTGGCTCCGGGGTAGGGTGCCAGCCTTCACGTGAAGAGCGCCCACCCGGGGCCTAGTTCGAGCCCCAGGACCCACCCCCCAGAAAAGGAAGAAAAAAAGACAAAGAGGAAGGGGAGGAAGCCATTTGGGGGAAGGAACAATGAAGGAAATGCCCCCCAAACATCCAGAACTCAGTCACTGACTGGGTCACCTGAACGTGACTAGTCGATCTATCCGTCCATCTGTCCAGCCTGATACTTGTGGATGGATGCCTGCCTGCCTGCCTGCCTGCCTGCCCGATTCGTGTCTCTACCCACCCACCCCCACCCCCACCAACACTTGTTCACTCCTGCTTTTGTTTCTGTACTCCAGAAAGAACTGTATTTTAGGGCCAGCGGGTCTGCCAGTCTCCCTGCCAGCCTGGAAACCACGGGCAGCAGCTTCCACTGCAGAGTCCAGGAAGGAACACACACACACACACACACACACACACACACACACACACACACACACACACTGCACTGAAGCACCTACATGGCCGGGGCTCCCAGAAATGCAAAGAATCCATTTAGTGGCCTCTCAGCTCATTTGCAGCACCGATACTGTGTCAACATGTCACTTCATCACTGTTTCTGAAGATGGAAATTCCTCTGTCCCCAGCTGTACCCCCTCACCACCCACCCAAGAGGGGCAGTAAGGGCAGTAGGTTTTGATCACCGTGTGTGTGTACGAAGGTTAAGAGCGTAAGATCTTCTGGGAGCATGGTAGTTATGAAAACAAAGTAGCAGGGGTGGGCTAGAATAGAACGGTGGCTCTTTAAAACACACGCACAAGCAAACAATAGGCTGAGAAGGAAGACCCAAAAAAGGCCCAAGGACCGCAGGGGGTGGTGCCAGTCCGTGGCAGTGGCTCACCCAGTTGCTGGGGAGTCTGACATCTGTGGGTAGAGATTCAAGTCCAGCTCAAGCTCCAAACTTTCTCTCTCTCTCTCTCTCTCTCTCTCTCTCTCTCTCTCTCTCTCTCTCTCTCTCTCTCTCTGTCTTTCTTTCTTTTTTCTCTCTCCTCCCTCCCTCCCTCCCTCCCTCCCTCCCTCCCTCCCTCCCTTCCTTCCAAGTTATGGCCCCTGAACTCAAGGCCTGGGCACTCTGGCCTTGATCTCTCTGGAGGCTACGGAGTGCCTGCACCACTTCTGGCTTTTCTGTGTACGCAGTCCAGAGAACCTAGGGCTTCGTGCGTGCATGCTACGCAAGTATTCTATCACTGGGTCACACTCCCGGCCCCCTTTTGAGATTCTTCATCGTGATTCCTCACTAAAAATGCCACAAGTGGACCCTGGCCCCTTCCCGCCCCGCCCCTCCCTGGGCCATTCCAGGTGACCAAGGCCAGCAGCGCGTGTCCGCCATCTACTGTCAACTTTCGGGAACTACCAGGGCTGTGAATTCCCATGGCGGGTCTGTCCTTCCATTCGGTCCAGTAGGACCTGGGGTGGGTGCAGGCCACAGAGAGTAGGTGAGATGGACATTGAAAATCAGTACGTGCAGGGACACACACCAACCAGCCAGCGCCCAAATTCCGGCCACCTATGCTCTTCTCTTCCACTCAGTCGGGTCGGGTCAGGCCGTGCTGGGCCGGGCCTAACCAAGACTAGCTCTTCACAGAAACCAGGGAGGGGTTGTTGTTGTTGTTGGTGGTGGTGGTGGTGGTGGTGGTGGTGGTGGTGGTGGTGTGCAGGAGGAGAGAGAGAGAGAGACAGACAGACAGACAGACAGACAGACAGACAGACAGACAGACACAGAGAGCACAGGAGAGCCCTTCTCGAGTGTTCTGTCAAAGCATACATCTGCATGGAAGGGGTTTCGGGGGGTGGGTGTGTGTGTGTGTGTGTGTGTGTGTGTGTGTGTGTGTGTGTGTGAAGTTATGTATCCTATTCCTGAGGAATGTCACTGTCACCCCTCTACACATGACACCCCGACAGTGAAGAAAGCAGAAGCAGCAGCAGCACAAGCAGAGGAAGAAATAAATAGAATTCATTCTTCCGGTGTGTTGGGTGTGGCTTGGCTTGGACTGCTGTGTCACTCAGTCCTTCTCCACGACTAGCAAGGCCGGTGTCTCCCTGGTCAGTCACATCCTCAAGTCCCCTCCCTGGTGCTTGGACACTCCCAGAAACCGGCGAGCGAGTTCAGGGGCCAACCCAACCTATCCCACCACACCCCCACCCCATCGTTCATCTGTCCATCCGCCCCCCCCCCCCCCCGCATCAGACGTCAGAAATGCAACCCCCTTTCATCTTGGGAGTGGAATACAAACACAAGCCAAAGACAGTGCGATTCAAGCAAATGGGTCCTTTTATTTTATTTCTAGGAGAGGGCTGTGAGGTTATGGTGGGGGGCAGGGGGGCGGGAGCTGGGGAGGAGGAAGAGGCAGGGGTAGGGGCAGGAGCAGGAGCAGGAGCCACAGGCCCAGGGGTGCTCAGGGGTCAGGACAGGAGGAGGCTTGCTTCTTCCCCCAAATCTCGCCTTGCATCCCTGGCTCAGCAAAACCTCCACACACACACACCAAAGGTGCACTGGATCGGATTCCTAGCTGGCTGCCTTCTGCTAAGTGCTGAGTTGGTTCAGGCATCGCTCCCTGGTCCGGTGGTCTATCCAGCGGTCCCTGGTGGGGTGTGGAAGATAAAGAGATGTTACAAGGAGGAGCAGTCTTTCCTTCCTCATCATGGTGTTTTTTTTTTTAAATCTTTCCCTTTCCCATCAAACTACCCACCTGACAGAGCTTGAACATACTAGCCACCCACGTGTACAAGCATCTACTACTTGAAATGGACCCCCTCAAAGGAAAAGCTTTGGGGACTTGATGCAGGATGGGTGGAGGGCTGCAGGACAACCCACACAGGCCCAAAGGAATGGCCTGTCGCTGACATGGACGCCCTACCAATCCCATTTGGATACATGGGCACTCCCACTCGCAGCCCAGCCATAGCTGATCAGTCTGAGTGCTTCCCTCCTCTAAATCCTGGTGTTAAGAGGATCCACTTGCCTGGAGACAGATGCCATATTGTAGAGGACAATTTTGAGTCTTGGTCCTCAGATTTCTTGCAGCCTCCTGAATGACTGGGGCTACAGACTTGAGCTAAAAGTGTTAGGCCAAAGGGAAAACATGACAAAATGTCTTTGATTTGGAATGGGGAAGCTGTTCTCTATATATCCACACCAACTGCAATTGCAGCTCTACTCAGAATTTACTGAGAGTTCAATCACTAATGTAAAATGCAAGAGCACAAGCTTAAGTATCAGAGTACTGATGACTCCACCAAGGCAGAAACCAGTGCAGCGAACTTATGATGCCAGGAAAATCACGGAGCTCCACATACACAGATCCCTGTGCTGTGTTCTTTCCCTCCCCCATGTCCATCACCCACCCTTCAATGTGCAATGCTACAACGGTCAAAGGGTGCCATCTAGTGTTTGTTTTTTGGAAACTACCGTGGTTATAAATTCAAGTTTCCAATATGGACATAAAGGAACCACAGGCTTTGAGTCAGTGCACACAAGGAGGTGAAGGAAGGTGGAGTAGAAATTGATATAAAAATTATCAATGGAGGTTCGGGAGTTTGGCTTAGTGGTAGAGTGCTTGCCTAGCATGCACGAAGACCCAGGTTCAAGTCCTCGGTACCACATACATAGAAAAAAGCTGGAAGTGGTGCTGAGGCTCAAGTGGTAGAGCTTTAGCCTTGAGAAAGTCCAAGGACAGGGCTCAAGGCCAGGACTGGCAAAAAAAAAAAAGAAAAGGAAAAGCAGTCAGTACAGCAATGTTTACACAAGACAAGTAAAGCTATGGCAGGTGGCTCACAACTGTAATCCTTGCTGATCTGGAGGCTGAGATCTCATGAGGTTCAAAGCCAGCTTCAGCAGGAAAGTCCTTCTAAGACTCTTACTTTGAGTTCAGTCCTCTATACAAGGAACCCAGAAAATGAAAAAGAGAAAGGAGGACCGGAGACAGAAAGGGAGGGAGAGATTCTTCAGGGAAGGAGGAAATTTACTACCCTCAGAAGTAGAAGCAGAGATAGAATATTCGTTTTGGTTTTGGATGTTCTTCTTTGATTTTATTTTACATTCCAGAAAGGGCTAAGGTGTCTGTCATTCCTTATCTCTCTCTCTCTCTTTTTTTTTTCCCAAGGCAAAATGCTTTTCATCTGGAACTGGGAAGTTGCAGTGCATAAATTACTGAGATTGCAGCAGTACTGCTGAAGATTTCCTCAGGATCAAATTAGCACCGCATAAGGCAGGAGTTCAACCAGACTGTGCTGCATTCTCCAGGAAGGCAGAAGAAGCAGTGCATCCCAGCTGTAGTACCTGGAACCCATGGACATCCCAGAGGCCCCTCCTCTCCAGCATTCACCCTCTCCATGCAAAGGTATGGTGAGTGCTTGCCACCTAGCGTCCATTTTCTGCTACTTCCTGGGTTTGGTTTTGTTTTATTGTTTTGTTTTTGTGGGTCCTGGGGTTTGAACTTGGCCTGGACACTGTCCCTGACCAGTTTCCCTCCCCCTCAGCCTACCCCCGCCCTTCACTGACCAAAGGGAATAGAGAAAATAAAGGGAAAGAGAGGACATTGAGGTATGAAAAGCCACTTCAACTACCAGAGAACTGACATTCAGTAGGCTAAAACTTAAATAGCCATATCCTGGAGATGGCAGACCTCAAAATGATCTCATAAGATTGCAGATTACTCTATTGGTATACAATTTTTTTTGACAGTCCTGGGCTTGAGCTCAGGGCCTAAGCACTGTCCTTGGACTTTTTCAAGGCTAGAGCTCTACCACTTGAGCCTCAGCACCACTTCCGGCTTTTTTTCTATGTATGTGGTACCGAGGAATCGAACCTGGGTCTTCATGCATGCTAGGCAAGCACTTTAACCACTAGGCCAAACTCCCGGCCCCTTGGTATACAATTTTAATAAGATCTCCCTTTTAAGAATAGGGATGGACAAAAGAGGAGCTGAAAGGTGAGGAAATAAGAGAAGTCCCTCTCACATTGTCTCTGCTTGCCAAAACAGCAAGTTATGGGAGCAAATTACTAATATCCTTGTAACTCATGTTTGAAAATGCACAGAGACCAAAAAAAAAAATTAAAAAAAATACTTGGAACCTGACAAAAAAAAAACAAACCCAAAATTGTAACCAGGTGCAGTGCTTCATGCCTGTAATCCTTACCTACGCACGAAGCTGAGATCTAAGGATCGTGGTTCAAAGCCAGCCAGGGCACTAAAGTTCATGAGACACTTATCTCCCATTAACCTCTAGAAAACCAGAAGTGGTGCTGTGGCTCAAGGGGTAGAGCAGCAGCTTTGAGCTGAAGAGCTCAGGGGCAATGCCCAGACCCAGGGGTAGGGTGGAAGCCTGGAGCTGAAGAGCTTGGGGACAGCAGCCAGGCCCAGAGTTCAAGCTCCAAGACCACGAACAACAAAAAAGTATGTTTTAGAAACATGTAACTAAGGGACAGACACCTGTCCATGTCCTGTGTTCACAGGATCCTCAAACCTCCCAGACAACCTCAGCAAGAAGGATCATCAGGAAATCTCTGGGGCCATATGTGCCAACTTTGCTTCCTTAAGACTAAACTCTTGGCCTGTACCAAGGCAGAGGTCACTTTCCTCTTCCATCACAGAACCCTAGTCAAGAAATGATGCTGTCTTTATTGTGTTGGAAGGCACTACAGTGTATCTGTTCTTGGATTCTCCAAAGAAATGCAGGGTGTGTTTGGGGGTAGGGGTCAACTTTGTCTTGGTGAAGGAGATCAATAGAAAAGAGGCCCTCAAGTGCCTTCTCTGTGTCTAGCTCAAGTCCTTCCTCCCTCTCAAGGGCCACCTGCGTGAGCACACTGACAAGGCTGTGGTGCCATCTCCAACATGACTTTTCCAGTTTCTGCCCCTCTCCCACCCTTCCATACCTGGGCCAACTCCTGTGCTACTGTCTCCAAGGCACTCAACATTTATTCCAAGGCCTGAAAACATTTGGACCATACTATAATTTCTTATAAAACACTAACAGTTTATTTTAAAGCCAGAAAACATAGGGATTATACTATACTTTCGTATAAAACAACAATATCTAACTTTTTGAAAATGTACACATTGACTGCCCCGTAAGTAACCTGTGATTATTTAGTATTAGAGCTTTGTGTACAAAATCATTTAATTTATAAAAAAAATTGATGTCAAAACAAATTTTCTTGCAACTGTATTTATCTTATATCTACTGTACCATTCAAATTCTTTATCATCTTACATGATTTCTTCAAAATCTGTGATCAAGGGTATATATTCAAAAGCATTTTTTATAAATAGAAACACTGCTTCTGGCAGCCTAAATTAAAAAATGAAATAAAAAGTTTACCAATCAGAATTAATTTCATTACTATGTAGGGAAGGTAATCACCAACGTTTTTGTGCGAACTATGCTAGCCTTTTTTTTTTCTTTTTGCCAGTCCTGGGCTTGAGCTCAGGGCCTGAGCACTGTCCTTGAACTTTCTCAAGGCTAGTGCTCTACCACTTGAGCCTCAGCACCACTTCCAGATTTTTTTCCATGTATGTGGTACCAAGGAATCGAACCCAGGTCTTCGTGCATGCTAGGCAAGCACTCTACCACTAGGCCAAACTCCCGGCCCACCTTTTTTTGGGGGGAGGGGGGTTTTTTTCATTAAAGAATTTATTAACATTGATTTTTGCATCATATTTCAAATGTCATGTTCAACAAACAAGTATTCAAGAAAGGAATCTCTATACATAATTACTGGCACTTAGATTTTAGAACATAATTAAAATTAGGCTGAGGGTTTGTATGTCATACAGCATTATGTAATAAAACATTATGTCTATAGAGTCATACATTTTTATGTCTATGTAGTTGTGTTTATATTTCTGATACCATGTCTATAGCATTGGGTACAAAATATTGAGTCCTTGCTCTTGTACTGTTTGGATTTTTACATCATATTTCAAATGTCATGTTTAACAAACAAGTATTCAAGAAGAGAATCTCTCTGGGGTCAGGAGTTTGGCCTAGTGCTAAAGTGCTTTCCTAGCATGCATGGAGACCTGGGTTTGATTCCTCGGTCCCACATACATAGAAAAAAGCCAGAAGTGGTGCTGAGGCTCAAGTGGTAGGTAGAGTGCAAGCCTTGAGAAAGTCCAAGGACAGTGATCAGGCCCTGAGCTTAAGCCTGGGACTGGCAAGAATCTCTATATACAATCACTATGCTAGCCTTTTAAGCTTTAGGAGCAGAAATGACATAAAGTATGCTGTGATTTTCAAAATCAATGAGTACTTCAAATGCAAAGTGATAATAAAATCGTAAATGATACAATACTACCAAGAGACAATAATTAGTGGCACTTTATTCAGACAAAGCAAGCACGCGTTGCTTTTTACGCTTTACATGCTTGCTTTCACGTTGCCACGGACATTTTAGGAGGACTTAGAGTAACATTCCAATTGTTTTCAGGGTTTGGGTGTAGCTCACTCCCGGAGAGTCTCCATAATGGTCAGAAGGCCTGGAGTTCTTTTCCCAGCACTGAAAAGAAGAAGACACCTGTTTCTAGATGAGTGTCCATATATGTACAGATTTGCAGCCGTCTTTGTGAGGGTACAGAAGGGTTAGTTCATTCACAATCAAGTGAAAGCACAGCGCACGCACCCAGGCAGCCGTGCTGAGACTCCATATGCTTCGTGCACATTGGTGAGCACATCTGTGATTCCAGCTATGCCTTTCAGACTATCCCACAACACATCCATTTGTCAGCGTGGACAGTGGCGACCTCATCTACTCCACGTCCAGTCCTGGCCGCCTGCGGACGGCACGCGCGTGGTGAGAAGATCGGGTGGCTTCACGGGTGCACGGACGCCGCCACAGCGCTGGGATCTGCTCTGCAACAAGGCATCCCGTGAACGGAGGGGACTGACGGGGCTCCACGTCGTCTCGGCCGCGAGCTGACTGCGCAGTGGGTGGAAACACGACCTCGGGGGAGCGCGGGGCCGGGCTGTCACCCCGGGCTACGGAGCCGGAGCCGCGCTGGGCGCGCTGGGCCCAGGCTCCCGGCCGAGGACGGGCGCCAGAGACGGCCTGGGGCTCCCGGCGGGGGCCCAGGAGGCGCGGGCGGGGCTCCGGGCCGGGAGGAGGACCGCAGGCTCGGGTGTGGAGCCATCTTTACCCGCAGCAGAGAACCCCGGCGAGGGTAGAGGAGCAGCTTTCCCAGCTGCAGACCGAGGGCCGGCACCCACCCGCCATGGAGCCGGGCCACCCAGCTCCACCCCCGCAGGTCCTCCGCGGGAAGAACGTCCCCGAGTGCCGCCCCCTGCGCATGCTCAGAGCGCGACAGCCCGGGTCTGCCCTGCGTATGCTCAGAGCGGACGTCCCGGGTCTGCCCTGCTCATGCTCAGAGCGCCGCCGGCCCGGGTCTGCCCTGCTCATGCTCAGAGTGCCGACGTCCCGGGTCTACCCTGCGCCTGCTCCGAACGCCGACGTCCCGGGTCCGAGCGGCTGCGGTGGAGCTGCGCACCCGTCGGTGTCGAGGGAGCTCCGCTGGGGGCTCCGCCGGCCAGGACCTCAGGGAGGAGCGTCCGGGTCCCTGGGGGTCCCGGGAACCCTGGTTCGGCTCTCTGAACCACACCTCGGATCAGGACGGTGGCAGGTTCAGGATCTCCAGCCCCCAGCTCCCCGGGCTGGAATAGAAATGGCCGCCGGGACCGCGCAGTGCACACGGCGGCCGCCAGAGGGCGCGCCGGCCCCGCGCACCTCCTCTCCCCCGACCCACGGCGTGGAGCCCAGGCTGAGACCACGTCCTCAGGGTGAATGACAAGCGCACAGACCGCGTGGTTCTGCCCGACTCCGTCCTCATTCCACCTGCACTTCACTTGCACACTCACATCGGCTATTATGACTGCCTCTGCCCACCCTCCCTCTCTGCATCGCTCCACCCCACTTCCCTTGGCACCCCGGCCACCTTGTCATGCTTGTCAGCTGTTCCCAGGAGCTGCTCCGCTGGAACCGTCTCCTGAATATACTGCATGGTCGTTCATGCTTCCTCAAGGCTCCTGTTTTCCATGGATACAGCTGTGGTTCCTGGAGACACATGGCCAGGTGTGCTGGCAGGGCCAGGGCTTCTCTCGGGTGTTTTCCTAAGTGGTCTGATTGCTACACAAAAAAGGTTAAATGAGAAGTGATTGACACAGCGCAAACTCATGATAAGAGCTACTTCCTTGTGTACACAATTGTGCGGGTCCAAGGTCACTGACCCCACAGTCCCCAACATCACCTGAGGAATATATGGTCACCTTGGTGAAGCATGACTGACCTACACACTCAAATATAAGCTGTCTCTGGCAAATCTGAAATCCTAATGGTAAAATAATTCCTTCATGAGATGTGGAGATGAAGGATTTGGTATGTTTTTCTATCATTGTTATGCATGTTAAATACAGAAGCAATGATGTTTTCAACTTGCAAAATCCATGAGTCATAGACTCCAATAAAACCTTACTTGGGAATTGTTTTGATTTTTTTTTTGCCAGTCCTGGGCTTGAGCTCAGGGCCTGAGCACTGTCCTTGGACTTTCTCAAGGCTAGAGCTCTACCACTTGAGCCTCAGCACCTCTTCCAGCTTTTTTCTATGTATGTGGTACCGAGGAATTGAACCCAGGTCTTCATGCATGCTAGGCAAGCACTTTAACCACTAGGCCAAACTCTAAACCCTGTTTTGATTTTTTTAAATGTATTTACTTATTGAGATAAGGTCATTTTATCCTAGATTGGAGTCCAAGCTGGTCTTGAACTTGTACATCACACTGGCCTGGTCTCCCTAATATTAGGATTACAGGGGACCTTTTAAATTTTTTTTCTTTTTGCCATTTATAGGGCTCAAACTCTGGTCTTGAGTGCTGTTCCTGAGATCCTTTTTGTTCAAGATGAGTGTTCTTCCATCTGAAGTATAACATCACTTCCAGATTTTCCACTGATTACTTGGGAATAAAGAGTCTCAAGAACTAGGCTGGGAGTGTAGCCTAGTGGTAGAGTGCTCAGACAGCATGCTTGAAGCCATGGGTTCGATTCCTAGGTACCTCTTACACACAAAAAAGCTAGAAGTGGTGCTGTGGCTCAAGTGGTAGAGTGCTAGTCTTGAGCAAAATGTGTTCAAGGACAGTGCCCAGGCCCTGGGTTCAAGACCCAAGACTGGCCAAATAAATAAATAAATAAATAAAAGGAATCTGGTGAACTTTTTTTTTTTTGGCCTGGGCTTGTTTCAAACCTTGATCTTCAGATCTCAGCCTCTTTAGTAGCTAGGATTACAGGAGTGAGACACCAGCACCCAGCCTAAAATACGGTTTAGATGGGCACTGAAAAACAGTATGCCAAGCTGTGAGCCAGTGGCTCACACCTATAATGCTTCTCACTCAGGAGACTGAGATCTGATGATTGTGGTTCAAAGCCAGCCATGGCACTAAAGTCAATGAGACTCTTATCATCAATTAACCAGCAGAAAACTGAAAGTGACACTGTGGCTCAAGTTGTAGAGTGCTAGACTTGAACTGAAGAGCTCGGGAACAGCACACAGACCCTAAATTCAAGTCCCACAAAACAACAACAACAAAACCCAGTATGCCCTCCTTTGGGATACCTATGGAATTTACACAGTTCAACTTACAATTGAGGGGAGGGAGTGTGGTCTACTGGTTGAGTGCTTGCATAGTATGCATGAAGCTGCCGGTTTGATTCTTTTTTTTTTTTTGCCAGTCCTGGGCTTGAGCTCAGGGCCTGAGCACTGTCCTTGGACTTTCTCAAGGCTAGAGCTCCACCACTTGAGCCTCAGCACCACTTCCGGCTTTTTTTTTCTATGTATGTGGTACCGAGGAATCGAACCCGGGTCTTCAAGCATGCTAGGCAAGCACTTTAACCACTAGGCCAAACTCCTGGCCTGTGGGTTTGATTCTTTAGTGCCACATACACAGAAAAAGCCAGCGATGATGCTGTGCTGTGGCTCTGGTGGTGGAATGCTCAAGGCCAGAGTTCAGGCCCTGAATTCAAGCAATAGGACTGGCAAATATATTTTTTGTCTTTGCCTTTTATTCTCTTCCATGAGCTTTTGGTCAACCTTATTAGATTTTCTCCTTGAGGTTATTTTTTTCTGGTGGTGGGGGGAGGTCATGGGGCTGGAACTCAGCCTGGGCACTATTCTTGAGCTCTTCAGTTCAAGGCAGAGCCAAGCATCGCTTACCGTTTTCTATACTTCTCCTTGAATTTTAAGCACTCAATTCTTTGATAATTCTTTTACTACCTGAATAATAACTGTGATTTAGTGTCTCAATGCTAGCCTAAAACATAAGGCAATAGAACCAAGCATTAGTGGCTCACACCTGTAATCCTAGCTACTCCGGAGGCTGAGATCTGAAGATCCTGGTTCTAAGCCAGCCCGGACAGAAAGTCTCTTATCTCCAGTTAACCATCAGAAAACCAGAAGGGGTGCTGCAGCTCAAGTTGTAGAGCTCTAGCTTTGAGCTAAAGAGCTCAGGGACAGTGCCTGGTCCCAGAGTTCAAGCCCCATGGGTGACACACACACACACACACACACACACACACACACACACACACACACACAAAGAAGCATTAAAACTTTCTTTAGGAGTTAGAAAGTTGCATGTGTGAATGTTCATAGGCACTGGGCCATGAAAACTGCTCTTCTCAAAAAGAGGAGAGTTGCAATTTTTCCTTATTTCAAAAAAATTTCTTTATTCCATCAAATTGCAATTTTACCACAGACATTTAATGAAGAATTCTTCTTCCTTTCTAAGGAGGAGACATATTAAATGAAGAATTTTGCCTCCATTCTAAGTAAGAAAAAAGGGAGGTCAGGAGCATGGCCTAGTGGTAGTATGCTTACCTCACATGCACAAAGCCATGGGTGTGATTTCTCAGTATCATATAGTCAGAAAAAGCTGAAAGCGGCGCTGTGGCTCAAGTGACAGAGCACTAGCCTTAAGCAGTAAGTCTCCAAGGACAGTTCTGAGGCACTGAATTCAGGCCCAAGGACTGACAAAAAAGAAAAAGAAAAAAAAAGGGGGAGGGAATAGACAGAAGATTAAAATGAGTCCTATTTTGGCAACGAAATCTTGAATATTAAGTAACTTTTTTTGTGCCAGTCCTGCGGCTTAAGCTCAGGGCCTGACCACTGACTGTGGGCTTTCTCAAGGCTAGAGTTCTCCACTTGGGCAACAACACAACTTCTAGCTTTTTCTATGTATGTGATACCAAGAAACCAAACGTGGGTCTTCGTGTATGCTCAGGCACTATATCACTAGGCTAAACTCCTGACCTTATTAAGTACCTTTTAAAGGTAGAATATTGTATTTCAACTACAAAGGGGAAGAAATTTGTAGATGATTATTTTTGGTTTACTAATAACGCCATTTGCCAGTAGTCTGAAAATGGTAAAATACTTTGTTTCCATTGTCTTTTATGTTAACACTGATAGTTTAATACTGACTGGCATGTTTTTATTGGTTTTATAAAGGCTTATTTTACTAGCTTTATCTCCCTAGTTAAAAAAATCATACTTTCTTTTGTTGATCACAGGGCTTGACCTCAGGGCCTGGGTGCTGTCCATGAGCTCTTAAACTCTGGAAACGAAACCGTGTCAGGAAAAGCCTCCACATTATCAGCTGGTGCTACTTGAGGGTGAGGCAGCTGGAGAATTTCCACAAGCCTTTGAAACCTTCCTTGACTCTTCAGACATCAGTAGAAAACTGAGCAGGTCTGCTGAAAAGATGGAAAACAACAGTATTTGACCAAAGGTTAGGAAAATTTGTGGTGATTTTGAGCCTTTAGCTTTCAGATGGCATACCCACTTCCAAGCTATCCATTCCAGGAGCTACCAAAGAGCCACGCTGAGATGAGCACTCAACACTATCACTGTGAGTGGCTTTGAGCACTACAAATTTCTAGAACTTAAAATTATATTCCACTTCTCTTTTCTTTTTTTTTCTTTTTTAACATAAACATCAACAGGCCTCTTATGCCCTTCCACATCTTCCTCTTAAGGAAAAATAAAAACATATTCTTGTAACATTTAAAAACCAATTCACAGGGCTGGGAGTTTGGCCTAATGGTACAGTGTTTGCCTAGCATGCACGAAGCCTTAAGTTTGATTCCTCGGTACCACATACATAGAAAAAGCTGAAAGTGATGCTTGAGCCTGGGAATGACAAAAAAAAAAAAAAGTATTCCTACCTTATCTACATAGGACATTTCTGATCCATTCATTCTGTTACCTTAACAGTATACGGTTTCAAATAATTTTTATACCTTATTTTTATATCTATTAGAAAATCATCCCTTTTCCTTATAACAAGACAACTAAGGCTCAGCAGAAATACTCATTAGTTATAAAATTCTTTGTTCTCTTTTAATTTTACTGTACATTTACAGAATTTGTGATTCTACCATTGCTTCCATTTTTAGCATGCTTCCTTTCAAAAAGGCCTTATGAAAAATGAGCAAAATGAAGATAAAGAAGACATATGATACACTGCTACCCCCCCCCCGGCAACTGGTCCTTGGGCTGGTAGCCTGGGCACCATCTCTTGAGCCTTTTTGCTCAAGGGTAGCAATCAACAACTTGAGCCACAGCTCCACTTCTGGCTTTTTGGTGCTTAACTGGAGATGAGGGTCTCAAGACGTTTCCTGGCTTAGGATCAAATCATGATCCTCAGATCTCAGCTTTCTGGGCAGCTAAGCTTATAGGTGGGAGCCACTGTCACTTGGCTTATGATATACTTTTAGTAATCTCATTTTTTTTGCCAGTCCTGGGCTTGAACTCAGGGCCTGAGCATTGTCCTTGGACTTTCTCAAAACTAGAGCTCTACCACCACTTGAGCCTCAGCACTACTCTAGCTTTTTTCTATGTATGAGGCACCGAGGAATCGAAAGCAGGCCTTCATGCATGCTAGGCAAGCACTCTACCACTAGGCCAAACTCCCGGCCTTTTAGTAATCTCTTTTCTGATCCTTCCACACATAAATTTTTCTCTTTATTGTAGGGAGTGTGGAAATATTTAATAATCTCATGCATTTAATTTAATGTATGTTAACTTTTACCTTTGATCCAATTAAAGCAAGACATTTATAAGGGCATAAGAAAAACTATATTCTACTTAGAAAAAAAAATGCTGCTAATAAATCTCTTCAGATAGATAGAAAGGTTGTTTTTTTTTTTTTTTTATGCCATTCCTGGGCTTGAGCTCAGGGCCTGAGCACTGTCCTGGGACTTTCTCAAGGCTAGAGCTCTGCCACTTGAGCCTCAGCACCAGTTCTGGCTTTTTTTTTTTCTATGTATGTGGTACTGAGAAATTGAACCCGAGTCTTCATGCATGCTAGGCAAGCACTTTAACCACTAGGCCAAACTCCCGGCCCCAGTTTTTTGGGTTTTTTTTTTTTGGCCAGTCCTGGGCCTGAGCTCAGGGCCTGAGCACTGTCCTTGGACTTTCTCATGGTTAGAGCTCTACCACTTGAGCCTCAGCACCACTTCCAGCTTTTTTCTATGTATGTGGTACCGAGGAATTGAACCCCGGGTCTTCTTGCATGCTAGGCAAGCACTCTACCACTAGGCCAAACTCCTGGCCCCAGAAAGGGTTTTTGAAATTAGAAGGGTACCTGCAATGTTGGTAGTGAGGTGGAAAGTGAATAGAGTTCTGTTCCAAGAAATAACAAGGAGTAATTTAATCCTTTAGCAGTTAATTTTGAAAGCCTAATTCTGTCATCATCTTCACTACCGTTTTATCACAAAATGGTTGATTGTTATGATTCAAGAAAAACATATTTGTATATAGCACAAATCTTTTTTAAACCCAGGGGCTTGATCTTAAAGGCAAATTAGGCCAGAGACAAACTAAATCTCTGTAGTCTATTTGGAGTAGGGTATATACTGGGTTTGAAATATTACTCATCCCAAAAACAGGAATCCTAAAGAGTATCTCATATAGTCTACCGAATCCTGGGAATATGACTTACTGATAGAGTGTTTTTCTACCATGCAGCTACACACTTCTTATCCCTGTAGAGATCCTGTGGGAGAGAAGCCCTACAGGTCCAGAGGGTGAAGCCTGGGCTGGTTGCTCATCCTCGCTTCCACAGAATCCCTAGTGGAGAAAAACCATAGCCATGGAGAGAATGTGCTAGAGCCTTTATTTTAATCCCACATGAATCCAACATCAGGGAATTCAGCCTGTATAATCAACTCATATAGCAAATGTATATGTAAAATCTTGGCTCCAGACATGCGTTGTTTGGGAGGGGAGGAGTGGTAAAAACTGGAGAGTGAGGGAAGGGGTGACAGTGTCCACACAGAAATGGATGCCTGACCTGATTCATGTAGCCTTGACCCTTTTGGGAACTGTAGCTGAATTCATCACCTTTATATTCACAGTTAAAAGTACATTTTAAAAAGATTTATATGTGGTGGGTTTTGTGGCCTAGTGGTAGAGCACATGTCTAAGATGCATGAAGCCCTGGGTTCCATTCCCAAGCACCACATACACAGAAAAGACCAGAAGTGGTACTGTGGCTCAAGTGGAAGAGCGCCAACCTTGAGCCAAATTAGCTCAGTGACAGCGTCCAGTCCCTGTGAGAGTGAACTTCTGAAAAAGAGCCCAAGATCACTGCACTACCCTGAGTTCAAGCCCAACCACTGGAAGGAACAAATCCATAAATAGAATGGGTGCCAACTGTGCACTTTGCCGCCCAGGCTCAATTTTAACCAGGATTCTCTCTGTTTTAGTGTCCTGAGTGGCTAGGATGACAGCTGAGACCTGGAGGAAAACAGCTTACACATGTGTTGCTCATTTGTTGTGCACAAGTGCTGGAATCTTGGAAGTGTGCAAGTGACCCCAGGCCAGGGTTCAGCAAGAACTTGTGCCTCCCACTGTTTCTCTCTATATTTATAGCTACATTTAAATTTTCATTTCTGTGGTACTGGAGAATTGAACCCAGGGCCCATCCATATAAGGGGAACAGCGTACCACAAAGGAAAATCTCAGTTTGCATAGACTTCTATGCTAATGTTTGTTTGTATATGCATTATATATGAACTGAAGTGTTTTGATATCTCATGGTGGCAATTTTTTTGACAGTCCTGCAACTTGAAGTCAGTGCCTTGAACTCAGGTTTGAACCTGGGGCCAAGGCCTAGCAGATCAATAGTGGGACAGTCTGTGGGGTACTTGCCTGTCAAGCTAGGGTCAAAGGTCAACATTACCAAGCCCCCTTTCCCAGGTCTTGAAAGTTGAAACCCCAGGACTGCCAGAAAAAAATAGTAAAGCAGCTTTTTGCAGTTCCCATGCTGCTGCTGCTGCTGCTGCTGCTGCTGCTTCTTCTTCTTCTTCTTCTTCTTCTTCTTCTTCTTCTTCTTCTTCTTCTTCTTCTTCTTCTTCTTCTCCTCCTCCTCCTCCTTCTTCTTCTCCTCCTCCTCCTCCTCCTTCTCCTCCTCCTCCTTCTTCTCTTTCTCCTCTTCCTCCTCTTTCTCTTCTTCCTCCTCTTCCTGTTCCTCCTCCTTCTTCTTGATTTTAATTCACTGTTGTGCTGGTGCTTGCTTAGATTTAAACTCAGGGCCTGGGACTTGGAGTTCCAGCACCAGGACTGGCAAACAAAAACCCCATATCTTTAGGCCTGTGGTCCCATTGCACAATTTTGTTGTTGTTGTCGTCGTGGTGGGCTTTTTTGTTTGTTTGTTTGAGTTTTTTTGTATTTTCTTTTTTTTTTTGCCAGTGCTGAGACTTGAACCTGGGGTCTAGGATAGCAGTTTGAAGATAAGGCTGTCCTTAGGGTGCCTGCCTGCCAAGGTAGGGCCGAGGGTCAAAGAAACCAAGGCCCCAGGTCCTCACAGTTTAAAACCCAGAACTGTCAGAAAAAAATCATTAAAATGTGGACTTCTTCATTTCCTCTGTGTGTGTGTGTGTGTGTGTGTGTGTGTGTGTGTGTGTGTGTGTGTCTGTGTGTGTGTTCCAAGGCTGGCAAAAAAAAAAAGATATATGTCTTAAAGCATCAGTGTGCACATCCCATCAGGTTTTTTTTTTTTTCCAGTGCTGCTACTCTAGTCCATGGCTCTGGGTCATGTGCTAGTGTGCAAGCCTACGGTACAAAAGTTCATACACAGTTCCCAGGATCTGAGTTAAAGCCCACAGGACTGGCAAAATAAAAACCTCAAAGTAATTCTTTTTAAGTTATTATATTTATGTAATATATGATTTAATATTGTATTTAGTAATAAAATATACTTATAATAGATGATTATACAATGTAATTGTCATATATTGTATATTGTATATTTATATATGATTGTGCATCAATACATATTATTATATACTTACTATATTAATGTAATGTAAAATTTAAAATATGATATTCATTGCGGGAGCAGTAGTAAAACTGCTAGAACACGGCAAGGCTTGGACTCCTGTCATGAATTCGGGCTGAGGCAGCTGTGGACTGGCAGAAGTGGTGTTAGCATGTCAGTACAGTAGGGAGGGAGAGGAAGCCCAGATGGGTGACTCTGCCTGTGGGGGACCTCAGGTCTTGTCACACCATGGATGGATGTGCTGGAATGAGGGAATGTGGCTGGCCCCCAGTGCCTGTCTTTGTGGATCCAGTGCTGATGGGAATGAATGGGGACAGGGAATTGGGTCCTGGCTTTCGGGTGCAGACAGGAGGAAATCGGTCAGGACCTCCGGCCTATCCCTCTGTGAATCGGGTACTGACATGAATGAATGGGGGCACACCTGGGAGCCTGTCTCTGGGGATTGGGCTCTTGCCTCAATGAAAGGGGTCAGGACCTTGGCCTGGAATGCCGGGAATCTGGGTGCTGGAATGAGGAAATGGGGACACTGACCCAGATTCTGCCAAGAAGGGCAACTGGGTGCTGATATGAGGGAGTGGAAGGAGTGGGGGGGGCACCCTGGGGCTGGAGATCACAACAAGTATCCTGATGTTAGAAATGTGCTTGGATGGGCCGCGAGTTTAGACTAGTGGTGGAGTGCTTGCCAGGTATGCATGAAGATCCAGGTTCGATTCCTTGGTACCACATACATAGAAAAAAGCCAGAAGTGGTTCTGTGGCTCAAGTGGAAGAGCTCTAGCCTTGAGAAAGTCCAAAGACAGTACTTAGATCCTGCCTTCAAGCCAGGTTAAAAAAGAAAAGAAAGTACTTGGACAAGGCAGACTGGAGTAATTCCTGTTGAAAGGACTACATAGAAAGAGAGCTTGGGGCACTAAGAGACATTTTTCTCCTGGCCTTCAGTGGCTGCCACACTCATCCTCACCACTTGGCTGGGACTGTGCTGCTGGGTACAATGTTGTCCCCAGGTGCAGGCTTCTGTCCCCTTGTTCACATAGGGGGGACACATTCTGGCTAACTCCCTCCTCTGGCTTCAGACTGCTGAGACATGCTCTGGCTAAACTGTTGAAGAATGGTTGTGGTTAAAAAAAAAAGTGATGGGAATGTGCAATGGAGCCCACAACATCTTATTGTTGAGGAGAGGAAATTTGAGTGATACAAACGTGAGGTTTGCTAAACCTATTTTCCCTATTTGTTCACTTTGAAGGAGTTCTCTGAAACTGAATGCTGATTTATCCCAGATTGGAGCCAGATTCAAAGTTCAAGTGTAGCAAATCCATCTGCCCAGCCTCAGGCTCTAAGATTACAACCTGTGTCCAAAAGCGTTTTGAAAGTTCAAATGTTAAAACTCTATAGACGCTTCCTAAGCAATCTGTGATAAGGAGCTTACTTACATTCTAAATGTCATTAGACTTCTTAAACATATAGTAATGTAAAAGGGACACGATTGCCCAATCCTGGGCTAAACAGGAAGTGTTCAGCATCCATCCTCTAGCTGTAACACCAGGAAGAACTCTTCCTGGAAACATTTATCTGAACCATATGCAACAGTTGCCAAAGGCAGAATGGGTGCACAGAATTAGGTCTGCAAGATAAGCAGGCAGAGTGCATAAGATTCCACGGAGAAGCAAACTAAAACAGAACTTCATTGTCTGCCAGGACAGCCCACTTTGGCAGAGAATGAACTATTTGCAACATTGCTTTCACAAAGTCAGGTTTTTCATTAAAATGCTCTCCAAAGTCTCAGGGGGAAGCTGAAGCCTCAGGGAAATGTTTTTAAAAAGCTTTGTAGGCTTCCTAAGCAATATGTGAAACTTATATTCTCCATGTAATAACAGTGCTTAAGCATAGAGAAGTATAAAAGGGACATCAGGGACCAATCTCGAACTAAAAGAGAAATTTTCAGAAGCTAGTATTCAAAGGAAACTGAATGGTTTGCAACATTGTTTCCAGTGTCAGGTTTTTCATTAACTGGGCAAGGGAAGCCAGGACCCTGAGATGTGATGAGCTTTGCCATGGTAGGGTGGATCCAGGGAGGGGCACCCAGAAGTGGCCTGCAATGTGGCAGCAGGGAGTTGAGTTTTTCCTCTGTAGTTGTGAGATTACAAGATCAATCTTCTACCTAGGCAAGGGCATTTACCTTCCCAGGTCCTTCAAATCATTGGAATTGGGGAAGTCCATGAACTGTGTCCCTGCAACTCCCCACTCCAAGTAGAGAAGCCGGGCCCTTTACTGCTTCTGTGAACCCCACTGAGGAACCTGGCTCTGCCCTCTTGCCTCTGGGGCCTTAGGCGGGAAGTCCATGACCCTCTTATTTCCACTGAATCACAGAAAAAGCCAGACGTGGGGCTGTGGTTCAAGGGTAGAATGTTAGCTTTGAGCAAAAGGAGCTCATAGAAAGTGCCCAGGCCCCGAGTTCAACTCTGAGGATTGGTAAGACATAAAACAAAATATAAATGAATAAATACAATACATTCATTAACAAAGCCAGTACCTCCATGTGTTTCTGTAACTATGAGTGTATTTGTACTGGTGAAGCTCCTGAGTAGCTAGAATGAAAGGCACCAAGCTAGGAAATTCCTTTCAATAGAATTATTTCATGTCCCATTCCTTGAGCCCAAGACTAGGCAAAGCACCTAGGCCCTGAGTTCAAGGCTCAGGTTCCACCAAAAAAAAAAAAAAGAAACTCTCTCTCTCTCTCTGTCTCTCTCTCTCTCTTTCTCTCTGTCTCTCTCTTATATATATATATATGTATCTGTTGTCCATAAGGGAAACCCAAAATACTTCCTTTCATACATAGTATAAATATAAATTCACATATATAAAAACATCTAAATACGAAGATATAAAGAACAGAGCAGCATTTATTGCTGAACTTTGGGCCTTGGGTCATTCATACTTGGGAAATTCCAACACTTGTACACAATGTAAAAAAAAAAAGTTGCAGGTGTTTAGTCTAGTGGTAGAGTGCTCGCCAAGAATGCACCGAGCCCTGGGCTGAATTATTTGGTACAGCATACACAGAAAAAGACAGAAGTGGTGCTATGGAGCAAGTGCTAGAGCAGTTGCCTTCAGAATACTCAAGGACAGTGCCCCCGCCCACCCACACAAAGAACCCTAGCTACTGAGGATACTGATATCCAGAGGATCGTGCTCTCACCTTGTGGAGGCTCCACTTCCCATTTCTGCCTGGTTGATTTGAGGTAAAATGATCAGTGAGGCTTTTCTGCCAGGCCTGGTTTTGAATGCCAGTCCTCAGATCTCAGCCTCCTGAGTAAACAGGATGACAGACCTCAGCCACAGATGCCTAGACTGCAGCACTGTGATCTCCACTTAACAATAGGAAAAGAGGTCCATATACCTAGGTCCAGGAACTCAGAATCAGTTCTTAGGTTCTGATTTCATGGATAATGGCACACGCGCACACACACGCACACACACGCACACACGCGCGTTCACACACACACACACACACACACACACACACACACACGAAAACCAAAACCAAAACATACCATCTACATGAGAAAACCCCAAACATTTCAGAACATTAATTATGTAAGTGCAGGTACATAAATGGAGAGAAAGGCCAGTGCTCTGGATGAAAGCTGCCTTGGGTCATGCACACTTGGGAGTTTCCACCACTTGTACATAATAAAATACAAAGCAGGAGTGGAAGCCATGTTCCTCCCAGTCTGGCCTGTCTTCCTGGATACCTAGGACATTGAGATCTAGAGGATCATGGCTGAAATCCAGCCCAGCCTGCAAAGTAAAAGATCCCTGCCTCTTTTACTTGTTTCTTTGCTGGTTGTGGGTCTTGAGCTCAGGGTCAGAGCACTGACCCGGGACTGTTTTCCAATTACAGCCAGGCCTCCACTTCCAGTGTCTGAATAATTAATTAAAGATCAAAGTGTCAGGGGACCTGACTAGCTGCCCTAGCTACTTATGGCTGCTGAGATCCAGAGGATCATGATTCAAAGATTCAAATCCAGGAGGCAAAGTTCTATGTCTGTGTCCCTTTTTATTTTTTGCCAGTCCTGATGCTTGAGATGAGGGCATGGGCACTGAACTTGTGCTTTCTCAAGGCAAGTACTTGAGCCACAGCACACTTCTGGTTTTTCTGTGTATGTGGTTCCAAGAAATCAAACCCAGGGCCTTGTGCATGCTAGTTGAGCAATCTACCACTAGGCTACACTCCTGGCCCTGTATCCGTTTTTGTTTTAGTTTGTTTACTTTTCTACCTGTTGTTGGGATTGACCTCAGAGCCTGTGCACCGACCCTGGGCTTTTGGTAGAAGTCCAGCACTAACCACGTGAAGGCATATCCACTTCGGGTCTGTGCATGATTATTTGGAATTAAAAATGTCACAGTTACTTGTCTGCCTTCCTTGGTTTTGAACCAAGACCCTCAGATCCCAGCTTCCTGAGTAGGTAGGATGACAGGCTTCAGCCATAGGCCGCTAGGCCGGGAAACACTGATCTCTAGTTTATGATAGGAAAGCTGCAAGTATGTCCACAGCTCCATATTCTCCAGCCCAAGAGTTCAGACTTAGGTGCTGAGTTCAAGACTCAGTTGCCACTAAAAAAATAACCTACATATGTTATATATTATATGAAATAAAATTATACATGTATATATTTGATGAAAGTGACAAGGGCCCTTTTTCTGCTCTAGTTATTCAGGACAATAAGATTGAGAGAACTGAAGTTCAAATGCAGGCCAGGCAGCACAGTCCATGCCCTTTTATTTGGTATTTCTGCCTGTTGTGGGCTTGAACTCAGGGCCTTGGCACAGACCCTGGGCTACATTCCAGAAGTCCAGAGAAAACCAGTTTGAGCCACAGTTCCATTTCTGGCACCTAAATGATTCATTTGAGATAAATGTATCAGGGGCCCTTTCCTGCCCTAGCTGAACAGATGCAGAGATGCAGAGGATCAGAGTTCAAATCCAGCCTGGCCTGCAAAGTTGGAGGTCTGAGCGCATTATTTTTTCTTTCTTTCTTTCTTTCTTTCTTTCTTTCTTTCTTTCTTTCTTTCTTTCTTTCATTTCTGGTGGGTTGTGTGGTTTGAACTCAGGGCCTTGATGCTGACACAGGGCTACTTTCCAAAGTCCATTGCAAGCCAGTTTGATCCAGCTCCACTTCTGGTATCTGAATGATTAATTTTATTTTAGTTAAAGCCAGAAGTGGCACTGTGGCTCAAGTGGTAGAGTGCTATCCTTGATCCAAAAGGAGCTCAGGGACAATGCTCAGGTCCTGAGTTAAGTCCCAGGATTGGACGCCCTCAAAAAAATTATTGCCAGACCTGGGGCTTGAACTCATAGTCTCATGCTTGGTTCACAGCTGGCACTCTACCACTCAAACCACACCTCCTGCCCAGCTATTTTGCTCATTAGTTGATAATGGATTTTTAAAGACTTTTCTAAAAGCCCACTTTTGTCTTTGAACCTCTATCTTCCAGATCTCAGCCTCCAGATTAGCTAAAATTATAAGAGTGAACCACAGTCACCAACTGCCATTCTTTCCATTGAGAAGAGCATGACATAGGAAAGAGTGGGAAAAATTCTCTAGGAAACTCAAGAGATTACCATGTTACTGCCAAAGCCACGGTTAGCTTTATTTATTCCCATAAGTGGAATCTTTACTGCTATACCGAGTTAGGATGTATGTTCACACCACTCTGCACATACCTATCCTGTCTCAGGTAGGTGAAAGAACAGCTGCACCCTTGATCAAGATCATCATCATCAAATCTTTACATGGAAACCCAAATGTCTATGTTCTCTTTCTTGTACTAGGAATTTCAATTTAACATGGAATTACATTCTGTAAGTGCTCATTCATTGCTTCTGCCT